>NW_024870840.1:19115000-19757500 GCF_019054845.1 Dipodomys spectabilis | reverse complement strand
ACTTCAATTTCTCAGTACCACATAATTTTTTGGGGGGGCGGGGGAGTCCGGTCATGGGCCTGAACTCTGGGCGTGGGCGCTGTTCCTCAGCTCTTCAGCTCAAGGCTAGCACTCTACCACTTGAGCCACAGCGCCACTTCTGGCTTTTTTCTTTTTGCTTATGTGGTGCTGAGGACTCGAACCCAGGGCCTCATGCATGTAAGACAAGCGCTCTACCACTGAGCTACCTTCCCAGCCCACCACATAATTAAAAAAAAGAGTTCTTAAAAGAATTAAAAATAAAATATGGATTGAGGGTTTTTTTCCCTGGTGTTGGAGTTTGAACTCAGGGCCTGGGCTCTGTCCTTGAGCCTCTTTGTGCTCAAGGCTAGCGCTATACCACTTGAGCCACAGCGCCACTTCCTGCCTTTTCGGAGAAGTTTGTTGGAGACAGGAGTCTCACAGACTTACCAGCCCGAACCTTGATCCTCAGAGCTCAGCCTCCTGAGTAGCTAGGATTACAGGCATGAGCCACTGGTACTCAGCCCTGTACTGAGGTTGTGTGTGTGTGTGTGTGTGTGTGTGTGTGTGTGTGTGTGTGTGTGTGTGTGTGTGTGTGCTGGTGCTGGCTTTGAACTCTGAGCCTGCCTATTTCCTGTCCCTTACCTTTTTTGATCAAGGTTGGCACTTGACCCTTGAACCATATCTCCACTTTTAGCTGTTTGCTGGTTACTTGGAAATAAGAGTCTTGTAGACTTTCCTGCCCAGGCTGGCTTCAAACCATGATCCTGTTGGTAGCAACAGGTAAGAAGAACCCTTAATATGTGGGTCTAGAGCTGTGATGTCTCCATTAAATGATTCACTGTCCATAAATGCCCACCTCCAGGCATTAGCCACCACTGTCGAGGAAGGAAATTCTCTCTCTTTCCCTGCCCATTAAGCAAACGTGGGAAGCAATTATAAACACATGCAATCATCAGACATCAGCTTCCATTTCTATGGCAACTTTCACTAGAGGATTTTTCAAGCTGCTTTGCAAATGGTAATGAATGAGACCCTCTAGCGTGCCTGTGATGGAGCTAGACATGCAGGGACACCAGCTCGCTGTCACCTCTAGGGTCAATGCACAGCTGTCGTTTAAAAATCTGTTTCGTTGGGGGAAAAAACAGTATTGCACACAGAATTCAAAATTTTAGAACTAAGTTGAAGGAATTACAATCAAAGCTGCAGCTGAAGACTGGAGGAGTAGAGGCTCTGTCTTGGCATATCAGTGTGGCTGGCAGGGATGGGAGTGAGCGTGGCTCCTAGGCCACCAGGGCCACCACACCCCAGGGCCCCAGCGGTCCATGTTCCCACATCATGGCATCACTGCTCCAGGCTTGCCACCAGACAAGACCCCATGGCCAAGATTTTGTTGTTGTTGGTGGTGGTGGTCATGGGACTTGAACTCAGGATCTGGGCATTGTCCCTGAGCTCTTTCGATCAAGGCTAGTGCTCTACCACTTGGAGCCACAGTGACATTTCTGGTTTTCTGATGGTCATTGGAGGCAAGAGTCTCACAGACTTTCCTGCTCAGGCTGCCTTCTAACCTCAGATCCTCAGATCTCAGCCTCCTGTGTCGCTAGGACTACAAGCATGAGCCACTAGCACCCCGCTGACCAAGAAATGTTACAGTAAAGAATGTAAGCAAGTCTTTTTTTTTTCTTTTTGGTTGGTCATGGGGCCTGAACTCTGGGCCTGGGCACTGTCCCTCAGCTCTTCAGCTCAAGGCTAGGGCTCTATCACTTGAGCCACAGCACCACTTCTGGCTTTTTTCTTTTTGCTTATGTGGTGCTGAGGAATCGAACCCAGGGCCTCATGCATGCAAGGCAAGCACTCTACCACTGAGCCACCTTCCTAGCCCCGAGTAAGCAAGTCTTTTAAGGAACACATATATGCATATGCGGGACTTACATTTTCTCAGGCACTATTAAGTGCCCTATAAACAGTAACTTATCAGATCTTTGCAGCAATTCCTTTTGGGATCAATCTAAGAAAACAGAAAAAGAAATTTGCCCAGTCACTGAGCTACCTCTCAGGGCTGGCCCTCTCTGTCAACAAACTTCAATGCTTACAAGCTGGCTGTGTCTCCTTTTTCAGCCTGCTAGCATGTGGGGTAGTCTGGTCTCCAGGAATGCTGAGCCAAAGGCAGGGAGCCATATCTGTAAAGAAAGGGCAGAAAGTGCTGCTCACTTTCAGCACCGTGGAGAGCAACTCCCGCTCTCCTCTCAGGCCCCAGCCAGTACAGCGGCTGCCTGTCACCACAAAGGGGTCAGAAGACAAGGTGGAAGCCCAGCCTTCTCTTACTAACATGGTGTCTCTGTGACCAAGAAGTAGAGGAGGGTATTCTGGCCAGTGTAGCCCAGGTCTGCCCCAGCCTTGGGCCTGATGATTCTGCTCTTCCCATTCTCGGACCATTAGATTCTTGGGCCTTAAAGCATACCTTTATATGTGGTATTGTTTCCCTATGTCTGTACCTCATTCTGTGAAGATTTTCCCCAGGCTCTCTTCTGGGCTGTGACAATTAGGCTTTCATACAGGGAGCGCTGAGTACCTTCTCAGTTTGCCCCGTACAGTAGAGAGTGAAGAATGGAGAAAGAGGAAGGCTCTGGAGTTCAGACTGCCTCTTAACTCAGCCTGCGTCAAGTTGTGACCTCAAGCAAGGGACTTAATTGATTTTTATTTTGTTTTGATTTGTTTTTCAGTCAGGGCCTGGGTACTGTTCCTGAGCTTTTGTGCTAGTGCTCTACTACTTTAAGACACAGCTCCACTTCCAGTTTTTGAGTGATTAATTGGTGATAAGAGTCTCACAGACTTGCCTGCCTGTGCTGGCTTTGAACCATGACCCTCAGATCTCAGCCTCCTGAGTAACTAGGATTACAAGCATGAGCCACCAGAGCCCAGCTTTCTTTCCTTTTTTTTTTTTTTTTTTGGTAGACTCAGTTTTTAAATCTGTCAAATGAGGCTGGCAATGTGCATGAGATTATCCTAAAACTTACATAAGGCAATATAATTAGACAGCACATTTCAATATGGGCAGAAATAGAGTACATGATGAAGATCTTCCCACTGTAGGACCCTATACCTCACCATAGTCCCCTGCTTTGGCTGCCAGAGAGCTTAGGCTAAAGTTCCTACTTGGCTAAAGCAACTCTGGGTGACACGGAGGCTGGCTGCTGGTGTTTCTTTGCTTCTCCTCTGTTCTCAGCCTTTTCTTCTGATTAATGCAGATAATCTTTTATCCTGTCTCTGTCATTTTTATTGTCTGAGTGGTTTAGGACACTATATGAGGAAGATAGATAGATAGATAGATAGATAGATAGATAGATAGATAGATAGATAGATAGATAGATAGATAGATAGAATACAGAAACAAGTGAGCAAAGAGTTGCCTTGCTGTACCCCCCCCCAAAAAAAACACCCTAAGACAGTACAAGCATATCGTAAGAGCTTAGGAGATATTTATATTCAAGTCTGAAAGATGTATGCGTGTGCCAGGTTGCCGGTGGCTGCAATCCTGTAATCCTAGCTATCCAGGCGGGTGAGAACTGATGACCTTGGCTTGAAACCAGTCCAGATAGGGAAGTTTCTGAAACTCACATCTCCAATTAACCAGTAAAAAGCCAGAAGTAGACTTGTGCCTTAAGTGAGAGAATGTCAGTGAGTCTTGAGTAAAAATGCTAAGGGACAGGACTCAGGCCCTGAGTTCAAGCTCCAGCACCAGCATAAAAAAGTAGAGGCTGGGTGGACAGATGATTGATAGTTGGGTAGATGATAGATGAATAGCTTGATTGACAGATAACAAATGTAAGAAGAGAAAGGAGGGTAAGGATGGAAGGGAGGGAGGATGGGAGGAAGGAAGAGGAAGAGTACAGGAAGGAAAAATGGAGGAAGGAAGGAAAGAAGGAAGGAAGGAACGAACGAATGAAGGAACGAAGGAAGGAAGGAAGGAAGGAAGGAAGGAAGGAAGGAAGGGAGGGAGGGAGGGAGGGAGGGAGGGAGGCTGGGAGGAAGGGAGGGAGAGTGGAAAGGTCTCCCTTGCCAACTCCTCCCTGTCTCCTAACCATGCTGCTGTCTCACAGCTTGCTTTGAAAATGTCACTGGCCAGCCACCTTCACATGTCATGTCTGCCCACATGGCACTCAGACGCATCCCTCGGTTGGCCACACAGCACTCTAACCAGCAGGCTTGCACTGGAGGTACATTAATCAGCTGCTGCCCTTCACTAACTGCCGGGTCTACAGGAGCCCTCACCAGTCCTAAGGCCCTCACCAGGGCCTGAGCAGACATCACTGGTCATCCCTTCTCACAGGGCTGGCTGCTGTCTTTCAGCTGGTGTCTGAGGACAGAGGGTGAGCAGGGCAGGAGGCCGCAGGGGAGCCTTCGACGTCATCAGGATGAGGCATCTGGAGATCTCAGCTCATGCGGGCCCCCTCCCTAAAATGCTACCAGGCTTCTTACCAGTGGTATCTCTCCTGTAAACAGCAGTAGTAAAATTAGGCTGGGCTAAAGCACGCCCTCCTGACTCAGAGCCCCAGTGCGTGGGCAGAGCTGGGCCAGGCTCCCTCCATCAGAGAGGCCCCACCCCACCCCCGAGAGGCTGCATCCTTCCGTGTCACAGCCAATGCTTCCACACTGCTGGTCATTGTGACAAATTATCAGGCAATAAGAGGAGCTCGATCTGATCTCCATCTAGAGCACAGCAATAAGGCAGCTCCTGAATTCATAAGCCGGCTAAATTCATCTCCCATACCACCTGCATCTCTTGAGCACTTCCTGTGTTCCTGGGCCACAGAACTGTTAGATGAATCTAGCCCCCAGGTGTCTGAGTTCAGACAGAACTGGAAAAGATGTTTTCTCTCTCCTCATCTGTATCCCTTCGCCCCACCTACCCCACCCCTGTCTGTCAGGCTTTTAATACCCTCCCATGAAGGAGCTTTCCTTCTGGAAGGATGCAGCTGCCCTCTTCCATCGCTCAGCAGGACTCCCACAAATAGCAATTGCAGCCAGGTGGGGAGCACTTGCCTTTCTCCCCCTTTAGGAAACCTTCCAGATCCGTCTTGTTAGAAGAATCTTGCGTTTGAAATCTCCCTGGGAATAAGCACACATTTCTGATACCTCTAAAGATTAAGCCGATGAAATAAAAATTCATTTTTCAGACATAAACTGTAAATGGCCGGGATTTTGCAGGCTCACACCGGCACTCTGGGGGAGGCACAGCAGCCCTCTGGTTGACAGTAATTCTCCACAGTGAGCCAGGCAGGCCACAAGACATGATCAAACACCACATCTGAATTCTGTTCATATTATTACAGTGAAAAGGGAAATGTGACATCCAACTGCCTGGAGAATCACACACACACACACACACACACACACACACACACACAGCTGGCCAGAGAGAAAACTGCTTAGTGAGTGAAAATTTGTCTCCAGGGCCCCTGGCTTGCCTGGTTTTGGCCTCCTAACTGGGGCCTCTCCTTTATAGGAATCTGCTATGAACTTAACCTGTTGCCCCCTCTCAAAGGGATTTACTTTTCTTTTCTTTTCTTTTTGTCGGTCATGGGGTTTGAACTCTGGACCTGGGCACTGCCCCTCAGTTCTTCAGCTTAGGTGAGCACTCTATCACATGAGCCCACAGCACCACTTCCAGGTTTTCTAGTGGTTTATTGGAGATTAGAGTCTCATGGACTTTCCTGCCCAAGCTGGCTGTGAGCCATGATCCTCAGATCTCAGCCTCCTGAGTAGCTAGGACTACAGGCGTGAGCCACGGCACCCTGCGGAAGGGGATTTACTTTTTAAATGCACTCTATAGTTTGATAATGAAGGGGACTAGACACCCAGCTTAGACACCTAACACGAGACAGATTTGTTTTCCCGAACACTATTAGTCCTTACCAGAGCAGTGAACTCATTCATTCATTCAGAAGTATTTGTTGATTGTCCACACTGGCGCAGGCCCAGTCCTAGGTTCTAGAACCCAGTAGAGATCAAACACACAAAAACAGCAGGGTACTGGTGGCTTACACCTGTAATCCCAGCTTCTCACCTAGGCTGAGATCTGAGGATCAAGGGTCTAAGCCAGTTCAGTCAAGAAAGTCCATGAGATGCTCCAATTCACCACCAAAAAGCCAGCTGTGGCTCAAGTGGTAGAGCACTAGCCTTGATAGAAAAAGCTAAGGGACAGGGCTCAAGCCCTGAGTTGAAGCCCCAGTTCTAGCACATTTAGAAACAAAAATAAGCAAAGAAAAAAATCTTCCTCTCTTGGCTCTGTAGACTGGCAGGAAGGCAATTCAATAACCAAATATATCTATGATTGTTAAAGGTGGTGAGATGTACTTTGAAGACAGACAAAGCCCAGATGAAGGGACAGACAGCGACAGCAAGGAAATGACGTGTAAGACAGGATAGCCAGGGCGGGCCTCTCAGAGGGGACCTGGTTGAGCAGAGCCCCTAGAGAAGGCGATACATCGCTCACATACCTTGTGGGAATAACTCTCATTCCAGGTAGAATTAACAGGCAGTACAAAGGCCCTGTGGGTGCATGGAGTGTGTCATGGAGACAAGTGAGCAAGAGTAGAGATGCTGGGGGAAGCAATGGAGGACAAGAGCAGAAAGCTGACTGACACACGTGCTGGGCAGGCACTCTGGAGAACCCACGAAGCAAAGAAGGGAACACTCATCAGTTTGGGTCTGAGAAGCGTGTTCTGGCGAGGTCGTTAACAACTCAGATGCCACTCGATCTGGAGTGGTGTTCTGACCCCATGCTGAGGGTAAGGAAAACCAAGGCCCGGCAGAGAACATGTTCTCCCAAGCCAGTCGAATTCCCCAGGCTGCCCCGATGCAGGACCTGGCTCTCTCTTGCTGCTGTCACTGGGTTATAAAAAGGGCCTTCTCCTGAGCAAAAGAACTTTGTTCCTTTTGAGGGCAGGAGCAAGGGTTCCTGGGTGGCTGGGGAGTTTTCTGGGCTGAGTCTTTCTCGATCCTTCCATCAGAAGGGATCTTCCCACGGAGCCCTTTTCATGACAGCTGTGACTCTGCCCATCACTGGCCACGCAGGAGGTCACGGGTGACAGAACCAGGGCGTGGCCCCCGGAAGCTGAGCTCTTAGAACCCCTCCTTCCTCTTAGACACCCTGCTAGCCCTTCCCTGAACAGCTGTGTTCTTTGGAGATTGCTGAGTTTGAGGCTTATTTAGAATGGCCATGGCCATGAACTTAGGGACACTGCAGAGTGGTGCAGAGAGCCGTGATCCTCCTCAAAAAGGTGCCAGGGTGCTTTCTGCTGAGGAAGGCATCCATCTCTAAGCAGCTGACAAGTACACTGGCCTGTCCATCCCGGGGCCAGAGTTGCCCATTCAGGGGGAGAGATTGAAGAGTCAGTAATAAAGCCCCACTGACAACTCTCAATTGCATTTGATGGATGACAGAGATGTCCCCAGCCCTTGGTGCATCCCAGGCTTCCACTGGGAAGACAAAGATGGAACAGGCAGGAGAGTGGAGGAGGAGGAGAGATGCAGGGAGCAGATCACCCAACGATGAACAGAACTGTTCTGGGGTAAACAGGCTGCTGCATGCTGGTCAAGGGACAGGAAAACGAGGGATACCCATTGTCAAAGGACCACGGCTCAGGTCCCTAGTTTCCTCTCCCTTCTCATCACCCCTCCCATTCGATCTGCTTCTGTGTCTTTTAGGAGGAGCTGCCTGAGCTCCCCTCCTCAGTAGAACTGGCCTCGCTTCGCTTTATCCCTCCCACCGGAAATAAAAACAAGCAACAACATCCTCTCTGTAGTCCAAACCTACAGCCTCCTGACCCACGCATGTGCACGTGTGCCCTTAGTAAGTTCCATACCAGTCCCTCCCCGCCCCCCACCTGAGCCGCTGGAGGGCTGGCTCGTTCTCACACCCACATCTGCACCCTCGGCACCCAGTTGGTGCTTAGTAAATATTGATGGTAATGACTCATGGATGAATAAGTGGATGAAAGCCGCACGATCAAGAACTGGAGCCTACAAACATGCTCACATGCGCCTTCGGTGTCGAGGCCAATGACAGCGGTTCTGAAGAGCTTTGGTAGGACACAGTTCAAAAGCGAGTTGGGCAGGATTGTGAGGGTTATGGGGGGGAGGGGGAAGGGAGCAGAGCCACCCCAGCCACTAGCCTTGAAGAGTTGATAGAAAGAAGAAGAGTCCAGGAGAAAGGCCAAAGCACACAGCCAGGGAGGTCACTACGGAAGAGACAGGGCAAATTATTGTAAAAAGTGATGGGAGAGCAGGGCGGGGGGGAGGGGGGGAGCTGTGGAGTCCATGCTCAGCCTGTGGACCACCCTGGCCCCATTGCTGGTACGCTCCCTAAAAAAGCGACAGAAACAGAACACAGGGTACCAGGGAGAAAGGTATGGTTGGACATGAAGGCCAAGAGTAACAGGTATATAAGGTTGGATGGAGGTCACCTGGGTGAAAATGGGGGGGGAGGGGGCAGTATTGCATACAGAAGAAATGGCATATGCTAAGGCTTTGGGGCTGGACTAAGAGCTTAGAGCCTTCCAGAAAACCCTAGAAACTCAGCTATGGTTAGAGCCAAGAATTGGGGAAGATGGAAGGAAAGGAGCTAAAGAAGAAGGCAGGGGCCCAAAGAAATGGAGCATTCTGGGCTTCCTTAAGTAATTTGGGTTCTAGCCTACCACGCGGGTGACCTATGAGGGGCAGGAAGCAGGGACGCGGCCCGTTGGGCTATGCCTGCTTTGCGGGCAGCATGCGGGAAGCCGGAGGAAGCGGCGAGACTGGTTAGGAGGCTCTTGTGTCCATCCAGATGGACTCCACTGGGACAGGGGCTGGGGACGAGAAACAGGGCTGAGATCGCCTGTAGAAGCAGAATGTTGAGCAGAGAGGTGGTAGTGACGTAGCTCAGCCACATCCACAAATGGACCCGTGGATAAAGCAAAGGCCATGAGGAGATGGCAAATAAAACTGCTAATCCCACATCTGTCCTGTGTGGGGAAGTGGTTTCAGGCTGGCACCTGCCTCTCCCTACCCCCAACTTGGTTTCCTCGTTTGAAAAGTAAGTCTAAGAGCTCTGGCCTTTCAGGAGAAATGTGGGGGCATGGCCACGGTGTGCCAGTGTCTCCCTTTGCCTACCAGACCATCAAGCCTGCTACCTTAGGAAGTACCCCAAAAGACAATGCACTTGCCGGGCACCAGCAGCTCATGCCTATAATCCTAGCTACTCAGGAGGCTTAGATTTGAGGATCATGTTCAAAGCCAGCTGGGCAGAAAGTCCATGAGATTCTTATCTCCAATTAATTACCACAAGTCCAGAAATGGACCTGTGGCTCAAGTGGTAGAGGGCCAGCCATGAACACAAAACCTCAGGGACAGCACCTAGGCCCTGAGTTCAAGCCCTAGGACCAGCACATACACACTCAAACACACACACACACACACACACACACCAAAAAGACAATGTCAAAGAGAAACGGCAGGTCAGCCTGCAACGGCCTGCCTACATCGTGCCACTAACACGTGTCACTGACCACATTCTCTGGTCACTTCGGCCGTAACTCAATTACCAGTCCCTGGGCACCCTTCAGGCACACAGCCGAATCTCCCAGGGGTCCCCATTGTTTTCCTGAGAGGCTCAGGACACACGTCAATTTCTTGGCCTAATGAAAGCTTTTCATCACTTGAACAGTCGCTGTGGGGCAGGTGCTAAGTGCAGCCTGAAGGCCACCAGACTGTCTCCCAAAACAGAGCCCAGCCAGGCAGGAAGTGCTATGTGGGCCCTGGCACCAGCGTCTCCCACAGCAGATGTTGCTGCCTTCCACGCTGGCCCAATTATGATGTTAACACCCTGGACGTTAATCCCTGGGCCCCTGCCAGCCAGGATCTGCTCTGCTCTCTGCTTTAATAACCTGAGTCTTTGAAGGGATCTGGGAAGGGTCTTGGGAATGCCAGGCTTTTAACTGCTCAGGTTCAAAGCCGAGCTTTCTGGCCGGCCCCACAGTCCATGCCGAGTATTTCAGCAGCGTGGAGGCCACGCAAGTCACCACAGGGCAGTCGGGAAGGACTGTGATCGCCACAGAGACCCAGAAAATTAAATGTCTTACTCAAGGAGCTAAAGCACAGTTGCGGGAGAGGCTTGAATACAAATGTGCTTTGCTGGTAGCCGGGGCTTTGAAACTTGTTAAGTAAGTGCTAAGCTCTGTGAGACTGGGGGACATGGCGCCGAGTCTGGCACCGACGAGGAGGACTAGCCGTGCCTGATTCAGATTCAGTATTGCATCTGTGATCTGCAGTCCAGCAACCCACCTCGGAAGGCGCGAGATTCAATTCTGTATCATCGGCAACAAAGGTTTTCGTGACTAAGCCTGGCTCCTAGCTGCCCAGAATACCCTGGACTGCCTTTGCTCCTGTCCAGACAGGAATCAGATTGTGGGCCTGTGTGGAAATCATGGAAGATTTCCTTGCAGTGGCTGAGTAGTTGAGAGATGGAAGAGGTGTGAGGCCGGCCCTGGTGCCTTTGGGGCGGGCATGGGAGCAGGATTGGAAAGTACATTCTGAGCAGGGGAAGCAGCTCGGCAATGTCCTATGGATGGTAGGGAAGGAGGGAGGTGGAACCAAAAGAGAAGGAGAGAGAGCAGAGAGAGGCGGGGCTCAGAGTGGCATCTGAAGAATCAGTCTTCCTTTCCTCAACGCAGTGGGAAGCCATTGGAGAGTTCTGGGGGTGAGGAGCAGCAGGGGTTCCATGAGCAGATTTGATCTTGCACAGACTATAGAACAGCCTGGAACTCATGCAGGAAGCCCAGCTGGGAAGCTAAAGCCACTGTCTCAGTAAAAGGAGAGGGCAGCCTGGACCAGGGGGCTAGCAGCCGCCATGAAGAGGGGGGATTTAAAAGACACCTAGGGCCTCATGGAAAGGATGTGGGGGAGGAAGGAAAGGGGTATCAAGGAGAGTTCTAGAATGTCATGCCTCTCCCAACTGGGATGTTGAGGCAGAAATTTCCAGAAGAGGACAGGGTGAGGCGGTGGCAGGGCACGTGGGAAGCATGAGAGTCTTACTTTTAGGAAGAATGCTTGAGTCTGAGATACCTTAGAGACAGTCAGGAGGCAGCATCCTATAGGTGTTGCGACTCACCGGGACCGGGGACAAGGCAGTAACGGAGACCAGACCGTGGAATTGAGGTTTGGGGTACCAGGTGACCTGTAGCCTCACGTCAGCTTAAGGTCCCCAAGGTCCTTTTTTACAAGGTATTTACTGAGTAGGGTACAAGAGCGTACATGCAGAAAATGAGGTATCCATATTCTTGAAGTCACACGCACCAATCATGTGATAAATCGTCACCGATATCCTTGAAGTCACACGCACCAATCATGTGATACAATCTTATTCCAGTGATAAATGACTTCCTTATCCTAGGAAGTAGAGATAAGCAGTCAACGACTTACGATTTGCATAGGCTTTTGTCTATCCCCCAAGCTCTCAGAAAGTTTGGGGTCCAATTAGCCTACACTCAGGGTAGAAATCTGAATTCCAGTCCAGCCAAGACTGCTGGACCTTTTCAGGAAACTCTCAGCGTTCTGAGACTACGTTGGAAGAAGACCTTCCGAGCTCCTAATCCTTTCGGGTCTCACAGCTCAGCTTTTGGGGCTCTCACATGTAGGGAGCTGGAGGACATGGGGAACTTGGAGCCACTGCTCTTACTATGGCGATCACTGACAAAGAGAGAGAGCTGATGCTGGGGGGGGGCAGCATGGGAGCCCCCATGGGATTTCCTGGGGACAAGCTTCATCTAAGGGAGGTACTAGGATTTACTTAGCATTCTCCTGGTATTGGCCACTGAGCTCTTTCTGCCTTTTGACATTATACCATCACTCAATAATGGGCATCTTGGTCTTAATTTATAGCATTTTCCAGATATTAGGTTCGTTTTCTAAGCCGTTTACGTGACTAACATGGTTAGCAACAAATATCTACTAGGAGAATGAATAGAGTGTGTTCATTCTCCTGAAAGTGAAATTGAAATTCTCTTTTTGATTGTCTATTATGTGTGGTACTCTCTCGGAACTGCTGTCTCTTAAGATCTGGGTGATTGAATTCAAATCTTTCCTAACTAGCCAAAGAGACGTCTTTCCTCTGAACTCTAATGGAAATGCCTGGGGACACTCTCTCTGACCTCATCCTTTGGTATTTTAGCATAGATACACACATGGAGGACAGTCATCTTCCCACGGTAACAACCTGGAAGTTGCAAGCCAGAACCATGTTTTAAGTTTCTTGAGTCTCATTTAGAATGTAGCAAAACCCCAAGGAAGGTCTTCCTGTACCAAACATTACAGATTAACCAAGCTAGTATCTATGAGACCACTACCACACACCTCCCCTGTCCCCTGCAAACCAAGACCTGTTCATTGGTAAAGTATACAAAGCACATTTATACCTAAACCTTCAAAAAAAATGTAGCCCTATTGTGCAAAGGTATGAGGCTCATAGTCTCTGCTACAACAACTAACCCCTGCCCCCAAGCCCAGTGGCCCCATACCAACAAGTTGGTTTCTTGCTCACTTCAAATCTACCACCAGCAGCCCTCCTCCAACATGTGCCTTTCAGTCTCGTGGCTGCACATGGCCTCTGAAGTCCACATGATCCACCGGCCTAAACCTGAAGGGAAAACAGCAGAGAGGGTCAACTGGAAGAGGTTGTTAGGGGTCCGGGTTTGGGCATGGCACACAATTCATTCGTTGCATCCCAGTGGGCAGAATTGGGCCACATGGTACTACTTCCCTGCAAGGGGAAAATGAGAAAAGCAAGTCAGGCTGAGCAAGAGACTTCGGTAACTCCTCCACTTGAAAGTAAAAGCCAAAGCCAAGATGCAAAGTCACTAACCTGCTGGCGTTCAGCCAAAAGACAGAAAAGTTAGGACTCACCCCCTAGTCCAGATAACCCAGCCTGGGCCTCATCTACTATACCCTAGTAACTGGCAGCCATCCCTGGGGCTCTCGCCTTCTGACATGGGCCTATCAGAATCACCTTGTTTGATTTCACATTATCCAACTTCAGGCTGCACCTAAACTGCAGCAGTTGTTTTATTTCACATATAACCCAACAACCCAACTTCAGACTGTGGGAACTTGAGAGACTGCCTCCAAACTGAGCTTGGGATGGGCTTTGCAGATTCATGCTCTTCCTTCCAACTGTGCTTCGGGCGGGCTTCTCCAACAAGTCAGTCCACTCGCTGACATGCCCTTGTGCTAGGTAGGAGCATACCTCTGTTCTAAAGTCTATCCTTATAAACCTGACATATTCAGATGCTCCGGCTTTTATCGTGAGTAAATTAAAGCTCTTAAAATGTCAGAATGTTTTTGTTTCATTTGACATTCTCACCATAGGTCAAACTGCCTCCAAAGCAGACGTGTCTAAACGGCTGTCTAACCAGATCGCTCAGAACAGCGTTTTAGAGTTCGAGGATGTGTAGGATAAACAGGAGCAGCTCTGAACACCGGCCCCTCAGTGGGACTCATTCCCATACAAGCCCTGTGGGCTTCTTCCCTGTGTTATGGATTCAGGACTTGAAAAGTGCAAAGAGCTCTTAGAAAGGCATTGGCGCTGCCTCTTGCTGTGTAAGCACAGACTCTAGAATCTTGTAGAGGTGAAAAAAATAATGACCTTAGTAATGACAGTAGCAGCCAGAGCTCTCAATGAGTGCATTCACTCAATAGCTATCTACAAAGATCCCGCTCAGTGCCCCATGTGGCTTCAGAAGCTAAGGTCACACAATACAAGGGGCTGGCCTGTTAACAGAGAAGAGCAAATGCGCGTGCGCGCGCGCGCACACACACACACACACACACACACACACACACACACACACACAACCTGGTGGCGTGAGTGCTATGAAAATGGAAGGAAGGTAAAAGGACTTGGAGCTATGCAAGCAGGAGTCATTGGGTCAGCAGGACCTAGGGATGAGCAAAGACTGGAAGAAAGTTGCTGGTGAGACTCCAGGTAGAATAGTTCACAAAGAGAATTGAGAGGAGATCATGCTTTTCACCTTCCAGAAGAGCAAGTGGACCAGGTAAGCTGGCAGGGAGAGGGGGGAAGGGATACAGGGTGGACTGGCACTAGGGACAGACTGGGCAAGGTCTCCAAAGTTCTTAACAGCATCTGTATCACTCCAGTGAGGTGCAGGTTGCCTTTGGATGTTTACTTACAGAGGTTCTATTACCTCACATGTACAGCACCACACTGTGTCTTTGTGTTCTACAGGGGAAGTCTTCCTCCCCACTCCATTTCCTTTCTTATTAAAAAAAAGATAGGAAGGAAGGAAGGGAAAATTGATGGATAGATGGATGGATGGATAGAGCTCTCAATGAGTACATTCACTCATAGATAGTAAAAGGATCCACTTCCTCATTTGAAAAATTAATTTGTGTAAGAGGTAGAGCCTACTAACACCAACTCTCACAGGAGTATGAGCAGCAGAGCTCTTTCTTGGTCTCAGCCCACGGGGAGCTTCAGCCCCTTTGGAAGGCTCTTGCAGTAGTACAAATGTTCACTTTGGATGATGCTTGTTGAGATGTTTGGAGCTGCAAGCAAAAAACAACAACAACAAAAAGCAGCTCAGCCTGGCTCTGCAGTAGGAAGTGGGCCACTCGCGGAACTGAGCAGCTGCAGCTGGTTGACCTGTTTCTTTCACTCTCCCCATGCCGGTAGCAGGACAGGTGCAGGACTTTGCGGCTTCATGTTTGCAAGGACAACACCCAAAGGACAGGACAGGGCTTCTTCTAGATGTCCTTAGATAGAAGCACGAAAGCTGCTCTCCCAGAAGCCACAGAAAGCCTTTCCTCCTGTCTTATTGGCCCACGCTGGTCATGTGACCACTCATGCTATTCATTGGCTGAGGTTAGGTTGCCCGATAGGCAGGAAGAGCATCCCTGGAGCTAGGGTGGGGGCAGCTTCCCCAAGAGAACATGGGCTACACTGAGGAAGGGGCAGTAAACGGTCATAGAACAAAATGACAGCTAAAGCAGGAGAAGATGACAAATGGCATTTAGGAAGCGGCACACCACATCTACGTCTGACATCATAGGCCCTGTCCTGCTCCAAGCAGAAACCCATACAGCTAGAAAACAGGAGTCCATGGTCTCCCGCCTCTCCCATGTACTGACTCAGTGTCCCACACCTCCCAATTGTGAAGTTCCTGCCTTCCTGCCAGCTTCCACCAATCTGCTTGGACTGGCAACACAGCATCTTCATCCATCTCTCTGCTTTCTACTGCCCCATCCAGACAGCCACACTGGAAACTCCAGTGTCTCCAGAAAGAAAAGCAGGCAGTGTTGCTCTACCCTAGAAAGGCTGTGGCTTTGTGTGTGTGTGTGTGTGTGTGTGTGTGTGTGTGTGTGTGTGTAAGGTCTAATAAGGTGTAATGGATCCTTCCTCACCCATGCGAGCCCCTCTGGACATTTCCTGCCCTGCTCCTCTACTTGAGTTGGTGTCATGCTGTAGACTCTCAAATGATTGTCTCCTCACTCCATATAAACAGCTCACCTCTGTGTGTGGCTACCATCTACCTGCAGTATGAGCAAAAATCTTAAGACTTATCCTTGATTCCTTTCTTTACTCCTCCAGGCCCATCTAATCTTTCTATGGATAGTGTTGGCTCTTCCTGAAGAATATAATTTCAAAGTGCCCTCCTCTATCCATAGCCATAGCTACTACTACAACCTAGACCACATGCTTCCCTATTGGGTCTTCAACAATATCTGGTCAACTGGTCTACCCACCCACTCCTGAGTCTTAGTAAGTCTTAAAATCCTCACCAAGTCCTACTGGCATTATTTGGTCTGCACTCACCTGTCCGACTTGGGCTACAGCAGTCCTCTGAGATAGCTCCCTGCCTTCTGCACATCCACCACACCCTCAGTTCTTCTGCAAGCCCCTGCCCTGCTGAATTGTTTGCCCCATCGTCCCAGTCTGTTCCACTAAAGTCAGCAGCTCTCTGAAGGCGGAGTCCTTCTCTACCACAGTCACTCAATCCTTGGAACACAGTAGGAAATTGGTGATGGGTTGAGTGAGTGTGGCTGGTATACTTCTCATATTCTGTCCCCTTTCCCTGCCTACCTCCTTCAGGGCCCTCATACTCAGCTCTCCCTGTCCTCAGATGACACACTCTTGTGGGCCTGGGCACAGGTAGTAGTCTACACTCCACTACACCCAGCATTTCTTTCTGTCACTGATGTGACACTGCGCTTTAGTGCCACGGGCCCTCCCCCATCCTCTGGGCACCTTGAGGAAAGGGCTAAACCCTTCTAGCTGGCATCTCCCTTGATAACCCAAGGCCAGCCCAGGACACCGTGGGGTCACACTGAATGAGCAAACAAATGTGTTCTTCGTTGACATCAAAGGTTAGTCCTCTTCAGGACTAACGGAAGACCTGTGTCACTCAGGTCTCTCAATGGGTCTGCAGGCTTGAGCAGGGTGTCCTCGTTTGCTCCTTCTCCCTGTGTTCCTGACTCCTGTCTCTAAATGCCTTTAGAACCACGGCCTCCCTTGATGTGGTATTCAGGATTGGTTGCAATTTGTTTTGACAATTGTTGGAATTTTTTTTTATTTATGCCAAGCTCTCCCTGGGATTTGGTTTACTGGATTCTCTCACTCAAACACCTAGAAAGAAGAGAAAATGACTTACCTGTAAATCTTTTTATTGAAGGTACACCATAAAACAGACCTGCTTTCTCTGCTCTCCCCTGAGATTGAAAGGATTCTTGAGTTTTTTATAGCTGTCTTTTACCACTCGTTTAAGAAGGATAGAGAAACAGGGGGCTGGGGGACTTGTTTGCTCTGTGTGGGAAGATTCCAGGAGTCATGTGTGCCTACCAATGGACCCAAACCATGGGGAGGATCGAGGGAGGAGGGGCTCTTGACAGTTTCCTATCAGAAGCCAAGGACATTTATTTTATGATGCCCATCCCTACAGTTGAAACTGCAAGCTGTTTTCTCCTACCTGTCCCTTCTGTTTGATTTCTGGCAGATGTCAATAGATAAAGCCAGCAAATTCCACTGAGAAAGTACAATCCTAAGTATAAATAAGAGAGGACTTCTGAGGCTCCTACTGAGAGAAGCTGTTCCTTGCTCATTTTAACTGGTGTTCCCACCCTTCTAGAAGCGCTGGGGCAGAGCTGGGAAAGGAAGGTTTCAGAAATGCAAAGAAACCATCTCCCTTTCTGTCACCAACACCTCCTTTCTAACATCCATTCAAGCTAGAGTGTTGATTAAGGTCAACAGGAAATTGCTTACTGCTCATCTTTCTTTTGCTCCTGTGCATACCAGTCACTGTGTACCTTTCAAAAACATCTCGTCCTCAAATACCTATCCTTTCTTATAAATAGCACGGATTCTTTTATCTCTGATTGTATAAGCAAAACCCGCTCATTATAAAAACTGTAGTAAATATAGAAACGTATGAAGAAGACAGTTAAAATAGCTCATGACATTCTCACTGAGACATAAGTACTGATAACATTTTAGTAGAAACACATTAAGTCCTTTGTGCTTTTACCGTGGCTATAGATGCACATCTTCAGATGTGAGCTGGTAGCTTCACACTTGTAATACTAGCTACTCAGAGGGCTGAAATCTGAGGATCTGGGTTCAAAGCCAGCCCAGTCAGATGACTCTGTGAGAGTTTTAGCTCCAATTAACCAGGAAAAAGCTGGAAGTGGAGGTATGGATCAAATTGTAGAATGCCAGCCTTGAGTGGAAAAAGCTAAGTAGAGGGCAAGGCCTTGTTCAAGCTCCAAAAGAAAAGACTTCACTGATACTGGATACATAACTTTGATTTTTTTCCTTCACTTTACATCAGAGTTTTCCAGGTCCTTAGTCTGGAAAGGAAAAAGATGACTTTGAAACACTAATCATATTTTAGTAACCCTGAGACCCAACTTAGATACAATAAGCCCCAGAAAAGCTATCAGATGTCAACCCAGCTACCTCAAAGTGACAAGTGAGCCCCAAATTCACAGAAAGCAACTTCTGTTTACTACTTTCTGCTTGTCTCCATGGCAACTGTGGCCAGGCAAGACAGAGGTTACGTTTCAGGGAACTGGAACTGAGAATGAACTCACATCCCAGATCCGGTCACCTTTCCCTTCCCAGGGGGGGACTCTGGACATTTTTACTGGCTTTGTTTTTCCTTTCCATGCAGTTAAATGCCTCACCCTAAACATGCCTGGTTTATCTGAAATAAAACATCAGGTCATTTTCATTTGGGAAGCAAATAACACTTCATTCTGTGCTTACTCGGGTTCCTTGCCCTATACACACATACACGCACGCACACACACACACACACACACACACACACACACACACACTCCCACCTTGAATCGACTTCCCACATTTCTCTACACCAGTCGCACCGCCTCCCCAGGTCCTCGGCCAGTAGGATGGGATTCAGGGACTTCCTCTGACCCTCAGTCTCTTCCTGTCCAGCTTCAGTCCATTTGGTCTCAAGCCTGGTGCCAGGAGGACACGTTGCTCAGCAGAAAGGAGGCACACCTAGATGGAAACAGGCTTTGACGTCACATGAGCTGTGTCACTTCCGATCTGTGTGGCTCTGGCCAAGTTACCTAGCTTCTCTGGACCTCAGTTTCCCCATCTGTGAAAGGGGATACAGAGGCCCCCGTGTTCAGGATGATACCATGGTTAAACTGAGTGGGTATGTCCCAAATACAAGCTGTCACCCTATATCCACTGATCTGTTGAGGACCCCTGTGTACCCTGAAATGGCCAGTCCTCTCTCTGGCTCATTCACCTTTGCTATAGCTACAAACTCCTGATCAGCAGGCCAGGTGCTTAGATAAAGTGCTGCTTTGCATATAGGAGCCAGAAACCCTGGCAAAGGGCTGGGAATCCAGTTTCAAAAGCAAACCACTGAATAGACAAGAAGTAAAATATTACTCAGCTCTTAAGAAAGCGCTCCCTGGTTATGTGAGGCCCTCAGCTTCCTTCCCAGCGCCAGACACAAAGATCTTCCAGAAAGAGTGTCTCCCCTGAGAAAGACGCAAACAGCCAGTGAAAACCCGGACAGCTTCCATTTTCTGAGCCCATGTTTAAACCAAATAATAATAATAGGGGAGAGGACAAGGAGGATAGGAATGGGAAAAGATGGTGTGGCTCACATCAGAAGCAAGAGAAAGAAGGAAAGGAAAAGAGAGAGGAAAGAAGGAGGGAAGAGCAGGAGCACTTGTCCAGAATGAATTAGGTCGCTGCTGTCACCTTTGGCCAGAGACTCCAGCACAAAGTGACTCCTTCAGTGACTAAAGTAAGTCGGCATGAGAAATAGCGTTGGAATTAGGAGGTCACCGCAAGTCTGCCACTGAGTTAAAGGGATCGCGGCACATTTCTAAGCAGGTATTAAGAGCTCCACTGCTGTCTTCTTCGCACCTGTGTCTTTAAATTTTCAGGCAGCATCTCCTGTTGCCTATTGTTGAAGTTCACTTGCTCTCATTTCTTTCCCCCAAGAAAATGACTAGAAGTAGGGGGGGAAAAACCCATACAGTCAAATTACTGTCAGAAGGTTTTACTAAAAATTATTTTTTAACTGCAGTTAAAGATAAACACAGTTTCTTCCAAGCTGAGCTCTTTTATCAAGTCAGACAAAACGTAATACCTTTCCTTTTTTAAGGCTCAGATTAGCAAACTACTGCTGGTGATTATCTGGATGGAAGACGTTACAGTGTGCAGAACCCGGCTGCCTACGGCAGGCTTGGAAGACTGGTTCATTCATCCCTCAGAACCTCACGTTGTTGAAAGACACAAAGTGAGGCGATTCGGAGGTGCCAGGTCCTGCCTGGCAGGAAGGGGAACAGACAGACCCACGCACAACCTCCAAACCGAACGTGATCCCCACATTAGACAGCCAAGAGTGTGTCCCCCAACCTCATCTGAAAGGAGGCCCAGAGGAGGACAGGACTAACTTGAAGTTACAGGGCAAGTTCGTAGAAAAGGCAGGATGCATTTTCAATCTCCATGTCCAGTGTGCTTTCCCCTGCATCAATGGGTGCTAGTGGTGCGTGCCTGTAATCCTAGCTATTCAAGAGGCTGGGATCTGAGGATAAAGGTTTGAAGCCAGCTAGGATAGGAAAGTCTGAGACACTTGTCTCCAATGAAAGCAGCAGAAAGCCAAAAGTGGAACTGTAGAGTGCAGCCTGAGTGAAAAAGCTAAGGGACAGTGCCCGGGTTATGAATTCAAGCCATAGGATTAGCACAAAACTAAGACTCAACCTGGGCTTCGTTGCTGAACTATGCCATTGTCCCATGCCTGGGAATCATGACAGCGCTGTGGCACTACAGGGTCCCTTTTAACACATTCTAGACCTTGGTGTCAAACCCACTACATCTGGCCACTTGCTCAGACGCTGCTGTTCACCCCAGGTCTGCAGATGAGTATCTGACTCCGGGCTGTGGTGAGCTTTTGAACTTAAGGCCTGGGTGCTGTCCCTGAGCTGTTTTGTTCAAGGCTAGTGCTCTACCACTTGGAGCCACAGCTCCATTTCTGGTTTTCTGGTGGTTAATTGGAGGTAAAAAAAAATCTCACAGATTTTCTTGCCTGGGCTGGCTTTGAACCACAATCGTCAGATCCCAGCCTCCTGAGTAGCCAGGATTACAGGCGTGAGCCCCTAGTTCCTGGCCTCTCAGACCCTTTGAAGGTATTCTTTCGACCAAAGATGTCGCTGGGCTGCAGGAGGGGAGGAGGCGTGGCAGAGGTGGTTAACAGTGGGGTTCTCTAGCACGCCCTGGTTTGGCTTCTCCCACTGGGTGATGGTGATCAGGGCAGTCTGAGCTCCCTGTCTTTCCTCATCCTCAGAGCTCAGGCAGCTCAGAGTCATGGCGATGGCTGGCGCACAACCAGGGCTAGGCAAAGGGAAGCGTCGTGGCTCCCACCAGGGCTGGGGAGAGGAGGGATGAGCTGTCCCTCCTGGCGCACGACTCCGCCTCCAGCATCTTCTCCACCTCCCACACAGACTTCCCACTTCATTTGGTGCTAACTTGGTTTGGGAATTACTCTAGATATTCCTGGAGTTCCAAGGCATGAATTCCAGGAGCCTGGTGCCTTGTCACCTGAAGGTCAAGGGTGAGATGTTTCGCACATAGCTCTAAAGACTAGCTGTCTTTATTGTGTGGGGTGGGGTGAAGCAGAGAGGCCCTTGCAGGACTTGGAGACCAAGCCCATCTTGAAAACCCAGAGAGAGAGGTCAAGTGACTTGCCCCAGGCCATACAGGGCATTCTCTGGACTTCATGGGATAGAGCCTCTGACTCCCCATCCAGCAGGAAAGGTAATGATGGGGATTAGAGAGGAATCCGCGATGTCTGTCAATAACATTTTGTGCCATGTCTGGCCTACAAATGCTGCACTAAACAATACTAATCACTATTACCATCATCCATGTCATCAGCATTCATTCCCGAGCAAATCCCAGGCCTTTCCGTGCTTGAACCTCACACTTCCAGACCAGGTCAGCGTGAGTTAGCAGTGAATGAGGTGACTGAAGGTCGGCTCCGGTCAGCACTGTGTTCCAGCCCAGTCCGTCCTGACAGTGAAGGCTACCACAGACAGACATTGCTGCTAGCCCGCTTCCCAGAGAATGGGACTGAGGCCGAGTGACCACCGTCAGGCCCAGCACAGCCCCAGAGTTCCAGGCCAACCTGGATCCCGGTCCCTCCCATCAATGGTGTGTGTCCACATTAGAAGGTCTCCAAGCCCTGGCTCCAGACTGCCTGCATTTAGACACCAGTGACTTCTCCAGCTTCACCCCAAACCCACTGAGCCAGGAACTTTGGGGGTACAGCCCAGCCACCTGGTTTTCAACAGGCTCCCACCCCCACTCCCGCTGAAAACTTCAATGAGCATTCATACCTAGTGTGTGCCCAGCACACAGTAGGCATCAGGAAATGTCCGTTGAGACAACTAGCCAGCTCTGAATCCTGACCCATCACTGCCTGCCTGACTGAGCAACCTCGGGCAGGTCACTTAACCTCTCTGGGCTCCAGCCTCCTCCTCTGAAGAGCAAGAGTACATGGAAAGTTGAATAACATCACCAGAGTGCAGAGTGAACAGCAGACAGTGAGCACTCAGGAAATGTCACCTGCTGTCTAACTGTTGTTAGACTACAGCTAGAGCAAATACAAGGACCAATGCGCATGCCTGATGGGACCTACAAGGCAAGCCAGGCTTGAACAGTGCCGGTTTGCCTCAAGAGGCGGGAGCTCGGGAAGTCTTTTGAATTCAGCTCTACTCAAGAAATAGTTAGCAAACATGTTTGGTTGTCACCTCTGTCACTCTGTGACTCTGATGCTAGAGGAACAAGACACTGTCCCAGAAGACAGATGTCATCCTGAATGGGCAGGATGGGGAGCGGGGTGGGCCTTGGCCTGCCTGTGCACAGAGCAGAAAGAAAGGCTTTGAGAGAGAGAGAGAGAGAGAGAGAGAGAGTGTGTATGTGTGTGTGTGTGTGTGTGTGTGTGTGTGTGTGTGCGCTCAGACACTTGATCTAGTCTTTCCTTGTGTTAACAAAAACCATACTGAGTCCTGAGAGATGGAGTGGAACTCATCACTCTGTTTTCTCAGTGTCGTTTTGCTCTCTCTGTTCTGTGGGTCTCCGGCCTGGCCTCAGTCCCTAGCGACCATGTCTAGTCCACATCCCAATCATCTGCGTTCTCCTGAGATGTACGCTTCCTAAAGACAAAATCTAGAACCAGCAGATGGCCTGGGTGCAGGTCATCCCCATCGCCCTTCAGATGCAGGGAAGGCTTCCTAGTGGAGGTTGACCCAGAGGACCAGGCTGGACTAATGAGTGGACCTTCCCACCCGAGCTTCTGCCGGCCTCGGGTCAAACACCAGAGGGGAGCTGGTGAATGAGGCAAATGCAGCCCAGCTCTGAGTACTAATATGCATCTCTCCTACCAGCTCCCTCACAAAACCCACAGCCTGCCCACACAATTAACACCTGTGCCATTTGACAGGTAAGCCAACACAGGCACAGAGAGGTTGGATAACTTGCCCATGGCCACACGGCCAGTGAGTGCAATTGCTGAGATTCATCCGAGGAGCTTTCCTCTCGAGTCTGTGCTCTTCAGCACTCTGCTGTGTCATCGAGCGAGTGAACTGACAGCGGGATCAGAAGTGATTTTTTTTTCTATGTGGTGACCCTGCTTTGGAAGGAAAAGGAAAAAGCCCTAGCATCCTCTTTCTGCGGAGGCCACCGTGTGCACCGTCCTTGCCCTGCAGTAAGCTTCGCTCCGGAGCGCAGGCTTCGCAGTCACTTACATGAGTCATTCAGTTGCATCCCAGAGGACAGCCGGCTTTAAGTTCTCATGCCAGTAAAAGAAAGGTTCTGGGGCTGCCTTCCTCTGCAAGTAGATTGGGGAGATTGGTACTGAAAGGTGAGGATCCAATTACTTGTCTGGGCTGGCCTGTTCTGTTCTCATCTGAGCTAAGGCACAGGCTAGGATTCCCCAGTCTGGGAGGCCTCCCTAGACCTGGCGGTCCGGGTGCCTTGTGCACACACACACACATGCATTTTCCAGTTGATGATAATCTCTTTAAATCCACTTAAGCATAACTAGCTTAGAAGGCCCTGCAGAGGCACGATCCAGCCCAGCCCTGCCTGTACCATGTCTGCTCTCGAGTTTGACTTTGTGTAGACATGAGCCAGCCACCCCAAGCGACAGCATTTAACTTTCCACAGATGGATAAACTCATCCAGGCTGCCACTCAGATAGGCATGCACCTCCAACTTGCAAATGGCAATTGGTTTTCAGATGGGAATTGTCTGTCTCAGGAAAGCCAAATTCTGTCTTCCAATCCGTGTCAATGGAAAGCCAGAATCAGATGGCAGCACTTAGACTTTGAAAGTTGTTTGATGAACTGAGATGCTGGTTGTAAGTCACAAAATCAGGATCCTTGTGTCAGGAAGAGGGGACCTGCCTGCTCTTCATCAGCCAATGAGAAAAGAACATGAGGGAATGTGAGTGGTGGATGAGTCAGTGGAGGGCAAATCATTTTGTGGTGATCTTTACATATGAAGTTCGTGTGTGTGTGTGTGTGTGCGCGCACGCACGTGCGTGCATGCTGGGGCTTGAACTCAAGGCCTCATACTCTCATTTGGCTTTTTTCACTCAAATCTAAAGCTTGAGCCATAGCTCCACTTCCTATTTTAGATGATTAATCAGAGATAAAGATTCTCACAACTTTTCTGCCTATACTGGCTTCAAACCATGATCCTCAGATCTTCAGCCTCCTGAGTAGCTAGAATTACAGAGAAACATGTGAGGGTCTTTAGACATCTTAGTCAAGAACAGAGTTTGTGCTTGCCACATACTGGCTGAAATATAGGAATCCAGAAAAAAAATTTTTTTAAAGCTTTCGGCAAATGGACCTAGCCTATGGGCTCAATTGACGCTGTTCATTTGCATTCTGGTAGTGCTGTAACTCTGAATCTCCAGAGCAATTTTGCTGTTATTGTACAATTGTGTGAGAGCTATAAGCGTATGCATAAGAAATTTGCACCTGGTGATATGTGTTGGCTTTTTTTTTTTTTTCTTCATCGTGAGCACCAGCATTTCTTTTTAAAAACCTGTCATTCTGCAGTGGCAGGAGGATTTGTTTCTTGTGACATGCCTGCATTGCTAGGTAGAAAGAACTAATGCAGCTAAAGGAGTGTGGAACAGGGGCCTGATGGCTCCCAGGGAAAGCCCACCTCTGCCACGTAGACACTGTGCAGTTTTGAGCATTCCTTTTGCTTTTCTGGCCTTCAGTGTCCTCATCCAAATGAAAATAAGAATGCTGGCCTCACAAAGATTTTTTTTTTGTCAGTTGTGGGACTAGAACTCAGGGCCAGAGTACTGTTGCTGAGCTCTTTTGCTCAAGGCTAGCGTTCAACCACTTTTAGCCATAGCTCCACTTCCTGATTTTGAATAGTTAATTGGAGATAAGAGTCTCATGGAGACTTTTCTGCCTGGGTTGGCTTCAAACTATGGTCCTCAAATCTCAGCTTCCTGAATAGCTAGGATTACAGGTGTGAGCCACCAGTGTCCTGCTCATGAAGATTTTTATTTTTTTGTCAGTCACAGGGCTTGAACTCTGGGCCTGAACACTGTCCCTCAGCTCTTCAGCTCAAGGCTAGCACTCTACCACTTGAGCCACTGTGCCACTTGTGGTTTTCTGGTGGTTTATTGGAGATAAGAGTCTCACAGACTTTCCTGCCTGGGCGATCCTCAGATCTCAGCCTTCTGAGTAGCTAGGATTACAGGCATGAGCCACTGGCGTCTGGTTTCTCATAAGGATTTTTAAATGGGAAGGGCCAACTGTACAGCAGACATTGCTAGAAACCTGATCTCCGCAGTGTTGTTACCCTACTGTCTGCACCCCACTGCCGTCCCCTCCTTCCTGCCCCAGGTAGAGGACAGGCAGGGTGGAAAGCCAGGTATGGAATCAATGAACTCACACTTGGTCATGTCCATTTGGATCTTTCTGGCTTGCCCAGGAAGATGGGTGGCCGAGCCCTCGGGGCCAGCAGGAAGGTGATGGGTGAGGCCAGGCACTTGGTACTTCAGCCGCCACCTGTCTCCCCAGGAAGCACAGAGCCAGCCACTTGTGAGAGATTAGCAAGAGGATCTGGCAGCCTGTGCAGCAGGGCGGTGACAGAGGAACAGCTGCCTCCCAGGGCCCCCGCAGACACACTTGGCTGCTTTCTTCTGGGCTTCACCCAGTTCCAGCCCAGCTGAAGATAGGGCCATATGGCAGAAGCTCCTTATTGGAGGAAAGAAGGGGAAGTTGGTCCTACCAAGCTCAGGGGATAGTGTCCTGGGCCTGGGAGTCCTGGAACCCATTCAAAAGCAACCAGATGTCACCAGCGCCCAACTCACAATGCACTGCCATTCCTCTCTCCCCCTGCTCACCCCCCACCCCCACCTAGGATGGAGCGTAGCCATACAAAATCAGAGCAGTTCAGCGCATGTTTATCGATCAGCTACTATGGCCAGGTAGACATCACATGGCCCTTGTTTACACTCTCAGCAAGCAGCTGAAATGTTCGGGGCTTCTCAGGTTTAGATGGATGGCTAACAGTTACCAGCTCCTAGAATATGGCAGATGCTCAACACAAATTATCTCAGTGAATCCTCAAAAGCAGGAACCATCACCCCTCTCCGCAGGTGAGCCAACAGGCTGAGAGATGAAGGGTAGAGCTAATCATGTTTGACTTTGGCCTTTGGACTGTCTGACCCCAAACCCCTTAGCTTTGGAGTGTCTTGATGGGAAAAGCAAACCAGGGTTTTAATGAACACCTACAAGTTTGCCAGAGATGGAGACTTATATGTCATGTCTTCCTCCTATCTTCATAGTAAGCCCACGAGGTAGATATGACTGTATATCCATTTCAGATGAGGAAACGGAGCCTCAGAAAGCTTGGGTAACTGGCTCAATGTGAAACAGCTGAAATCTGACATCGATGAAATGACACCAGGCCTGTTTCCAGAAGCCAGCACGCCTTCTCTCCCCCTGAGCCAATGGCCAGGTGTAGCATTTCCAGCATGATTGGAAAAGATACTACATCACCAATTCTCCTCGCCATCACCGAACATCAACTAATGTGCATAGCTCACTTGCCCTGCCTCTAGCTCTGTAGTAGTAGTTATGAAGACTAGCATCTGTTCCTAGCCTCACAGGACCGTCCCGCCACATAGGTAGATAAGCCATGAAAACACAAAGAGTATCGCATGTCCCAGTGTTCTGAGCATCTAGAAGATGGAGAAATGCTAACGTCCCCAGCTCAGATCCTCTGCTGATCAGTGTCCCTCACCACTCCTGGGGAGTCCAGCTGCATGTGGATTCCTCTGGGCAGACTTTGCTGGCATGAACTGGGTTATATCCTTGTTATACATCCCCAGGAGTCACAGACTTCCCCTTCCTCAGACCAGCCACGTACACTGTACACTACTGTGACCCTGACCAGCCTATCCCCTTCTGGAGAGCAGAAGTGATCTCCAACTCATTCACCAGTCTCCCAGGTGCCTGGCAAACCCCAATAGCCATAAAACTGCCTGACATAAACTAGAAAATAGTAAACCATGATGGAAGAAATAATCAGGAAATGCCTCATGAAGGAGGGGCTTTATTTTTATTTATTTGCTTATTTATTTATTTTTGTCAGCCATGGGTCTTGAACTCTGGGCCTGGGCACTGTCCCTGAGCTCTTCAGTTCAAGGTAAGCTACCACTTGAGCCACAGTGCCACTTCCGGTTTTCAGGTGGTTAATTGGAGATCAGAGTCTCACGGACTTTCCTGCCCAGGCTGGCTTTGAACCATGATCCTCAGATCTCAGCTTTCTGAGTAGCTAGGATTACAGGTACAAACCACCGGTGCCCTATTGAAAGAGTGGCTTTGTTGTGCCTTAAAGTACAGGAACAACTTGTATCCAGAGAAAGGCCTGGGTAGTCAAAGCAGGGAAAAATTTCTGGGCCAAACTACAAGGCAAACTGGTATTGGGCCAATTGAATTTCCACATAGGGAACAAGATGTATCTCAATCCCTACCTCACACTGTATAGAAAGAACAATCAGTTCTGGATGAATTATGGATCTAAACAAGAAAGGAGAAACCATAAGGCTATATCCAGACCTCAACTAAAAAAACACTTTCTAATCTCCAGGATCTTACACTCTCATGAACAGACCTGAGATTCTACAATGCAGCCTTCCCAGGATAAGTCTTCACAGTTAAAGATAGACACTTAATATGTCTTATCTAAAATTCAACTATATGAAAAAGGCATTAGAAATTCAAGGC
The DNA here is from genome assembly GCF_019054845.1 of Dipodomys spectabilis. NCBI lineage: Eukaryota > Metazoa > Chordata > Mammalia > Rodentia > Heteromyidae > Dipodomys > Dipodomys spectabilis. The sequence continues at coordinate 19,729,639 of NW_024870840.1, read as the reverse complement.
TGGAATTCTAATGAAGGAAGATTCCAGGCATAACTCAATATTGAAATGACTCAACAGTAGCTAACATTTATAGAGTCCCTGGTATGCGCCAGGCACTCATCTAAGCACTTAACCAAATTAATTCATTCGACCTTCAGCCGGCCCCAGGAGGAGCATCTCTTTCTGGTCTTCTTATCACTGATGAGGAAACCAAGGCTTCTAGAGGTTCAGTTGTTCAAGTGTCACAAAAGGGACACTTGATTCAGATTCAGGTGACCCGAGTTTCTTAGCTGGAGACCTTTCAGGCAAAATAGTTTTATTTTTCTTTGCCTGGGTTTGAAAAATGGAGGGAGGAGGGTTCCATTGACAGCACATATAGTTGGAATAAGCATGAGCATACAGTCTCGCCTTAAAATGCAGGATGTTGGTGAATTAACTAACACAACTATGACATTAGGTCTTTGGAAAACAGAAGGTAACACTGAGAGGTGCCCAGAAGATTTGTTCGCACGCAGAGCACCTGCTTGGTGCCAGGGGCTCTGTGGACACGTAGGCTGTACAACGAGCCAGGCAGGGCCCTGGGCTGTGCCTCCTCTGCTCTAATGGAGGCAGAAGAGCAATGGCAAACACACCAGAGAGTGATATGTGGTTAAAAGAAAAAAATTTTGTTAAGTGGAGTAAGCCAGGCTCAGAGAGACAAAGAGCACATGTTTTCCCTCAGATGAGGCAATTAAATCTAAATTACAAACATATATGATAACATTTATTGAGATATATGTATATATATAGAGAGAGAGAAATAGATATAGATACATCATCTAAAAGTATGTTTGCACAGGAAAGGTTTGCAATGGTGTAATCCCTTCCACAACCAAGTCATAGTTTAACTAAATGAGCGCCAGAAAGCTGGGACTATTGTTTTCAGGAGGGGGCAAGGTGAATTGCGGGAAGCAGATGAATGGAAGGAGAAAGGATGGGCAAATAATGTCATAATATTCAGTGTGTATATCTGAAAACGGAACCAGGTAACGGGACGTGATAGGTGGGGTTGGGAGAGATGAGGGAGAGGGTTGAAGGGGTGAACCTGATCAAGATGCATTGTTCTCATAAACTGATATGTTGGATTGAAACCTCTTTGTACAATTTCTATTCTTTGGTGAGTGCCAATCCTGGGACATGAACTCAGAGCCTGGGTGCTCTCCCGGAATTGTTTTGCTCAAGGCTAGTGCTCTACTTCTTGAGCCACAACTCCACTTCCAGCTTTTTGGTGGTTAATGGGCAATAGGGTCTCATGGATTTTCCGGCTTGGGCTGGCTTTGAACTGCAATCCTCAGATCTCAGCCTCCTGAATAGCTAGGAAGACAGGTATGAGCCATCGGCACCTGACTAATTTCTATTTTAAAAAAGAAAAGAAAAGAAAAGAAACGAAGCTAAGGGAGCAGAGATTGACAGTCAGGTGATTCTTTTTATTTTAAATATTGTCTTTTATTGGATTAACCAGTTTAAGTGGGGGGGGGGGTCCAACCACATAGACACAGCCCTATTTGGCATATTGAAGGAAGTAGAAAACCAGTGTGGTTGGAACAGAGTGGAGCGGGGAGGGGTGCAGTGCTGGGCAGGGTGCAGTGGCGGCTGGGCCTGTCAATCATTGCAGACTAAAATAGACAGGGCTGTATCATCGTGGTACCAACAAGATACACAAGACATTACACTGGGCAGCAATTCATGCAGTTTGCTCACAGGTCTTCTCTGTGTAAGAGTCCAGCCAGTCGCTGCAAACCTTATACATATATGATCTTTCCTGATCAATCAGATATAGCCTTATTTGCTACAGTTGGCCTATGCATTCATATTCATCCAATGCATTCATCTCCCAGATATTTACTGAGCACCTTAGTGTAAGACAGGACCCTAAATCAGTGATGGAGATACATTGTGAATGAAATACACAAAGTCCTTGATTCTAAGCCATGCATATCCTCCAGAGAGGGAGACATGAAGTACACTGAGTTACTATACCTGATACAGAGGCTCTTGTCCATGACTCAAGAGGAGAGACAAGGACAAGAGATGCTGGGAGAAGAGACACAAGCTCTGCCTCCAGACTCCAAAGCACCTTCTTCCCTGTGCAGCTGTCCCAGGCCAGGGTCCCAGTGGGCGAGTAGACGGTTATAAACACAGAAAAGGCTGAGTCTCCTTTTCCTCAACAGGTGTGGGCCCTTCCCACTTCAAGCCTTTCACTGGCTACCCTCTGCCCAGCAGAACGGACAATAACACCACATGCCCAGCACTTGTGGCCCCCCACCCAGCCCACACTCTGTAGATGTGCTAATGAGGGTGAAGCTGGAAATAGAAGATCAGCAGACGGCCTTCTACTTAAGGTCTCCCCTAACACAGCAGCTCCTCAAGGGGCTCACATTCTCATGAGGAACAGGTCAGGGAACCAGGGCAACCGGGCCTCGTGGTGCACCATGGGAACCAGGCCAACAAGGCCTCGCAGTGCACCATGGAAACCAGGCCAACAGGACCTCACAGTGCAGCATGGGAAGTGTCACTAGTGGTAGGGAGGTACTGGAGGAAACAGCAGGGCCAGTCTTTGGGATGATGAGGGACAAGCAGTATTTGAGGGAACCTCTCTAGAGGTGCCCTGTGTCATGGAAAGTTAAGGTACCAGTTGGAGGACCCAGGGGATTGGCTGAGAGGAGACATGGAATAAAGAGGAAGGGATGGACAGGCAGGAGGCATGTGGAAAAGCCCAGAGATAGGAGAGAAAATAATAGACCCTGGGGCTTACAGCAGCTTGTAGCTTCTGAAGAACAAAGCATCAAGCAAATGATTTGTCCCATCCTGTAGGGGCAGGAAGGCATCCAGGGAGCAGCAGCTGAGGGCAAGAGGGAAGCTGGCTAGCGCTTGGAGGGTGCTCTTTTAATACAGAGAAACTTGATAATGGTCTGGATTAAAGCATGTGTGATTCAGAACAGGTTAAAGAATTGGAAAGCAGCCAGGTGTGGCAGTTCATACCTATAATCCAGTTGCTCAGGAGCAGGGGCAGGAAGATTGGCAACGTTAGGAGATCCAGTCTCAGACACAAAAGACAAAAATGAAATGGCTAGAGGGTGTGTGAAACTAGAGTGCTTGCCCAGTGTGCACAAGGCCCTGGGTTCAGTCCCCAGGGTTGCAAAAGCAAAGAAAAAAGTGAGGGGAGTATTTGAGAGCAGGTGAGGATAGAGATAGAGGTAGGCATCAAGGACGATGCCCAGGCTTGCAGCTTGAGGCACAGGCTGGATAAAGGCATAGTTTGTTCAGAAAGCCAATAAGGAGGAGGATGTGTGGGGGAGACAGACATCAAATCCAGGTTGAGGTGAGGTTCAGACATCCCAATCTCATGCTCGAGCTGTGTTCTCCTTCTCTCCTCAGACTGATGTCATTTTACAAGTTGGAGTTAGGGTGAGAGTCAACAATTTCACAACTGTTACCCTCAACACACAAATGGGCGCTGGCCATGGTGCTGAAACCAAATCTAGGTAACACCTCCGGGATGCAAGCTCCAGCCCTGGCTGCTGGAAACATCTCAGCGATTCCAGGGCAGTGGGGAGAGGGAGAGCTGAAGGCTACTTGGACAAGAGGCATTTTGTCAGCCTGCATTTGGCTGCAGAGTGTCTGTCCTGTCTGGGGTCACAGGCCTGGTTGTTTACCAGTTTCTAGCAGCCTTAGCCTTCAGTAGTCCTGGACTAAGGGCCAAGTGTACTTGAAGACAGTTTCCCTGTCCAAGGCTGGTCTCTGAAGAGTCCTTGCCTGGTCCGGGGTCATGGTCTTGAGCCTCAAGTAGGTCAGATTCCTTTGCATCATCCTCCAGTAACAAGCTGTAGCTCCACTGCTAGCAAGTACAGATTTTGCAGGCACAGAATCAGCCAGGACCCTCCATTCAGACTGTCAGAAAAAAAAGCAGTGCCCTTGAGCCAGAATCTTCAGAGGGCAGGCCTCTGGGCTGGGAGGCCCCATCCCTACCCCCACAGCCCCTGGGCGGCCCTGCTGATTCCCCACATGCAGGACCCTTAAGTAGCTCCTAATTGAAGGGCTGGCTGAACCCTCTGTGCATTGTGGATCTAATTAAGTTCCGACATCATATCAAATTGAATCCTTTTATTAAACATTTATCTGCAGATTCCAGAGTGTCACAACACCACATTGTTTTAAATGACAGAAATGCAAACAGCATTTGCCTTCTCACCAGCACCCAAAGCAGCCAAGCAAGGCCAGAGGCAGAGGCAGGTCTTTCCAGAGGGCTCTCCCTCCCTCCCCCACCCCAGTTCCAGCAAGACAGAAGACAGTGAGCATGCGTGCACGTGTGCACATGCACTCTGCACTCTCTCTGTCTCTGTCTCTCTCTCTCTCAAACACACACAGCGGAGCCTGTGCCATCTCTTCCACACATATTCAGTGGCTGTGCAAACAGCTCACTGTCCCTGTCTAGCACTCCAGATCAGTTACAACTTTCCAAATAATTCTTCTCATCCCTTGGGAACCCCTTTCCTCTTGGGGACCATGATGGACAGATAGAAGGTAACTAGCCATCTTTCTTACCCACTGCTCTGTCCCTTCCACATCCCTCAGGCGAGGAAGCTTCCAGAACAAAGATTCTGACTTTCTCATCTTAACTGCCTCCCTCTCCTAGGGCCTGGCACAGAGGAGGCTGCTAAAGTGCACTTGATCAATGCATCCATCGCCAGTTAAGCACTTGATCTTGCTGGGTTCTAGGGACTTTGGCCTGGAATACTAGCTACTTAGGAGGCTGAGATCTAAGGATCAAGGTTTGAAGCCAGTCTGGGCAGACAAAGCCTTAAGATTCTTATCTCTAACTAACCAGCAAAAAGCCAGAAATGGAGGTATGCCTCAAGTGATAGAGTGCCAGCCTTGAGAGAATAAGCTAGCAAAAGTGTAAGACCCTGATTTCAGGCCCCAGTACTGTGTGTGTACATGCGTGCACACGCATGCACGCACACACACACACACACACACACACACACGACCCAGACTTGCCCTTTATAGATTCTTGGACTTGCTCAAAAAAGGCCAAGCCCCAGAAATGGTCATGCTTGCCACTTAGACCCATAAAGAGATCCACATGGGCTGGGAAGGTAGCTCAGTGGTAGAGCGCTTGCCTTGCATGCATGAGGCCCTGGGTTCGATTCCTCAGCACCACATAAGCAGAAAAAACTTTAAAAAAAAAGCCAGAAGTGGCACTGTGGCTCAAGTGGTAGAGTGCTAGCCTTGAGCTGAAGAGCTGAGGGACAATGCCCAGGCCCAGAGTTCAGGCCCCACGACCGGATCCAAAAAAAGAGATCCACATACCTATTGTGATTAGACAAATGGTGTCTGAAGCAGAATGCTTGCTCCTAGGGACTCAGGGACAGGAATGAGGACAACAGAACTCTGCAAGGAAGGCAGTCTTCCTTCCTCCTGGTTGGTCAATCTGGATCTTAGTAAACATCTGGAAATGCTATAACTTACATCTGTCCATTCTATTATCTAGGTTGAACAAGGCCTGCTATTCTTGTCATATCACAGTGATGAGAATACTGGCTCGCATAAACCCAGAGCTTGCTGCATACTTCACTCTGAGAGCTCTACATGGGTACTAACACTGTGAAACAGGCCATGCTATTATCCCATTTTAATGAGGATGAGTGAGGCTCCAAGACATGAATCAGCTTATGTAAGGCTCCACACAGCCAGGTAGTCTGACAGCCTCCATCCTGAGTCTAGCAGCCAGGTGCTGGTGGCTCACACCTGTAATCCTAGCTACTTGGGAAGCTGAGATCTCAGGATCAAGGTTTGAAGCCAGCCTAGTCAGGAAAGTCCATGAGACTCTTTTTTTTTTTTTGGTCCGGCTGTGGGGCCTGAACTCTGGGCCTGGGCGCTATCCCTCAGCTCTTCAGCTCAAGGCTAGCGCTCTACCACTTGAGCCACAGCACCACTTCCAGCTTTTTTTTTCTTTTTGCTTATGTGGTGCTGAGGAATTGAACCCGGGGCCTCATGCATGCAAGGCAAGCACTCTACCACTGAGCCACTTTCCCAGCCCGAGATTCCTATCTCTAATTAACAACCAAAAAAGCTGGAAGTTAGAGCTGTGACTCAAGTGATAGAGTGCTAGCTTTGAGCAGAAAAACTGAGGTTAGTACCCAGGCCCTGAAATCAAGTCTTAGGACTAGCACACACACACACACACACACACACACACACACACACACACACACACAAGCTAGCATCTATCTGGCAGCCTCTGCAAACTTCTAGTCTCTCTTCTGTAGAATGGGTTCATCAGCAGAGCCCCATCAGGGGGTTAATATGGTCATTAAATCAGATGAGACGTGGAATCCTGGCACACTAGTCTCGCAACACACTGAGAGAAAGAAAGGGGGGGGGGGGGAGAGAGAGAGAGAGAGAGAGAGAGAGAGAGAGAGAGAACAGAGTATGAAATGTAACCCCTGTCCTCGACACAATTCTATTAGGAAAATGACACATGAACTTTGAAATAACAAGACAAGACAGCGACACAAGAACTGTCACAAGGTTGCCTGTGGTTAATTGCTGCTGAGAGATCTTGGAGGTAAAAGCAGAGAAGAAAGGAGGGAGAGGCGGCTGTGGGCTGCAAGCATGAGGGAGGGAAGGCTTCTTAGAATCCTGGCTCCGAACACGAGCAAGGAACTCAGGATCCCAGCAACTCTACAAATCCCTGCCATGGCCGACAGCTCTACCATGGGAGGCAGTTCTAGAACCCATAACACTCCCCATCTACAGACCCGAAGTCTTCCCCACACAGCACGAGGGTGAGGTAAGTCAGGTCAAAGTGGGAGGTGTTCACTGTTCCCCCTTAAAGTTTATATCTCAGAGCCAGGAACTGGTGGCGCACACCTGTAATCCTTAGGAGGCTGAGATCGGAGGATCATGGTTCAAAGCCTGCTCAGGCAGAAAAAGTCTGTGAGGCTCTTATCTCCAATTAACCACCAAAAAGCCAGAAGTGGAGCTGTGGCTCACATGGTAGAGTGCTAGCCTGGAGCAAAAGAGCTCAGAGACAATGCCCTGAGTTCAAGCCCCAGCACGCATGCACATACACGTTTACCTCAGCTAGACATAGCTCTGCCTGTCTACTGCCACCCTGAGAACCTTGTTCTGCCTTCCAAAGGAAACAGACCTTGTCTTAGATGGAGAAGACAGGAGAGCTTTGTTCAGCGGGGAGGAAGAGCTACTGAAGAGTTGGCAGGAGAGAAAATGGGAAGCCTTGGGCCTGGCTCCCTGTGGCTAGAGGAGGCCTGGTCTCTGCTCTGGAGGCCATGGAAATCTTGAGGATTTGGGAGGGCGGTGCCCTTGGTCTGGAGAAGGTGGATCAGTGGGCATCCTCTGTGGATCTGAGTCGCATGAGCTGTTTTTGACCTGTGGGTCAGCCGTGCCTGCAGTGTGCTTGACTTTGGCCTGGCTCTCCACCACCAGGCTGAATGAACCAAGCAATGAACAAGAACCAACAAGGGAAGGGAGTGGGGACATCTGTGGTCAGAAATTGGAAGTAGATTGCACAAGGCAGGGCCATAGACAAGTCTCCGCTTCACTGAGGAACCTGGGCCTGACTCCAGGTGTGTCCCTCTACTCCATTTTCCTCTCAGGCACCCTGGTGTTAACCTGGTGTGATCGAGTCCCATGAAACTCTGATTGGAATCCTTCATTGGCTCCTCACTGGGCCAAAGTTTAAACTTAGAATGATTCTGAGTAATCCCAACCCTGTCACACTCTCCCATGTGCACACATGCATGTGTGCTTGTGTGCACACACATACATATACAACTTCCAGACCAACCATCTAGCTCCAGCCTTCAAACAGACCAAGGCTCCTGGCCCAGCCTCCTGCTCTCTCTCTCTCTCTCTGATTGCCTCTTGCTCTTCTCCCTAACACCCTCCTCTTCCCCTCCCGTGCCCTTCCCTGCCTAACTTTCGTCTTCCAGCTTCTACTCTGCTTTCGTAGCTCCTCTGGGATGGTGCTTCTTCCAGGAAGCCTTCCTTACCCCTTTGACCACTGCTACAGCCACCTGCTTCCAGCAGCCCGGGCTCTGAGTGGCAGTGCAGCAGAACCTGGAATCCATTCCTGGCATCAGAGCCAAGGTCCTCCACTCACAAAGCAATACCTCTTCCGTTGATTCCTTTGCCTTTCTGAGCTTCTGTGTCCATATGTGCCTGATGGGAAGAAGACACTAGAAGCTGCCCGGCTGGGTTCTCACGACTTGAGTCCAGAGCTTGGCTCTGAGCCTGGCCTGTGGCAGTCTCCATGGGGACAGCCTACACCAGGGCAGCTTTGTGGTTTTCACTGTGGTTCTGTCCAGTCATTTGTCTGACCTCACTGGCCCCTCATCCTGGGAGACAGGGAATCCTTCTCGATCACAGCACTTAGCTCAACACTACTCGGGCTGGAGGCCTCAGTGAAAGTCAAGGACTAGCTGAAACACCAGACTGAAAGATGAATACCTAGCTACAAAGAATACCTGGCTACAGCCACGTGCCGGTGGCTCACGCCTGTTATCCGAGCTACTCAGGAGGCTGAGAGCTGAGGATTGCAGTTCAAAGCCAGCCCGGGCAAGAAAGGCCGTGAGACTCTTATCTCCACTAAACCACTCAGAAAACAGGAAGTGGCACTGTGGCTCAAGTGGTAGAGCTCTAGCCTTGAGCTGAAGAGCTGAGAAACAGCGCCCAGGCCCAGAGTTCAAGCCCCACAACTGAAGGAAAAAAAAAAAGGATACCTGCCTACAAAACAACAGGAGGAAGATGAGACCCCATCTATCTCCTGACACCCAGGCCTTTTGCTTTTAGCTTACATTTCAATAGGGTCTCACACAAACTGCCTAAGCTAGCCTTGAACCTTAATCTTGTTATCTCTATCCTCCCAAATGGCTGGAATTCTAGACATGCACCCAACCATGGGTCCAGTGTTTTTAACTTTATAAAAATAAAATCATAGATGGGTGCTAATGACTCACACTTGTAATCCTAGTTACTCAGGATACTGAATCTGAGGGTCCCAATTCAAAGCCAGCCCAGGCAGGAAAGTCTGTGAGACTCTTATCTTCAATTAACCACCAAAAAGCTAGCACTGGAGTTGTGGTTCATGTGGTAGTGTATCAGCCTTGAGTGAGGGAGCTAAGGGACAGCACCCAGATCCTGAGTTAAAGCCCTAGTACCAACAAAAAGGGAGGGGGGGGCGGAAAGAAGTAAGAAAGTAAGGAAGGAGGAAAGAAGGAAAGAAGGGAGAGAAAGAAAGAAACAAAGAAAAAAAGCACACTTCTGTGTACTTTTCTGCGGGACAGTTTTCTTTGTTCAGTGTTGTATTTGTGGAACTCATCTGTGCTGACATGTGTCGCTAGCTTCCATTCATGTTCACTGCTGCCAACAGCCTGTCCTACTCATCTACTACAAGGTGCTACCCCTCTCTGGCAATAGCAAAGGCGGCTTGTTCTCAGTTCCTTGCTGTTACAAGCTGTGCTGATAGAAACATCCTCTTATGCGTCTCTTTGTGCATTTATGCAAGCATTTCTCTAAGTCACATTTCTGAGAGAAATTGCTGAGTTGTGGCATGTACCTATGTCCTGGCATTGTCAAGTAGGCTTTTGATAAGAGAAGTACAAAAGAGCCTCGTGCCCCAGGGATTCTAATATTTGACACAAAGCTCATCTGTTTAGAATGGAAGTGTGTCACGTGCTCTCTGCCCACATGTGCACACACATGTACACACACACACACACTCAAGCTCATTTATTTGTTTCCGTGTTCAATAAACTTTGGTCAGGTAGGTGTTATCATTAAAAGGTACATCATCGATATAATATAGTGATCTTTCAGGAGAAAAGCCACATGCTGAAGTCAATGAACTTGATCAATAATAAGACACATCCGATTTCTAAAACATTAAAATGTGCATGTGAGCATCTTTGAATCAAGGATAATGTGGTCTATTCAGAGACCTCCCCACCAGAAATTCTGCCTTGGAGGAGTTTACAGAGTTAGAGCCATTTGTTCCCCAACAGCAGTTCCAGGACAGTCAGGATGGAAGCAGATGGCCCTCCCGGTGGTCACTCACCCCAAATGGGGGCCTCCAGGGACCCTGCAGCCTGGCCATCGCCTGGAGCCTGGGAGAAATGAAGAGGCTGCATCCAGCCCCTCCCTGCACCCAGCAAACCCGCGTGTAGTCTGGATGAGCGCCAGGCAATTCCTATGCCCACTAAAATCTGGGAAGCCCGGCCCAAGAGCATGGAAGAATCCTTCCCGCCCAGGGCAATGGAGAGAGGCTTCCTGGGAGAGGTGGCATTTCAAGAAGAAACAGAAGGAAGAAAAAAAAAAGAAGAAGAAGAAACAGAAGGAAGAGCTGCATGTGTTGGGCTCCTCCTCTGGGGGTCTTTTGCTTCTATTACCTCATTGGATCTTTAAGATTTTTTTTTTTTTTGTCTGTTGTGGGGCCTGAACTCTGGGCCGGGGTGCTGTCCCTCAGCCCTTCAGCTCAAGGCGAGCACTCTGCTTGAGCCATAGTGCCACATCTGGCTTTTTCTGCTTATGTGGTACAAACCCAGGGCCTCTTGCATGTAAGGCAAGCACTCTACCACTGAGCCACCTTCCCAGCCTGAATCTTTCGGATTGACTTCCCCCCAGCCCTGCTCCCACGAGCCCTGTGCCAGGATTAAGATCACTTTCTTACACAAAGGAAACTGAGACCTGGAGAGGTCACACGAGTTGCTCGAATTCATATAGCTGATCACTAACAGAACCAGACTTAGAAGCCAGCTCTGTCTAGTTCCTGCAACCCATAGAAAGAAGCCTCTGTGGGGATGAAATCCACCGCCAGGTACAACCAGACAATGCATGAGCAAGAGTTTATTGCTGTGGGCAGCCCAGATGTCGAGGGCTACGGAGAGGGGAAAAGCCAGAACAGGAGGAGCAAGCAAACTCAGGGAAGGCAGGCAGGCGGAAGAGACGTTCTATCCCATTCAACTTTGCCCAGACACTGCCCAGTATCTGGCCTACAGGAGGCACTCAACCACCCACCAAATGACTGAATGAATACACGAAAGAATGAGTAAGTTGATGAGCAAGTGAATGAACGAATGAGTGAGTGAGAATGAATGAGTGGGTGAATGAGTGAGTGAGTGAGTGAATGGGCAGGTGAATGAGTGAATGAGTGAGCCAGCCATCTAATGAGCACCTTCATTCACTGCCACATGGGCCGTCCTATTACTAAACCACATGATACCATGGGGGCTGCAGGCTGGGCTGGGATCTGGAGATCCAGCCAGGCACCCCCCCACACACAACCCCGAGGCCTCCTGCATCACTGCTAGGAAAGCAAAATGCCAGGAGTTAAAAAAAAAAAAAAAAAAAAAAATGGTTGAAAGCACCAAGAAATCAGCAACCTCCAAACCCTTCATTTACCTCACTTAAAAAATTACTTGTGCAGCCGCCTCCCCGGCCTCTGCCACTCAGCTCCCTGGGCCTGCTCCTGGCTCCGGGGCAGCTCTTTCTACTTCTCATGAATATGTGAAAATAAACCAGCGCATGCAGCCCCTAATGACCAGGTTTACCGGGAGCTTATTGTATCTAGAGAAACAAGACAGCAGTTGGTGTTGTGAGATATTAACGTGCTTTTGACAAAGCTGATGGAAACGTCTCTTTAAGCCACTTAATACCTGCAAGCCCAAATTCCCAGTCTTAACCCAGGAAGTTCCAGGAGGCAGCGCTTGGGCCGCCTGAGGCACCGCCAAGGGCCATGCCGCCTCCCCGTGGCTGAAGTCACCACTTCTGCCCTTCTGGGGTGGGGCAATCAGCTGAGGCTCCTGGTGGTCCAGCCCCTTAGTTGGATAGCCCAAGGCAGCCCTTGATCCTCCAAGCAGGCTGCTCAGCCTTTGTGGGGAATGGGCAGTGAGTCCTGCTCCTCCCTTCAGCTTGGAGCGGTGGAATCCGGCCCCTGCCCCTCCCCAGCTGTTGTCTGCCCTTACCCCACCCAGTCAAACCCTCCAAAAGGAACAGATCTTTATTTGCAAGTCTTCAGTTCCCCCCCACCCCACCCCACCACCCCAAGCTGTCCTGTCTAGGATTGCCCTCACCCAGTGGGATTCTAGTGAAGGGTTAACTGGCTCTCTGGACTGCAAAGAGTTGGAAGTGGCTGACCTTGATTCTGACCTTGATTTGTAGGTCAGTTCCCCTGGTGTCAACATTCTTTCAGCACTGATTTCAAGCTACCAGTGTGAGTTAGGAAGCAAAGCTCCCACGGCACGGGTAGTCACAAGCCTGCTCCAGCACACCTCGGCCTATGGCCTGCATGTTCCGTGCCCAGTCCTGCCGTCCCCACGCTGCTCTGGGAAAGCTGTTCTGCCCTACCTCCCTCCTCCACTCCCCCCACCCCTGCACCTCCAGCACTTCCTGGCTCTCCTCTCACTGGTCCCTCTCCCTAGAAATCCCTTCACACCCCCCACCAGTGCACTACCTCTCACAAACACACACCTGCATGAACACACACACACACACACACACACACACACACACATACACAGCATGGCATACAGTTGATGCTACATTAATGTTACTTATCTGAAAAGCTGTGCTGTGCTGTGTTCCCATAAGACCTCATATGTCCCTCTAAAACAGAATGGGAGACACTCATTCTAGTCCATCCTTTACTTTCTGTTTTCTCCCCTCTAGACTATGAGCCCATGAAGGGCAGAGGTTCAGGTGAGACCTATCACCCAGTGCCTGGCACTTAGGCAGTCTTCTCTACCATGGCTGCTTAAGTATTGAGGACAACTGAGAGCAAAGCCAGAAATGGAAGGAGATGCCAGAGTTTTGAGCGCCTGGATCCATCTTTGCCTGAAGCCATCCCAATTGTGGCCTTGATTACCATCAACCAGAAAGAGACAGAGCAGAGCTCTAGACTGGCATTGGGAAAACATCACACTACTCTTCACAGACTATAGTGATGTCTGCCCATATGAGTGTGCTATGGAATTTAAATTTCACCATCAGTGCGTGAGCCACTTTCGTGAGCCTGGACAGCCTCATTATTCAGTCTGAATCCACTGCCCAGCTTGCAGGCTCCCAGCCCATTTGCATTTCAATTTTTAACTGGGTAGGCAGTTTCTCTACCAGCCAACCTTCACAGCCTCATCACACACACACCCCCAAGCTAGCCCAGTCTCCAACACCCCGATCCATTCTCTGAGCCCCCTGTAATTTATATGTCAATGCCAGGGGAATCTCCTGAGTCTCAACTTCCTCTCTTCTTGCCCGTATGGCACCTGGGCTCCCAGGGGTACCACCGCCACTGCAGTCTCTCATATGGGGTGCACTTTGCCCATGCCCAGCCTCCCTGCTCCTCACTGTAGCCCCTGACTGCTCCAAGGCCATCCTTATAACTCTGCCTCCTCCCAACTTCCTGCCTCTGAAACTCATCCAGCCTCAGCCCAGTTCCTTCCAGTTCCTTCATTCCCCCCCTCCCCGTTCTCCTTCCCAACTCTCTCTCTCACACACACACACACACACCATCTTGTGTGCTGGGCATGCCTCCTGGGGCCTGGGCCGGCTTTCACAGCAGGTCCTCCAGAACAAATTAGGAAATGGTGTGTCCTCAGCCCCAGCGGTTCCTCCTCCTCCAGGAAAGCTGGGGACGCATCTGGTGCGGCTCCCGATGTCAGATCGCCACCAGACAGGGCCATCATTTAGCCTGTGACAGCCTCATCAGCAAAAGATCACACCAATAATTTCTACAAAACCAACCAATGATTTGCGCCCTATTAGAATAATTTGATGAATCGTTTGCACTTCAATTTTTAACTGGGTAGGCAGTTTCTGAATATATATCCTTGACATACACAGGAAAAATAATAGGGAACGCTTTCGCCTCGTCTTGTTTGCTAATTCCTGCGACCTTTCCGGTTGCCAGATTCTTTGAGTACCATCCAGAGACAGCCATGCTTCTGGTCTTACCCTTGACCTTGGCATTACCAGTGACTGTACCACTCCACAATCTGTCTTTCAAACCTCCCTCCCTGACCAGCATGGCTCACCCTGACAGCTCACTCCCCTCAGCCTCCCACTTGACCCCACCCCCACCCCCAAGGCTTCTAAAGCCCAGCAGCTCACCAGCCCCAAGATCCTACACACTCACCTCACCATTTTATACTCACCTCACGTGAGCCCCCTCCTGATCAAGGGAGCCCCCAACCAAGCCACTCCTGCACTCTGGATGGGGCTGGAAAAAACCACACACTCTCGAAGGGACCTTCAAGCCACGGACACACATAGACTATGTCACCTTCCCTTGGGTGCCTGGTCCACTGCCCCGCCTACCCTCACAGGGGAAGTGTCCCTTCCCTTCCTCCAGTCACCAGCCCATCCTACTGCTTCCTACTGCATCAGGAAAAAGGCATCACAGGCCGCTGGTACCATGTCACCTGACCTCCTGGGGTACGTCACCCCTAGCACCCCTGTGTCCTGGACCTCATCCTCTTACCTCCCTCCTCCTTCCTTAGTCATCCATCTGCCCTCCCATGTTCCCGTGAGCACCACACACACCTAAACATCTACCCCTACACACACACACACACACACACACACACACAGCAGCCAGCGGTGGTTAGACATGCCCACTAACACCGAGAAGAAGGGTGGAAGAAGGAAACTAATAAAGCAGGTGATAGAGCCTGGGCAGCAAGACCAGCAAGTGCAAGAGTCCTGTGGGATGAGGGAAGGCCAAAGTTCAGAAAGAAGGAAATGGGTGGGAGGTGAGGCAGAGATAGAAGGTAGGTCTACCAGCCCTGATAATGATACCCAGCACCAAGGAAGTGTGTGTGTGTGTGTGTGTGAGAAGCTGGAGGTGTATGCTCAGATTTGTATTTCTGAAGGCTCCTGGTGATTATTCTGTAGGAGGGGAAAGAGTGGGTAATAAATGCAGAAGTAAGGGGCTAGGGTATCGTCCAGGGGTTGGGGGTGCTGTCTGTGGAGAGACAGGGGCAGGTACTGGGGTGCTCTCACGGGTAGGACACGGGGATGGCAGTGAGGAAGAGGAGAGGCCTGGATGGTGACAGGGGCTCTCGTGGCTAGACTCTCTCTCTGATCCAAGGGAGCCTTGGAGAGGAGAGGTGCTCGCTGCCCTCTCGTGGGGCCTCAGCCCTGCTGAGCGTATGGTCCTGTGTAAGACCCATCAGCAGGCATGGGACTGGGAGTGGGACCGGAAGTGGGCCCGCTGTCCACGCTCGGCGCAGCCTCTCCATACACACCCTGTGCCGGGAGCCACTTGCCCACTCAGGAGTGAGACAGGGGATTGTGGAGAGCCAGGCTGTAGGGAATAGGGGTGGTGGAGCCCAGGTAGGAGCGATGGGTCCTCGGGTGAGAGAAAAGAACTACCCTTGAGCCCTCGCTGCTGGGTCCAGCTCTGTCCCCAATTTGTAAGGCACCTCGGAAAGGCCAGTATTGCATCCTCAGGGGGTCACTTCCAGTGTCACCAACGTCATAGTCGCCAGCCACCAATTGGTGCTGGCTTAATGTTTGTCAGATTGAATTGTCAGCGCTTTTCAGCTGCACTGATGTGAAATTGTAACAATCTTCCTTCATGGCCCCATAAAGACTTTTCCCACAGAGAAGGCTGAGCAGGTGTGTGGTTGGAATAAGGTCTTGGGGGCAAACCAGGCCTCCTATTGACACCCCGACATGCAGGAAGACAGAGGGGAGACAAGAAGGCAGGCAGGGTGAGCAAGAAGAGGGCAAAGCCCAAAGCACTTGGGGTTCCTATTTTGACCCTACCAAGCTTCCGTAGTGGCCAAAAATCCCAATGGCCTATGGGGAGTTTTCTTTCTGAGAGAAATCAGGAAAGTTGGTAAGTTTGGGACAGAGAAGATCCAGGCGTGAACAAGAGCCAGAGGCTGTGAAATGTATAGCACAGAATAATACTAGAAAGCTCTAAATGCTATGTGCCTACAGAGCACATACACTATCTTAAACTATTCGTAAGGCAGGTTGAACAGCCCTCATGCAAAATACTTAGGCCTCGGATGATTTTGGGATATTTGCATCTATCTATAATGATACAGCCTGGAGACAGGGCCCAGGTCTAAACAGGAAGTCTATCTCTGTGTCATTCACACCTTAAACATCCAGTCTGAAGGTAATTTCCTACAATATTTTCAGCGTGCCAACATTCTGACCGAGACCCTTCACCTGAGGTCAGGTGTGAAAATCCCCACATCAACAATGCACGCTAGCACTCAAGACATTTTTGAGCCAGGCACCAATCTGAGGATCTCAGTTTGAAGTTAACCTGGGCAGACAAATCCAAGAGACTCTCCTCTCCAATTAACCACCAAAAAGACAGATGTAGAACTGTGGCTCAAGTGGCAGAGCACCAGCATTGAGAGGAAAAAGCTAAGGGAGAGCATGAGGTCCTGAATTCAAGCTCCACTACTAGCACAAATAAGATGAAAAACACTTGGGATTTTGGACTTTTAAATTAGGGATTAACGTTATATAGTGCACAGTATTTGACAAGGCGTGGAGTCTCAGGACTCTATAAGAAAATTAACGACTAAGAGATATTGAGGAACTGTCTTCAATAAACACTAGTCACAAAAAGCCCCAAACATCAGTGACTGGACAGAGTCAAGTTCATTCGTATCTCCTATTGGTCTCCAAGGACTAAATGCACCAGCCTCTGTTCAGATGGGGAAACTGAGTCAGCTCCAGGAAGCCAAGCTGGACCAGACGGTCTGACCACAGAAACCTGCTCTGATGCAGAATATCAGCACAGGCTCAATTATTTTCCCACTCAAAGAAAGTTAACATTAGCTCTGCCTTCCCCTTGGCTATTAAAACCAACCCTGGCAACTATAAATGGACTCCATTCAACACTTTCTGTGAAGGTGGCCTTCGTAGCTTGTTCCTAAACTCAGTGAACATTGGTGAGGGCAGGCCGGGGCCTTGTGCTTACAGTATGTGCTCAGCAAACACGGAGGAAATGTTCTATTTCCTAGTCACAAGCCCTTACTCTGTTCATCTGCCCCACTGAGCCTCAGTTTCTTCCCTCCATCTTCCCCCTCTCCTCCTCCCCCCCCCCCAACATCCACCATCCCCCAAGCACAGGACCCGCCCTGCCCTGAGTCAAACCCCAGCTAATCCTTAGAAGCAGAGCTGCAGGGACAAGAGGCCGGGTTTTGAAGTCTGAGCTCCAGATCCTCTCTGCAGGGCTTCGGGCCAGTGTGTTTTGATCCACCCCGCAGAAGTGCCAACAGACAAAGCAATACGTTTCTCCCAGGGCCAGGGAGGGGCTGGAGCGAGCTGCTGAAAAGTGAGAGGTCGGGAAGAGGCAGGTGGACCCCAAGCCCCCTGGCAAAGTACCCATGGCTCATGCACTCCTTCTCCCTTGTCTTGCAGGAAACTTCAAAGGTCTGTGCAAGCAAATCGATCACTTCCCAGAGGATGCGGACTACGAAGCCGACACAGCAGAATATTTCCTCCGTGAGTCATACAGCTTTTTCCTCTCCCCTCCCCGCAGGGGGGTAGAGGGGGGTCCTGTGCTTTGATCCTTCAGAGAGCCAAAGAGCAAGGCTATCTAAGTCACGCCACAGCCGAGGGCTGGAAATGGCTGTGCTAAGCTCCTTTCCTCCTTTGAGGAGGGCTAACCTGTGCACATGCGTATGTATGTGCGTGCATGAGTTCTGTTCCCTCTGCCTGTGAGACCCTTCCCTTCCCCTCTTTGTCTAGCAAACTCCTACTCATCCTTCAGGTCCCTACTAAAACATTACCTCCTCCAGGAAGCCCTCGCTCAGCCTCTAGAGCATAGCATTTTATTGTGCTGTGAGGTCCCCTTCTGTTTGAGGAATTAGTCCCCAAATCTGTGGGGCAAAGATCTCCCTTCTTGTTTCCCATTAAATTCCCAGCACCATGTCTGGCTCAGAAGAAAAATATTTCAAAGAAGAAACCTTCCCCGGTGCCAGACTGGAACTTCTACTGGAAAGAGAAAGAGGAGAGAAAGGGGGGGGGGGGGGGCGGGGAGAACAGGGAGAGAATGTTTTTTCTTCCCCCGCAAGTCAAATCAAAGTTAAACCCTCATGTAACAGCAGTGATCTTAAATCCATCTGAGACATATTATCAAGAGAAAGTATTGTGAGGCCCCAAGGAAATTTCTCAAGCATCAGTAAAAAACTAACAAGACTGCTTGTTCCCCGAGAAAGGATTTCCCGAAGAAGGGCTGAGAGTCCTTGAGGCCTGGGACAAAAAAGCCGAAAGCTCTCAGACCCATGCACTCGCAACCCAAGAGCGAAGTCCCTCCCCACCGCCCAGCCTCTTCCCCTCCCCTCCCCCACCACCCATCACACGTATAAAAAATGTAGGAGGCATTTTATTATATAGATCGCCTCTGTCTCTTTCAATAATTCCTCCTCACATCAAAGCCAGCTCCCAGGACAACCTGGGATCTGATTTCACTAAGAAGCCCACACACAGAACGCAAAGCCAGCCACGACACTGGGATGGAAGGGAGAGGAAAGAAACACGATGCAATCTATAGATTTTATCAGGGGGAGGGAGGGGAGGAGTCGTAGTATGCCGGTAGCTTCCATTTTGGAATTCCCTCAAGACATAGTTCTTCAACGGCATTCTCAAAGGGCTGTCTAGTGGTTGTTACCTGTTACCACGTCTGAAGGTTAGCAGTGCTGTAAGCATCCATTGAGCACCTGATATATACGAGGCCCTTGCTCAGTGCTGGAGGAAGCCAAGATGGGTCAGTGAGCTATCTCTGGGAGTGCCCTTGGAGAAAAGCTGGGCTTGGGGAACATAGCATAGCAAAAATGAGGCCCAAGCCCGGCGCTGGTGGCTCACGCCTGTAATCCTAGCTACTGAGGAGGCTGAGATCTGAGGATCACAGTTCAAATCCAGGCCAGGCAGGAAAGTCCATGAGACTCTTATCTCTATCCAGTAAACCACTAGAAAACTGGAAGTAGCACTGTGGCTCAAGCGGTAGAGCACTAGCCTTGAGCTGAAGAGCTGAGGGACAGTGTTCAGGCCCAGAGTTCAAGCCCCACAACCAACCAAAAAAAAAAAAAAAAAAAAGAGACCCAGATGTTGAGTGGGAACGGAGCAAGCCAAGATGCCCCCCCCCGCCCCCGCATTGGAAGTCCTGGCATAAATTAGGCCAGGTGCCAGGCGCCAGTGGCTCACACCTATAATCTTACTATTCAGGAGGCTAAGATCTGAGGATCACAGTTCAAAGCCAGCCAAGGCAGGAAAGTCGGTGAGACTGTTATCTCCAATTAACCTCCAGGGAACTGGAAGTGGTGCTGTGGCTCAAGTGGTAGAGCCCTCGCCTTGAGCTGAAGAGCTGAGGGACAGCTCCCAGGACCCCCCACGACTAACAAAAACAAAACAAAACAAAAAATTAGACCAGGATGTTGAGTAGGAAAGGAGAGAGCCAAGATGACCCCTGCATTGGGAGCCCCTCCTCTAGAGCCCAGATGTCACTTGGCTGAGCCCAGTGATGATCTGATATGCTTTCTGGAGCTCACAAGGAGGGCCTAGGGGCAGGAAATTTATCTTATTCATTACAGCACCCAGAACCCAGCAGGTGCTTAACAGATGCTTCTTTGGTGCCAATTCTTGCCACACTACACCTCTTGTTAAAGAGAGCAGAGTTTGGGGTCTTGGTTCATCTGAGCACCCCTGTCCCAAAGACATGGGTTCATATTGGCAGAAAGGAGGTTCACACATTGGTTGAACTGGAAGTATTTCTTGAGCATTTCTAACAGGGCTCAGCAAACACTTTTCCAGAAAGGATGAGAAAGTAAATCGTTCAGGCAGTTCAAGCCACGTGGTCTCAACATAGCCCCATGATGCAGCTGGGCACATGAGCAGCCACAGGCACAATTGATGCACAGGTGCCCACCCAAAGTCTGTTCCCAAAGGCAGGGAGCAGTCTGTCTAGGGCAGTGTCTGCTGACCGGGGTCTCTCATAGGCTAGTCCAAAGCTAGACAACAAACAATAAAGTAAAAGTCTGGGGTACAAAGCCAAAGACCAGCACTCAGGGACAAAACTGCAATAAGTGAAATAAACAAATTCATTATATATTCGGGCTGGGTGAAGTGGCTCGCACCTGTTACCCTTGCTACTCAGGAGGCTGAGCTCTGAGGATCACATTTTGAAGCCAGCCTGGGCAATGAAGTCCATGAGACTCCTATCTCCAATTAACTACCAAGAAGGCAGAAGTGGAGCTGTGGCTCAAGTGGTAAAGCACCAGCCTTGAAGAAAAAAAAAAGGGACAGAACCTCGGCTCTGAGTTCAAACCCTTGTACCAGATTTTACCGAGAAAGACAGAGAGACCAGGGTGTGTGTGTGTGTGTGTGTGTGTGTGGTTAAACTATGGCAAGTACAGGGGGAAAGTCAAGCATAAAAGGGCCAGGAAATTCCAGATCAGGAATGGGATCAAGAAAGGCCTCACTGAGAAGTCTGAGCAAAGATTCAAAGTAATAAGTAGCCACGTGGCTATTTGCAGAATGAATGTTCTAGGATGGACTGGAAAATGCAAAGATCCTGGTGTAGGTCCGTGCCAGGAACGTTTGAGGCACAGGACTGAGGGCATAAGAATGGAGTGGGCAAACCACAGTGAAGAGAGGCCCTGGCAACCCTGTGGGCTGTGGCAAGGTCTTGGAGGGGGGGTGGCTGAGATTGAGGGCCACCGACTCACCTTCGGACAGGACCTTCTGGTTGCTGTGTTTGTACGAGACCAAACCAGATGAGGGCGAGTAGAGAAGTCAGGAGCCTGCTGTGGGCATGATCGAGACAAGAGATGGTGGGCAGCGGCATAAAGGGCTAAGAAAGTCTCGCAAGGGACAGTGTGGTCTGGAAGGTTCCTGGGAAAAGGTGGGGTCTGGATGATTCCAAGCTTGTGCCTGAGTAGGACAGCAGGTTGAGACCAGGCTCCGTGTGGGCCATTCTGGGTGAGAAATGCCTACAGAAGGAGCTGGAATGTGTCTGGCACTCCGTGCAGGCCTGGCTGAGGGGTGCCAGGGCAGAGGAAGGGGCTCTGGAACTGTCAGCCTGTGAGTGATAGCTTAAAGCCATGAGGGTTGATGACCACTGAGGGAGCAGTGTGGGAAGAAAGAGGGGGCCCAGACACTGAGCCCCAGGACACCCAAGGTCAAAGGTCAAGAAGCTGAGGAGGCCAGGAAAGAGGCTGAATATGATATCCAGGGATGACTCCTGTGTCTTGTTTCACCATCAAGAGGTGAAGAAAAGGAGGGAGGGCAGAGGATGACAGAGGGCAAGTCTGGACAGGAGACCTGTGTTCATAGGCTAGAGCGGCCAAGAAAATGGGGCTCAATTCTTGAGCCTCAGATGTCATCCTGTGTTTCTTAAGGTCCTAGAAGAAGGAAAATGTCCTCAACACCTGGCTGGATGGATAGATGGATAGATAAGTGGATGGATGGATAGGTGGGTGGGTGGGTAGGTGGATGGATGAATGGATGGATGGATGGATGGAAGGATGGGTGGGTGGATGGATGGATGGATGGATGGATGGATGGATGGATGGATGGATGGATGGATGGATGGATGGATGGGTGGGTGGATGAGTGGGTAGATGGATGGATGGATGGATGGATGGGTGGATAGATAGTTGGATGGGTGGATGGGTGGGTGGATGGATGGATGGATGGGTGATTGGACGAGTGGATAGATGACTAAGTGGGAGGATGGATGGATGGATGGATGGATGGATGGGTGGATGGATAGTTGGATGGGTGGATGGGTGGGTGGGTGGATAGATGGATGGGTGATTGGATGAGTGGATAGATGATTAATTGGGAGGGAGGATGGATGGATGGATGGATGGATGGATGGACAGAAGGATAGATGGATGGGTGGGTGGGTGGATGGATGGATGGATGGATGGATAGATGGATGGATGGATGGATGGATGGATGGGTGGGTGGATGGGTGGATGGATGGATGGATGGGTGGGTGGGTGGATGGGTGGATGGATGGATGGATGGATGGATGGGTGGATAGATAGTTGGATGGGTGGGTGGATGGATAGATGGATGGGTGATTGGACGAGTGGATAGATGACTAAGTGGGAGGATGGATGAATGGATGGATGGATGGATGGATGGATGGATGGATGGATGGATGGATGGATGGATGGAAGGATGGAAGGATGGATGGATGGATGGATGGGTGGATGGATAGTTGGATGGGTGAGTGGGTAGGTGGATAGATAGATGGATGGGTGATTGGATGAGTGGATAGATGATTAAGTGGGAGGATGGATGGATGGATGGATGGATGGATGGATGGATGGATGGATGGATGGATGGATGGATGGATGGGTGGGTGGGTGGGTGGGTGGGTGGATGGGTGGATGAGTAGATGGGTAGATTGTTGGATAGATGGATAAATAAAAGTTCTTTCTCTCCAGCCCTAAGAGTGTCTGAGAAATCAAAATAGCCTGAGTCAGAGCCCAGGAGCCCCATGCATCCCTGTTACCACTTTAGCCCTACAGTACATAGATCCAGTGAAGGTGTGGTGCTGTGGGTCCCATCCCACCTACTGCCAGCTCCCCCAGTAACAAATGGTGGTCACTGTCTCACCCAGTGCAGTGGACCCATTGGCTGTCCCTATCCTCTTCTTTGGCTACCAAAGATTGAAGATAAAGGTGAAGCATAGAGGGGGTAGTCAGGGACCCCTCTTGTGGGAATGTTGGTGCCTCTGTCTCTGTGTGTCCCATGTCAGTGCTGTGTTCTGTGTCCTTGGGTGCCTGTGAGCCCACATCTGAGTCTCTGTCCAAATATGCATTTCGATACAGTCCTGTGTGCTGTGGGTCCCTTTGTGGTGTGTTTCTTGTGTCCAGGAGATAGGAGCTGGGATTCCTTAGATGTCCCAGTATGATTTAGCCTGAGGGAAGAGAATCAGACCAATTTGGCTCTTTTCCATAGTCATATATTAAACACATACCGTATACAGGGCCTAGAAATACATTCTTGGGGACACTCACAGTGCAGAACTACAGTGTGAGATGGAACAACTTGGAATTGGAGGTCTGGGTAAAGACCAGAGCTGGTTACTGTCTCAGCCACACTTCTTTCTGTGGGGAAAGGGAGGGGCTGGTGCCTCGGACCACACACACACACACACACACACACACACACACACACACACACACACACACACACACACACACACACACACACACACACACACACACACACACACACACACACACACACACACACCCCCTGAGGACAAGAACAAGCTGACAAAGAATCAGGCTCTCCCAAGCCAGATGCCACCAGCCACGGGACAGGTGGAGATGCACACCAGACCACCTGCTGGAGATGAGAAGGCAGTGAGGGAGAGTGTGCAGGAGGGTGAGTGTTGGGAGATAAGTGTCCTGATCGTGGCCATTAGGAGGCAGGAGAGAAGAGTACTCTAGCAGGCCGAGCTGCAGCCCTGCTGCTTCCCACTCCCCTGAGCCACCCTGGTCCTAGGCTTCCTCAGTAATGGTCCCCAGTACCCCCCGGGTGAGAGACTGAATTGGAATAAGACAGTTCTCTGCTCCAGCCTGCAGCCCAGGAAGCACTCAGGCCGCATTAGCCATTGTCATTGCTTAGCGCTGCCTCCTGGAACTGGGTGCTGAGTGCAAAAGACAAAGACCAGCCAGATGCTCATGGCCAAAGTGACAATAGGCTGAGATGAAGGAGGGAGTGGTGAGGGAGTGGTGGGGGCTGCACAAACCCCCAGGAGGGGCTTTTTAGGCTAAGGGACAACAAGCACAATGTCAAAGGCTGCCAGGCCATGAACAGCCAGAGAGATACGTGAGAGGACTGGGCAGCAGGAGGACTTCCAGACAGCCTGGAGGCATAGAGAACAAACAGCCAGTTCAGGGTCTGCAATGGGACAAAAGTACTCCTCCTTCTCCTCCTTTTCCTTTTACTTCCTCTTCCTCCTCCTTTTTTTTTTTTTTTGTCGGTCGTGGGGCTTGAACTCTGGGCCTGGGCGCTGTCCCTCAGCTCTTCAGCTCAAGGCGAGCGCTCTACCACTTAAGCTACAGCGCCACTTCCAGTTTTCTGATGGTTTAATGGAGATAGGAGTCTCACGGTCTCTCTTGCCCGGGCGGGCTTTGAACCGGGATCCTCAGATCTCAGCCTCCTGAGTAGCTAGGATTACAGGCGTGAGCCACCAGCGCCTGGCTACTCTTCCTCCTTCTTTATCCCTCTATCTGTCTGTCTGTCTGACTGTCTGTCTGTCTGTCTGTCTGTCTCTCTCTCTCTCTCTCTCACACACACACACACACACACACACACTTCTTGTTCCCCATTCAGTTTCACAGGCCTTGGCTACACCACCTAGCACCCCCACAGCTTGTATCTGGATAGGTACATTAAGTCCACCTTACATTTGTTATGCATGGTTTTTGAGTGTGTGTGTGTATGTGTGTGTGTGTGTGTGTGTGTGTGTACACCAGTACCAGTGCTTGCACTCAGGACCTAGATGCTATCCCTTAGCTTTTTACACTCAAGGTTGGTGATCTACCATGTGAACCACAAGACCACTTCTGGATTGGAGATGAGAGTCTCATGAACTTTTCCACCTGGGCTGGCTTTGAACCATGATCCTCAGATCTCAGCCTCCTGAGTAGCTAGGATTATAGGCATGAACCACTAGCACCCAGCTACACGTGGTTTTGTTTTTGCTTTTGTTGGCCAGTCCTGGGTCTTGAACTCAGGGCCTGGGCACTGTTCCTAAGCTTCTTTTTGCTCAAGGCTAGTACTCTACCACTAAGCCACATTCCCAGTCCTGCACATGGTTTTGACAGAGAATGGGGAGAAGCTCTCTGTTATCATCTGTTGTGTTTAAATCATTATGTGATCCGCTGAGTGTTTTCCTGCCCTTGATTGTGTGAAAATCTGCCTCCCAAC
The DNA here is from genome assembly GCF_019054845.1 of Dipodomys spectabilis. Lineage (NCBI taxonomy): Eukaryota > Metazoa > Chordata > Mammalia > Rodentia > Heteromyidae > Dipodomys > Dipodomys spectabilis. The sequence goes on along the minus strand of NW_024870840.1, from coordinate 19,704,676 downwards.
GAGCAAGGTGAACCTTACAGTCATCCTCTTGAGCCAAAAAGGGCATGTAATGTGCTTAATTGAAGCACTCAAGTGAAAATTACAGACTTGTTGACAGGCGGCTTGTTTTTAAGAGAAGTCGGGTGGCATGGTGGGGGGTGGGGGAATGAATGAAGCATTTTCAGTGCTGAGACAAAGAGCATGAAATAAGATCTAGTCTTTGGTGAGTAGAATTAAAGTACACAACTGCCATTTTTGTGACAGTAACGTAGCCGGCTCCATGCTCTTTCAAGTTTGAATGCTCATACCTACTATACACACAGAACTTTAGTGTACTGAGCTCTGGCCTGAGCATGCGCAGGTTTTCCTCAATGACAGTCTGCTGGGAGCCATGCACCTGCAGATACCAAGAGTGCACTGTCATCTTTCAAGGTCTTATCACCCCTGTGTGCCTGTAAAGATGAGGAATAGATAGCTGCAAGTTGCCATGTGTCATGGGGGGTGTGGGTGGCCGTGCCTAGGCTGGAGAGCGAGTTGGGAGCAGATACTTTCCACTGTCTGAGAGGTGATTTGCAGGAAGAGAACCCCCCTACCAGGGTCCAGCCCTCTGGTGCTAAGGCTGCTGGGTAAGCCAACTGCTTTGCCCTCAGCCTCTGGCCCAGGCAGCCAGCCTGAGTGCACAGCTCCACCCTGCCCCAACCGCAAACACCAGGTCTCCTCTCTTCCACAGCATCAGTGAGCAGCTAGACCTTGCTGCAGATGAGGGGCAAGTAAGGGTTTCTCATGTCACACATTGCAGTGAACCCTCTTAGAAAAGTCTAGTCACTAGGCAAAAGCAGCCCATACTTTTTTTTTTTTTTTGTCGGTCATGGGGCTTGAACTCTGGGCCTGGGTGCTGTCCCTCAGCTCTTCAGCTCAAAGCAAGTGCTCTACCGCTTGAGCCACAGTGCCACTTCTGGTTTTCTAGTGGTTAATTGGAGATAAGATAATCCTCAGATCTCAGCCTCCTGAGTAGCTAGGATCACAGGTGTGAGCCCATACTTTTAACTCTAGCTACTCAACAAGCAGAGACTGGGAAGATCATGGTTTGTAGTCAGCCCAGGGAGGAAAAATCCATATAAAAAATCAGGCTGGAGGCATGACTGAAGTGGTAGAGCGCCAGCCCTGTGCAAACAAGCCAAGTGAGGATACAAATCCTAGAGTTCAAGTTCCAGAGCCAAGCCCCAGAACAACAACAACAACAGCAACAAGTCTAGACAGAACCTCGTGGCTATGTGGCCACTCAAAGGGACCGGAAGTGGAGGAAGCTACTCCTGTTACACTCACCCCAAAACACATCCCCAAACAACCAATCCCTGGCATTGGCCGAAAGGTCCCTATGGTATCAGTAATTACTATTTCTTGCCCCAGTACCTTTTTTGGGTTGTTGGGCTTATTTGTGCCAATCCTGGGGCTTGAAGTCAGGGTCTAGACATTATTCCTGAGCTCTTTTTGTTCAAGGCTAGCACTTTATCACTGTGCCACAGTTCAACTTCTGGCTTTTTCTGAGTAGTTCATTGGAGATAAGAGTCTTACGGACTGTCCTGTCCTGGCTAGCTTTGAATCATGATCTTCAGCTCTCAGCCTCCTGAGTAGCTAGGATTACAAATGTGAGCTATTTGGTACCTAGCTCCCAGTACCTTTTTTTGGGGGTCCGGTCATGGGGCCTGAACTCTGGGCCTGGGCGCTGTCCCTCAGCTCTTCAGCTCAAGGCTAGCGCTCTACCATTTGAGCCACAGCACCACTTCCGCCTTTTTTCTTTTTGCTTATGTGGTGCTGAGGAATCGAACCCAGGGCCTCAGGCATGCAAGGCAAGCGCTCTACCACTGAGCCACCTTCCCAGCCCCCCAGTACTTTTTATAAATGAATTATTTTCTCAGCTCACTTAATCCTCACAGCAAACTTAGGAGGCAAATACTATTGTCACCTCTGTTTTACAGGTAAGGAAACTGAGGCACACAGAGACATGATAACTTCCCTAAATGTATATACTAATAAATGCTACAGCCAGATTCCAATTCAAGCCATGTAGATCCATTAGCTGCCGAGCCACCCTCTCCCTGTGCCAGTGCTCTCCAAGGCATAAGAGAAAGTTTAGCTAACAGCTTTGCATGAGGAAATCAGGGAAGACTTTGAATTGGGTTTTGATGCATGAATAGAAGCTTGCTGAGGGAACAGAAAAAGACATTTCCATTAAGTAAGCATGAAAACAGAGCCATGGGCAGTTTGCTCTGCTAAGCAAGAAAGAACATGGCCACTGGGATGCAGGAGTCCCCACAGGGGCCTCTGTGTGCCTGACAAAGGGCTGGAGATTGGTCCTGAAGATAGAGGAAAGCTCTTGAAGGAAAGTGGCCCTCCCTCCCGCCCTCTCTCCTGTTGCTAAGCAACCCGGACCTAGGCTATGTCCTGGAAGGCCTGACTGCTGTGGTCCATTCCCTTCCCCTTACCCCCCATCCCACAGCCTCACGGTCACTTCTTTCTCTCCCTCCCTGGCCCTCGGTGTCCTGCAGGGGCCGTGAGAGCCTCGAGCATCTTCCCAATCCTCAGCGTGATTCTGCTTTTCATGGGTGGGCTCTGCATTGCAGCCAGCGAGTTCTACAAGACTCGGCACAACATCATCCTGAGTGCCGGCATCTTCTTCGTGTCCGCAGGTGAGCGCACCGGGTGGGCGGGCCAGCAGAGGGGTAAGGGAAGCCCCCAAGTGCAGGGCTAGGAGGCCTGGGGGACCTGGGGTGAGGGACATCTCTGGTCCTGGGCTGTCTCAAGGGAAGGCTCTATAGAGCCCTCACTGAGTCCCCCGGGAACCTCAGCCCCCCCCCCCCCAGCTGCCCATTGGACCATCTTCCCCACCACTTGGAAATACCAGGCCTGATCCTCCATGCTCTGCCCGTGCAAATCCAGCAGACAGAGTGGGGGCAACCAAGGGGACCCATCATTTCTTTTCTTTTTTCTTTTTATCTTTTCTTCTTTTTTTTTCTTTTGTTATTGTTGTGGGTCTTGGGGCTTGAATTTGGGGCTTGAGTGTTGACCCTTTTCACTCAAGGCTAGTGCTCTACCACTTTGAGCCACAGTGCCACTTCCAGTTTTCTGGTAGTTCATTGGAGATAAGAGTCTCATGGACTTGCCTGCCTGGGCTGGCTTTGAACCACAATCCTTAGATCTCAGCCTCCTGAGTAGCTAGGATTACACGCGTGAGCCACCAGTATCTGGCTCCCCATCATTCCTTGAGCCCCTACCTGATGCCCAGCTAAGCCCAAAGAAGACTCTCCTCCTCCCTCACTCCCACTATTGCAGCCAGGCCCCCACAACCAGCTTTCTGAGCTGGATTATATGATGAGATACACTGGTTTCAGATGCCCAGAAAGGAACAGGGATTGTACTTGAGCCACTGGATAAAACTAACAACTCGGAGCACTTCCCATATGCAGAGGGATTCTCGGAACATTCTCAAGTCAGATTCCCATCCTTTCCTCATCTCTAGAACCAGTCCTCTCGATTAAGGCGACTGTTTGCAGAGCAGGAGACTCAGGTAAAGGCTTAGTCTTTGAACCCAGGCCATCTTTCTCCAGGAGCCATGCCTAACCAAGGTAGACCTGCTTGCAAATCTGTGCTGCCTTCAGCACAGCTCCTTCCAGGAGACGGAAGTACACGGAGAGAAACCTCTGTGATCTTCTGTCTCCTGGTCTGCAAGTTGCTTGTAAAGCACTCAGTAAGCAATTTCAATTCTTATTGTAAGTATTATTGCTACTCAGCTGATTGTGTGTGAAATGTTGGCCTCCTCCTCTCTGTCTACCAGCCTTTCCCATCCTAGCGCTCTCTGAATGACTTAAACTACGAAGTAGAGCCGGGCACACCAGTAATCCTAGCTACTAGGGAGGCTGAGATCTGAGGATGTTGATTTGAAGCCAGTTCAGGCAGGAAAGTCAGTGAGACTCTTATCTCCAATTAACCACTAAAAAAAAAAAAAAAAAAATCCAGAAGTGGAGCTGTGGCTCAAATGGTAGAGCGCCAGCCTTGGGTCAAAACGCTCAGCACCCAGGCCCCGAGTTCAAGTCCCAGTCTGGGCACAAAAAGAAAAACGGAAAAGATGACGTTTGCAGTATCCCTGGTGGACAGATGCTCTGACCGTGAAAACCTAGGCCAGGAGGGGGGCAGGGGGGGGCAGCGGCCTCACCCCCACCCCACGCCCACCCCAGAACTAACGGCCTTGTCTCTGCCGCCCGCCCTGCCCCGTGCCCAGGTCTGAGTAACATCATTGGCATCATAGTGTACATATCTGCCAATGCCGGGGACCCCTCCAAGAGCGACTCCAAAAAGAACAGCTACTCGTACGGCTGGTCCTTCTACTTCGGGGCCCTGTCCTTCATCATCGCCGAGATGGTCGGGGTGCTGGCGGTGCACATGTTTATCGACCGCCACAAACAGCTGCGGGCCACGGCCCGCGCCACGGACTACCTCCAGGCCTCGGCCATCACCCGCATCCCCAGCTACCGCTACCGCTACCAGCGCCGCAGCCGCTCCAGCTCGCGCTCCACCGAGCCCTCCCACTCCAGGGACGCCTCGCCCGTGGGCATCAAGGGCTTCAACACCCTGCCGTCCACCGAGATCTCCATGTACACGCTCAGCAGGGACCCGCTGAAGGCCGCCACCACGCCCACCGCCACCTACAACTCGGACAGGGACAACAGCTTCCTCCAAGTCCACAACTGTATCCCCAAGGAGAGCAAGGACTCGCTACATTCCAACACAGCCAACCGCAGGACCACACCCGTCTGAAGACCTCGGCCGGGGTGGGGCTGCCCGCCTGGGGGAGGGAGGGCCGGAGCGGGGAGGACCGGACCGGGAGGCGCAGGGTCCAGGCAGAGGGGAAGGGGGAAATCCACCCACGGGAGACCTTCCACACGCAAAAAAAAAAAAACAACACAGAAAACGACATAAAAAACCAACAACAACAAACAAAAAAAACAGAAAAAAAACAACAAAAAAAGAGAAAAACATAACAAGTAAATTAACAAAAAAATAGAAGAGGAACAAAGCAAGCCACAGGCCACGCGAGAAAACTAAACACACACTTAAAGCGAGAGGGATTTAAAAACAAAAGATTAAATAGAAAATAAATCTCAAAGAAAATGCATGACTTCCCATGTACCATTATTTTAACATTTAATAAAAAAAAAACCAATTTAAGTGAGAAAAAAAATAAAAGGGAACCAAGATAACAGTAAAGCAAAAAATAATAATAACAAATAACATAACACATAAAGTAGTGAGGATGGAGAGGAAGAGGGATGTCCTTATTATTCATTCGGGTTTTTATGTTCCTTTTTTTATTTCAACACGGGGAAAGTTTTAAAATGAAAAAGTAACCTGTTCCCTTTAGCCCCAGAAGGCCCCGCCTCCCTGGGCGAGTAGGGGGTGGAGACTCAGGGCCAGGGGGCGTGGTCACTGGCAGGCCTGGAACTCCCGGGGAAGTTGATTGGCTCCAGAGCCTGCTCCGCCCAGCACCAATGGGCAATTGGCCTCCAGGTGACCTGAGCCCTTGGACCCCCCCCCTGTCCGTTAGGTGCCTAGAGGTGAGGTGGGCTTGGGGCTGCTCAGCCCCAGGTTCCCATTCCTTAGCCCACTGTGATGACTTCCTAAGCCTTGAGGGAAGGGAAGGGGGAGGGAAGACTGCTAGAAGGGAGGGGGAAGAAGGGGCTTCCCCTGGAATGCTCAGAGGGAGCCTTATGGGGTCACTATCCCCCAAACTCCTGTTCTTCGGGTTAGGGGATGCCCAGCCCCCAGGGGATATAAAGCAGCTCTCCCTCCTCACCCCTCACCTCAAGGCACTGATGACCTTGGGGCGATGATGGACCCCCCCCTCAGACTCATAGGCTCCCAGCCTCGTGGGAAGGGGCTCTTTGAGCCTTTGGGTGGGGGGGGTCCTTGGACTCACTGATGCCCCCTTTGGGGACCCAGCAGGTCCAACAATGACATTGCAAAAAGGTTTCTTTTTACAAAAGAAAAAAAAGGAAAAACAAGTGGTGATTTTTTTTAATAAAAAAACCACAGACTATAAATAAATGTAAATATATAAGTGGATTTACTTGCAAGAAAATCAGATAGTATTTTTCTTTTAATTCTTTTCCAGCTTTAAACTGTGAAAACAAACAAAAAAACGGGGTGGGGTGGGGGACTTAAAATTTAGCAGGGAACTTGTAAAGACAAAAACAGAAAACAAATATATAAATCCATTTTTGAAAACCATTGTGAGAGACGGGAGCTGGGTGTAGAGCTGGAGGGACAGGAAAAAGGCCCCAAGAGCTCCAGGGGGGTTCCTGCTAGCAGGAAGGCACTGCTGTGGAAAGAGGAGACCCCACACCCCACTCCTGGTCCCCATCTCACACACACACACACACACACACACACACACACACACACACACACACATCCACAGTCCTCTAAGCCCAGTGCTCATGGCTTGCTGTCACCCCTCACGCAACCAGGGGTGTGGCTCTGAGGAACTGGTCTGGTCTGCACCCTGCAAAGCCATGGATGACAATATTCCACACGATGCCCCCTGTGCCTGCCACTACACCATGCCAACGCACGCACGTGCACCAGTCACATGTATGGAAGGGCACCAGCTAGAATCTGGGTCTGGATTCTAGACTTTCTTGCCATGTGGCCTTTCTGTATAAGCTTCTCTCTGTGTAAGCATGTGGACAGACCCAGACAGGCTCCAAAGGCCCCTTCTTGTGTTTCTATGACTTTTAAGATCTGCCACTTGCCTGGAAGAAGATGCCTGGGATGACCAAAACAGCTGCCAATAATTTCAATGACATTGAGAACATTTCCCAAGCCAGCAATTTCTTCTCTTCTCTTCTCTTTTCTCTTCTCTTCTCTCCTCTTCTCTTCTTCTCTTCTCCTCTTCACTTCTTCCCTTCTTTCTCTCCTCTCCTCTCTTTTCCTCTCTTCGCCTCCCCTCCCCTCCTCTCTTCTCTCCTCTTCTTTCTCTCTTCTCTTTTCCTCTCCTCTCCTCTCTCTCTCATACACACACACATTCACACACCCCACATGCCTCCTCACTGTGCTCCCCAGCCCCTGCCCTACATTCAGTGTCAAAGCAAAAACACACACGAGCCACTGTATCCTGCCACTCCGCAGAAGGAGAGGACACAGGAGTTCCCTGAGCCGCTCTGCATGTTGTGTCCTCTCTTAAATGCTATAAGCCCATCACAGACCTTGGAAGCAACTTCCTTTAGCAAAGAGGTCAGCCACCAGGGTTCCCCGCTGTCTTTGGGATCAGTGAGAAAGAGGTCCCTCTAAGGTTTGCTGGGAGGAGTGAAGGATGCCCTTCGTGGAGTGGAGAGAGTTTTCGCAGAGTGGGTCCCCAGAGGGGAGCCCACTTTGCAGTTAAAATTGCACCCCAGACTAGTATGGAGGGACACCCCTGGTTTCTCCCCTTCCTTTGCCAGAGTGACAAGGGCCAGTTCAGACAATACAATCCAACCGCTTTCCCAAGCCAGAACTTTTCAACCAGCCTTAGAGCCAGTCCTATGATGGTGAGGCCCAAGCTGGGTGCACCCCAGCCTTTCTGTGTTATTGCTCTCTGGGCACCCACCTGCCTGGAGGGTCCTGAGGTCCAGGCCAAGTTGAAGAGACACATTCACAAGGCCCACTCCCCACTGTCCTGCCTGTCTTTTGTCAAGAGGAAAGTTCATTCACTAAGGTCAGCAGAAGCTGGAGCCCCACGACAGCCCCAGCACAAGACAGCACCAGCCTGGGCCAGAGGGCAGGGGAGGGCCTGAGGCCCCAGGGCACAGGGGTCAATTAAGTGTGGTGGCTACTGAGTTTCTCTTGGACTGGGCAGAAATGGCAATCTATCCCTCCCCGCCCAAATGTTATCCCTTTCCCACTCGCTTCTACACCTAACCATCAAAAACCTAGGGAGAAAAAGAGAAGCAAGGAACGCTAGCAAGCAAGTGCCCTGACTGCCCAGAAAGCAGCTCAATCCCCTGAACACGGGCCGTGTCTGCGCAGCGAGCGCCCATCTTCCCAGGTTGTGAGGCCTGGGCCAGGGGCTACCTCAAGAAGGCCTCTGGTACATGGGGTGGCAGAAAGGGCTAGGGGGCTGGGAGGAAAGGGACCCATAGAGACCCCCCAGGGCACGGTTTCCTATGGTGGGTGACGGCTTGTATTCGGCTCCAAGCAGTTCAAGGAAACAACTTCCATTTTATTTTCTTGGTGGGTCTTTTTTTTTTTTTTCAGACTGTTAACAGAAAAAAAATTTTAAAAAGCAGAAACCTGAAAAACAAACAAACAGAAAACAATCCTGGTACATGAAATAAAGATTTTTTTTGTATAGCTTGGTCCTCATTTCAATGGATTTCTTTAATTGCTTTTTGCAACTCCCAGCATCCCATTTGAAGCAATTCTGTGTCTGTCTGCCTGCCTGCCTGCCTATCTGTCTGTCTGCCTCTCTCTCTCTCTATCTATCTCTCTCTCTGTCTGTCTCTCTCTCTCTCTCTCTCTCTCCCTCTTTCTCTGGCTTTTGAATGGAGATCCCAATATTCAGAGCCCAAGTCTCTGACTCCAGAGGGACAGATAAAAAGTTGTGAGTCCAGAAGACCTGTCCTTTATAGAAGAAAACTCTAGCTGGAGGCTATGATGGGACCAGAGAAATGTCTTTGGGAAAGCTCAGAGCCCCAGCCTGTCCAGCTCTTCCTCTCCTCTGCTTAACTCCCTGCTCCCTCCTCTTCCTCCTCTGCCTCCCCCCACCTCTCTGGCCCTCCTGAGCATTGATCTGTAAGGGTGAGGGTAGGCGCTGTCTCAGGGAGTGTCTCATCTGGCCTAACAAGGAGCATCAGCTTGGACAGGCTTCCAAGGGAGATGGAGAGAGCTGGCCTGTGGCCAATCACCTTCTGCTTCACTGATGTACCAGCTCTGCAAAGAAGCATCCCCAGCTAGCCTGCAGACTCCTCCTAAGCTGGCCACAGCAGGAGCTTAGCCATGAGCTACTTACTGTCACACACACACACACACACACACACACACACACACACACACACACACACACACACACACACACACCTCCCAGTCCCCAGGTGTGCTGGCCAGCTCCTACAGATTATCTCCTGTGGGACAACCACAGGACTCGTGTGGTTCGGTGGCCATGCCTTGGCAGCTGGGGCAGCCATGGTGGAGGGCTCACACCACAGAAATGGACAAATTGTGTGTGTGTGTGTGTACCCATCCTGAGGCCTGAACTCAGGTCTTGGGCACTGTCTCTTAGCTTTTTCACTCAAGGCAGGTCTATCACTAGAGTCATACCACTTCTGGCTTTTTGGAGATGACTCGCATACTTTCCTGCCTACTCTGGCTTCGAACCATGATCCTCAGATCTTGGCCTCCTGAGTAGCTGGGATTACAGGCTAGGGATATTTTTCAATGGAGAGCTAGTCATTAGAACTTTTCCAGCACACCATTGCCTAAGTCTCCATGGGGACCTGCGTGCACACAGGCTCGTTCATGCACGCCTTAGAGACATAGCCATGTCCACAGCACGTGTGCAGCGTGCATTCATTCACATGTATACTCCTGTGTGCTTTGTCTATGCATTTTCCCATGTGTGTGCGCACACACAGGCACGTACTTGTGCATTGAGGAACACGCATGTAAATATGTCTGATTTACTGGCCCCATTCCCTCCAACAGTCTCTGAGCTTGTTCCAAGAGCACAGATGACAAGAATACAGGCCTTTCTGCTGGGCGCTCTTGTTAGAGACAGTTGGACAAGGCAGCAGAGACTTGCGGTTGCAGGAGAGGAGGAAGAGCCTGGGCCCAGCAGGGCTCACAGAGGAGGGGGTAGTGTAAGGCTGAGGACTGTCCATCCCCAGCACTCAGCCTAGGCATGGGCTCATCCAGCAGCCAGCCACAGGGGTGCACACTATGCCCTATACAGAACGCAGGCACCAGACGTCAAGGGCGTGCATCTGTGTAGGCACTGACACATGCTTGTGACATCTGTCAGGAACAAGGGACACAATGTCGGTCAGATGGCCTGAATTTGTCACCAGGTGCATGGTGCCCTGAGGCAGTCATCCAGACTTCCTCCTTCCTCCTCCTTTTCTCTTACTCCCTTGACAGTCTCTCTCAATCTCTCTCTTTCTTTCTCTCTCTCTCTCTTATTCACAGCCTCCCTCTCTCCTGCTGTCTCCTCTCACTCATGCTTGCTCTGTCCTCTCCTGTGCTACCATGGGACCATCCAACACCTAGGGGAAAAGGGGGAATAAGACCCAAGCACCATGGAGGGGAGACCATGAGGGGAAAAGGAACACATCCCTTCCCATCTCCTTCACCTCAGGAAGTCTCTGTGACCTGCGTCTCTCTTTGAGTGGCACAGATCTTAAAAAGGCATGGAGAGATAAGGTATGGAGCGTGAAGCCCACGCAACAACATCAGGCAGGACGGAGCAAGCTGGAGGAGAGCAGAGAAAGATGACAGGACACAAGCTAGACCACCATTTCTCTATGTCCCTCTCATTTTAAAACCTTTAGGGGTGAGAATGTGGTTTAGTGGTTCAGTGCTTGCCTAGCATGCATAAAGTCCCGGGTTTGATTCCTCAGTAGCACATACACAGAAAAAGCCAGAAGTGGCTGTGGCTCAAGTAGTAGGGTGCTAGCCTGGAGCAAAAGAAACTCAGGGACTGGCAAAAAATAAAAACACAAAATAAAGCCTTTCGTAGCCCCCTCATGCTCTCACAGTAAAACCTACAAAGCCCTCTCTGTAGGTCCCCGTCTATCCATCTTGCCACAGCGAACTGGGTCTTATTGAGAACTTACAATTGGCCAGATACCGCCACATTGAATGTTACCCAGCTCGAATGAGCTGGTATTCATATCCCCTTTACAGAGATAGGGGTTGAGGCTCAGAAAGGCAGGTTGGTATGAGGGTAGGGAGGTAGACTCTGGAGCCACTCTCCCAGGGTTCGAGTCCTGGCTCAGGCTGCTCACTGGCAGTGTGATCTTCATAAGTAACCTAAGTGCTAGCTGGATGCCTTGTTCTTACCTGCAGAAGTAGCCTGCCTGTGACACCAGAGCTGTGTGGGACTTGGGAGCAGCCACACAAGCTCCCGCTGACATAGCCCTGAGTCTGAGTCAGCCCTCCATGGCTGCTCTTGGCACCAAGATAGTCTCAGAATGTGGCAAAGCTGGGGCCAAAGATAGGGTGTCTGAATCCAGAGCCATGTCTGTCAGCCACTGCTCCATCCTGTTCCCACTATCTGAACGCATTTCTAGAGACCCACCAGATCACTAAATGAGATCCCAAGGACAATGAGAAAGGCCAGGGGTGACTGACCCTGGCAGGACCTCTGTCACTGGGGGACAGAGGCAATGCTAGGAATCACTGCATGCTTCTGAGCCACCAATGCCCTGAGAGCAAGCCATGCCCACTTCCTCCTGGGGCTTGGGACCCCATTGGTCCACACACTCATTCATTCATCCATCCATCCATTCATTCATTCATCCATCCATCCCTTCATTCAGCTCATGGACGTGTCATTCAGTGTGCTTATCTGAAACTTAGTGGCTTAGCCCCACAACCAACATAGTACATCTCACAACTCAGAGAGTCAGGGGGTGGTTCTTCCATCCCACATGGTGCTGACTGAGGCTGTGATCATCTTGGGTGTAGAGAGGTCGTCATGACCAGCTTGGTTTGTACACACGGCTGCAGGTATTGCTGACTGCAAACCTGGAGCTTTGGCAAGGGGCTGCCTTCTTCTTGGAGATGCTACCTTCCAGCTAAAATGTGGAGAAGAAGGAATATAATTCAAGTAAAAATAGGGGGTGGGAGGGAGCACAGAGGTCCAAGCAGAAAGCACAACATGTGCATGGCTTTTTTCCTGAGGCTTTTGAGTAGATCCTCAAAGTGACCCGACTAATTATCCCGGGAGAACACAGGGACAAGTGACACAGGATAAGACAGAGGTCAGGCCCATAATGCCAAGGTCAGACCTCTGGATCCGATGCCACATGCAAGAGGCACCATTGATTCCCACACAACTGAGAAAATCATCACTGGGCTTTCTCTGCAAACTCCCCAGGCAGGCTAGACGCTGAGGTAGGGGCTGCTGGATGATGGGCACATCCCTTCCCTCAAGTTGTTTTACTGGATGTATTTACTTGTAATGGGCAATTCCTCCCTTTCATTTACTCCAGCCCCTATTTATTCCATTTCTTCTATGAATGGAAGAGCTCACAGTACAAAATACATGAATTAAAAAGGTGTTAAAGGTAGGAAAGGCAACCCATATGGAAAGAGGAAGGAAGCAGTATGGCAGAAAGGTCAAACATCCTAGTGTGGAAGACCAAAAAAAGAAACCATTGTGAATGATGTAGTTTCCATTGTTGAGGTCAATTCTTCAGGTGTTCTAGAGACTATACCTTTCCTGACCACTGGGGAAAATAAAAAGAAACAATAATGACCAATAACTCAAGGCCAAAATAAAGAAAGCCAAAAGGGCTCACCAGAGAGCCAAATGGAAGTCTTTGAGTGTCTGCACTTCAGCGCATTTACCCCTTACAAAGCAGCAGGAGAGGACTGTGGGGAGTACGGGGGCAGTGGAATGGAGGGGTCTGCCGCCCAGCCAGCTCCACCCAGCATCCTGTGTGATGTGAGCACGGCCTGGACTCCCTCACTCTTCCTTTCTTCCTGAAAATTGGGTCCAACAATCCCTTCCCTGGAGCACAGCTGACAGGGTGCAGGGACACGCGCTCCACATGCCGCTCTTGGCACGGCACCTGTATAGAGCAGGTGCTCAGTGGAAAATAGAGCTCAGGCAGCTACTGGGCTCTTGTAGGTTTAAGCACTTTCTGTAACGGCAATGTTATGACGTAGATCTTATTGTTCCCATTTTGCCCGAATAGGTGAAACTCTGTGCCAAGTCACATAGCAGGGATATGGTGAGGCTGGCACAATCACCAAGCAGGGACACGGCTTCTAGAGTTCACGTATGTGTGTGTGGGTGTGCCAATATGGGGCTTGAACTCAGGGGTGGGCACTGTCCCTTAGCTTTTTCTCTCAAGGCTACTACTTAAGCCACAGCTCCACTTCCCACTTGTTTGCTGATTAGTTGGAGGTAAGAGTCTCCTTGTGGACTTTCCTGCCTGGGCTGGTTTCACATCTCAGTTCTCAGATCTCAGCCTCCCAAGTAGCTAGGATGATAGGTGTGCGCCGCTGGCGCCCCACTGAGTGCTCCCCTTCCCTCTCAGCGGCTCCTTGGCCTCCTCTTGTGCTCTCCCTGAGTCCCATTACCCCATCCAGGCTGGGCAAATCTCCTCCCTCCATGGAGCCAAATCCCCAGCTGCTGCTCTTCATGCTTGTCTCCTTTGCACCTTCACCCCTCCGAGTCTGACTCCTGTCCTATGGAGTTCATGAAGGCCAAGCTCTCTTCCACGGTTGGCTACTCCAAGCCAATGGCTTCTGCTGATGGCAGCAGCAAAGTGTTAACAGAGGTGAGACTCAGATCTGACCATGAAGGACAGGAAGATGTCTCCCATTGGACAGAGATGTGGCACACTTGCCATAGGCAAAACCAGCCATCTTATGAATTGAGTAGGTGAATTAAATTGAAATTAACTGAGCTGAGTTGAAGAGAACTAACTCCAATCAACAGGAAGGGACAAATTTGTATGGAGGATGGATGGACAGACAGATAGATGGATGGACAAACAGATGGATAGAGAGGTGGGTGGATGGCGATCTGGGTGGCAAGGTGGGTGGATGGATGGATGTCTTGTTGAATGAGTGGAGAATGGGTATCTGCATGACTGATGGAGTGGGTGAGTAGGTGAGTGGATGGATAATTGAATGGATGTATGAATTTTAAAAAGGGTGGATGGATGATTGGATGTTAAGATGACCTGTTAGATGTTAAGACATTTAAATAAATGAGGAAAATGAGGAATGTTGAATGATAGAACGGACAGATGGATGGATGGACAGATCAATAGGAGTGCATTTGGTAGCAGAACGCATAGAGGCAGGAACTGCCCAAGGCATCGATGGGGCAGAGACCTCCTGCCAGAGGGAAGTGGGGGCAGGAAAATGCCTGTGCCCCACAGAGAAAGCTAGGGGCAGCAGGAGGTGCTGTCTGAGCTGTGTGCCCCACAGGTGGTTGCTGGGAAGGGAGGAGTTAACAGCAGGATGGCTCCGTGGCCAGCCGCGCCAGGGTGACACTGACAGATTACAGTGTGTCCTCGCACTCACAGCATTGCAGCGTTCTCCTGCCGCTCCAGCCAGCACCAACCCCAGCCCACCTCGATCGATACGGAGAGGCACATGCTCACTGTTCCCCCATCAGCTCCCTCCAAGGGGAGGGGATAGAGGGGAGGGGACCAGAGAGAGAGAGAGAGAGAGAGAGAGAGAGCGCAGCTCACTGCTGGCCAGCGCTCCTCAGGGCCAGGGATGCTGTCCCAGTGACCTTGTTGATCCACCTGAACACAGGGCCTGAGCATAGCCTTGTCAAAAAGTTCACTGAATGACACTCCTGACCCAATACAGCTGCATGTGCAGAGTCCTTGTCAAAACCTCTGAATGGCTCTGGGCTCTCAGCCTCTTCCTGCGCGGCTCCAGTGACGGGGTCTCAGCCTACTGAGCAGCCACAGCCGCCCCATGGACAGCACTGATGAGCAAACCATCTTCCCTACTTTGACCTGATCCTACCCCCTTTTATTTGTCCTTGGCCACCTTCCCTTTCCCAGTTTCTTCCTCTTCCCTAGTAACCCCAACCCCTGCTCCAGCCCTCACCACCTGAGAGCTGGCGGCCAGTGGCCCAAGAGGACGCAGGATCCACACCCCTCGGTCCACCCACTCTGAGGGACACAGGTCAGGAATGCACCTGGGTTGTCTCACTTACTCATCACCAACACCCCTCGAGGGGCTTCCCATTATCCTCACGTCACAAATGGGGACCTGAGGCTCAGAACCTCACAGCCCACACATGACAGAGCATGAACCTAGCACCCAGGCACACAGCAGAAATACTTCTTAGACTCAGCCAAGTCCAGAAAGGACTTCACTGGCCCTCTAATGTCCCAAGGGAGGTGAAGAGACTTGCCCAAGGTCACTGAAGCCCAGAGGCCACTCAGATCAGGGCCCTTCCTCTACACCTGGCTCTGTCCATCCTCCTCCCCAACCAGACAGTGACCTCCAAATAGTGCTCCTCAGGAAGGCACCCAGGGCTCCACAGACCAACAGGAGAGGCTCAGGTTCCTTCAGTAAGCCAGGGATTGATCAGTACCTCCAGGGACCAGGTCCCAAGGCTTAGGATCCACCTGGAGGCCGCCATCTGTGTATCAGGAAGTATGAGAAGTCTCAGAACATCAAGCATGATGTCCAAAATGAAGCTCCAACAGGAGAACTGAGAATGGTGCATTAAAAAATATGCCTATGCCAGGCATCAGTGGCTCACACCTGTAATCCAACTACTCAGGAGACTGAGTAGGCAAGAAAGGCCGTGAGACTCTTATCTCCAGTAAACCACCAGAAACAGGAAGTGGCACTGTGGCTCAAGAGGTAGAGCGCTGGCCTTGAGCTGAAGAGCTGAGGGACAGCACTCAGGCCGAGTTCAAGCCCCACGACCAACAAAAAATAAAAATAAAAAATAAATGCCTTTAAGCCAGGTGCTGGTGGGCATACCTGTAATCCTAACTACTCAGGAGACTAAGATCTAAGGGTTGCAGGTCGAAGCCATTCTGGACAGGAGAAAAGTCCTGTGAGACAGTTATCTCCAATTAACCACCAAAAAAGCCAGACATAGAGCTGAGGCTCAAGTGGTAGAATGCTAGCCTTGAGACAGTGCCCTAAGTTCAAGCCCCAGGACTGGTGTAAAAAAAAAAAAAAATTACACACACACAAGCATGTGCACACACACACACACACACACACACCTATTCACACCGCACCATCTGCATCATGTACCATGTGTGGTTTTACATATAGCTGTGTGTGAACGCCCATGCTACCTGAGGAGCAAGGCACTGTGCACATGTGCTCATTTGTCGCTCACAAAGCCCTAGGTCACTGGCTGTCCCCTGACTTCCTGCACAGGCCAGGACAGGGCAATTGGCCTCCATGTGGTCTTGGTTTGCAACAAAACCTGGAGAGGGATGCAACCGCCCAGGACCCACTCCAGGTGCTTAGGCCAGGCCTCTGGGCCTAAGCCCACCATCCCACCCCATCCCAGTGGCTTACAGCATGTGTGACCCAAGCGATTAGAACTTCCCCCGCCCCCCCGCAGGAATGTGAGCCCCATGCATACCTGGTTACCTTTTGATCCTGAAGAAGCCACTCTCTCCTGTCTCTACTCTGTCTCTCCTCAGGCTCTACCCCGTCAGACCACATGCCATCATGCATGTGCAAGGACTTCAGACACCCACACCCCATCCTAGCCCTGCCCTCCAAGCACCCCCTCCTTGCTTAAACCAGAAGCTAGTAGGGACATTCATTAAGCTCCCAGAAAATCAGATAGAAACACCTGCAGGCTCCTCCAAAAGCCCACGAGGATCAGGATTAACCCATGAAGGTGTCATCCTACCTTTTCTGTTTGACCTTGGGTAAAATGGTGCTAGACATGAACCTAGAGCTCCATGGAAGAGCAGCAGGAAAGAGGCTCCAAGTTCCTTCCCCAGCACTGCAAGGAAGGAAGGGAGGGAGGGAGGGAGGGAGGGAGGGAGGGAGGGAGGAAGGAAGGAAGGGAGGGAGGGAGCGAGGGAGGGAGGGAGAGAGGGAGAGAGGGTAAGAGAAAGAAAGAAAGAAAAAAAAGAAAGAAAGAAAGAGAAAGGAAGGAAGAAAAGAAGGAAGGAAGGAAAGAGGAAGGGAGGGAAGTAAAGGGAAAGGGGAAGAGAGAGGAAGAAAGGAAGAGAGGGAGGGAGAGACAAGCAATTCTTTTGAGGCAGACAGCTTCGGGGCTGGGATGTAAGCAACAGCATCACTGGCACTTTCTAGCCTTTTGGACCTACGGAAACTTATACAAAACCTATACAAAACTAATATTTCAGTTAAGGAAACCATTAAGAGACAAGAAATGGGGACTAGGGCTGGAGCTTGGTGATAGAGCTCTTCTTGCCTAGCAGAAGAACCCAGGCTCTATCCCCAATGCCTCTCACCCAAGAAAAGGTCCAGACTCTACCCGTGCAGGTTTTGTGACCTTGCACCACCTCCAGCTCCAAGCCTCAGTTTGCCCATCTGTCGAGTGGGGCTGGTATTGGTACCCACCTTATAAAATGGACACAGCTGATGTTCAGGAAGCATGTGATTCATGCACAGCAACAAGCCAGTGCTGGTGTCCGGGCAGCCAGCTCCCCACCCACCTGCTCTAGAGCGCTCTCAACTCCTGTCACATAAACCACAATGCTCGACTTTGCCTCCTAGAGCTTGGCCCAGCTCTTGGCTTGCTGGTCCCAACATCTACAGGACACAACCTGTGGTCAGCAGGACAGCCTCTGCAGCCCCTCCCTGCTGGCCCCTTCTCATCCTCACACATGTGATGGACATCCTTGGTCAGCGCTGGCCTGGGTGCCTCTCACTGGGCACACAGGCTTTCCTGCCCTCCACCCTTGAGCAGCTTTGAGTACCTAACAACCTGAAATCTAAACCCACCTTCAAGACCCTCCTCTGTGCAACCTCCCCTTGCTTGAGTCCAAGCTTCTGAGCAACAACTTGCACACTGCACCGCTGGTAATCTATCCTGCTACACACACACACACACACACACACACACACACACACACACACACACACACACACACACACACACACACACACACACACACACACACAGAATTTCAGATAGCTCCAGGAGGAAAGGGGCAATGTTCTGCGTGTGTCTGTGTTCCTCCTAGTGCTTAGCATGAAACAGGCCCTAGAGAACGCTGAATGAGGGAAGGAATGAGTGAGTGAATGAATGAATGAATCATTCCTGACCACTCAGCCACTGGCAGCCTGCAGGGATCAAATTCTGGTGAGTCACCCATGCCCTGAAAAAGCCTCGTGTTGAGAGCATGACCTCTCCTCTTTGCATCTCTTCCACCAGCTCCAGCCCAGAGCTCTGTCTCTCAGCCCGAGTGCACCCAGAGGGCCATCCAGGCTGCCAGGAGCTGCGGATCCCCGCGCCACACTGCAGCTCAGAGGCTGAGCGGTGGCAGGGAGCCCCCGCCTGCCCGCAACCTGCCGCAGAGGCCTGCTGAAGCCCTTGACCATGAGCTGGACTGAGTGGGAACAGAGAGACCAATTAAGATTCCGTCCCTGACATCATGGACGCGTAGCAGTGTGGAGCAGGCGATCACCATCTATGTTTCATGCGATAACCACCGGGTGCAGCCAACTCTGTACAGATCCCATCATCTCTCTGTGCCTCAGCTTCCTCCTTAAAAGCGGATATACAGGCCCATCCCGATAGATGAGGACTGTGTGAAGACGCCAGATAAATTAGGCAAATTGTACTAGCTTTACTACTCGTAACTTATATTGAGACTATTTGTGTGCCCTGATCTAACAGAAGTGATCACCGGAAGCTCTTCTCTCTGTAGCACATAGTAGGCCTGTAATTGATACTTCCAACACAGAAATGCAGACTGTAGAGCTGGCTGTGACTTTTATGTCTTGGGGAGCAGCGCCACCCCATGGCCAGAGCTGGTAAAGGGCTCTGAGGGGCTACTGGGGAGGGGGCTACTGAGGTTCTTTCTCCCTCCCTCCCCTGACTCCCACCCCTTTGCAAGATTGTCTTTCTGACAGCACAGAATAAGGGGAGATTTCTTCACTCTCGGGGGAGGGTCAGGACATAAACAGGTGAAGAGTGTGCAGATTATGGCTACTTCTCTGAAGAGATGTTTGGGGAGAATTTACTTGTTGGAGAGGTCTGGCCAGACCCTGTGGAAGACTTGAACTGGACTCTGCCACTCACATTCTGTGTGACCTTGAGCCCTACCCGGCTGCCCTTTCTGGCCTGCAATTGTCCCATCTGCACAATAAGGTCAGGACCTCTTCCTTGGCCACCTTCAAGAGCTGTTGTGAAGATCACATGGGCTTTGGGACCATCACAGCAGGCTTTGGAACAGCGATGACTGCAATTTCCAGTGCTGCTGGTCCCCAGCATGCCCTGTTCCGCACTGCACTAATCACTAAACACCGGGACCTTGAAGATGCCCAGGTTATAGATGTGAACATTGAGGCCTACTGAAATTTGAAATTTGCCCACGGTCACACTCAACCAATTAAGAGAGCCAGGATTTGAACTCAGGGCAGTGAGCCCCTCAAGTACAATAGTCAACTGCAATGTTACACTGTCTTAATAGTTCCATCCCACAAATATCTATCTATCTATCTATCTATCTATCTATCTATCTGTATATCTATATCTATATCTATATCTATATCTATATATATATATATATATATATATATATATTCTTTAACTCTTAGAAAAATTTGCTCCAGATACTTAAGACGCGCTTCTGGTAGACTGTACTAATACACAGAGAAAATAATTATTAATGTTTCTCTTTTTGCCCACAAAATTCTGCTTCCTGTCCATCTCAGTCCAGCACCACTTTTGACCTCTTGGAAGAGGGGAACCCCTGAGGTCTGCACCCAGCACCACAACAGGCTCGAAGGACCCCAAGTATTGCCTTGTGGGGTCCTCGCCTGACTGAAGGCTCTGCATGCTCCCACAAGGGCTTACAAAGGCAGGTACAAGGACAGGTCCCCTTCAAAGTCTGTCATGGCAGACAATCTGTGGGGAAAAGGTGGCTCTTTTGCTACAATCATAGTGACCCTCCCGTGGCTGGAGTCATACTGAGCTGTCTTTTTCAAACTTTGGACCTAGGATCATTATACAGACACACAAAAAAAATCCTTGGTCCTACCTGACAGATGAGGAAACAGGCTTGGGGGGTGAAGTGACTCATCTGATTTATCTGGGATCACACTGACAAGGGGTGGCAGAGGCTGGACTCAAACGCAAGTCTCCAAAAACCAAATCCTTCTGAACTCCAAGGAACGCAGAGGCCACAGGCCAGCACTACTGCCCTCAGCAGGCTGGGTGACCTCAGACAAACCACTGGGCCTTGAGTGCTTCATGGCAGAGATGCCAGCCAGCTCTGACTTCGTGTCCTTGAGCCATAAAGAGGGGGGTGCTGCACAGCACCGGCAGGTTTTATGGAGAAGCAGCTGTGACTTGGCTCCCTTGGGAAGCTTCTCCTGACCGCCCAGGCTGTGTCACTGCCCCCTTACAGTGCTCTCCCAGCACCCACAGCATGGCATTGAAATTTATCTGCAAAACCCCTGGGGGCCAGTCAGCACGCACACACACACACACACACACACGATTGTGAAGGAGGTTGTGCGTGAGCTCAGAGGGACTGGGGCAATGGTGGAGGTCCCTGGCCAAGGGGTTAGTTCCTGTTCAGTCACAGCTGCTTGTCATCCTGAAGTGACTGCATTTAAGAAAAGCCCCAAATCCGGATTTGTGTATGAACCAGGATATGTAAAGATAAACTCAGAATATATTTCACTAAGTAGCTCGTCTGTACTGCAGCTCCTGGATGAGCCAGAAGATTTGGGATTGCTCAACGCATAACTGGGTCTCTGAGGGCTGAGTGAGGACCCAGGGCCTGAGTCCTCACAAGTGACTGCAACAATGTGTGCGCACACACACACACACACATGCCTGTGTTGGGGCTTGAACTCAAGGCCTGGGCACTGTCCCTCAGCTGTTTTGCTCTAGGCTAGTGCTCTACCACTTGAGCCACACTCCATTTCTGGCTTTCTAGAGGTTAACTGGTGATAAAAGTCTCATAGCCCTTTCTTCCCAGGCTGGCTTTGAACCACGATCCTCAGACCTCAGCCTCTGGAGTAGCTAGGATTAACTGACTGCACACCAACGTGCTGCAGTCAGGCTGCTGCTCAGGCTGATCCACCACGGTGCTGGCGTGCTTGGCAGACCTGGTGCGGAGCACTGCAGCTCACCCTTGGACGCCATTCTCATCCCCTCCTGAGTGAGCATGCACCCTCCCACCTCTCATTACACACAAGCAAGCCAGGCCTTGGTGGGCCACTGCCTTGCCAATCACACAACCAGTGGAAAAGGTGGGATTCAAACCCCACAGATGTCTGCTTGCACTGCCCGAGACCCCTCGATCTTGTTGTCACTTAGCCCCAACAAGAAAAATGGCTGGAACAGTGACGGAGCAATGCTGTATTGCAGAAAGTGAGCCTGAGGCTCAGAATGGGCCCCTTCTGGCCCACCGTGGCATAGGCAGATCAAGACAAAATCAAGAGTTAACCTTAGCCCCAAGACTCCACACCGCAGCCCTCCCTCCCACAGGAGCAAACAGAGGGCAGAGGGGAGAAGTCCCAGGAGGCCTGGTTACTGCTTGTTCCATTGAAGCAGTCAAACACTATGAACGGGCTAAATGGCTCCAAAGGAAATGGAAATCTATTTTGTCTCTTGTCGCCGCGGCTGCGGATCCTGATATATCTCGGGCACAGCCAAGAAGCCGATGGCTCAGCACTTGGAGAGATGCCCGCGCGCGCGAGGCAGGAAGTGGGGTGGAGGAGTCAACAGGTGCCTCTCTATTCTGAGAATGGTCCTGTGATGGGTGAGTGTACATCCAGCTGAAAGAAAAAATAACTCTCAATGCCAGCCATTGGAACGTACAGCAAGTCTTCCTTTCTTCCCGGGGACTGGGGACATGGGAGGGGGGGGTTTAGTCCTTCCAGGTTTTCTATTTTTACAAGTTTGCTAGGGTAGCAAGATTGGGAGTCCAGGGTGAACTGGTGGTCAGATGTTGCAGTTCTAAGTGCCCTGGGTACCACATTCCCTGACCCTCAACTTATCTTAAAGGAGAAGTAATAATCTCTGGCTTACTGAGCCAGGCCATGGCAGCTCAGTGTGTGTGTGTGTGTGTGTGTGTGTAAGCCATGGCAGCTCAGTGTGTGTGTGTGTGTGTGTGTGTGTGTAGGCCATGGCAGCTCAGTGTGTGTGTGTGTGTGTGTGTGTGTGTGTGTGTGAAGGCCATGGCAGCTCAGTGTGTGTGTGTGTGTGTGTGTGTGTGTGTGTGTGAAGGCCATGGCAGCTCAGTGTGTGTGTGTGTGTGTGTGTGTGCCAGTTCTGGGATTTGAACTCAGAGCCCAGGCACTGAGATTTTTCACTTAAAGCTCTCCACCACTTGAGCTACAGCTCAGTGTGTGTGTGTGTGTGTGTGTGTGTGTGTGTGTGTGTGTGTGTGTGTGTGTGTGTGTGTGTGCGCGCACCAGTTCTGGGATTTGAACTCAGAGCCCGGGCACTGAGATTTTTCACTTAAAGCTCTCCACCACTTGAGCCACAGCTCTACTTCTGACTTTTTGGAAGTTAATTGGAAATAAGAGTTTCACAGACTTTCCTGCCTGGGGTTAGCTTTGAATCACGTTCTTCAGATTCCAATACTACAGACATGAGCTACTGGCACCCAGCATCATAAACACTCAGGGTGTTTTATAACTGTGAATTATTTGGATTGTAAAAGGGTTTGCAGTGATGCTGGGGGCTCTTCTCCCTCACCCCAGGTCTTTCCTGAAGCAAAGCATATGTGTATTTGCAGTGAGTAGGGTCAGGTAAAGACTGAACGCCCACATCACAACAGGGTCAACATCAAATGCTTGTCCCAGGCTCTTGGTTATCAGAGTCGGGGAGCGGGGGTGATTAGAAATACAGTGAAAAAGCCACACTTGGCCTTCCTGCCATAATTACTGTCCCTCAATCAGCTGGATGGCTGGCCTTGGGCAAGACATTCCTATTGGAGCATCCATTTTCTCATGAGTAAAATGGGTGATAAACTCTATAGCGGGAGGAAGGGGAGAGGGTCTTCTTAGCACCCAAGAGCCAGCAGGTCACCACACTGGGAGCTGAACTGGCCACACTCACAGTCTCCCACACACACACCCCATCCCTCATCCTTCCAGACACTGGCAGCTCCACTGCAGTACAGGGGATCTGCTGGCATACAGGCACAACCCAGCCTTCAAGCAAGCTTCAACACTGACAGGTCAACACAAGATCCATTCATTAATGCGGAGCACAAGCAATTCTGCCAGTGGCCAGCCCAGATACCCAAAGCCTGGCCAGTCTAGGCTCCTCAAAGTTCCGTTAGACTCCACAGACTAACAGGGCTGCTGGGAGGAAACAAGAGGAAGTGACTGTTTTGAGGACACAGTTGTACTCAGAGCAGCAGGCTGTCCTCTTCTGGGGGGAACAGCCTTGCCCAGGAGATAAGATAAGCCAGGAGCCCACAAAGCCATTTGCTGGCCAATAGCAGCCCTGACTCTGTGACCTTCCCCCTCCTATCTTCCCTCTTCTGAAGGACATCTCCATTTGCTGTCTCCAAAGAGGGTACAAGGATAGGGCCAGCTTTCCTAGGACAAGCTGTGATCCCACTCCTGGCCTCCTGCACCAGCCAGATTCACCCAGACTCACCCAGAAACTCCTGGTCCTTTAGTCACACGTATTCAGACAACTAACCTACTGACTCTTAGAAAAAAGGCCAGGTTTTATATCTCATGATATAAGCACGGAAGGATCTCTCACTCCACAAGCTCAGCACCTTTGTCTTACCCAGCAAGACCTCAAGTCTTTGTCTGTTCCCTTGTGGCTTGTAATAAGTCACAGGAATGGGATTGTGCTATGTGACTTCTGAGACAGGATCATGGACAGCCACACAGCCTCCAGCTCCAGCTCTGGAGTCCTCAGCACCCTGTGAGTGGCCTGATGGCTGAGGCTGCCATGTGGTGAGGAAGCCAAGCTCCCAAGTGGACTCTCCACACAGACCCTGGGATTAAACGGACAGAGAAAGCATGTCCACCCGCCCACCCACCCCCATCCCACCTACCCACAGCAGCAACCTCCCAGCCAACCTTACTCATTGCCCAGTGCAGATTTTCTAAAAGATACAAGCCATTGTTTGAGCCACTGGAGACTAGAATGATTAACGAATCACATAGCAACAGATAACCAGCGCCGAGAGACATCTGACTTCCTTCCACTGTATATGGGACAGCCACAGTTAACTCCTTTTTTTTGGCATAATTATTGATATTCATTCCTTTCTCCCCAAAGTGTGCCATCTGGATATTAAACTATCTGGTCACCCTACCTTTGGCCAGGTTCTTGGAGTATAATAGCCACACTTTTGCCTCTCCCAATTCGGAATGATGGAAATGCATGAGGCCCCTTGCAACAGATTCAGGAAGTCAGCCCTTGTTCTCTTTCCCGTTCTCCTCTTAATTTTGTTCTGCCTAGACTCTCAGTGGTTGCTTTGCCAAGAGGTTTCTTCAGGCCAGGCACCACCCCTCAAAACCTCCAGAAGGGCTTCCTCCAATAAACTGGCATCCTCAGTACAAATAGGACACCTGCTATGCAACTGCATTCTGATAAGCCCCAGGGATTGAAGCCACTTAGCCCTTCCTGGTGGAAAACTCTGGAACTGCTGCTGATCCTCAGGGTAGGCAGGTAAGCATATTTAGAACAGGTGAGACAGATTAATGAAAGAGATGCTCGCTAGTTGGGCGCCAGTGGCTCACACCTGTCATCCTAGCTATTCAGGAGACTGAGATCCAGAAGATCATGGTCTGAAGCCAGCTCAAGTAGAAAGGTTCACAAGACTTATCTCCAAAGTAATCAGCAAAAGGATGAGCCAAAAGCAAGGTTCAAGTGGCAGAGCACCACCCAAGCAAGAACAAGGCCCCGAGTTCAAGCCTTAGTAAAACCAGAATTTAAAAAAAGGAAAAAGAGCTGAGACATCATTAAATACAGGAAAGCAAGTTCTTGGAACAGGACTCAGGCACAAGACAAGCTCTACATTAGCAGGCAAGAGAGAGAATGAGGACAGATGAGTGTGGACCTCATTCAGGTTCAATGAGAACATGGGATCTCCTGAAGATCTGGGAGATGTGCACACAGAGCCCCCAAAAAACTGTAGACGTGGGTCTCAAGGAATGAGACTCAAGATCATGAACTGTTAAGAAAAGTGCCAGCAGGCAGCTGCCCTTCAAACTTGCAGGCCCTAGATGACTTCATCCTCCTGAGTAAAGGGAAGCCCAGGAGGGAGGGAGTGTGATCTGATCTGACGTAAAGAAAGGTCCTCAGCTACCACCTTCTGAGAGCTGAACATGCAGGCAGAAAGAGAGGCATAGTGTCAAGAGAGGGAAGGCAAGACCTCCTACCCAAACCAGGGACCCACTACTGAGAATGAGGCAGTACACTCCAAACCCTTGTCCATCTAGGCAGACTGGAATGACTAGGCCAAAATTGGGGAAAGACAATTAAACTCTAACATAAGAAGCTGAAACAGATGGCCCACAGCAACCAAAACACATATGAGAAAAGCCATGATCCAAGCAATTTGGCAAAAATACATCCACCCCACCATTGCGTTTCAGAACACATTACAATTGATCTTAAGTATACTAACATTCATCAAGTGTTTATTTAGGTGCCCAGAGTAAGGTGCTAAGTTCATCTTTTCATTAACTTATCACAGAACTCCTTCCTACTATTAACAGTCCAATAAACAAGTATCCCCAGGCACAGTTCTAAAGAAGAAAGACAATACTCTTATTCTTAGGTTTCACTAAAGAGAGCTGCAGCCTAAAGAAACAATACTTAGAAAACAAGATCTATAAAGAAAATAAGAGTATGGGAACAAGAGGGGTGAAGGAGCAGATCTTTTAGGAAAAGACCTTGTAAAGAAGTCTCTGTCACACACACACACACACACACACACACACTGGACCTCATGTGTACCAGGCAAATACTCTACCACTGAGCACACACACACTGGACCTTATGTATACCAGGCAAATACTCTACCACTGAGCACACACACACACACACTGGACCTCATGTATACCAGGCAAATACTCTACCACTGAGCACACACACACACACTGGACCTCATGTATACCAGGCAAATACTCTACCACTGAGCGCACACACACACACTGGACCTCATGTATACCAGGCAAATACTCTACCACTGAGCACACACACACACACTGGACCTCATGTATACCAGGCAAATACTCTACCACTGAGCACACACACACACACTGGACCTCATGTATACCAGGCAAATACTCTACCACTGAGCACACACACACACACTGGACCTCATGTATACCAGGCAAATACTCTACCACTGAGCGCACACACACACACTGGACCTCATGTATACCAGGCAAATACTCTACCACTGAGCGCACACACACACACTGGACCTCATGTATACCAGGCAAATACTCTACCACTGAGCACACACACACACACACTGGACCTCATGTATACCAGGCAAATACTCCACCACTGAGCTAAATCCCCAGCCCGAGTCTTCTTCTTCCTCAATGGAGACGGGGCTTTGTTATGTAGCTAGGCTGGTCTTGAATTCCTGATCATCCTGATTCATCTCCCAAATGCTCGAATTGGGAATGGAAAGCCTGCACTATAGTAATTGCATTCTTGGAAAGAGATAATGATAATGGATCTAACCAGCCACAGGTTAACCTGCGGGCAGAAAAAAAGGCCTGCACTAGCTGAGAAATGAGGACCAAGTACTTAAGGTGCAAAGCGAAGGCCACAGTGGCCAGAGTAGAGAATGTCTGGATGGGAAATTTACAGAAGAACCAGGCAACTCATAAATGTCTCCCGTTTCCTTCTCAGCATGTAACAGGAAGCTGCTAAAAGAAGGGATCTACCACAAGCAAGACTGGACCCAAGCCTATGGGAAGATGGTAAAAAATAAAAGTGATAGCACTCAAGATGCATTTGAAAGTAGAACAAGAGGACTTAGGTGATACCTGAATGTGGTGGGGATATAAAAAGGAACTGGCAATGAGGACTATGAGGCTAGATACCCGCATGACTCAACCATCCAGCGAACAAAAATTAGGCAACTACAACACAGTCAAATCCACAGCTGAATAGGCAGGTTTAAAGAAATCCCATAATCCAACTGACACCACCAGAAATGTGGGGAAGATACCAGAAATGCAATTGTGTGTGTTTGTGTGGAGTCTAGTGAATTTATCTGGCACTCTACCTCAGCTTGGCTTTGGGCTGGTTTCACTGATGGCAGTCTCATGGATTTCCTGCCTGGGCTAGTTTCCCCACCTTGAGCATCTATAATAACAGGCAAGGGCGGCCAGCGAGAGACACTTTCTTTTTCTTTTTAAACCCTTTATTACCTCCAAATTACAGCAAAGGAAACTAAAGCCCAGAGATCCGCATCCTTAAATCGTCGGTCCACGAGTGACCCCCTCCCCCCGGCCCGCCCCCCTCCCCCCCCGGTCCCCCTCCCCCCCCGGCCCGCCCCCCCGGCCCCCCCCCGGCCCGCCCCCCTCCCCCCCGGCCCGCCTCCCCCCCGGCCCGCCCCCCCCGCCCCCCTCCCCCCCCGCCCCCTCCCCCCCGGCCCCCTCCCCCCCGGCCCGCCCCCCCCGGCCCCCTCCCCCCCGGCCCGCCCCCTCCCCCCCGGCCCGCCTCCCCCCCGGCCCCCTCCCCCCGGCCCCCCCCGGCCCGCCCCCCTCCCCCCCGGCCCGCCTCCCCCCCCCGGCCCGCCCCCCTCCCCCCCGGCCCGCCCCCCCGGCCCCCTCCCCCCGGCCCGCCTCCCCCCCGGCCCGCCCCCCCTCCCCGCCCCCCCGGCCCGCCTCCCCCCGGCCCCCTTCCCCCCGGTCCGCCCCCCCTCCCCGCCCCCCCGGCCCGCCCCCCCCCGGCCCGCCTCCCCCCCGGCCCGCCTCCCCCCGGCCCCCTCCCCCCCGGCCCGCCTCCCTCCCCCGGCCCGCCCCCCTCCCCCGGCCCGCCCCCCGGCCCGCCCCCCCCGGCCCGCCTCCCCCCCCGGCCCGCCCCCCCCGGCCCCCTCCCCCCCGGCCCGCCCCCCTCCCCCCCGGCCCGCCCCCCTCCCCCCGGCCCCCCTCCCCCCCCCGGCTCCGCATCCTCATAGGGCCGACCCGGACACCTCCGTCCGACACTCGAGCTTCAGAGACGTGGGTTAATGTTTGAGCCGTGGCGGCCACCCCGAAACCGGCAGCTTGGACACGCAGCTCGCTTTACCCGCTCTGACCCTCTACAGCCACCTCCCCGGTGGCCTCCCCGGCCTAAAAACAAAACCCAAACCAGGCAGGACGACAGACGCTAACGAAGGCGCTCGGCCTCCCGGGCCGGAGCGCCCAGCCCGGAAGCGCCGTGCGGGAGCCGCGGGGCACTGTGGGAGAAGGCGGGCCCAGCCGGCCGTAAAGCACCCCTCGCACCCCGCACGGCCACGTTTCCATTCCAAACGTTTAAGGGGCGTCCCCGGACAAGACCTGACGTAACAGCTCCCTCCGCTTCTCGGCGCCTCAGAGACCAATGAGAACGCACGGCGACGGAGTTCCGGGTGCAGCCTCGCTTTACGGCTCGGCGTCCTTCCGGCGGTAGCAGAGACGCAGTTTACGACGGTGCCGGCCGTGTTTACGGCGCCGCGGTGGGCGCGCGCGTTTCCTCTTTTCCCGGTTCCTCCCTGTGGGCCCGGCCGTGCTGTCTCCGGCCCCGATAATCTGTCGCCATCCGGGCCGGCCGAGGCCATCGCAGGTGAGCGACGCGTTTCGTGGTGTCTCGCAGGCCTCCGGAGCCAGCTCGGGCTAGGCCTGGCTTTCGGGGACCTCCCGGAAGGGACCCCTCACGTCCTCCACCGTCGCTGGCCCTCCGCTGGGCGGGGCCCCAGACCCGGCACCCCGAGGCCCAGGAGCCAGGATTCGGCCTTGGGGGACGGGGGGTAGAGGGGGTAAATAACTCCAGCCTGTGCTTCGTGGGCTGGGCAGACTTGCTTCTGTCACTTACCCCAGCTGTGGCCGTGGATTCCCTAGTTTCTGAGTGGAGCGTTGGAGAGGGGTGGGGAGGGCAGCGGTGTTGTACCCCTGAAAAGTTCACTCCAAAAGTCTTCCCTGTTCACTGAAACGGGTGGTCAAGGTTGGAGTAGAGCCCTTCTGAAACATCCCAACCCCCAGCCCAGGAATTGATGGCCTTGCATCTCTTAGGGGCCGTGGTGATCCACACAGGACCCCTGGGACTGCCCCGCTGATACCCCTGTGCCCAGTCCCTCTGACCAGGACCGCTGTCAGCGTCGCTTTAGTGAAAATGCTGCTTTCCTCTTCGCTCCGATCTGCTCTTGTAGTTTTACCTGTGCAAAAAAAAAAAAAAAGCCAGAGCACTTCCACCTTCTGGCTCTCCTGGGATCTGATGCAAGTCCAGCCTGGGTCCCATTTCCAAATCTGGAGCTCTGGAAACTGGATCTTTTTTTAAAACCGTTTTTTGAGACATCATTGTTGTGTTAGACCTAATCTAAAACTCCAGCTTCTCCCCAAATCCGCCCCCCCCCCCCCCGAAGGTGCGTAACTATTATGTAGTGGAAAGAAAGCCAGGCTTAGGCAGGTAGTCCTGAAAATGAAATCTTACTTTGAAATGATGAATAGATGTGACTGACGTTTACATTTTTCTCTCTTAAAATGGAAATGTAGGAGAGTTAGTGATGTAAATGTGGCCAGAGTTATGCATGAACAACGTAGGAATCAGTAAATATTGAAGTTGAGAGCCACACTGCTGCCCTCTGTTCTCTTCCTACAGTTTAGCTTAAGTTTGCATTTGGAGGATAGAGCTTCTAGTTTTACTCTGTTGTTTAACTGTAAAAAGCCTCCATCTCCTTTTCATGGAGCATTGACAGCTTAAGACCACTATACCTCTGCTCTTTGATTTCTCTTGTCTGTGTAATTACTTTGCCAGGGAGTTGCCATGGTTGATAAATGCATTAGTCTTTTGAGTTTGGCTTGGATGGAGACAGGGTTTCACTGTGAGCATAGACCTTCAACCCCCCTCCAAGGCATTCATCACTACCCCTGGCCAAATGCTTGGGGTTTTTTGGGTTTCGTTCTTTTGCCATTGGCAGGGTTTGAACTCAGAGCCTTGTTCTTGCAGTCGACTGCTTTGCTTGTGCTTTACCACGTAAGCTGCACCTCCATCCTGGCTTTTGCTGTTTATTTTGGAGACAGAATGTTGTAGACTTTTCTGCCTGGGCTTGCTTTGAACTGTGATCCTTCAGGTCTCAGTCTCCTGAGTAGCCAGGTCTCAGCTCCTGAGTATAGGTGTGAGATACCAATCCCTCCTGGCTATGAATGGTTTTTTTTTTATAGGAAGTATTGGATAAATGCCTGCTACAGAACTTCTGGTCTTTACTCTCAGAGATAAGCCACAGCATTACACAGAGTAGACTCTAGAACCACACTGCCTGTGTTCATGTTTCTCTTCACATAGCATCGCAACAATGCTTTGGACAAATTCTCACCTGAAGTGGGGACAATACTGGCCCCTACTTCACAGTGTTGTTGGAAGGGTTTTTTTTTTGTTTTGGGTTTTTTTGGTTTTTTGTTTTTTTTTTTGTCGGTCGTGGGGCTTGAACTCTGGGCCTGGGTGCTGTCCCTCAGCTCTTCAGCTCAAGGCGAGCGCTCTACCACTTGAGCTACAGTGCCACTTCCGGTTTTCTGGTGATTTATTGGAGATAGGAGTCTCACGGTCTCTCCTGCCCGGGCTGGCTTTGAACCGAGATCCTCAGATCTCAGCCTCCTGAGTAGCTAGGATTACAGGCGTGAGCCACCAGCGCCCGGCTTGGAAGGATTTAATGAACTAGTACATGCTAAGCCTGAGAACAGTACTTGGCAATTGTAAATCTGTTAACATTTGACATATGGCTACTTTTGGCCTATGGTTTATAGTGGCCTCTTGGCCTCCTAGCAGGTTTTATGCTTGCTTATATCCTCTTGATCTGTACACAGAATATGCACTGATGACAGGAAATTAAGAGAAAAGGAAAATGAAGTTTTAGAGTCTACTTAAAGATCCTTTTTTTTTTTTAAGCACTCTGCCTAAATGTGTTTTTGTAAGTTTGAATGATGGTCATTTTATAAAGAAAGTATTTTCGAGTGTAATAAGCACAATAATCCTGTTATAAAAACTGTTAGCTACTTTGCAGACTTAAGAGACTGGGAATTAGGGAAGTCTGGTGTTCTTTAGTTTGGTGATGTTTCTGAGAACAGAATCTTGAGATGTTAGGACGTTTTGTCAGATATGGGAGACACCACTCAGGTGAAGAAGCATCATTATCTTCTATGATACTAGGAAAAAAAATTCCAGATCGAGGTGTGACACTCCATCAAGTATCAAGTAGAGCTATCAGTGAGAAGGAGGGTGCCCTAAAGTTAATGCAGTATGGTAACAACTCAGGTCTGTGAGCAGTTTTTGGAGTTTTAAATATTTGCAGAATTGTAAGTAGTGTGACAGTTAAGGGTACTGTTTTGTTTAGCATTTGACGAGTGTTAGCTTTTATATATTTGCTTACTCTTTATGGGAAGGTGCTTTATAGTGAGGGCTTCATACATCTCAAGAATATTTGTTTTTGAAGGTTTTAGAAGATGGCGAAGTTCATGACACCTGTGATCCAGGATAACCCCTCAGGCTGGGGTCCCTGCGCGGTTCCTGAGCAGTTTCGGGATATGCCCTACCAGCCCTTCAGCAAAGGAGACCGGCTAGGAAAGGTACTTGCTTGTCAGCAAGAATCTGGCTATCTCTGGAATCTGCAGGTCTCCAGGAGACACTGTTTGAATTTTAGTCTCAACAGTGTGACCTCCAATCCTAGGGCTGGGAATGTGAAGTCCTGGGTTTGATTCCTCAGCACCACATAAACAGAAAAAGCCAGAAGTGGTGCTGTGGCTCAAGTGGTAGAGCACTAGCCTTGAGCAGAAGAAGCTCAGGGACAGTACCTAGGCCCTAAGTTCAAGCCCCAAGGATGTGGGGGAAAAAGTGAGCCTGTAAAAGTATTCCCTGTTGGTCCAAATGGATCAAAGACCTCGAGGTAAAAGCAGAGACCCTGAAAATATTACAGGAAGGGATAGGCGATATGCTAGGGCTCCTTGGTACCAGGTCCAAATTGCCTAAAGATCCAGAAACACAACAAATCAAAGAAAGTCTGGATAAATGGGATTACGTTAAAGCTTCTGCACGGCAAAGGACATAGCTAGCAAGATATATAGAAAGCCTACAGATTGGGATATCTTCACTAGCTGGACAACAGACAAGGATCTCATACCAAAAATATACTTAGAGCTTGAAAAATTAACACACACACCCCCAATAACAAATCCCCAGAGAAACAGCCACCCCATTAAAGAGAATTTTCTGGAGAAGAATAAGAATGGCCAATAGACACATGAAGAAATGCTCAGCATCGCTGGCCATAAAAGAAATGCGAATCAAAACCACTGTTGTTGGAACACCAACAGTGTAGTAGTGTTCAACCTCTGGAAGGCAGTATGGAGGTTCCTCAAAAGACTGAACATAGAACTCCCCTATGATCCAGTAATCCCACTCCTGGACATATATCCAGATGACCTCAAACTAGGCCACACTAAAGCTACCAGCACAACAACTATGTTTGCAGCATTATTTACCATAGCTAAGATATGGAACCAACTCCAATGCCCCTCAGATGAATGGATCAAGAAAATGTAGGAAATTTACACAATGGAATTTTATGCGTCTATCAGAAAGAATGACATCACCCCTTTCATAAGGAAATGGAAAGACTTGGAAAAAATCGTATTAAGTGAAGTAAGCCAGTCCCAAAGAAACATAAGCTCTATGGTTTCCCTCATTTGCAGTGATTAATATAAGCCTAAGTTAGACCTGACAGGGAATCATAATAGCTCGAGAGCTATGAACATAGGACCATACAACATGTTGCTAATTGAAATGAACTCCAAGACATGGAAACAATTGGTGTTTTTCTTTTTTTTTTAAGTTGTCAACCTTGATGTTGCCTATGTACTATATCTAATTCTTCTTACTTCATTTTTCTTTTTCCATTGGTTTATCCCTCCCTGGCAATCTCTGGCTTTCATTCTGGTACCCTCCATCTTGTATATGCATTTATCTGATTGGGGGAAGAGAGGGGAAATAACAAAATGCTGAAAGAATTACAAAAGATGGCCCAGTGCAACAATGATACTCACAGGATACTATGTCAGAAATGAACTTTACAACTTCATGGAGTGGGGGAAGGAAGGGATAGTGGGAGAACAACAATGGAGTGGATAATAATGTTCAATGAGAGAGGTGCCTTACTCATGTAAATGTAACCCCTCTGTACAGCATCTTTACAATAAAATTAAATTTAAAAAAATATTCTGTGTTGGGGTTGCAGCTAAGTTAGAGCATGACCTCTGGAAGTTGTCCCAGAATGGCATTACAACCTTCCATCATTTTCCACACATCACTTGCTGACATTTCTGGGTCTACAGAAACTAGCCTAGTTGATCAGTGCATTCTCTTTATTGCTCTTAACAGGTTGCAGACTGGACAGGTGCCACATACCAAGATAAGAGGTACACAAGTAAGTAGTCAGTGGGGCTGCCCAAATCTAGGTCTGGAGAATTATCATTAGTTTGAATACCAGGAAGGAAAGAAATGCTAATAATAACTGATAGTTTGGTCAGGCATGATGGCATATGCCTATAATCCCTTGGGAGACCAAGGCATGTATATTAGGAGTTCCAGACAAAACTGGCTACGTAGGAAAAATCCTGTCTTGGACAGATGTGTCTTGATCTGTGAACACTAACAAAATTTTAAAAATACCTCATGAGAGTTTTCCCCCCTTTGGCCACAGACCCCCTTTAAGAAAGCTTTTAAGCCAGGTACTGGTTGGTAGCTCATTCCTGTAATCCAAGCTACTCAGGAGGTTGAGATCTAAGGATTGAGGTTCAAAGACGCCTTACTCTGAAAAGTTCATGAAACTCTTATCTCCAGTTAGTTAATGAAAAGCTAGAAGTGAAGCTGTGTCTCAAATGGTAGAGCACTAGCCTGAGGCAAAAGACATCAGGGACAGTGCCCAGGCTCTGAATTCAAGTCCCAGGACCAGCACCAAAAAAAGCCTGTTGAACACATTGCCACTTTGCATTTTACTATTTGGGACATTCTGAATCTGGAGCCAATCAATGAATTGCAGGCTTAAAAGTCCTGGTAAAGTAAAGAGGTTTATCTTGGTGACAGTTGAAGCACTTAGAAGTACTGGCTGGAATTGTAAATAAGATATCTGAGTTCTGATCAGCAAGTGAGTTTATCTTGGCCCATGAGACATGTCTTCCTTGGGAACTAGATGAGGCAGTAGTGGTATGCATGCCCCCTGCCTGCTTCCCCAGTTTCAGTAAATCTCAGCTCAGATGCTGAGATGGTACGGCTGGCAGAGAGTGAAGTGGGCTAGCTGCAGTTCCTCACATTCCTTGGGAAATTCTTTTCAAACTTGAATGTGCCGGGGGATCCTGTTTAATGTTGGCCCAGTTGAGTAGGTCTGGGCTGAGACAGGAACTTGTAGACAGTTGCTGGATGATTGTCACTGTCACCTTGGCCTCCAGATAAGTACTCCTCTCAGTTTGGCGGTGGAAGTCAGTATGCTTATTTCCATGAGGAGGATGAAACTAGCTTCCAGCTGGTGGATACAGCACGCATGCAGAAGACGGCCTACCAGCGGAACCGGATGAGGTTTGCACAGGTAGGCAGAAGCCAGCAACCTGGCCAGCTTGGGACTGCTATGGGTCACCAGCTGCCAGAGTATTTCTTAGGAGTGCTAAATAAAAAGTATGGCACAGTTTGGTGGAAACCAAGTGACAGTCTAGTGACAAATTGTATCACATTGAAATTGAGTAGTTTTTGTTTTTTTACAGACTGCCACCAGTGACTTCAGTGTTTTCAATGAAAGGAAACTTGCTAAATATATTATAGTTTCCTATCAGCATTGACCATGATTTATCTGGGGACCTGTCTTTTACATTTTAGTTTTGGTTTTATATTTCAACCCTTGAAGAGAATATGTGTTTGACCTTACCGTTTTATTAATGTTCAACTCTATAGCCTACGCAGAGTTTGGTGTCCTTCTCACCTCTCCCTCCTTTTTGTGTCCTGGGGCTTGAACTCAGGTCTGGATACTGTCTCTGATTTCCCAGTCACTTGGAAATATACTTCTGTGCTAGGAAGGGATACTTGCACTGGGTAGAAAAGTACATTGCACCCACTGACTCACTTAATTGCTACATGCAGACTTTATTAAGTAGACGATCCAGTTTGTCTGCGTCTTTGGGGCAAAAATAGAACTCAAATACGACCCATAAACCCACTTGAGTGGAACTGCATTGTGGGAATGTGAGTTCCAGGCAATTCCAGCTCTACCGTGCTTACCCCACAGACTGCTGGTACTGTAAAGGCACAGTACAGTGTGAAATGGTTTTACACCCTAAACTTTTAAAGATCTCCCGTTAATAGCCTATTAACAGCCTTTGTGTCTTCCTGATTTATAGCGGAACCTCCGCAGAGACAAAGATCGGCGGAACATGTTGCAATTCAATCTTCAGACATTGCCTAAGAGTGCCAAGCAGAAAGAGAGGTGAGGTTCCACACGTACACACTCCAGCCCTTCCAGAACAAAGTGTCCTTCCCAAACTGGCCATTCCCAGATAGCACAGGGCCCAAGCAAGCGGATAGCTTCTTCCCCCTTACTGCATAAAAAAGCAATTTCCAACAGCCAGCTGCCACCTTGAAGCCTGTTCTCCAGTGTCAGTTCATAGCAGGTAGCATGTGCAGGAAGTGGCTTGTGGTGGACTTGCATGCTGAGGGGAGTGAAGCCCGTGAGATGAATGACTCAGCTTGCCGCGGCTTCGTCCTGCATCCTCAGCATCCTGAGCTGTTGAGAACCTCAGCCATCACACCCCTGGCCGAGGCCTCCACAGGTGGCCACTGAAGGCTGAGTGCTGTATTTGGTCAGTGTTGGGGGACAGTGTGCCTCTGCTCGCGTCCCCAGTTAATGCCCATTTGGTCTTCCTTTCTGGAAGCCCTGTTTTCCGTAGTCCAGAGAAGAGCAGCTCTGTCTTCTGAAGCTCCGACTTGGGGCTTTGCACCAAGATCACAGTATTTGTCTTTACAGAGAACGCATTCGACTGCAGAAAAAGTTCCAGAAGCAATTTGGAGTGAGGCAAAAATGGGACCAAAAATCACAGGTAATGTATGCATACCAAAATTCTGAATCATGTGCTTTAACATTCACCTCCTATTCTCCCCAGCCCTCAGCCGCTACTGGTCTACTTTGTCTCCTAATCTGAACATTTCACATTGGTGGAATTATGTGACCTGTGATCTAATGTCATGGGACTGGTTTTTTCTTTCTTTCTTTTTTTTGCCAGTCCTGAGACTTGAACTCAGGGCCTGGGCTGTTCCCTGAGCCTCTCTGTGGTCAAGGCTAACCTTCTACCTCTTGAGCAATAGTGCCATTTCCAGCTTTTTCTGAGTAGTTTATTGGAGATAAGAGTTTGATTAACTTTCCTGCCCAGGCTGGCTTCAAACCATGATCCTGAGATCTCAGCCTCCTGTATGGTTTTTGTTTTTGTGCCCATCCTGGAGCTTGAACTCAGGGCCTGGGTGCTGTTCTTGACCTTTTTTGCTCAAGGCTAGCACTCTACCACTTGAGCCACAGGTTTACTTCCAGATTAGACATAAGAATCTCAGAGGCTTTTTTGCTTCTGGGTCTGGCTTTAAATTGTAATCCTCTGCTCTCAACTTTGAGTAGCCAAGATTACAGGTATGAGCCATCAGCACCCAGCTCATATGATCTTCCTTGATATTCAGAGAATTGATCCCAAGATCTCCTAAGAATACCAAAATTTACAAGTGCTTATCTTGTCTTATGTATGATTATGTAGTTTATGTAGAACCTGCACTTCCTTTCCACACATTTCTTAAATCTTCTCTTGATTTAACCAAATGCTTAGAACCATAATATTTCCAATTTTGAAACAGACTGCTAGTTAAGTACCATGGTCCAAAGTAAGAAACTGAGCTTCCTGTCAGCACTTAGCATCAGGTTTGGAGCTTTTTAGGGTGGAGATTTTTGAGTAGGGATGTTCAACCTATGATGTCTAATACAATGTAATATTAATATTAACAGGATTGGGGGCGGGCGGGGGAGTTGTGGGGCTTGAGTTCAGGTCCTGAGTGCTGTCCCTGAGCTCTTTTGCTCAAAGCTAGCATTCTACCACATTGAGCCACAGCTCCACTTCTGGTTAATTGGAGATAAGAGGACTTTTCTACCTGAGCTAACTTGAACTGCAATCCTCAGAGCCCAACCTCTTGAGTAGCTAGGATTATAGGCATGAGCCACCAGCACACAGGACCTGAGTACTATCCCTCAGCTTTTTTGCTCAAGGTTGACACTCTACCACTTGTGCCATACCTCCACTTCCAGCTTTTTTTATTGGTTAATTGGAAGTAAGAGTCTCTTGGGTTTGTCTGCTTATATTGGCTTTTAACTATGATCCTCAGTTTTCAGTTTCTTGAATAGCTCTAATTATAGGTTTGAGCCACTGGCACCAAGTTCTTTACCCAAGCTGGTCTTGAGTACTTGGGCTCAAAGGATCCTCCTTTCTCAGCTTCCCCAGTAGTTAGAGATACAGGCACGCCTGGTACCCTGAAATATTTTCAGTCTATACTTAATTGAATCTTCAGGTGTAGGACCTGTAACTATGAGCCTACAGAGAGCCATCTGTACTTTATTCCTTTTTTAGAACCAAATAACCTTGTAAAGATACACCATGTTTTGTCTAGCCATTAACCAGTTGGTGGGCAACGTGGTTATTTCCACCTTGGGGGTGTTTGGAATAATGCTGCCATGTTTGTGTGGATGCTGAGAATAGTAGACACATATAAACACAAATGAAGTTAGAGTTGTAGAAATTACACTTTGCTGGATGTGATATTTACTATGTCAAAATAGTTGTCAGAGATGGACCTGGTGGCTCACATTTGTAATTCTAGATATTCAGGAAGCTGAGATCTGAGGATCACAGTTCAAAGCCAGCCCAAACAGGAAAGTCCATGAAACTTATACCTCCAATTAACCACCACAAAACCAGAAGTGGAGCTGTGGCTCACAGTGGTAAAACGCTAGTCTTGAACGAAAGAGCCCAGGGACAGTACCCAGGCCCGGAGTTTAAGCCCTATGACTGACAAAAAGAAAAAGAAAAAATTGTCAGGGGTACTAGCTAAGGCAGGAGGACTGTGAGCTCAGAGCCAGCCTGGACTACATAGTGAGATTCTATCTCAAAGTGTGTGGGGGTGGGGGACATAGTTAATACTTTGAAAACATTATCAAGGAATTGCTCCATGTTCCCTGGGTGACATCATTACCCATGGTTGAATTCCTATTTCCCAAGGTCCTTCTAGATTATCAGCTTTTAGGAACCAAGGTTCTGTCTTCTAAAACAGCCAGCACCATATTTATCAAAGAAAACCCTCTCATAATGCTAACTTGTTTTTTACTTGGATTTGCATGGACTGTAATTTTTCTCCTCCAATGGTTTTCCACTGTAGAAACCCCGAGACTCTTCAGTTGAGGTCCGTAGTGACTGGGAGGTGAAAGAGGAAATGGATTTTCCTCAGCTGATGAAAATGCGCTACTTGGAAGTTTCTGAGCCGCAGGATATGTGAGTAGCTCCTTTCGCCGCTTTCCTTAAGTCCAGGGATTCCAGAAAGGCCTTGAAACCACTTACTCAGAAGACACGGATAAGATCACAGAAAATTTCAAGCAGTCAAAAAACAGCATAAAAAGCAGAAGTTTTCTAGTACTAAACTTCAGATTGCTTACAATTTCCTGGCCTCCTTTGCAAAGGAGAAATAAAATTAAGTTATCTAGCTCTTTGCAGAGAGAGAAAAGGAACAAAGCTGAAAGAAAAGCTGAAAAATGTCTTTCAGTTCCTGCCTCCTGACAGAAATGCAGTGAGATGGCCTTATTAAAGCTCTTTGGGCAGGGCTATGGCAGTCAGGAGCCTGGGTCTGACAGCTCTAAGAGCCTCTTGCCTCAAAGGGCAGGGGAATGGAGCTATTTCAGCAGGGGGCTCAGAGCACCACTTCAACAACCTGCCTGCCTGTATACCCCTGCAACTGAACACTAGTTACTAGTTATCCTGACTTAAAGTGGAGGGATTGGGCTGGGTGTGATGCGTGCACTGTGTTCTACAAGAACAGAGCTGAGCCAGCTCTCTGGGCTCCCTGAGGGTTCTGCTCCTGTTCCAGTGAGAGGCTCCAGTGCCTTATGTGTTAAATGGCTTGAAAGGAAAGGGGCTCATGTTCCTGTTTATTTGCATCTCTTGCCTGTTCTTGCAGTGAGTGTTGTGGGGCCTTGGAATACTATGACAAAGCCTTTGACCGCGTCACCACAAGGAGCGAGAAGCCCCTGCGGAGCATCAAGCGCATCTTCCACACCGTCACCACCACTGACGACCCTGTCATCCGGAAGGTTTGTGGCCTGCTTCTGCAGCCCAGCCCTTACAGAGCAGGGAATTATGTGGGCAGCCCTTAGTACTCTGGGGGATTGGTTCCAGAAAATACCCCTGTGGATACCAGAATCTGGGTGTTGAAGTCCCTTATATAAAATAGCCCAGAGTTTGCATTGTAACCCAAGCACTGACTACACTTTAGTCATCTCTAGATGACCGTAATACCTCAGACATTCTTGTATGGCAGTGTACATTCAGTACAGATATTTTTTCTTCTCTGAGGATTTAGTTGAATCCTTTATATAGAGTACACAAGTCCACAGGGATCACTGCACACGTGTGGGCCTCCAATGAGATCCTTCTGTGCCACACTTAAGTGTTGGGTGAGTGAACAGGCACTGCACTGGGTAACCCTAGAGTGCTGGTGTTAAGCAGAGCAGACCTAGATCCCAGCTCTGCTGTGCTGACTGGCTTCATTGCTCCAGGGCTTTAGTTTTCTCATCCATAAGAGGACAAATGTATTTATTGCCTGCCTTTGAAGTGAGTAGTCAGGTGTCACGAAGCTTCTGGAGGAACCTAGTATGTGTTTTGTGTGGGTGACAGCACAGTGACATCACAGTTCCCACCCCATGAAGGGTTGCTGCACCTCAGCGTCCTCAGCGCTTTCTGTCGTTTTCCTTGCAGCTGGCCAAAACCCAGGGCAATGTGTTCGCCACTGATGCCATCCTGGCCACGCTGATGAGCTGCACCCGCTCTGTGTATTCTTGGGACATCGTCGTCCAGAGAGTCGGGTCCAAGCTCTTCTTTGACAAGAGGGACAACTCTGATTTTGGTGAGAGGGCTTGTCTGGGGAACAGCTCTGGGACCTTGGGACTTGTGTGGGCTCAGAAGGAGTCCCTAGTCCTTGGGAATGGGTAGAAAATGGTCTGCTTTCCTCTGGGGCATTAGCAGTGTGTCCACAGGCCTTCCTGCCTCCTGCAGCTCCGGCCTTCTGAGCCCTCACAGCAGCCGCTCCTGGCCATGAATATGCTCGCTTGACCTGCCCTTTCCCTCCCGTTCTCACATGTGCAGAATTCCTTCCATGGGTTCCTTTCAGTCCCTGCATGCGCACACCATAGATGTATCTGGGTCACACTCAAAAAAAATGACAGCTTCAAAACAAAGCAGTAGAATCCTGTCCTGAGCATGAAGCCACTCCTGTAAGGGCCACACATTCTCTCGAGGGATCCACAAAGATGGAAAGGGGACAGCTTTTTCCTAGTGAGTGGATTAGTTATCGTCATCTGAAGGCACCTGCTCTCCCCTGTGAGCCCCACATGTGGAAACCACGCTAGGAGAAGGCAGCTCCCCACCAACTGTGCACATTGGCATGATTCTGGATTATGTGGGTGAATGACTGTGCCATTTTCTACAGACCTCCTGACCGTGAGTGAGACAGCCAACGAGCCCCCTCAAGATGAAGGTAATTCCTTCAACTCGCCCCGCAACCTGGCCATGGAGGCCACCTACATCAATCACAACTTCTCCCAGCAGTGCTTGAGAATGGTGAGTGCATGGCTGCACGCGAGCACTGACAGTGCTTGCCACAAGGCTCTGGGCTTGGGTTCACTGGGGCTGGCACAGCCCGCCTGTAGCAGAGGTCAGGAGCTGGCTCAGCGGTCAGACTGCCTGGTGTTGAACCGCAGGTCCACCGAGGAGGTGTGTGGTCGCATGCCTCTTTCCTTCCTGAAATAGTACAGGGTTTGTTTTGGGTACCTCTCTTGGGGCTTTGAACTTAGGCTGTAGACACTGCCCCTGAGCTTTTTTACTCAAGACTGATGCTCTACCACTTAAGCCACAGTTCCAATTCTGGATTTTTTTGGTGCTGAAAATAAAAGTGTCAGACTTTCCAGCCTGGGCTGGCTTCAAACTGAAAGCTTCAGATCCAAGCCTCCTGAGTAGGATTACTGGCTTACCAAGTTGCTGTTTTGACAGATTGTTAAGATTCCCTCAGTTGCTTAGCAAGTGCCTTATTGTGTATAGCTACATCTCTGTATGTCCTAGGAATGGATTTTCACCATTCTGTAGAATGGATATTATATGCATAACTGTGTCAGTGACAGGGACAGGCATAGTTGCTAATGCATTGTCTGGGTCTCTTGGAGGTTGGCAGGCAGGAGAGGGAGAAGAACATGAAGCCCAGCGAGCTCAGAGCCTTGAAGGGCTGCAAGGAGCAGTGCTGGGTCTGGCTGATTGGGTTGGGAACAAGAATGAGCACCATCTCATGACAGCTTTGCCATTTTGCAGGGGAAGGAAAGATACAACTTCCCCAACCCAAACCCATTTGTGGAGGATGACATGGATAAGAATGAGATTGCCTCTGTTGCCTATCGGTATGTATGTCTGCCTTCTGTGGGGGTATGGCAGAAGAAGCCAGAGCCTCTACTGGGAGGGAGAATCCCCTGAAGTGAGGGTCTCTGTGACCAGCGAGTTTCTCCTTTGCTGCAGTTACCGCAGGTGGAAACTTGGAGACGACATTGACCTCATTGTCCGCTGTGAGCACGATGGCGTCATGACTGGGGCAAATGGGGAAGTATCCTTCATCAACATCAAGACTCTGAACGAGTGGGACTCCAGGGTGAGGCACCACTCTGCACTTAGCTACCTCGGGTAGTCCTGGGCCTTTGTTCCTCTGCCTAACCTTCGGTGACTGGGAGCAGAGCACCCCTAAGTTGAGAGCTGTTCCCCTTGTTTTGCATATAGGCAGCCAAATTCCCCTTCCTTGGTGCTTTCTTCCTCTCCATTCCTTCCTAGCCTGTTTCTGCCTTCCACCTGCAATTTGTCTGGTTTTGACCTCTTCATTATCTGTTGCCCATTCTGAATAATGGCCTCTGTCTTTGTGACTTCTTTATTATTTCCTACTGAACTACAGGATCTGAACTGCAGATGTAACTCAGAATCAACTCTTAAATGCCTTAAAAGCAATAGGCGCCGGGTGCTGGTGGCTCACGCCTGTAATCCTAGCTACTCAGGAGACTGAGATCTGAGGATCGAGGTTCAAAGCTAGCCTGGGTAGGAAAGATTGTGAGACTCCTATCTCCAATAAACAACCAGAAAACTGGAAGTGGCGCTGTAGCTTAAGTGGTAGAGCTCTCACCTTGAGCTGAAGGGCTGAGAGACGGTGCCCAGGCCCAGAGTTCAAGCCCCACGACCAACTTAAAAAAGAAAAAGCAAAAGCAACAGCCTTCCTCTGCTTCTCCTTCCATACTCCCTCCTGCCAGTGCTCATGGCTGTGGAACTCTGGTTCTTCCTCCAGCTACACTGGCCAGTATCCCTCGTTAGAGAGGGCAGCAGTGCTCAGTTGCCATTATACAGAGCAAAGGATCCTGGTATCCCCTGTGAGGATCCGTCCCCACGCAGCTCTGCCCTAAGGAGTTCATGCAGCTTTGCATAACAGTAACAGAAATCTCCATTTGGCTGTGGAGCATGGCTTAAATGGAAGGCCCTAATTTCAATCCCTAATACCCATCACCACTTTAAAACTCTCAGCTCTGAAGGGCAGAAGTCTAGTATGTGGCTTGGTTCTGTGTCAAGGGTGTCACAAGGCTGAGATCCAAGAGATCTCATCTGCGCACTCTGGAAGAAAGTGTACTTGGGCTCGTTGCAGTGGTTGACGGAGGTCCTGTCCTTGCCCTTGTAATTGACAGCACTGTAGCTTACTACTGTCCCTTGCTTGTTGGGACATCTTTCTCCACTCCATTTCCCTTTGTCTCTGCCATTTTTGGGGGGATTCCGGTTGTGGGGCCTGAACTCTGGGCCTGGGCGCTGTCCCTCAGCTCTTCAGCTCAAGGCTAGCACTCTACCACTTGAGCCACAGCGCTACTTCCGGCTTTCTTCTTTTTTTGCTTATGTGGTGCTGAGGAATCGAACCCAGGGCCTCGAGCATGCAAGGCAAGCGCTCTACCACTGAGCCACCTTCCCAGCCCTGTCTCTGCCAATTTTGCTGTTACTTATTTTCATTTTGGTATCATGATTTGAACTCAGGGCCTAAGTACTCTCAGATTTCTTGCTCACAGTG
Organism: Dipodomys spectabilis; assembly: GCF_019054845.1. NCBI lineage: Eukaryota > Metazoa > Chordata > Mammalia > Rodentia > Heteromyidae > Dipodomys > Dipodomys spectabilis. The sequence goes on along the minus strand of NW_024870840.1, from coordinate 19,661,193 downwards.
GGTGCTCTACCACTTGAACCACACTTCCATTTCCTAAACTGTGTGGTGTGTGTTTGTGTGTGTACACACACATGTATGCATGCATGCATGTGTATACCAGCACTAGGGCTTAATCTCAGGTCCTGCTTACTGTCCCTTAGCTTTTTTTGTTGAAGGCTGGCACTCTACAACTTGAGTCACACCTCTACTTCTAGCATTTTTCTGGGTAATTGGAGATTAGAATCTCTTGGACTTCCGTACCAGAGCTGACTTTATCTTTGTTGCTCAGCCTCCTGAATAGGATTACCACCAGTATTCAGTTCCTAAACTCTTCATAAAAAGAACTCCAGTATTTTGCAGTGAAACAGGACAGTCTTGGTGCTCTGCTTCCCACATCTGTAAATGACATAGATGGAGATGTCTGGGGAAGTGGCAGGCTCTGAGACTGGCCTGTCCTGTCCTTCCCTCTGTCTATCAGACCAAGACCACCATCTCCCATCTGTAGTCTACCAGTGGTCTCCACTTAGCCAAGTGTGCCTGACATGTGTGAAGCCCTTTCTGCCTAACATGAACTTTCCTCTGCTGTTCATGTGGCAGGCACTGTGCCCATCTGTCTTGTCCCCACTCTTAGAGGAAAGGAATTGCTCTCTCCTGAGTGCCCTGCTGGGCACAGGGAGAGGCCATCCTGTCTCCAGAGGCACTCTCCAGGCCTTGGCACTCATAACCAGCTTTCCCTCCTACAGCACTGCAATGGTGTGGACTGGCGGCAGAAGCTGGACTCGCAGCGCGGGGCTGTCATTGCCACTGAGCTGAAGAACAACAGCTACAAGCTGGCCCGGTGGACCTGCTGTGCTCTGCTGGCTGGATCCGAGTACCTCAAGCTGGGGTGAGAGCCTTGGCCAGGAGCTGGGGGGCTGGCTAGGGAGGCAGGGTAGGAGGAAGTCTGGGGATAACAGCAGAGATGTCAGATGTCACCACATAGCCGCCATGCACCCCTAAGTGGTGCCATCTCTGTGGCCCTGCTCCAGCACTGACCTCCCCTCCCTCTCAGTTACGTGTCTCGGTACCATGTGAAGGACTCCTCGCGTCACGTCATCCTGGGCACCCAGCAGTTCAAGCCCAATGAGTTCGCCAGCCAGATCAACCTGAGCGTGGAGAACGCCTGGGGCATCCTGCGCTGTGTCATCGACATCTGCATGAAGCTGGAGGAGGGCAAGTACCTCATCCTCAAGGACCCCAACAAGCAGGTCATCCGTGTCTACAGCCTGCCCGATGGCACCTTCAGCTCAGATGAAGACGATGAGGAGGAGGAGGAGGAAGAAGAGGAAGAGGAAGGTGTGTGACTCCCTTCCCTCCTCCCCCCCTCAATCTAGCATGAGCTGGGGGCTGGCAGGGGAGCTTTATCCTGACAAAATTTGATGAGGTGTTCTCTGGGACTTAAGTCTGGAGTAGCTTTCACTCAGCTCCTGGAGCCTCCTCCAGAGCTTTAGAGCTCAGAAGGGTGGGAAAGAGAACAGCCTGTAGAGACTGCTCCCTGTGGGAGTGGGGTTCTAGAGGAAGGAAGGTCAACCTGACTACCGCAGTCTTACCAGCTGGTGGTTTTACGGTCGGAGGGATCGGCTGGGGAGCACCCAGAGGCGCATCTGCTGAGTAGAGGCATTGATTGAGAACCCCTGCAGTTCAGACCCGGCAAGGAAAGGGACATCCGATCATCCAGCATGGCTTATTTCTCTCCCTATTTTGTATCTTTCAGAGGAAGAAACTTAGAGGAGACGGTGAGCAAGCTGGAGTTGATCATGCTACCGAGCCTAGGGGGCCTTGGCCTCATCAAATGTCTGCCTGGCTCCTGTCCTCTGGCATGTGGCCGATGGAATAAAATTAAGTCTGTTGAGTCTCTTCATCGCGTGCCTCCTTTCAGGCATGATTTACAGCTCCATCTTGGCTCAGCAGCTTGCATCTGGAGTTTCCAGGCTGGGCCCCTCGCGCTCTTGAGCATTGTTAGATTTGCAGTCCTATTCAAGTTTCATTTCTGAAACCCCCTGTAATGATTCTGTTGTGGGTAGTGTCAAGTTGTTTTTTGTTGTGTGTGGTTTTGTTGTTTTTTTTTCCAGTCCTGGGGCTTGAACACAGCCTGGGCACTGTCTTTGAGCTTCTTTTGCTCAAGACTAGCATTCTACCCCTTGAGCCACAGCACCACTTCCGGCTTTTTTTGTTATGTGGTACTGAGGAATCAAACCCAGGGCTCCGTGCATGCTAGGCAAGCGCTCTACTACTAAACCATATTCCCAGCCCAGTAGTGTCAAGTTTGAAGTAACTTACAGAGGTCCCCACAAGGAATCCACTTGCACAAGCACAAAGGTGCCTCAAGACCTGGCTGTTTCCTGGGGGGGTGTTCACTATGAGAAACACAGGCACAAGTCTCAGAAAATCAGCTACTCAGAAGATGGATTTTGCAGATGAGGTTCAAAGCCAGCCAAGGCAGAAAAGCCCATGAAACACTATCTCCAATTGAACAGCAAAATGGCAGTCTTCTGGTTCAAGTGGGAGGGTGCCAGCCAAGTAAGAGCTTGAGGAACTGAGTTTAAGGCCTGGTGCTGACATAGAAATGAAATAGGAAAGGCAGGTGCAAACCCAGGAGGCTGAGATCTAAGGATCTCCAATTAACCACGAGAAAACCAGAAGTGTAACTAGCTCAAAATGGTAGGCATAAACCTAGAGCAAAGAGCACAGGAACAGTGCCCAGGCCCTGAATTCAAGCCCCATGGTTGGCGGGGGGGGGGGGGGGGGGGGGGGGGGGGGGGCTGATTGTGGTTATCTAATCCCAATTAGGACCAGAAGGTTGTGGTTTAAAACCAACTCAGGCAAAAAGTGTTGGGGCATAGTTCACATGGTGGAGAACCTACCTAGCAAATGCAAGGCTCTGAATTCAAGCCCCAGTACTGGAACAAAAAGGCTTGAAGCTGGACCCTGTATTTCACTCCTGTAATCCTAGCTACTCGGGAGGCTGAGAGATGAGTATCACGGTTCAAAGCCAGCCAGGAAAGTCTGTGAGGCCTACCTCCAATTAACCGCCAAAAATCAGAAGTGGTGCCATGGCTCAAAGTCAGAGTTGCTAGCTTCGAGCAAAAGAGCTCAGGGACAACATCCAGACCCTGAGTTCAAGCCCTACCACCAACAAAACAAAAAGGCATGGATGGGGATTACTGTCCTTGAAGCCACTTCAGAAGGGTTTGGTGTATGTTCATCAGGGAGGTGTTTGTAATGGTTTGTTTTTAAGCTTGGATTGAGCTGGTGACAAAGTCCCAAACCACCCCCTCAACAAAGCAAGGTGTCACAGCTGTGCTGTTGTGGACACTGGATCAATCCCCTGCCACATAAATCATTAAGCTTCCTGAGCCTTCTACAAATTATTGCCAGTGTATAGTCAACAGACTCAGCTATGCGATTGAGTTCCTAGTCATTTAAATAAGCCGCAGAGCAAGCAAAAGTTTACTGAACTTTGTTGTCAGGGTATTAAGATTGAGCAAAAAGGTGCTTAATGAGTTTTCAATGTGGAGCACAAAACCTAGACCTTTAAATGTGAAGTGCCATTTGGGGCCAGAATCCAAATCACTTCTTGCCAGTCAGGCCAACAGCATTAGCTGAAGCAAGCAAGTAGAAATTACTGTTTAACATGCTTTCTCTACTTTGTTGTGTGAAAACTACTCAAATCCTTAGCAACATTCACCTGCAGCCTAGTTTGAGGGCCTGGCCACCTGTTTCCCATGTTATCCTGTAAGATCAGCAACTGTTTTAGCTTCTTCCCAGCAACCAGTCTGTCACAACCACTGAGAAAAGCATTTTGACCTTCCTTTTGGGTAAGCATTTTGCGGGGTCTGACTGGCTCCAAACAAGTGCTCGCTGCTGCTGTGTGCCAGATTCCAGAGGAAGCAGTGAGTGGCTTCGTTTCTGCTCCCGTGGGGCTTTCCCGAGGTTGACACTCAGGAAGACTGACATCTAGCATTGGGTACTTTTGACCTAAGAGGTAAAGAAGGCTTTTTCTACAGAGGGAAGCCTCCAGCCATGGAAAGGCTGGCGCCCCGGGGAGTCTGGTCTCTCCAGGCTGCCTCCTTTGAGTATGCGGTGCCCTTCGAAGGTGAGATCTTCCCTCGCACAGGGGCCGCCTGCCACCCTGGGGAGGCACCTCCTGATCATGGCAGTCACATGCCGTGGGTTTCGATGCCAGCGATCTTCGGCACGCGGCATCACCCCCGAGGCGGACACCGCATCCTCGGCCGCCTCACCTGGCGGCGGTGGTCGAGTTGGCGCTCCCCGGCGCTCACTCAGCACACAGCACCGAGTCTCGGCGGCCAGCGCCGGCTAAGGGATCGGTCCCGGCCCCGGTTCCAGCTCCGCCGACCGGCTGTGCTGAGTCCGGCTCCGGCCGCATAGTTGGGAGAAGACACAAACTGGAATCCTCCCGAGATCCGCTCGTCCCCACGCACGTGGAGAGCCGGCTCTGCCTCAGCCGCTCCCGCCCCGCCGGGGCGCCGGGCTCCCGGGCTCCAGGCCTGCAAACTTCTAGATGCCGTGCGCGCCACCGGCCCAGCGTGCCGCGCGCGCCACGCACGTGATTCCGCCCCCTGCTATTGGCCGGGGGGAGGGGCGGGGAGCCGCGCCGCGCCGCGGGATCCCCACAGGCCTCGCTCACGACAGCCTTCGGTCCGGTCAACCCCGAGGTCTGAGCGACGCCGGGCTGTACTCTGGCTGCGTGAAGGGACCGGCAGCCTGGGCACTGCGCACACGCAGACCGCTGCTTCCGGAAGCGCGCGGTTGCGGCAGGTGTGCGGGGCATCCCTCTCACGTGATCCACTGGAGGGGCGGGGCTCTGCGTGGCACGCCCCCTCCTGGCTCCGGCCCGAGGGTGGGGGCGCGGCCGGGGAGGTTAGTGCCTTCGGCGCGGCCGGCAGCTCCACCTGGGAAGCGGCTCCTGTCCTTCCCCGGGTCGCGATTGCCGTGGCATCCAGGGGGCTGTTCCCCCACGGGAAAGGAGCCCCCGAGGATGAGATGTAGGGGTTCCGAACGCCTGCGCGCCCCAGATGCCGTCCCGAAAAGACAGAGTCGGGGCCGATGAGCTGCCCCGTGCCGGGGTTCCAGCCCTGGTTCTGCCCGCGGAGCTGTGAGGCCCGCGCGCCGCGCCTCCCCCGCGCCGCGCTCCCTCGCACCTCCCGAGGCGCGCGGCGTCCCCCCGGGCCCTCGGCATGGCCGGCGAGACGCGCCTCGCCGCCGCGGCCGCGCTCTGGGCGCCCCTGGGGCTGCTCCTGACGCTGGCCCCGCACCCGGCCCGGGGCGCCCGTCCGCACCGGGACTACTGCGTGCTGGGCGCGGGGCCCGCGGGCCTGCAGATGGCCTCCTTCCTGCAGCGCGCCGGCAGGGACTACGCCGTGTTCGAGCGGGCGCCCGCGCCCGGCAGCTTCTTCACGCGCTACCCGCGGCACCGCAAGCTCATCAGCATCAACAAGCGCTTCACCGGCAAGGCCAACGCCGAGTTCAACCTCCGCCACGACTGGAACTCCCTGCTCAGCCACGACCCCCGGCTGCTCTTCAGACACTACTCGCGGGCCTACTTCCCCGATGCCGGCGACATGGTGCGCTACCTGCGCGACTTCGCCGACCTGCTGGGGCTCCACGTGCTGTACAACACCACCATTGCCCACGTCACCCTGGACAAGGACTCCCGGGCCTGGAATGGCCACTACTTCATCCTGACCGACCAGAAGGGCCAAGCATATCAGTGCAGGTAAAAAAGAATCGGGCCAGGCAAACCCACTGAAGCTGGGCAAGATCCCAAGAAGACACCATTCCATTGGCAGGGAAAGGGAAGGGGGGTGGGGGGACGAGAGAAAAGGGCCACTAAGGCCACTCCACTCCTACTAGAAATTCAGTGCTAAGAGGTTCAACTCAGTCCCCGTTTTCTCAGGTGTCTCAGAAAGTTGAGGCTGCGTAGCTCCAGAAGATACTATCCATTTCTTTCCTCCACGATTTATCTGTCTTTAGTCATATTCGCTCTGCTGCTTTGATATCTAGTACCGGGCATAAGCACCGCTTATGTGCCCACCAAACTCTTCTAGAACACCTCTTGAACTGGTGTTTTCCAAAGTACCTGCTGGGAAATGCTAGATCAGGTAGCCAATGGGCCTTAGACAGTCCAGTGGGACTGACCAGAGCTGGAGGCCCAAGAGATAGCATCTCCAGTGACCAGTGTTGACTTGCTTTGCCTTCAGAGACAGCTTCAGCTTCTATGCACTTCAAACATGTTCAGTCTTCTCAAGGAACCTAAAGGGGAGGTTCCTGATCTCCATTTGGCAGGTGAAGAACCTGAGTTTCAGAGAACTTGAATATGCAGAAGATACTTGGTAGAGATGCTATTTAAGCTTGTGTGTTTCTGGTCATCTTTATGCTACAGCAGACTGCCTCTACCCTCCTGGTCCTTACCCTCAGATCTGGCTCCAGGAAGGTGCTTGGCAAGCCAGGGTTCATCTCCTGTAATGGAGGTACAGCATGGCTTCTTGCCTCTTAGAGCCCATGGCAAAAGGGTCAGGCTGATTTGCACTCCTGGATTTTAGGTGGCTGTGATAGTATGGAGAGCATTCATGTAGACCTGAGCAGGCAAAGGTCAGAAAGGATCTGTGTGTGCCCTTTTATAGGCCAATGGGTTCCACTTAGAAACCACCTTGCGGTCAGCCCAGGATCTCACCAGTGGATTGTAGTCCCTACCAGGCTAAAGAGCAGGCCTTCAGAATCAGACTTCTCTATGCTCAGATCTATGCCCGTTGCTCTGGGACTACTGTGGCTCCTCACATGTAAAGTGGCCATGGAACACCTAATTCAAGGTTGCTTTGGGGCAGTAATTAAGATGACACACAGCCAGACACCTTTGGCTCAGACCTATAATCATAGCTATTCAGGAGGCTGAGACCTAAAGGTCTAGATTTGAAGAAGCTAGCCCAGGCAACAAACTCCATGAGACTCTTAGTTTCAATAAGTCAACAAAATGCCAGAAATAGAATTGTGCTCAAGCACCTTCCTTGACTGAAAAAGCTAAGCAACAGCTCCCAGATCCTGAGTTCAAGCTGCAGCACCAACACACACACACACACACACACACACACATGATGATACACAGACATACTAGCCCAGGGCCTGGAACCCAAGTATTGCTCACAGATTGGTGCACATGGAAAGCAAGTCAGAAAAAGATAGGCATCAGGCTCTCTTTGTATCACTGAGGTGTTTAAAGTTACATAACTTTTTTTTGGTTTAAATGAATCGCCACATTTGGTACAATGTGTGGTGAAATGTGAAGGAAAGTGTATCTACGGGACTGCGCCTTGGGTATACTGGGCAAGGCCAGTAAATAGATGAGTGAAAGGGCTGGGAAGTTGGCTGTGCTAGAGCAATTGCCTTGCATGCATGAGGCCCTGGGTTCAATTCCTCAGCACCACATAAGCAGAAAAAAGCTGGAAGTGGCGCTGTGGCTCAAGTGGTAGAGCACTAGCCTTGAGCTGAATTGCTGAGGGACAGCACCCAGACTAAGAGTTCAGTACCCATGACCAACTCCTCCCCCCTCAAAAAAAATACATGAGTGAAGGAATGAATGAATGAATGGTGTTTTCTTTCCGAAGGGACTTTTACAGCTGAGAGACTGAGCCGTTTTTCCTCTGTGTCCTCCTGCAGTGTCCTCCTGGTAGCCACGGGGTTGTCAGTTCCCAACCAGGTGGACTTCCCTGGCTCTGAACTCGTGGAAGGTTATGAGTCCGTGTCCACAGACCCTGAGGACTTTGTGGGTCAGAACGTGCTGATCCTGGGCCACGGGAACTCCGCCTTCGAGACAGCAGAGAACATCTTGGGTGTCACAAACTTTGTCCACATGCTGAGCCGCTCCCGGGTGCGGCTCTCCTGGGCCACCCACTATGTTGGAGATGTCAGGTATGCTACATCCCTGCTTGTGCGTGCTGTGCCATCAGCTCTGTAGAGTTTGTTTTCTGTTACCCTAAGAAGATGCCTGAGACCAGGTAACTTCAAAAGAAAGCAGGTTTATTAACACACAGTTTCAGAAGCTGAGAAGTCCAGGCAGCATGGCACTGGCTTGAGTAAGCACCCCCTGCCCATATCACTCCATGTCAGATGTCACCACAGTTCTTCCCGGTGACAACAGCGCATGTCAGGGGACTGGTCACATGGCAAGACAGGAAGCTAAAACAAGAGGGGAGCTTAGACACCCTTCTTTCATGGCACCCCTCTAGCTAGAACTAAGGGGTCCCAGAACAGCGATGTGCTTTAATTGCTTCCAAGGGTCATGACCCTGGTGCTCTCCCACTAGATTTCAGTTTTGTTTTGTTTTTTCAGTTTGGGGCATAAACTCAGGGTCTGGGCACTGTCCCTGAGCTTTTTCACTCAAGGCGAGCACTCTACCACTTTGAACCACAGCTCTACTTGCAGTTTTCTGGTGGATAATTAGAGTTAAGAGTCTCACGGACTTTCCTACCCAGGCTAACTTTGAACTGTGATCCTCAGATCTTGGCCTCCTGGGTAGCTAGGATTACAGGCATGAGCCACCGGCACCCGACCTTTTTTTGTGTGTGTGCCACTCCTGGGACTTGAACTCAGAGCCTGGGCATTGTTCCCGAGCTTTTATGCTCAAAGCTAGCACTCTGCCACTTGAGCCATAGCTCTACTTCCAGTTCTCTGGTCGTTAATTGGAGATAAGACTCTGCCTGGACTGACTTTGAACTGTGATCCTCAGCCCTTAGCCTCCTGAGTAACTAGGATTACAGGCATGAGCCACCAGTGCCCAGCATAGGCTGTACCTCTTAAAGATCCATTTCCAGGGGCTGGGAAGGTGGCTCAGTGGTAGAGCGCTTGCCTTGAATGCATGAGGCCCTGGGTTCGATTCCTCAGCACCACATAAGCAAAAAGAAAAAAGCCGGAAGTGGCACTATGGCTCAAGTGGTAGAGCGTTAGCCTTGAGCTGAAGAGCTGAAGGACAGCACCCAGGCCCAGAGTTCAGGCCCCATGACCGGACCCAAAAAAAAAAAAGATCCATTCCCACCCTGGAGACCAGGCTTTCAGCACACTGATGAAGATACCATGTCCAAACCCAAGCCAGCTACGCCTCCTCTAATGCCTTTGTGGGTGTTCCCCGCTGGACTCACCAGCCCTGCTCTGCCCCCCTCTCCCTCTCTTTGCTCTTGGGAACCCAGGGCCATCAATAATGGCCTGCTGGACACCTACCAGCTGAAATCCCTGGACGGGCTTCTCGAGTCAGACCTAACGGACCTGGCCTTTGTGAAGGACCGCCAGGGCAAGTTCCACATCACCCTGAAGTTCTTCCTGGAGGAAGCCAATGCCAGCCAGAGTGCCGACTCCATCACCCTCCCCCAGGACGACAACGACAACTTCGCCATGCGTGTGGCCTATGACCGAGTCATCCGCTGCCTGGGCTGGAAATTTGACTTCTCCATTTTCAACCAGTGAGTCGAGGAGGTGGGGTGGGGGAGCAGGGCTTTCTAGCAAACCCCTTCTGGCCCTCCCTGGGGGACAGGGCAGCCCTTTTAGGTCAACACCCAAAGAAGTGCTGCTGCCCGGCCTTCCTCCCAGGATAGGAATTCCCCATCCACGTCAGGTCCCAGCTGGTCCTGTGCAGCTGAAGTTGCTCTAAGGCTGACTGGCTACCACAGGCTCCAGGGCACCTCAGAGTCTGGGGACACCAAATCCATGAGCTATGGAAGGTTCCTCTCTCATGCTAGGCTGACTTCTGCATCTCTGCTGTGGAAATAATTGTTCCTTTCTCATGTGATTATTGTAAGAACTGATAGAAGAAACTTGGAGGGCTGGGGTGTGGCTGAGGTGGTAGAGGGCCCAGCAGACACAGAACCCCAAGTTCAACCCCTAGAGCTGGGGGGCAGGGGAAGTGCCTGTGGCTCACACCTGTAATCCTAGCTACTCAGGAGACAGATCTGAGGATCAAACTTCAAAGCCAGCCTGGGCAGGAAAGTCCGTGAGATTCTTACTCCCGTTAACCACCAAAAAGCTGGAAGTGGAGCTGTGACTCAAGTGGTAGAGTACCAGCCTTGAGCAAAAAAAGCCAAACAAGAGCATGAGGCTCTTGAGTTCAAGCTCCAGTATTGGCACACACACACACAAAAAAAAAAGAAGAAGAAGAAAGTGCTTGACACATACTTATGCACAATAAAACATTAATTGCTAAAATTATTTGTAACTGTATTTAGCATGTAAGCAATTTTGGTGACACTTGTTTTTGAACTTGGAGTCTCATGCTTGCTAGATGTTCTACCACTTGAGCCATGCATGCTTCCAGCTCCTTATTTCTGTTTTAAAAAGCATGTTTGTGGAGCCGGTCTTTGATATTGTTGCCTAGTTCCATGCAAGCCTGAGGATAAGAATCTTTATCCGGTCTCTTGCATGCTTTGTGGCCAGGGAGGAGGAAGAAGAGCCTCCTTTCCCAGCATGTGACAGCAGGTCCCAGACTTAGTCCACAGCGCAGCCTTGGGTCAAGCTTGAATCCCAGCTCTGTCCCTGACTTTCTGGTCTTTAACCTAAGCCTCAGTTACTTGGCCTATTCAGTAGAGATCAGGTCTCCCCTCTTTCTGGGGTCAGAGATGAGGAGTGTAAAGCATTTATACCATGCCAGGCTTGGACCGAGGGCCTCACCCACAGCACCTGCTCCTCCTAACAGCCTTTCCATCCCAGGTCCCTCAGACTCTCCTCCGGTAGTGAGTTTGGCAAGAAGTACCCATTGATCAGAGCCAGCTACGAGTCCAAAGGAAGCCGAGGTCTCTTTATCCTGGGGACTGCCAGCCACTCGGTGGACTACCGGAAATCTGCCGGGGGCTTCATCCATGGATTCCGATACACAGGTGAGCCCAGCTGAGAGTGATGCTGTCCCCAGGTAGAACCATCAATAGTCATAAATTGCCTCTCTGGAGCAAATGACCAGGATTTTTGGGAGTTTTTTGTTTTTTTATTTGGGGTGGGGGGGTGGGGGCAGTCATGGGGCTTGAACTCTAGGCCTGGGCACTGTCCCTGTGCTCTTCAGCTCAAGGCTAGCACTCTACCACTGGAGCCACAGCTCCACTTCCGGTTTTCTGGTTGTTAATTGGAAATAAGAATCTCACAGACTTGGGCTGGGAAGGTGGCTCAGTGGTAGAGCGCTTGCCTTGCATGCCTGAGGCCCTGGGTTCGATTCCCAGCACCACATAAGCAAAAAGAAAAAAAGCAATAAGTGGTGCTGTGGCTCAAGTGGTAGAGCGCTAGCCTTGAGCTGAAGAGCTGAGGGACAGCGCCCAGGCCCAGAGTTCAGGCCCCACGACCGGACCCAAAAAAAAAAAAAAGAATCTCACAGACTTCTCACAGACTTTGCTGTTTGGGCTGACTTTGAACCATGATCCTCAGATCTCAGCCTCCTAAGTAGCTAGGATTATAGGCGAGAGCTCCAGCAGATGACCAGATTTTCATAGTCTGTGGATAGGTCTAGAAAAGTAGTAGATAGAGGCTGGAGACATAGCTCAAGTGCAAAGCTCTGAGTTCAAATCCCAGTTTAGAAAACAAGGAAAAGAAGGAAGGAGGGAAGAAGGGAAGGAAAGAAGGGAGGGAGGGAAAAAAAGACAGGAAGAAGGAAAGGGGGGGTGAACAGAGTCACAGTTCACACTGTCATCATAGCAGACCCATGGGACAGCTCCTGCAGCTTCTTTAACCTGAGGGACAATGGACTAGAGCCATGTCCCTGTGTAGCTGCATAGCGTATAGCCATAAACAGGACAGGCACTACTTGTTCCTTTATGCACGACTTTTGCTGAGCTTTGCTCTCAAGGCCTGGGCCTCCCCTGCTTGATGAGCAATGACAGCATCTAAGTGCTGCGGCCCTGCCTCCCTCTGGCCATTGCAGTGCGTGCTGTCCACCGGCTCCTGGAGCATCGCCACCATGGTGTGGCCTGGCCATCCACCAAGTACCCCATCACGCAGCTGACCAGCTCCATCATCCGGCGCGTGAACGAGGCTTCTGGGTTGTACCAGATGTTTGGTGTGCTGGCTGACATCATCCTGCTGAACGAGTGAGTAGCTTGTCACCCACCCCCTCACACCCATACACCCTGCACTGCCCTTCTCTCCCTAGTCCTCGGTGCCCAGTAGCCTGGTTCTTCCTTTGCACAAGGCCAGCAGGCGAGGCAGGATCTATCCTGGGGGGTAAAGGTCAGTGAAATCCATAAGCTCTGCAGACAGGACAGTCCAGGTAAACCCTAGGTTTACCTCTTTCTTGCTGTGTGCATCAGTTAAGATGGTTGCCTCTCTGACCACTTCTCCCCTTCTCTCCAGAATGATAGCTTAGCAGTATTGAAGGAAGATGTTGATAGACAGCTTTGGCCCTAAGTAAGTGAGCAGTAGCAAGAGTTCAGTCCTCAGCAGGAAGGACCAGAGGCCCCGCAGGCTGGACCACCCGGTCTCAGGCCTTCCTTTTCCATCAGACAATAAGCAGCCAGTCACAGAGGACACAGTGTGCTTAAGAAGGACTGGATGGGGCTGGGAATGTAGCTTAGTGGTAGAGTGCTTGCCTAGCATGAGTGAAGCCCTGGGTTCTGAGTTCTCAGTGCCACATAAACAGAAAAGGCTGGAAGAAGCTCTGTGGCTCAAGTGGGAGAGCGCTAGCCTTGAGCAAAAGAAGTTCAGGGACAGTGCCCAGGCCTTGAGCTAAGCTCCATCACTGGCCCCCAAAGAAGGACAGGATGCAGGGAAGGCTTGCTGAGGACTGGGGCAGGCTCATCCCAGAACACCCGATCCATGCGCTCAGCCCACCACCTCAATTTACCCATGACACCTGCTCTTTCACAGTGACACCCAACTGTGGGCCAACCCGCCAGCTCTGCCTTCAGCCATGTCTAGATCTACCAGCTCTCGCCAGGCCCCTCTGGGTCCATATCCTGGCACCTCCCACCGCATCTGTGTGTTCCTCAGCACAGCCGCCCAAGTGGCCTCTTTAGAGGGCAGTCACATGCTGTCGCGTCTGCCCTTCTCTGCAGGACCCAGGGCTCCCTTCCCAGCCCATGAAGCCAAGGTCTCCCCAGGTGACTCTCCCTGACCTGGCACCCTTCCTCACCCAGTGATCCCCACTGCAGCCTCCCTCCCTTAACACAGCAGGTGTCTGCCCTCCCCGGGTCCCCTGAGCCTCGTGCTGCTTCCCCCCAAGAGGCCCCTCCAGGCTGCACAGAGCTTTCTGGAATCTGTCCTATGTGTGAGAGTAAGCGCAGATGTCAAACCCAAACCATGTAGAGCCAACTTGCCAGCTCCTGAAGCTGCTTGGTTGACCCTGTGGGAGAACTAAATGCTCCCCAATCTTGCTCCTCTCCCCTCAGCCCTGCACCTCTCCCCTCCGCCCTGCACCTCTCCCCTCAGCCCTGCTCCCCTCCCTTCCACCCTGCACCTCTCCCCTCAGCCCTGCTCCTCTCCCCTCAGCCCTGCTCCCCTCCCCTCCGCCCTGCTCCTCTCCCCTCAGCCCTGCTCCCCTCCCCTCCGCCCTGCTCCTCTCCCCTCAGCCCTGCTCCTCTCCCCTCCACCCTGCACCTCTCCCCTCCGCCCTGCTCCTCTCCCCTCAGCCCTGCACCTCTCCCCTCAGCCCTGCACCTCTCCCCTCAGCCCTGCTCCTCTCCCCTCCACCCTGCACCTCTCCCCTCAGCCCTGCTCCTCTCCCCTCAGCCCTGCTCCTCTCCCCTCAGCCCTGCTCCTCTCCCCTCAGCCCTGCTCCTCTCCCCTCCACCCTGCACCTCTCCCCTCAGCCCTGCTCCTCTCCCCTCAGCCCTGCTCCCCTCCCCTCCGCCCTGCTCCCCTCCCCTCAGCCCTGCACCTCTCCCCTCAGCCCTGCTCCTCTCCCTTCAGCCCTGCTCCTCCTCCCTCAGCCCTGCTCCTCTCCCCTCAGCCCTGCTCCCCTTCCCTCAGCCCTGCTCCTCTCCCCTCAGCCCTGCTCCTCTCCCCTCAGCCCTGCTCCCCTCCCCTCAGCCCTGCTCCTCTCCCCTCAGCCCTGCTCCTCTCCCCTCAGCCCTGCTCCCCTCCCCTCCGCCCTGCACCTCTCCTCTCAGCCCTGCTCCTCTCCCCTCAGCCCTGCACCTCTCCCCTCAGCCCTGCTCCTCTCCCCTCAGCCCTGCTCCTCTCCCCTCAGCCCTGCTCCTCTCCCCTCAGCCCTGCACCTCTCCCCTCAGCCCTGCACCTCTCCCCTCAGCCCTGCTCCTCTCCCCTCAGCCCTGCTCCTCTCCCCTCAGCCCTGCTCCTCTCCCCTCAGCCCTGCACCTCTCCCCTCAGCCCTGCTCCTCCTCCCTCAGCCCTGCTCCTCTCCCCTCAGCCCTGCTCCTCTCCCCTCAGCCCTGCTCCTCTCCCCTCAGCCCTGCACCTCTCCCCTCAGCCCTGCTCCTCCTCCCTCAGCCCTGCTCCTCTCCCCTCAGCCCTGCTCCTCTCCCCTCAGCCCTGCACCTCTCCCCTCAGCCCTGCTCCTCTCCCCTCAGCCCTGCTCCTCTCCCCTTAGCCCTGCACCTCTCCCTTCAGCCCTGCTCCTCCTCCCTCAGCCCTGCTCCACTCCCCTCAGCCCTGTTCTTCTCCCCTCAGCCCTGCTCCTCTCCCCTCAGCCCTGCTCCCCTCCCCTCAGCTCTGCACCTCTCCCCTCAGCCCTGCTCCTCCCCCCTCAGCCCTGCTCCTCTCCCCTCCGCCCTGCACCTCTCCCCTCAGCCCTGCTCCTCCCCCCTCAGCCCTGCTCCCCTCCCCTCCGCCCTGCACCTCTCCCCTCAGCCCTGCTCCTCCTCCCTCAGCCCTGCTCCTCTCCCCTCAGCCCTGCTCCTCTCCCCTCAGCCCTGCACCTCTCCCCTCAGCCCTGCTCCTCTCCCCTCAGCCCTGCTCCTCTCCCCTTAGCCCTGCACCTCTCCCTTCAGCCCTGCTCCTCCTCCCTCAGCCCTGCTCCACTCCCCTCAGCCCTGTTCTTCTCCCCTCAGCCCTGCACCTCTCCCCTCAGCCCTGCTCCCCTCCCCTCAGCTCTGCACCTCTCCCCTCAGCCCTGCTCCTCCCCCCTCAGCCCTGCTCCTCTCCCCTCCGCCCTGCACCTCTCCCCTCAGCCCTGCTCCTCCCCCCTCAGCCCTGCTCCCCTCCCCTCCGCCCTGCACCTCTCCCCTCAGTCCTGTACCTCTCCCCTCAGCCCTGTTCTTCTCCCCTCAGCCCTGCTCCTCTCCCCTCAGCCCTGCTTCTCCCCCCTCAGCCCTGCACCTCTCCCCTCAGTCCTGTACCTCTCTCCTCAGCCCTGCTCCCCTTCCCTCCGCCCTGCACCTTTCCCCTCCACCCTGTACCTCTCCCCTCCACCCTGTACCTCTCCCCTCCACCCTGCACCTCTCCCCTCAGCCCTGCTCCTCTCCCCTCTGCCCTTCTCCCCTCCCCTCAGCCCTGCACCTCTCCCATCTGCCTTGCACCTCTGCCCTGCTCCTCTTTTCCCGCCTGCCCCCCCACTCAGCCCCATGCCCTTCCCACAGGAACGCCACAGCATTTGAGTACCTGGAGGAGTTCCCTGTGCAGATGCTAGCCCAGCTGGAGACCCTCACAGGGAGGAAGGCACAGCATGGGCTCTTCGTCATCAATATGGAGTATGGCAAAAACTTCTCTGGGCCCGATAAGGATGTCTTCTTCTATGACCGATCCGTGGGGCACACAGAGGACGCCTGGCAGTCTAACTTCCTCCACCCGGTCCTCTATTACTACAGACACCTCCCCACTGGTGAGTGGCCCAGCCTCCCCCAGCACAGCCTCTTGGAGGTGGCATTCTGGGGCCCCACCATCAAACCTCACAGAACCCTTTCAGCTGACAGAAGGGGGAACCCAGGAGACTCTTCCCAGAGATCAGATAGAGACAGAAGGTCTGAGAAGGCTCTGCGATACGCCCTGATTCTTGCCTGAACTATAATCTGCATAGACAGCCCTGACACTCTTGAATTCCAAGTTCCATGTGGTAAGAGGAATGCTCTATGTCCCAAGGAGGCTGAGAACAGGGCCAGGGGGCTGCAGATGCAGTATTTTAGGAAGAGTAGGGCAAGGAACTCGTCCAGCTAGCACAGTACAGGAAAGAGGCAAAATTTCCAGCCTATCCTTTCAGTGCTGTGTGATGTTGGGCTGTTACCCTCTCTGAGCCTCACCTTCTGGAGATCACAATATCCATTTCCGATAGCCTTGGTAAAGGAAAATCTAACAACTCAGGTCCAGTTGCTCCCAATAAGTGCACAGCCTGGGAACGGGACTTGCACTTCAAAGCTGTGAGGGCACAGGCAGAGGAGGTGGGTCCTGAGAGGGGATGTTCTCCAGGGAAGAGGTGGTCTCAGCTGGCAGAAAGGACAGAGATCCAGGTCTGCATTCAGCGAAGAAGCTGGCCACCCCCTACAGTCTGGTTCCCAGTACAGAGATGGTCAGGCGTGGATGCACGCGTCCTCAGCCTAGGTACCAGTCAGGCTCTCACGCTCCTTGGCAGCTTAAAGCAGCCACAGGGACCTTGATTAGAAAATCACCACAACCACTGGACTCAGCACTGGCTCTGAAACCACAAGCCACAGGGCCGGTTCCTCTTCCTCATGTCAGCACTGGCTAATACGTGGAGTCCGCAGGCTGACCACAGACAGCCCCGGCCAATGTGCATCAGGACCAGGGCAGCAGAGGGGAGACGCCAGCCAGAGCTGAACACACAGCACTGCCTTGCGGCACGGGCCACGGCCTGCTGTCACCAAGCTCTCCCTCTCCCACAGAGCAGGACGTGCGCTTCCGCCCGGCGCACTGGCCCCTGCCCCGGCCAGCAGCCATCCACCACGTCGTGGAGGACTTCCTCACTGACTGGACAGCGCCGGTTGGGCACATCCTCCCCCTAAGACGCTTCCTGGAAAACTGTCTGAACACCGATTTACGGAGCTTCTATGCAGGTAACGTGACTTCCCAAAAAGGCAGGCGACTGGGCCAGAGGCCCCAGGACAGGCAGAGAGAACCACAGAATCTAACTGTGGAAATCCAAACCCCCAGGCTCCTAGATCTAACCGCCATAGGCTAGATGCTCATTAGAATCCCTCCCAGTGCAGCACACCTAAAAAGACCATTTTTTTTTCTTCAAACAAATGGCAAGAAAAATGAGGGAACCCCCGCAGAGCAGTGCTGGGCCTGGCTGCTGATCATCAGCCCAGGGCCTGCATCTGCACTGACTACACCTTGAGATGGGCAGGTGGGGTGGAGCGGGATGGAAGGTCTGTTTAGAGATCCTCAAATAAATTTGGCTCTCAGTGGGTCAATCAAGGCAAAAAGAGAAGAAGGGGGAGGGGGAAGGGGAAGGAAAAGGAGGAGGAGGAAATGCTTTGTACCCTGGGTACAATGAGGGAAGTGGGGAATCTCTTAAACACCCCTCCTTCCCTTAGTAAAGTTAGAGGTTAACCTCATGCCATCATTGAGGTTCAGAAATCACAGAAGCATATGCAAACCTTCCCCTGGGAGATATGATTTAAAACTACTAGCCTTCCCAGAATTCCCACAGATGAAATTTGATCAAAATCATTGAAAACATGACAGAGAAACCACTGTGAGGGGGTTTTAGCAGAACCAGAGACTATAGGATCAAACCCACAAAGACTGAAGGTACTAGGAAGGCTAGATAGAAAATACAACAAGGGGGGCTGGGAAGTTGGCTTAGTGGCAGAGTGCTTGCCTTGCATGCATGAGGCCCTGGGTGCAATTCCTCAGTACCACATAAGCAGAAAAAAGCCAGAAGTGGAGCTGTGGCTCAAGTGATAGGGCACTGGCCTTGAACTAAAGAGCTGAGGGACAGTGCCTAGACCCAGAGTTCAGCCCCCACCACCGAACAAAAGAAAAGAAAATACAACAAGGGGGCTGGGAAGGTGGCTCAGTGGTAGAGTGCTTGCCTTGCATGTATGAGGCCCTGGGTTGGGTTCCTTAGCACCACATTAAGCAGAAAAGGTCAGAAGTGGCGCTGTGGCTCAAGTGGCAGAGCACTAGCCTTGAGCTGAAGAGCTCAGAGACAGTGCCCAGGCCCAGAGTTCAGCCCCCACCACCGACAAAAGAAAAATAAGAAATAAAACACAACAAGGTATGTTTAATGTATCTGGAGAAATTTTTTTTCTGGTCCTTTTGCTTGAATTCTGGGCAATGTCCCTGGGCAATTTTGCTCAAGGCTAGCACTCTACCACTTGAACCACAGCACCCCTTCCAACTTTTTTTATGATTAATTGGAGCCAAGAGCCTCATTGGTGGGGGAGGGAAGGGGAAGGGGAAACAGGAGGAGGCTACAATGCTTGATAAAAAATGTACTCATTACCTTGCCCATGTAATTGTAACCCCTCTGGATGGTATTTTAAAAAAAAAAAAAAAAGTCTCATAGGCTTTCTTGTCTGAGCTGGCTTTGAACCGTGATCCTCAGATCTCAACCTCCTAAGTAGCTAGGATTATAGGCATGAGCCACCAGCACGCAGCCTAGAAAAAAAAAATTTAATGATTATTGACAGTATATTGAAGGAAGAAAAATGTATTTACATTTTGGCTGGGTGTGTAGCTCAGTGGCAGAGCACTTGCCTAGCACACACAAGGCCCAGGGTTCCATCCTGAGTATTGCAAACAATTAAAAAAAAAACCTCGCTGAGTAGAGTGCTGATGGCTCACAGCTCAGGAGGCTGAGATCTAAGGAGGATCACGGTTCAAAGAAGGCTGGGAAGCAAAGTCTGTGGACACTTATCTCACTAAAACTACCAAAAAAACTGGGAATGAAGCTGTAGCTCAAGTGGTAGAACACTAGCCTTGAGCACAAAAGCTCAAGAACAGCTCCCAGACCCAAAGTTAAAGCGCCAGGACCAACAAAAAATAAATTCAAAAATTCTGACGGCCAAACCTAAAGAGGAACTGAGAAGTAAAAAGATCGGAGCGGGGAGGGGGGATGTTAATGCCAAAAATAAGTAAATAAAAGACCCAAAAAGTAATTGATAAAAAGCTAAATTTTTGTCTTTTGGTCCCTTAAATGTCTACAATATCCATTCCTTTTCTCTATGGAGAAAGCATCTGCTAATCACCTGCTATGTGGTATGTTGGGCACTGATCATGTTGAGTTAGAGACCAACTCTGGCCTAGTCAGAGAGCAAGTGTCCTGGGCTCCTCAAGTCTGCTTTGAAACAATGCTGTGTCCATTATGGGAGATGGTTTGAAGGTATAGCGTACAGTGACCTATCTACACAAGCTAAGCTGTCCACCTTGCTCAGACACTGAATGGTCTGTGAAGGGATGTTATAGAGTTACAGGTAAACCGTCAGCTCCAAAATGCCCACCTCAGGGTTTGAGGAGGCCACAGTGCCAGTGTGGGCACATTCCCATCCAAGGTGCCTCCTGTCGCGCAAACCACGGGGTGTGGCTGGCCCAGCTGGGAAGAGCCCTCTTAGCAGAAGGCCGGCCGGCAGGGCAGCGAAACAGCCCCCTTGAATTGCTACTTTCCTCCTGCACATCTGCTGTCTTCTCTGTTCTGCCAGAGCCCCTGTAGTGGGAGTGAGATAAGCAGGAATGGGTATTTGGGGTAGCCCTTCCCAGGTTATTAGTCCCTGGAATCCTCACAACATCCTTCTGTCTATGCCCTGTGTGTGGATTTGTGTGCTGGTTTGAACTTAGGGCCTTTGCACTGTTCCTGAACTTTTTTTTTTTTTGGGGGGGGGGGTCCAGTTGTGGGGCCTGAACTCTGGGCTTGGGCACTGTCCCTCAGCTTTTCAGCTCAAGGCTAGCACTCTACCACTTGAGCCACAGCGCCACTTCCGGCTTTTTTCTTTTTGCTCATGAGGTGCTGAGGAATCGAACCCAGGGCCTCATGCATGCAAGGCAAGCGCTCTACCACTGAGCCACCTTCCCAGCCCTTCCTGAACTTTTTTTTTTTTTTTTTTTGTCGGTCGTGGGGCTTGAACTCTGGGCCTGGGTGCTGTCCCTCAGCTCTTCAGCTCAAGGCGAGCGCTCTACCACTTGAGCTACAGCGCCACTTCCGGTTTTCTGGTGGTTTATTGGAGATAGGAGTCTCACGGTCTCTCCTGCCCGGGCTGGCTTTGAACCGCGATCCTCAGATCTCAGCCTCCTGAGTTGCTAGGATTACAGGCGTGAGCCACCAGCGCCCGGCCCCTGAACTTTTTTTAAGGCTAGCACTCTACCACTTGAGCCACAGCTCCACTTCCAGCTTTTTCAGTAGTTAACTGGAGTTAAGAGTCTCACTGGGGCTGGGAATGTGGCTTAGTGGCAGAGTGCTTGCCTACCATGCATGAAGCCCTGAATTCTATTCCTTAGTACCACATAAACAGAAAAGGCCAGAAGTAGCACTGTAGCTCAAGAGGTAGACTGCTAGCCTTAAGCAAAAGAACTAAAGGACAGCGCCCAGGCCGAGTTTAAGCCCTGGGACTGGGAGGGGGGGGAAAAAAAGTCTCACTCCTGACTTGTGATCCTCAGATCTCAGCCTCCCGAGTAGCTAAGATTATAGGTATGAGCCACCGTGCTATACCCTTTTTTTCTTCCTTTCTTTTTTTTTTCTTTTACATCAGATAAAGGAGCTTGGGGGGGGGGGGGCTGGGAAGGTGGCTCAGTGGTAGAGCGCTTGCCTTGCATGCATGAGGCCCTGGGTTCGATTCCTCAGCACCACATAAGCAGAAAAAAAAAAGCCAGAAGTGGCGCTGTGGTTCAAGTGGTAGAGTGCTAGCCTTGAGCTGAAGAGCTGAGGGACAGTGCCCAGGCCCAGAGTTCAGGCCCCAGGACTGGACCCAAAAAAAAAAAAGGAACTTGGGGAGGTGAAAAGGTTTTCCTAAACCAGGCACAGGTGGCTCATGCCTGTAATCCTAGCTACTCTGGAGGCTGAGGTCTGAGGACTGAAGTTCAAAACTAGTCTGGACAAGAAAGTCTGTAAGACTCAGGCTGGAATGCAGCTCAGTGGCAAAGTGCTTGCCTAGCAAGTGCAACATCCTGGGTTCGATCCCCAGTACCAAAAAAGAAAAGACAAAAAAAAAAAAAAAATACAGTTAAAAAAAAACCAAACAGAAAGTCTGTAAGATTCTTTTTTTCCCTCCCATCCTGGGGCTTGAATTCAGATCCTGGGCGCTGTCCTCGAGCTCCTTTTTACTCAAGATTAGTGCTCTATCATTTGAGCTACAGCACCAATTCTGACTTTTTCTTAAGTTTATTGGAGATAAGAGTCTCACAGACTTCCTTGCCTGGGCTGGCTTTAAACCACAATCTCAAGCCTCCTGAGTAGCTAGGATTACAGGTGTGAGCCACTGGTACCAGCTCCATGAGACTTATCTCCACTATACTACCAAAACAAGTCAGAAGTTGGAACTGTAGTTCAAGTGGTCAAGTGGTAGTCTTGAGTTTAGTAGTCTTGCTAGTTTTGAGTAAAAAAAGCTCAGGGATAGCACCCAGACCCTGAGTTCAAGCCCCAAGGCTCCCACAAAGTTGCTAAAGGATTCTGGCCAGGTTTTGGTATACTGCCTTCCCATCTTGTCTCTAACTTCCTCAACAAGACTGAGCCCAAGCTTGGCTTAGTGGAACATTCCTGTAACTACCAGCTCTCAGGAGACAGAAGCAGGATTGTGAGTCTGAGGCCAGCCTGGGCAACATGGGGAGTTAGTTGGAGGCAAACCTGGGCTATATAAAGAGATCCTGACTTCAAACAAAAGACCTGAGGGCTGGGAAGGTGGCTCAGTGGTAGAGTGCTTGCCTTGCATGCATGAGGCCCTGGGTTCCATTCCTCAGCACCACATAAGGAGAAAAAAGCCGTAAGTGGTGCTGTGGCTCACATGGTAGAGCGCTAGCCTTGAGCTGAAGAGCTGAGGGACAGTGTCCAGACCCAGAGTTCAGGCCCCACGATCGGACCAAAAAAAAAAGAAAAAGACATGAGTCTAGGACTAAAGCTTATATGCAGCCCTTGGCTTGGGGTCACTCATGTCAGGAAATAATAGACCCCATGATTACAACACGTTGCTGTCAGAGCACCTTTTCTTTATTTCTTCTACAAATTCTATTTCTTCTATAAATGCAATCCCTCTACAGCCCAGCAGGCACCATGTCTGTAACTTACATAGTATTACATACTGCAGAAAACCCAACCTGGGTTTCTTTTCCATGTCTTCAGTTTCACAGACACAGATGCATCTTTCCATAGAGGCTTCTTCTTTCCTTACTGAGTCTAGACCTGACCCCTTTTCAGTTTGAGGAGTCACTTTATGATGGCTTTGGCATGTCCAAGTTGCCCACATCACTGCTCCCAGGCAGAGTTCCCCAGCACAAGCACAGGGTAACAAAGAGCTTGGCTGAGTCATAACCAGTGGCCAGGTAGCCTGTGGGTAGGCTTGCTGGTGAAGGGCTGAGCCATACATAATCCTGGGCGTGTGTAGCAGGAAGGTGCCAATACCATCTCCCCATCAGAATAGCCCACAGTGTGAAACTTACACCTGCTTCATTTGGGGAGCTTCTCCTTTCATATTTTCAGACAATGGGCAATTGTAGATCGCTGAAGCCACGGAAACCAAACTGGATCCAGTGGTGATCACTGGCTAAAAGGCTTACTCCTGCCCTCCCCAAGCCATCGTCCAGCCCCAGCAGGAACTACTTGTAGCCCTTAGGGGTCTCAGCCTCTTCATTACTGATCGGATCTGTCCTGAAGGATTTATGCGTTTTATCTTTTTTTCTTTTCCTGCACTTCTCCCTCTTCTCCAAGCCTGATTCCTCCTCTTTTGCCTTTGTGTAGAATCCTGTTTCCTGTTCAGCCTAACGCGCCAGAAGCTGCCCCCCTTCTGCCAGCTCCGGTATCTGAGCATGCAGGGGCTGGCAAGCACCGAAAGCCTCCGGCAGCACGGTGTGGACAGCAGGCTCCTGCGGGACTATGCCGCCATGGGCCAGCATCCGGAGGGCAGCAGCCAACCGCCTGGCAGCCGTGGGCCCAACAGTCACCCCCTGGTTCCAGGGCCTCTGGTCCAGTCCCTTGACAGCAACAAGGAGGAACTCTGACTGTCCCCTCCGGGCGTGGCAGCCTCGAGTCCACCCACCACAGGTGGGACCCGAGACCACTCAGCTCCCCACTGGGACTGCACCAGAGCTAAATGGCAGGGCACGTAAGGCTGGGGTGTGGCCATGCACCAGTCCCTTTTGTCCTCATTGGGGGGGAGGGGCAGCAGAAGGGCGTGCTCTGCCAGGTATGAGCTGCCTTTCATAGCTGGCTGGACAGGTCGGTCACTGAGCACCAGGCTGCCTCGTTCTGTCCCCTCCCAGATCCACCCGCTCCTTTCTCCCTAGTCTGCTTTCAGATGGGCCTGGACCCTGCTGTGGAGTAGCTGAAACCTACCATCATCCTCACAGGGTTTGCAGCAACAGAGGTTCAGTCCCCATCGTGTGACTCACACGAGAGACGGGCCCTGGGACTCACTGCCCAGACCCTCCCTAGGTGCTCCACCTGCACACTCCACTCCCCCCTCCACCTCGCCCCCTCGGTCTGGCCACCAACCCTGCGGGCCTGGCTTATAATCCCAGCCTGGAGGGCTGACCTTGATGGTGGAGTGGAGACCAGAATCCTTGGGCCTGGCCACCTGACCTAAGTCCTCCCTAAAGTACACCTTGTTTAGAGAAACTGCTGAGGTGTGTAATGGCTGGGGAATTCAGTTTCTGCCTCTATCACCTGGAGCCTCCACTCTCCCCTCAGGATGTGACTATTTGTGCCTAGGCCCTGGGGAAGTATTATAATTGACAGAAGTGACAAGGTTTCTTGACAGCCCCAATGCTCACTTCCCCCAGGGAGCGTGCACCTCCAATTCATGGATGCACTCAATTCCAGGGACACTGGCTTTCAGGACTGGAAGCCCCTTCTTAGGATATCCCCTTCCCTCTGGCTAGGTCCGCGTCCCCTGACCACGAGCCTGACTCTTCACCTCCCCGTGCTATCCCTCCCCTCCAGTAGCTCACTCTGTCTTTTCCAAAGTTATGTGTGCATGCACACACACGCACTGCTCCTGGGGTTTGAAATTAGGGCTTCAGTGCCATCCCTGATCTCTTTTGCTCAAAGTTAGTGCTCTACCACTTGAGCCACAGCTCCACTTCTGGCTTTTTGGTTAATTGGAGATAAGAGACACAGATTTTCTTGCCAAAGCTGGCTTTGAATCATGATCCTTAGCTCAGTCTCAGCCTCCTGAGGATGACAGGCAAGAACCATTGGCACCTGACTTTGAAGCATTTTAATGAATCTTAATTAGGTCTGTGCCACAATATTGAATCCTGTTCCGCACGCATCACCCACTAGTTTCAAGGCTGGCGCAGCCACTTGTTCCAATTAAAATTCAAAGCTGGTAACAAGTAGCTGATTTTAATATAGAGAATTCCATTCGTGCAGTTGATTAGAGATGTCACCCTTTGTTCCATTTTATAAGAGTTGGTTCCAAACAGTGGCCATCGTGGCTTCATTTGCCAAGTCTCCATCTGCACAGCCCCTCCTAGCTGTTCCCCTCCCTTGAGCAACCCTCATCTCTGGCCCCCGTTGCTTTGGGCTCACCACCTCTGGGGGCTGCCACACCCGCTCTGTTGTACTGGGTTCACATTTGCACTTGATTGTCTTGTTTCCTTTTTTGGGAATCTGCACACCCAGTAGCAGAACCAGTCCCTTCCAGCTGGGCCCAGTTCCTCATTCCTCTCAGCTGAGCCCTGGCTTCAGTCATTCCTTCTTTTTTTCTTTTCTTTTTCATATTATAAAGTTATTGGTGCACAATACACAAGTCAGCCTGGCCACTGGCCAGAAGGGGACCCCATTGTAAGTGCAAAGGCAGTGATTTTAGAGGGAAACACAGGGCTGGGGTGCAGCTCTGTGGCAGAGGACTTACCCAGCATGTGCGAAGTGCCGGATTTCATCCCCAGCAGCCCCCAGTCCTCCAGAGACTGCAGAATTAGGCCATAAATAGTGGGAGACATCTTGGAAGAAATTTGAGGAATCTTTCTTCATTCTCAGATCCCTAATTCAAAAATAAAGGTGAGCTTTTGAAGCTATATGTGTGTGTGTATGTGTGTATGTGTATAACATATAATGAGAAAGGACTTTAATCAAAGGTACTATAATCAGAAAGGCACTATAATCAGAAAAAGGACTTTCCAATTAATAGAATGGTTCTCCACAGGAAGAGAATTTTGTCGGGGGGAGGGAGGGTTGTATCTGCGGTTGGTCCTGGGGCTTGAACTCAGGGCCTTGGTGCTGTCCCTGAGCTTTTTTGCTCAAATTTATCATGCTACCACTTGAACCCTAGCTTCACTTCTGGCATTCTTCTGTTTGGTTAGAGATAAGACTCTCACGTACTATCCTGCCTGGGCTGGCTTTGAACTGCAATCCTCAGATCTCAGCCTCCTGAGTAGCTAGGATTACAGGCATGAGCTACCAATGCCCAAGCTTTCCACTGGAAGTTTTATCAGCAGTAAGGACTCTCATCCAGCCTGTACTAATTATGTGAAAGAAAAAGTTAGGAAGGAAAAATAGCCTCAGCCGGTGCTGGTAGCTCACGCCTGTAATCCTAGCTACTCAGGAGGCTGAAATCATGGTTTGAAGTCAGTCCAAGCAGGAAAATCCAAAAGACTCTTTATTTCCAGTTAACTACCAGAAAACTGGAAGTGGCGCTGTGGCTCAAGTGGTAGAGCACTTGCCTTGAGCTAAAGAGCTCAGGGACAGTGCTCAGGCCCAGAGTTCAAGCCCTACAACTGACAAAAAAAAAAAAAAAAAAAAAGGCAGCGGCAAAACAGCCTGGGCAAAAGGGACCATAGTGGAATACAATGTGGAGAAAGGGAATGTACTTATTCTATAAAGAACTGAATGAAATGAGAACTATGAAGAACAGTTAACATCACCACAGGGCCTGCTTGCAGCTCTTACAAGGAGAAGTGCTAAGGCAGTTAACAAGAAAGATGCAGGATAGGAAATCTGAGCCCACCCCTGGAACCTTGTAAATAGAAAAGGAACCAGAATGGCAGCCGTGGTTCCCTTGGGATTCTGGGAAGAGTTCTTTCTCTTTTTTTTCCCTCCTTTGCCCATATGTGGGATTATATATTTTTTTCTTTTTTCTTTTTGTCAGTCGTGGGGCCTGAACTCTGGGCCTGGACGCTGTCTGTCAGCTCTTTAGCTCAAGGCTAGGGCTCTACCACTTGAGCCATAGCACCACTTCCAGCTTTTTCTGCTTATGTGGTGCTGAGGAATCGAACCCAGGGCCTCATGCATGCAAGGCAAGCGCTCTACCACTGAGCCACCTTCCCAGCCCCCATGGGATTATTTTCTAGTGAAACAAATAACTAGCTTTTGAAATTGAGGATGGCTGGCAGCCCCTGCAGGACTTATTCTGCTTCCTTGGCCTCAGGATCCCCTCAGATGGCGGCACTTTCTGCTCCCCAGCAAGTGTAGGGGTGGAAACACTCAGCTAATGATGCCGTTGTGTGTGTGTGTGTATGTGTGTGTGTGTGTGTGTGTGTGTGTGACCATGCACTCTGCTGGCAGACTTGGTCAGTGCAAGGATCTTCCAGCTTTTGTGAGGACCTTCTGGAGTCTCCAAGACATTTCAGAGCTCCAAATTCCTTTTGCCTAATAAGTGGGAGAATCCCTACGGTCTGCTTGGAAGCCAACTCACCCAGAAGTGAATGTGGGCTGGCATGGTGGTACTCACCTGCTACCCCAGCACTCAGGAGGAGAGGACGGGAGGATGAGTTTAAGGTCTGACTGGCCTAATAGCAAGACCTCATTTCCAAAAATAAAAATAAAGTCTTTTGATCGGAAGTACCGAGAATCCTGTTGTATATGTTTAAAAGCTATTCCCACCAATTCTTCTCTATGCTGTTTTGGTCTGTTTTCTGTGGCTATTACAAAATACCTGAGGCTGAGTTCTTTATAAAGAAAAAGGGCTCCCTTAGCCATGGGGCAGGTGAATGGCGTCACAGGAGCCCATGTGAGAGGGAGAGAGTGCATGATATGGCAGGGCACCAGGGAGCCACAGGGGCTCTTTTATTACAGTGCTCTCTGTGAGAACAACCAGACTCCTACAGAGCTCTTCAGTGCCTGATGAGCGCATCCCCCAGTGACCCAGCCACCCCCTCTCTTACATAAGATCCCATGTCACCTTCCAATAGCTCCACTGTGGCTATCAAGACCCCAACACAGGAGTCCTGAGGGACACACCACGACATCCAAAGAGGAGGAGCCTAAACCCTGCCTACTGAGTGTGGGCCAGACTTAGTGATGCACATCCAGCATGGCTTTTCCAAGATTCGGTGATAAAAGGACTCGCATTTGCCCAGAGAGCCTTCCCCACCCCCACCCCAGCTCTGTCTTTTTCTCCCTCCTTCCCTCTCTCTTCCCCCTCCCCTCCTTTTCCTCTCCCTCCAACTCCACACTTGCTTACTCCCTTTTTCCCTCCTTCTCTCTCTCCAGTCATTCACTCTGAGGAAGGCCATACAGCCTGTCACAAGGACTTCTGGGAAGCCCATAAAAAGGCCTGTGTGTCACAAAACAAGCCTGCCAACAACCACAAAGGATCCTGGCTGTACTACAGCCAAACCCTATGCCTGTAACCCCAGTCACCACCCTCAACTCAACCACATGAGAGGCTCTGACCAGAGCCAGTGCAGACTCCTGTCTCCTTCAAGCCACCAAACAGGCAATACCAGTCCACTCACAGTGCCTGGCTACTCATCACCCTCCCTGTGACCCTCCTCCCTATGGACTCTGACAAATAAGAAGTAAAGGGAAGCTGGGCACCAGTGGTCTTGCCTGTAGTCGTAGCCACTCAGAAGACTGAAATCTGAAGATCGTGCTTCAAAGCCAGCCCGGGCAGGAAAGTCCATGTGACTCTCAGCTCCAATTAAGCGCTTTCCTTGAGCTGAAGAGCTCAGGGACAGTGCCCAGGCCCAGAGTTCAAGCCTCATAACCAAAAAAAAAAAAAGTAAAGGGATCCCCAAACAATTCCTGGTATGCATGAGGTTCCCATAGGAAGGCGGAGAAGTGGAAATGTAGATTATCCCACAGTCCTCCAAAAGAATTAGAGCTGGAGGCTGGAGGCATGGTTCTAGTGGTAGAGTACCATCTGAGTGAGCAAGCCATGCCAGTGTGGGAACCTGTGTTCAATCCCAAGTGAGAGAGAAAGAGAAAGAGAATCCCCGTACCATGGAGGAAGATGTGACAGAGGCAGGATAGCCATGTGGATGTGGGAAGGAGCCGGCCCTAGAGTGTGGGCATCAGTCTCATGGTCTGCAGCGCTGTACTCAATTAAAGCATCAGCCCCCAAAGCCAAATTGGATTCTTCCCCCAAAAAAATCAACCATAGGCTGCCTCATTTCACCGCAGATGCTTATTTTTAAAATGGGATGAAAATGCTGACTGTATAAAGATTTTTGTCAGACTGCAGGCTTTAAAAAAGCATTTAATTCAATCTGGCATCCCAGAGAGAATGTAAATCTGCTACAAAGTGAGGTTGATGGGCAAATGAGAGGTGCTTCTGCTCAAGCTCTCAGTCAAGTGCATCTCAAGACCAGGCCATCAGATGTGAAGTGTAAAAAAAAAAGCACGCAACAGATATACTTAGGTAAGAAACAACAGGCTCCCCTGGCTCACTCCTTTATCTGGTCTGCATAAACAGGACAGACTTGCCTGAATTTGTGGGAAAGCCCTGAGCAACGTGCTCCCCGCAAAACCTTCCAAACGTCTGTCACCTGCTTCCTCGCTTGCTGTGAGATGCTACCATGTCAGACCCAGTCTCAAGGTGTTCCAAGTGACTGCAAAAAATAATCAGATGCAGACAAATCCTACCAAGGATGACAAGGAAGATAGATGACAAGGAAATAGCTCAAAGCATTCAGTGTGTTAGCATCTGGCATTGTAGTTTAGAAATAAAGCAACTACTAAGATGTATGAAAGATTCCTGAACCCCATCAAAGAAGAAGTTCCCATTATGGGGCACTGTGGGAGATTAAAGGTAGTGCAAACTTCCACGACAACTTGCGATGTGTGATCCATGTCTCCTCTCCTTGAATCAAGGTAGGCTTTGGACTGTTTGGACCAAAAGAAAATGGCAGGAGTGCTACGTGCTGGTAGCTCACACCTGTAATCCTAGCTATCCAGGGGGCTGAGAACTAAGGATTACAGTTCAAAGACAGACCAGGCAGGAAAGTCTATGAGTCTCTCCAGTTACCCACCAGACAGCCAGAAGTGATGCTGTGGTTCGAAGTGGTAGAGCACTAGCATTGAGCAAAAAGCTCAGGGACAGCACCCAGGCCCTGAGTTAAAGACACACAGCTGACAAGAAATAAAAAGAAAATAGCAGGAGTGATGCCATGCCAGTTTGGGGACCTGATCCTAACAGCTTATACCACCTGTCCTAGGAGCCCTGACACGAAGCAGCATGGAGAATGTAACTATGGCAGCCAGATGAGCTACCAGCCATGAGCCAATGCTACTGCAGCCCTGACTGAGCCACACAGACTCCCTGGCAGACACCATGGGGAGAAGAAGTAAGCTGTAATTGCCAAGAACTACCCAAACTTCAGATGTAGGGGCAGATAAATGATGGCTGTCCTAAGCCAGTAAGTTTGTTAAAGCAGATAGTAAGGACAGGCATTGTGGGGCTAATACAGAGGTGGGCACAGGGACAGTAAAAACAAAATGCTTTTGTTCAGCAATGCTAATAATGAGGCAGTGACAGACAACAGTACAACATACAGGGTTAAGACACCCAAAGTAAAAGATACACCACTGTGTTCTTGCCACATTGGTACACCTACAACAGGGGATCAAATAAAAAGAACAGTGAAGCTCGGTGCTGGTAGCTCATACCTGTAATACCAGCTATTCAGGAGGCTGAGCTCTGAGGATCACAGGTAGAAAAGTCCCTTATCTCCAGTTAACGACTAGAAAAATAGAAGTGGAGCAGTGGCTCAAAGTGGTAGAGTGTTAGCCTTGGGCAAAAGAGCTGAGGGACAGCGCCCAGGCCCTGAGTTCAAGCCCCATGACCAACAACAACAAAGCTGGAAGTAGAGCTATAGCTCAAGTGGTAGAGTACCAGCCTTGAACGAAAAAGCTAGAAGCAACACCCAGGCACTGAGTTCAAGCACAAAAAAAGAATTGTGAGTTTCATGGAACTCACACTCAAGGACAAAATGGAAAATACATTTCATAATTGATAAATCTCAATACAGAAATAAATATTTTGAGTAGAATCAAATGGAAACTTTAGGACAGAAAAAAATATAGGCTGAAATTAAAAATTTAGTGGCTGCATTTAGCAGCACATGGGAGATGACAGAAGACTGATCAACAGGAATGATCCAATCTGAAAAATATAGAAGGAAATCAAAGAGCGTCATGATCTGTTGGACTCTATTTTTATGACCATTATGTATATAACTGCAGTTCCAGAAAAAAAGAGAACAGAGGAAAGGGACTTTTCATTACTTTATTTTTATTTATTTTTTTGTAAGTTGTTAGGCTTAAACTCAGGGCCTGGGCACTGTTCCTGACCTCTTTTGCTCAAGGCTAGTGCTCTACCACTTTGAGCCATAGCACCACTTCTGGTTTTCTGATGGTTTGTTGAAGACAGGGGTCTCACAGACTTTCCTGCTGGGCTTGCTTTGAACTGTGATCCTCAGGTCTTGGCCTCCTGAGTAGCTAAGAGTACAAGCATGAGCCACCAGCATCAAGCATAGGTCTTACATTTTACATGCATAGTATTACCTCTAACTTGACTGTGGAACATTGAGCCACACACACACACACACACACACACACACACACACACACACACACACACACACACACACACACACACACACACACACTATCCCTGGAGTCACTACTTCAAAAATGCAGTGAATGCTGGGTGCCAGTGGCTCACACTTGTAATCCTAGCTACTCAAGAGGCTGAGATCTGAGGATCATGGTTCAAAGCCAGCCCGGGCAAGAAAGTCCATGAAAATCTTATCTCCATTTAACCACTAGAAAACCGGAAGTGGCACCATGGCTCAAGTGGTAGAGTACTTCCCTTGCACTGAAGAGCTGGGGGATAGCACCCAGAGTTAAGCCCCATGACCAAACCAAACAAACAAACAAATGCAGCAAGTACCTAAAATATAATAGATCAACTACATTTTCATGTATTTATGCTGATACTGGGACTTGAACTCAGGGCCCTGCCCTCTCACTTGAGTTTTTCACTCAAGGCTGGTACTCTACCACTTGAGCCATGCCTCCACTTCCAGCTTTTTGTTGATTCAGTGGACACAAGACTCTGGATTTATTGGCCCAGAACCTTGATCCTCAGATCTCAGCCTCCAGAGTAGCTAGGATTACAGGAGTGGGATACTTGTATTCCCTGTTACTTCTGCCAGTGACATTTGAGCCAATTAAACAAGGCATGATCACCCTTGTACACCCCTCCCCCACCCCTACCATCCTGGTCCGTTAGTAGAAAAATGCAGAACTTAATGTTCCCAAGACCTGAATGGGAGTTGCCCAGGCCTCCAGCTAGCTGTGTTCCCTTGGTAAATGGTGCCTGAGGTACATAATGCCAACCCTACCTCATGGACCAGAGAGAGATTGCCTCAAGTGGGTTCACATCATAAGGCTTGTAAGGAACAGAGCTGCCGTTTATATCCACTCCAGGTTCATTTGACTCCAAACCCCACATTTACGTCTAAGTCCTAATCTTTCATAACGGGTCTAGATAATGTACCTGAAAAGAAGCTTATATAATAAGATCCAACACTTACAGCAAAGGGAAGCTTTTCAGAGCTGTGTACACACAAACTTTTGTTTATACCCTTTATAGCCAAAGTCCCTATTCTGCCTTGATCATAATCAAGAGCACTCTCAGCCCTCATATTCTCACAGGTATTAAAATGAGACTGAAGCAGGGTGCCGGTGGCTCATGCCTGTAATCCTAGCTACTCAAGAGGCTGAGATCTGAGGACTGTGATTCAAAGCCAGCCTGGTCAGGAAAGTCCATTCTGTGAGACTCTTACCTCAAATTAACCAGCAAAAAAACTGGAAGTGGAACTGTGGCTTGAGTGATAACGTGCAAAAAAAGCAATGGGAAAAAGCCCAGGCTCTGAATTCAAGCCCCAGCACACACACACACACACACACACACACACACACACACGCATGCACACTTGCACACACAGAGAGAGGGAGAGAGGCTGAAAATAGTATTTTACTTATTATAAGAATAAAGTGAGTTAAAAATGCCAGGTGCTGGTGGCCCTATAATCCTAGCTACTCAAGAAGCCGAGATCTGAGGATTGAGGTTTAAAGCCAGTGTAGGCAGACAAATCTCCAAACAGAACTCATTTCCAATTAATTAGCATAGGGGCCAAAAGGGAAGGCATGGTAGCTCAAAGCAGTAGAATGGCAGCTGTGAGCAAAAAAGCCAAGTGAGTCCTCAAGGCACTGAGTTCAAGCCCCAGTACTGACCCCTCCCCCCCAAGTTAAAGTAGGTTAAGTAGAAAGGCTGTGCTAAGGACTATAGACATCCAGGACATTATCTGGTTACTCTGTAGGGCCTCACCTGTCTGAACAGTCAGCATTGCTAAAGTGTGTTGGACTCACCCAGGGTCACCCAGTGGGACAGGGCAAAGCATGGGGAAGAAGTGGTTCCAAGTCAAGCCCAAGGCTCATCTCTCTGTCCTGGGCTGCCTCCTACTGAAGGACAAAGAAGCAGCATCAAAGGGTGAGAGGCAACATCTGGAGGGCTGGTGCCTCCTTCCTCAACCTCTGCCCAGCAAAATGTGAGACAGCTCTGGCCCAGGAAACCACAAGGAGCCACACCCCACAGCCAGTGGCATTCCACACTGCAGGTGCCCACGGAGGGCACTAGCCTTTTGGATCCAGGAGAGTGGGTGTGTGCCCACCTACACCGTGGCCATGCCATTCAAGGGGACATTGTGCAGTAGCTGGAAACAGGACAGAACATGAATCACATCTGAACACAAAGTGGGTTTCTGGGACTTGACACGTGAGTCACCATGTGAATTGTTTCGTAACAACATAAAAGTCACGAAATTGCCATCAAAATGGACTCAGAAAACAAAAGGTCTTTTAGGGACATCCCTTAAGCGTGGCCAGCCACCCCCTCTCTGAGATTCTTTCTCACGGCGCCTCACTCTAGCCATAATGATGCCTGGGGACACACAGACACTAAGCTTCCACTGCCCTGCCAGTCAGTCCCCAGGGATCCAGGCCTGCAGGGCTAAGGGGGCCTGGGCTCCCACCTCCCCCAGAGGCAGCAGTGAGAACCACGAGCCACACCGCCATCGTGTGGCTGCTTGTGCAGCTGCGGCTGCCCGCCCCAACCACCAGCAGCATCCTGGAGGCTTGAGCATGGCGCCTGTCCTCCCATGTCCTACACTGCCTGGCTGGTTCCCAGGAGGCTGTGAGGGAGGCAGCAGGCTAGAGAGGAGACAGAATCCTTCCAGGGCTGTATAGCACCCTCCAGATTCTACTTCCTCCTCTGTGGTGACCTACACGAGCTCCTCAAGCTCTGTGTGCCAGGTGTACTCTGTGAGATGGAGAGAGGCTGCTCCCACAGAGCTGGAGGATATTCGGTGAGTTGACCCACATAGACGCTGACAGTGACACGCGTATCTGGCAATGCTTTAGGACATTAGGAGCTTCCAAGCCTTTGACCGTGATCCACGGGAAGATAAGCATTTTAATATCACAACCAAGGTCCCTCAGACATGTAGACAGACAGCAACAATTGTCTCATAAAGTACTACCAACAACACATGGCACACTCTGATCTTATGAACTCTATTGTCTAAAAACAAAAACAAAACAGATTATAGCCAGGCACTGGGGCTCACATCAGTACTCCTGGCTATTCAGGAGGCTAAGAGGCTAAGATCTGAGGATCGAGATTCAAAGCTAGTCCAGGCAGAAAAATCCCCAAGACTCTTATATCTAGTTAACCAGCAAAAAGCCAGATGTGGAGGGTGGCTCAAGTGGTAGAACACCAGCCTTAAATGGAAAAAAAAAGCCACGTAAGAGCACAGGTTCTTAGTTCAAACACCAGTACTGGATTATAACCCATTAAACTGATTTCACATATCAACCTATGGCTCACATTCCACAATCCAAAAACACTTCAATAGGCTTAGTCCAGCTTTTCCTCCTCAGGCCCCAAAGCCCTTGGGCTTCTTCACCTAGGCCTCATGCCTGCCTGATGACTGAGCCATGCCCACGCCAGGACAGGAGTTACCATGTCACTGAGGGGCCCTGGGCTGAGAGTTCAGCCTGCCCTGTGTGTCCCTGCAGGGGAAGAGAGGACCCCAGGGGACATCAGAACTAACACTGAGCTGGCCTCTGTGTTCAGTACTCTCCACATTCTCTCAGCCCCTCTATGGGGTATTCTTCGCATCTGACAGGTGAAAAACCAGAGGTCAATTGAGGTAAAGAGACTATGGGATAAGAATAAGCAGGACAGGTCCTGCTTTGGAATTCATAATGTGAACTGAGCAAGGAAATGGGCTCTCTAGAAACTGCTGTGAAAATGCTGAGTAGGACAGACAGGTGGCTGGAGAAGAGAAAGAGAAAGTGCTGGAGACTAAAAAAAAAAAAAAGCAGATATGAAAATGGCCAGGGTAGGAGCATCCTTGCCAGATGGTGGTTGGCATGATCAGGAGCAGCTGCAGGGAGAAAGTCTGACCTCAGGAGGAGATAGGGGATCTGGAGTCTGATTTCATTGTGGGTTTTTGTCCTGGGTGAGCCCAAAGGCCCAGGCAATGTCAGAGAACATGAACAGAAACCATGCCTGCGAAGACCTGACCTAATCAGTGAACAAGACACCACTAAATAGAGTTGCCATGGCAACTGCTGGCCAGGGCAAGTGGACCTGTTCCAACGAAGTCCCTCCCCGTAGCCAGGAGTAACACACCTGGGCAGCACTGAACCTGGCAGATAGACTGAGGACAAATAATATTAGCACAATGTGGCCAAGATGAGCTGGAAGAAAGCGTGGCAGTCATTTAGATAGGGCTGGTGTAATGGGATGAAGGAAATGGGGTTTGGAACCAGAAAAGTTGTTTTGGGTAAAAGCTCTTTGCTCATGGGAACAGTCACTGAATAACTCCAATGAAGTGTCAAGCCCTGGAGGAAGCTATGGGACACTGACAGTAGAGTGAGGAGGAACCAAAAAAGAAACAGACAGTAAGCCGGGGCTTCAACTCAGGAACCGGAGCTCTTCCTTAGCTTTTTCCCTTGCAGTTGGCATTCTAACCCCTGAACCACACATCCACTTGTGGCTTTTTGCTGGTCAATTAGAGGTGAGAATTTCACTGACTAGTCTTCCTGGGCTGGATCCAAACCAGGAAGCTCAGATCTCAGCTTCCCAAGTAACTAGGATTACAGGGGTGAGCCTAGTTTTAGCACTCAGCTTTGTCAACACTGAGTTTGAATTCTGGGCCTCACGCTTCCTATGCACATGCTCACTTCCTAGGCAAATGCTCAAGCACTTTAGCCAAGACACCAGCCTTTTTGTTATTTTTCAGATAAGTTCTGGTGCTTTGGCTCTGGCCAGCTTCAGACCACAATCCTCCTATCCATAGCTCCCACATAGATAGGATTACACATACATACCACCCACTTAATTTCTTTGTTGCAATAGTCTCAAAAAGCTTTTGTTTTGGCTGGCCTCAAGTCTCAATCCTCTAATCTCTGCCTCTCAAGTGGCTGAGATTACAGGCGAGAGATGCCACGTCTGGATAATGAGCTTCTTGACCTGGGCAAAGGACTTAACCCTTCTGCCTGTAAATCAATCCCTGAGATACTTATCAACCAAATCCCTGAATTGAGTTTATCTGAATCCCTGAGGGAGTAATTATCTAGTAATCACCTTCTGTGCATAATGCACTGTACCAGGTTGGCACTGACCATTCAGAGATGAAGAACCACATATCCCTGTTGGAAAAGTGACCCTGCAACGTGTTATGAAGGGTAGTGAATAAACCCCTGAAACGAGGAGGATGCAATTAATGCTGCTCAGAGATGTAAGGAGGGGTTCTACCGAGTGGAGAAAGAAACACCTCAAAATTAAGACAAGACGCGGAAGAGGACATAGGCATCGTGTTCTTGGAACCGTGAGGCCTTGAAAGGTTGGCACATAGGTACAAGTAGGTAGCCTTGACACCAGCCTGGGACACACAGCGCTAGGCCTCCGTTACTCTTGCAATGGGGGTGGGACGGGGGCAGGGAAGGGCCTAGGCCCTGACAGGTTTATGGTGCCTGCACTTTACCTAGGGGCTCAAGCTCGAAGGGCCCGGCTCAGCCCTTCATGCCGCTTCGTGGGAACCCGATTGGCTCCACAACCCCCCAGACCGCTGCAGCGTGCGGGACACGGGAGACTTGGCTTCTTTGTAAGGTAAGGAAGACAACCTTGCAGCACCTGTGGGCGGGAGGGGGGGTCGCTGGGCGACAAGATCAAGGGATGGACGGTGTAAAAGCAGCACAAAGTTACCAAACCTTGAACCCGGCCTTGGGGCAGCGGTTCTCTACCTCACATTCCCTCGGGCGCTGGTCCCGCCCCTGCCCCCCCCTCCCTTCTCATTCGGTCCCTCCTCCAGATCTGCAAGTTCTTCCGGTTCCCACTGAGGCTCCACCCCGTAGCGAGTCCCTATTGGTGGAAAAAATCCGAGCCGCCTTTCAAGCTGTGGAGAAACGCCCCCCCGGTAGCACTTTCCGGAAGTGACGCTAGAAAGGCCCTCCCCCGAGGAAGTGACGGCAGGAGGTGCCCTTGACAGGCGGGGAGGGCGGGCCGTGCATCCTTCCGCTCGCGCTGCTGGGAGGTAGGAGGCCGCGGGAGGCTCGGGGGCGGCTCGGGGCGGGCGGGAGCATATCGGGGGCGCGCTCCTCGGGGGCTGGCGGACGGAAGGGCGGGGAGCCCGGGTGAGGGCACCTTGCCCATCCGGAGAACCCGAGTCCCCGGTGGCATCCGAGCTCCGGGTGCCCTCCTTTTGGGTTCCTCCCACAGACGTCTCCCTTTTCCTTTGGTTCCCCCTCGCTCCGGGCCCTGTGTTCTTGGAATAGCTTGCGTCCTTCAATAGATCCCATTCCCCTCTCCTAACTTAAAGGGAAAAAATCGATAGAATAAAGGCTTTGCGGACGGGCCAGGCCTGGGTTCCAGCGTTGCCTGTCAATCTGTTTGTTTTTTTTTAATTTTTATTCCACCTACACCTTGATTTCTTCTTGGCTGTCAACTTTTTCTGTGCTGGTGTCCCTTCTTTCCTTTCATCCTCATTCCCCTCTTTGACCCCAGAAGTCATATATTATTTCCTTACATTCTGCCTTTCCAGTTCTCCATGTTATTGAGCTTCCTCCCCATACTCCCACTGTGTTCGTTTGTTTGCTTTATGGGATTCTGTTACTGTGTGTCCCAGCTCTCCCGCCTCTTTCCCTCACAGATGGCTCAACGATTTCTCCTGAGGAGGTGCCTGACCTCTGTCATCTCCAGGAAGCTCCCTCAGGGTCGGTGGGCTCTCCCCTCCGGAGCCCTGCAGAGCCCACAGTGCAGTCCTGGGGGCCTGACACTAACACCCAGCCCAGCCCGGACAATATCCACCACCAGAGTCTGTTTAACCACCTTCAATATCCAGGATGGACCTGACTTTCAGGACCGAGTCGTGAACAGTGAGACGCCAGTGATTGTGGATTTCCATGCACAGTGAGTAATGGGGTCTTATCTTAAAATTCTTGCCTACCCTGCCCTAGGTTCCCCTTTCATCAAACCACTAGCCTTCCTTTTTAAGTTAAGTTGATAAGATTAGGAGAAATGGGAGGGGTTCTCTAATTTTTTCCACCCTTTTTGATGCCCTGACAAGGACTTAAACTCAATCTCAGGCTCTTACTCTGTTTGCTTACTCAATAGATGGTGCTCTACCACTTGAGCCATATCTCCAGTTCAGCATTTTACTGGCTATTTGCAGATGGTGTTTCACAGACTTTTCTATCTGGGCTGGCTTTGATTCTTAAATCTCAGCCTCTTGAGTAGCTAGGATTACAGATGTGAGGCAGTGGTACCTAGCTTGCCTTTTCCTTTTAAAGGTAAAACTCCATAAATTGGCAGAGGCAGAAAGAATGAAAGGATTATCTGGGGAAAGGAAGGACCTGAAGTGTTCTGGGTTTTGGGTGAACCTCATTACCCACCCAAAACCATTGTCTAAGGATTGGGAGTTGCTAGTTTGACATGATTACATTATTTTCTCCAGCTCAAAAAGCATAAAAGCCACAGTTAGGAGCCATCATTTTGAGTCTTTAACTCCCATTTCTTTCTTCTGTGGAAAACAGGAAATATTTCTCTTTTTATCTGTTTCTCCCTACTTTTAACTGTACTATGCTAAAATAAATCCTTGGTAAAACTTACAAAAAAAAAATAAGTGTGTACTTTGGTAGGAGACAGATCAGTGAAGTTTTCAAAACTGACTAGAATCAGTGTTAAAAAAAAAAACATGTATCCTGTACTTGGCTTGCAGCATATACCAAGCAGTTCCAGGCCCTGCAGATGAGTTGTTTTTTTTTTAAACATCACTAAAGCTGTGAGGAAAATGGGCAAAAAAATACTATCAATGCTACCTTAGCATTGTCCATTGTGCATTGTGCTGGATGGGCAAGAACAGTAGGTGTTTGTGAATGACTATGGCTTGATTTTTAGTCTGGCCTTCATTTGTAGACCTTTGGGGTCTGGCTAGATCTTATGTACAAAACAAAAAACAAATAGACACCCATTAGAATAGTATCTTCTGTGCAGAACCAAGGTCATCTGATAGACCTTGGGAAGTTTTCTGGGCCAGTCTCTGGCATACTGTTTGGTTTCCTTCTGGTTCTTTTTTTGACTTGTTGTGTTGCCAGGGGCAGGCCGATGATGTTCTTGTAGTGGGAGATAAGATGTTACAGACTAGGCTTCTAGCTGTTGTAGATTCATTAATTGAAATCTCTGAATGGAAATTTGGTGTGGAGGGGTCGGGAGCAAGATCTCACTGTATAACCCAGGCTGGATTATAGGCAGGCAGCACCACACCTGGTTCATGGAAAGGATTTTTTAAAGGCTGAGAATAGCTGTGGCTCAAGTGGTAGAGCACTAGAACGATAGCCATGAGAAGAAAAGCTCAAGGACAGCACCGAGGCCCTGTGTTCAAGCCTCAGGACCAGCACAAAGAAAAAAGTAATAAAAAAATAAAGACATAAAGTTTCAGCCAGAAGACAGAGGTATTCTGCCCTGTTTCAGAGGGATCTTCTGTAACATGACTGATGAGGTCTCATTTTCTTCAACAAGGAAGTCAGATAAAGGGCGTGAATTTATCCATTTATTACCAGGCATAGCCTTAGTGCCTAGTATGTAGAGATCACTGCAATGTGTTCTAGAAGAGATATACCCCCTTCCCCCCAACACTGCCAACAGGTTACGTGTGTGTGTGTGTGTGTGTGTGTGTGTGTGTGTGTGTGTGTGTGTGTGTGTGTGTGTGTGTGTGTGTGTGTGTGTGTGTGTGTGTGCAGGGCAGTTAGAGTAATTGACATGGGCTTAGGGAGTGAAGTCACCTAGGGATGGTAAGAGAACTGAACAACCTTTGGCTACAGTCCTGGTGGTTGGTTATTTTTTAAACACAGGTGTCCACTGTGTTGCCTAGCAGGCCTCAAACTTGCAGTCATCCTGCTTCCTAAGTGCTGGGCTTTACAAGCTTAAACAACCAAGCCCGGCTTGTGCTGTGCTTCTTACCAGCCTTGTCATCTGCATAAGTCCCCTAACTCATGTGGACCTGAGTTTCTTTGGAAGATGCCTTTTCTCAAGGCTCTCTGCCCAGTCTGAGCTGAGATGGTATCAGCAGGATGACTGATATATTGTAGGCACTCCTAGATTTTACCTTTCCTCCTTTAGTGCTGAGGTCAGGGGGGGCTTCTGGAGAGAAAATAAATGAAGTGGTGAGCGAGCATTCGTTGAACTGACTATGTGTCCTTTCTCACCTGCCAAGGTGGTGTGGCCCCTGTAAGATCCTGGGGCCCAGGTTAGAGAAGATGGTGGCCAAGCAGCACGGGAAGGTGGTGATGGCCAAGGTGGACATCGACGACCACACAGACCTTGCCATAGAGTATGAGGTATGGGTACACAGGGGGTTGCCACAGAGGCCAGCATGGGTGGGCACAGGGACTACCAGGTAGCCAGTAAAGGGCATGTCTGGGGGATTTTCTGGAGTTTTCAGGAGTCTGGAGTCCTTGTCTCTCCCACTTTTAGGAGATGGCTAGTATGATCTCGAGCACCAGGCTGTTCTCTCTTAGCATTGGGACCTTGCTGCTTGCCTCTTCCCCCTTTCCTTCCCCCATTCCTTCCCCCTTCCCTTCCTCCTTCCCCTCACCTTCACTTAGCAGTTTGTGAGCTCTACCATGTGTCAGGCATGCAGGATTCTGACACAAACAAGGAGATCCTGTCTCCACACGTTTCTCAGTCTGTCGCCACAGGATATTAAGTAGACAGGTTGCTTTGCACTGTGTGCTCAGAAGGGTAAGAGTCCTTCAGATGTCAGGCCCTGTTACTTGATGCCCAGGATCTAGCCATGCAGACACTGACAAAATCAACACTCAGGAGCCAACCAACTTTCTCCCTAATGGAGTAAGTGGGAGGAATGTAGACGCTGCAGGCCAGTGGCCTCTGTGCCCTGGCTCTCCTCGCAGCCAGAGCAGCCATAGACAGGTCTGCAAAAACAGCAGGGTGTGGCTGAGCCAAGGGTGTGGCAAGTCGTAGAGTACGGGTCTAGCAGGCACGAGGCCTGCCGTTTAATTCCGCACACTGGAAGAGGGGATGGGGGCGTGGCATGGTCTGTCCCCTAAAACAGCATTTATAAAAACAGGCAGCAGCCAGGCTTTGGCCTGTGGGTCACAGGGTACAGATCCCTGTTTTAGGTTCAGGTGCTCAAAGAGTTGTAGATTTTAGCAGATTTGGATTAGGATACTTAGCCAGTAAAGTCTCTATCTATCTATCTATCTATTCCAGCAAAAAAAAGTCTGAAATCTGAAACATTTCCGAGGGTGGTAGGGGCTGGAGAGGATCTCACTGAGAAATGAACATAAGAGCAAAGAACTGAGGGGAGGGAGGGCTTTAAAAGAGCCACCAGACAGAGCAGACATCAAATTCCAAACCCATGAGCTAGCTGAGTGCCTGCAGCAGATGTCCTCTGGGCCCTAGAGACCATCTCCAATGGAGGAAAGGAGCTCTGTGTGGCCAGGTGTCTGAGTGAACGGTGCAGTCTGGAATGAGAGGGCAGACAGCAGAGGAAGCAGACTATACCCACTCTGGATGGGGATGGAAGGTTGGTCAGACACCCTGGCTGAAGGTAGCCTTACAGAGCTAAGGTCATACCTGGCAGCCTATGGGCCAGTTCTGGCTCACAGACGTGTTTGGTCTGGCTCTCGCCATGTTTTAAAGAAAGAAGAGACAGAGTCCTTAGCTCCCATTTCCTGCTCTGGAAATGTCTCTCTCGCCTCCATTTCTCCCAGCTTTAACCCTTTTGTACTAAAATAAATTCTTTTTTTTTTTTCCTTTTTTTTTTTTTTTTATTGTAAAGCTACTATACAGAGGGTTACAGTTACATGAGTGAGGTTATGAGTACACTTCCTCTTGAACATTGTTACCCCCTCCATTGTTTTCCCCCTACCATCCCCTCCCTCCCTCCCTTCCCCGAGGTTCTTTTTTTTTTTTGATTGTGATTAAATGATTACATAATTTCAAAATCACAAGTTCATTCTAACTTCCCTGGAGCAAATTGTCTACCACAGTCTGTAATATATAACAGTGTTCACATGTTATATACCATATTTGTGATCAGCAGCATGGGGATATTTAGTAGTGGTTCAACCAGATGAGCGGGAGTTCTTTGTTTCTTAAGTCCTGTTAGTTTTGTCGTTTCACCTAACCTTTTGGATTTAGCATCCACTTACCAGGGAGACCATGTACCGTTTGTCTCTTCGTTCTTGGCTTACCTCGCTCAACATGATTCCTTCTAGCTCCATCCATTTCCCTGCAAATGCCATTATTTTGTCATTTCTAATGGCTGCATAATATTCCATTGTGTATAGATACCACAATTTTTGGATCCATTCATCTGTGGTGGGGCATCTAGGTTGTTTCCATATCCTAGCTATTGCGAACAGTGCTGCAATAAACATGGAGGTGCACGTGTCCTTGTATATTGGTTCCTGTTGTTCAGGGTAGATGCCTAGAAGTGGTATGACTGGGTCGTAAGGGAGGTCAATCTTTAGCTTTCTAAGGACCCTCCAGACTGCTTTCCAAAGTGGTTGTATAAGTGTACATTCCCACCAGCAGTGTAATAGGGTTCCTCTTTCTCCACATCCCCTCCAGCTAAAATAAATTCTTGCTAAAAAGAAAACAGGAACTTGCCAGACACTGGTGTCTCACACCTGTAATCCTAGCTACTCAGGAGACTACGATATGAGGACCATGGTTCAAAGCCAGCCCAGGCTGGCTCTTATCTCCACTAAACTACCAAAAAAGCTGAAAATGGAGCTATGACTCAAAGTAGTAGAGTGCTAGCCTTAAGCAAAGAAGCTCCAGGAAAGCACTCAGGCTCTGGGTTCAAGATCCATGGCTGACCTAACACGCACACACAGAACTCTGTATTAGCATTTATGGGATCCAGGCATGGAGCACTAATCCCCGGATTGAAGCTGAAGGATGGCAAGTTGAACTTGGTTTGCACAGTGAGGCCCCGTCTCAAATTTGAAGAGAGAAAAGAATATGAATGTGTATCTGTACCCATTCCAGACTTGTGGTATTTTGAAATAGCTTTCAGTTTGCTGGCCCAGGCTCAACTCCCACCACACCATCTGAAGGAGAGGTACTTATCTTCCAGCCAACCCCTCCTGGCCCACCCCCATCCCTGCCTCAGCAAATGAGGCAGGGGCAGCACAAGAACCCTGACAGTTTCCCCTTCAGTGAGAGCAGGGGAGGTAGATGCTGGGTAGGCAAAACCACAGATAGCCCTGGCTTCTGGCCACTGACCCAAGGCTGTCCTTGGACTTGTTAGCCAAGGCAGCTAACAAGGGCTCTGGGGGAGGGATGAGGGGTGGCTGTTATTTAAGAAACTTCTATTGATGGCTCAGTCAGATGGGGCCTTCGACCTCTGGGATTCCCCTGGCTTGCCTGCTTGCCTGTCCCTGACCCTGGACCTCTAGTAGCTGCCAGCGTGGGGTGCAACCTCTGGCAGGAACCCAGGGCCAGAGGTCCTGGGGCCTCCACAGGTTCCGCTGTTGTTGGTTTTTTGTTTTTTTTTGTTTTTTGTTTTTTTGCCAGTCCTGGGGCTTGAACACAGGGCCTGGACTCTGTCTCTGAACTTCTTTTGCTCAAGGCTAGCGCTCTACCACTCAAGCCACAGTGCCACTTCCAGCCTTTTCTGTTTATGTGGTACTGAGGAATCAAACCCAGGGCTTCGTGCATGCTAGGCAAGCACTCTACCAGTAAGCCTCATTCCCAGCCCACAGATCGGCTTACGGTGGTTACTTGGAGCCTCAGGGACTTTCCTGCCTAGGCTGGCTTTGAACCTTGATCCTCAGAGCTCAGCTTTCTGAGTGGGATTGTGGGTGTGAGTTACCTCCAAGTCCTGGACCGGTGGCATGGCAGGCTCCTCCTACCCCTCTCTCTCCTTCCTTCACACCTGTGCTATATGAACAGTCTTAAGCAATGAACAAGAAGTTGCCACTAAGCCTTAGTACCCTTTGGACACTGCAAGAAAATAATTCAAGGATAGTGCCCAGGCTCTGCGTTCAAGCCCCAAGACTCCCTCCACCCCCCGCCCCCCCCAAAAAAAGCTCCCCGAGTGACAGGGTTTTTGCCTTAGTGTCTCGCCTGCAGGTAGCAGCTTCTCATGTCATAGTGTCCTAGCCGAGTTAGCAAGGGTGACTAGGGGAGAAAACCTGGCAAGGACCTTGAGCTCAGTGGCCTTGCGGGGTTGCTGGTACACATATATGCAGACATGCCTGCCCTGAGTTCTCCACAGACACAGCACATTTCAGCACACCTTCTCACCAG
The DNA here is from genome assembly GCF_019054845.1 of Dipodomys spectabilis. NCBI lineage: Eukaryota > Metazoa > Chordata > Mammalia > Rodentia > Heteromyidae > Dipodomys > Dipodomys spectabilis. The sequence continues at coordinate 19,617,061 of NW_024870840.1, read as the reverse complement.
CCCCTCAGTTCCCTTGACCCAGCCAGAACTGAGACTGAAACTGTCTTTTGTTGTTTGAGATAGTGTCTCAATATGTGGTCTAAGCTAGTGTCAAACTCTGGATTCTCCTCTCTCTGCCTCCCTAGTGCTAGGATTATATGCATGGCCACCATGCATGTCATAAACTTGCTCTGTTTTGCTTCTCTCCTACCAATGCTCCAGGACAGTATGCCAAGGACCTGGGCACTTACTGGCAGCATGTTCACTGGCTCCAGCCAGGAGCAGTAAAGCCATTGCCTCCAGTCACAGCCCAGATAGCCTGTAGTGTTTTGGATGGAGCTCCTCTCCAAGCCACCCCATTGAGTGCAGAGTCCTCCTTAGAGGACACAAAAAAAGACCCTCTCGGGGCTGGGAAGGTGGCTCAGTGGTAGAGCGCTTGCCTTGCATGCATGAGGCCCTGGGTTCGATTCCTCAGCACCACATAAGCAGAAAAAAAGCCAGAAGTGGTGCTGTGGCTCAACTGGTATTGCACTAGCCTTGAGCTGAAGAGCTGAGGGACAGCACCCAGGCCCAGAGTTCAAGCCCCATGACTGGCAAAAAAAAAAAAAAAAAGACCCTCTCCCCAGCTGGGCACTGATGCTTCACACCTATAATCCTAGGTACTCAGGAAGCTGAGATCTGAGGATCACTGTTAGAAGCCAGACAGTGTGCAAGGGTCTAGAAAAGTCCCTCTCTATAGGGACTAGAGGTATAGTTCTGGTAGAGTGCTAGCCATAAGCGAGAAAGACAAACGATTATAAGTCCCTGAATTCAAGCCCCAGTTCCAGCACTAAATTCATTAGAAAGATTCTGTCCATTTTGTTTTGTTTTTATTTCCCAGAACTGAGGATGGAACATGCTAGGCAGGTTCTATGCACTGAAGTCCATTCCCAGCCCAAAGACCACACCATAAACCATGACATCAAGTATCATTGTGAATTTTGGATCTTAGTGTTTGTTATTGCTGGTTTGTTTGCTATTGAACTTAACTCTGAGTGTGTCTCCTGTCCAGCATTTCTGCTAGCTAAAGGAAGTCGGAGACTTTTTTTGGCCCAGGCTGGCTTCAAACTCTGATCCTCCTGGTCTCAGCCTCCAGAGTAACTAGACTTACAGGCATGAGCCACCAACCCACCAGCACTCACCTATGTACTTCTTCTTAATGACTTAATGCTACATATAGAATAGGGTGGGCTTTCTTTTTTTTTTTTTTTTTTTTTGCATGCATTGCAACAAATTCCACAGAGTATACAGTGTATCCTGATCAGTCTCACAGTCCTTCAGCAGGTTTCATTGCTCCAGTCTCATCCATGCAAACAGACTATGAAATGTTTATTTTAGAGACAAGACAGGGTATGTCTACCAAGGTGCTAAGTTCGAAGCCTGCAGTAGTTTCTACTTCACTGCTCCTCTGCGAGCCACTAGAGGGCGCAAGAGGCCATCCAGTAGTGTGGCCTGGAGATGGATAAGCCTTGTGCAGGGCCTTCAGTCTTAATGCCACCACCCATTCCAGGGTGTATAACCAGTCAGGAGCCAGCAGGGAGGCTATGAGCAGGGACACCGTGGTCGGCCTCTGTTGGCACAAGCCCTCTGAGAAGTTTCAGCTGACACTCCGTGCCAGGATAGTCCTTAAAGGGGCCCAAGGGGCCTAACAAGGGCCAAGACCATCCTCCTGCCTGCTGGTGGTCCTCTGTGCGCCCATTAGGAACGGTGCCCACAGAGGAGCGAGGGCTGAGGGGCTGGGCAGCCAGACCTGCTTTCCACTCTCCTTGGTAACTTATGAACCCTGATGGAAAATCTCACCTCCCAGGGGTAACCCTGGCCAGTCCAGCCTCAGGCTGGGCAAGGGCCCAGTGGGGTTGTGGATGCTCCCTCATTGCTTCGTGACTAACCTATATGTAAAGAAAGTCCGAGTTTGTCTCATTCTGTTGATGTTTTCTCAGATGCCAGACAGCAGGGTCTGGCCTGGTCAGCATTCTGTGGAATCTCTAGGGGCCCAATCACAAACTAGAAAGACCTCTACCTTGCCCATCTGCCTCCAGCCTAGCAGGCTTCAGGTTGTGTATGGCTGCACCTTCCTCCCATACCACCCAGTCCAGTCGGAGGCTACGGTTGGAGCCCACGTTTCCGGGCTGTGCTGGGCAGTCACAGCAGTATGTTGAAGTGTTCCTCCTGGACCCCCTGTGCCACCATTTACTGAGTGCCCACTGTATGCCAGTCATACTGCCAGGTTCTGACACTTGTTGCCAGGTCCTGTGCAGAGGCTTGACCTGCAGTATGCTTGCACTCTACCAGAAGTCTTGTGTCTTGGCTTGTGATGTGGATAGAGACTTCGTGTAGTGAAGTAGAGCAAGTCCACCAGCCCCAGAGCCTGAGGCCTAGTCCCTCAGCTTCCCACACAAATCTTTAGTCCCAGTCCCAAACACTAAAAGTAGACGTCATCATCCTGGGTTTCTGGAGGAGCGCTGCGAGGCTGGGAAGCATGATGTGGCTGTGAGACTCACAGCGGGATTTGGGCTCCCCCAGGACCGCCCCAGCCTACAGCTGCATGGGGTATTTTCAGCCCCTGGCATTCTGGCCAAACCACTGGGCCAGTGAGTCAGTCATATGTGGTTGGGAAGGAGAGTTCTGTTGAGAGCTTGCTGTGGAACACATTTCCCCAGCGGGTGGCCCCAAGGCCCTGCACCAAGGGAAGACCCCCTCTCTCTCAGCCCTACCTTTGGCCTCAGCTGTCCCTGATCAGGATGTGCCAAGCCTTCCCCACAAAAGCTTGGGAATGATGCCAGAGATGCGTTCATCTGCCGGTGACTTGAACTCCATCTTCTCCCCCATCCAGGTGTCAGCTGTGCCCACCGTGCTAGCCATCAAGAACGGGGATGTGGTGGACAAGTTTGTGGGCATCAAGGATGAGGACCAACTGGAGGCCTTCCTGAAGAAGCTGATTGGCTGACAGGCAGGGCAGAATCCTGACCGCCCTAGCCCACCTGGGACCCCGTCCCAGGGAGGAGCCCAGTAGAACTCAGCCCTGCTGCCAGCCCCTCTCCTCTGGCCCCTGTGGACCAGTGGTCCCAAGCTGGCCAGCTGCCAGGGCAGCGGCAGAGGAGGGGTGCTGCTGCAGATGTGGGGCGTCGTCTTCCTGCCCATCTCCTTTTGTCTGCTCCCTCTAGGGCCTGCTGCAGTTCCCCAGGAAGCCCGAGAGCCCAGGCAGCCTGCAGCCGACGGTCCAGGCAGAGGCAGCTCAGTCCTCCTTCCCCTCGGTCCTGATCCAAATACCCAGCTGGGCTCATCTGCCTCTGCCTTTTCCTCTCCTGCTGCTGTTTTGTGAAAATAAGAAGGAAACAAGAAGCCACATGAATGAGAGTACAATATAGTTCTCTCATTTCTTGTAGGTCTGTAATAAAGAACTTTATATGACCCCCTTCGAACCTTCTACTGTGAAAGGCAGACCCTGAGCCCCACGCTTGTCCCCCCGCAGCCACCTCTGCTCCCCTCCCTGCCTTCCAGGCACAGGGCAGAGAGGGGGGCATGGGGCTACAGGCTCCCTCATTAGCCAGCCCTTTGGTTCTCAAGGCACGAGGTCCGACTGTGAACAAATTAGACTAATAAAACCAGGGTTCGTACTGCCAGCCATTTGTGTTGTCAGGCTACTGTGCACCGCTGCCTGTCCACTTCCCTGGGTGGCCTGTCCTGATAGTGCTTTGTCCCCAGTGCCTGCAGTACTGGAGCTGCCCACCTGTCCTGCCCTCCTGAGGCAGTGTCCCCACTGCCCAGACATGACATCATGGGACTGAGGTGGGTTTCCACATGGACATGTTCTACATGCTGGACCAACAGGGTCTACCACACTTGCATGTGTGGAGAACGTCCTAAGTTTGGGGACCAGATTTCACCCATCCTATCCCAGGTCCCTGGACATGGAGTGTGTCAGGCCAGCCAGGCTTGTCTGCCAAGAAAGCCAACTTCCCTTCCATCTCCCTGTGCCGAACTGCTGCTCTGGCTCAGTGACCTGTTCCTCACAAGATTGGGTACTTCGAGGGATGCAGGCTGCGGGTCCCTGGATGACCCCCAGGGCCAGATCTGGCAGCAGCTGGCAGTAGTGGAGGCATGTTCAGGAGGCGGCCCTGAGGGGAGTGTTAGGGTTTTGCGCTCCTGCTCCACACAAGTCCCGTGTTGGTGTGTGTGCGTGTGTGTACACATGTATGCACGCACCGTCACTGAGGCTGGAACTCAGGGTCTGGGCACTGTTAAGGCTGATATTCTACCACTTTTATTTTTTTTAAGTCGGTCATGAGGCTTGAACTCTGGGCCTAGGCACTGTCTCTGAGTTCTTCAGCTCAAGGCTAGCATTCTACCACTTGAGCCACAGCTCCACTTCCTGTTTTCTAGTGGTTTAATGGGGATAAGAGTCTCAGACTTTCCTGCCTGGGCTGGCTTTGAACTGTGATCCTCAGATCTCAGCCTATTGAGTAGCTAATATTATAGGTGTAGGCCACCCGTGCCTGGCTTTCTACCTCTTTTTTGTTTAAGTGGGTTTTTTTTGTTTTGTTGTTGTGTGTGTATATGTCTGCCAGTCCTGGGGCTTGAACTCAGGGCCTGGGCACTGTCCCTGAGCTGCTTTTACTCAAGGCTAGCACTCTACCACTTGAGCTACAATACCACTTCCGTCTTTTTCTGTTTATGTGGTACTGAGGAATCAAACCCAGGGCTTTGCACGCTAGGCGAGCACTCTGCCACTGAGCCACATTCCCAGCCTATTCTTCCACACACAAGCTCCACTTCTGGCTTTTTGCTGGTTAATTGGAGATTAGAAGCTCATGGATTTATCTACATGGGCTGACTTTGAACTGAGATCTTCACATCTCAGCCTACTGAGGAGCTAGCATTACAGGCGTGAACCACAGGTTACCCAGTTTATGGCCCAGGTCATGTGGCTCATGACTGTCTTACCAGGGATTTCAAACCAAAGCATCTTCCCTGGATCATCTTGTGCTGGGCCTTATCTCCTAAACCATCAGGGCTGTTTACACAGCCAGGGTTGAGTAATCTCACCCAATGAGCAGGGGGTGGGGCTTCCTGCTCTACCTCTGCTACTCCTTAAAAGGTGCCCTTCACCCAGAACTTTCTACACACATTACCTCATCTAATTCCACTCTTGTGAGGCAAGCATTATTTCCACGTTGTAGGTGAAATAACCGTCCAGAAAAATTGACTTGCCCAAGGTCTAGTCTCAAAAGGAATGTTGACAAATGGACACCTGGCCTGTCTCTGAGTGGGAAAGGTGAGCTGGGCGAGGCCAGCAATGCCACCCCCTCCCCATGGCTTCACCATGCAAGGCGAGCCTCTGGCCTGCTGGTTAACTGGGGTGGCTGTGAGTCACCGGCTGTGAGCAGAAGCCTTTCTCAGGGTGAGCTTGTCTAATTCCAGGTGCTGACCTCAGGCATAGGCCGCGGGGCACTAGCAGCCCCAGTGTGGTCTCTGGATATCCCCTTGGCCCCAGAGGCAGGAAGCAGAAGGGAGGAGTTTAGCTGCTGACAACCTCCACAACCAGGTAGCGAGGCACAGGAAAGGTAGCATGTGGTGACAAAGTCACCCACTGTGAGTGCCTGTCTTTTTTTTTTTTCCAGTCCTAGAGCTAGAACTCAGGGTCTGGGCACTGTCCTTGGGCTTCTTTTTGCTCAAGGCTAGCACTGTAGCACAGTGCCACTTCCAGCTTTTTCTGTGTGTGTGGTACTGATGAATCAAACTCAGGGCCTCATGCCTGCTAGGCAAGCACTCTACCACTGAGCCACCTTCCCAGCCCTGAGTGCCTGTCTATTCTCCTCTGTAGAGTCTCCAGCTGGCCTCCCAGTCACAAAAGAGACAGAGCAGGGAGAAGCAAGGCTGAGGCTGAGTTCCCATTCCAGATGGAACAGCTCCCCATCAAGAGTGATTTGCAGGCTGGGAATGTGGCTCAGTGATAGAGTGCTTGCCTAGCATACGTGAAGCCCTGGGTTTGATTCCTTAATACCACATAAACAGAAAATGCCAGAAATGGCACTGTGGTTCAAGTGGTAGAGTGCTAGACTTGAGCAAAAGCAGCTCAGGGATTGTGCCCAGCCCCTGAGTTCAAGCCCCAGGACTGGCAAAAAAAAAAAGATTTGCATTTAGGAGCGATTGGAATAGAAAATCTTTGGTAAAGCATCTGACCATGCCCATAAAGGAACTTAGCTTCAAAGACCCCAGGCTGGTGGCAGGAGATTCAGATGAGGGCTCAGGAAAGGGAGACTTGGCATGCCCTTGGGTAGGGCTAGGATTGGCTCCCAAGCTCTCCAAAACAGTGAAGCCCCACCCTTTCTCCTTGGGCTACAGGAGATGAGTAGGAGGGGCTGTGTCTCTGAGGAGATAGGCACCACGTCCAGATCAAAAGGACACTGTCAATGCCATCATCATGGCCCTTCCAAGCAGACCTGGCCTAACCAGGGGCCGAGGGGTCACCTTGGCCCCCTTCCCTGCCACCTGGGGAAAGCTTTTCCAGAAAGTGAAGGCAGTTCTGGCCAGGCTGCGGAAATCCCTAATGTGCGGCCCTGGGCTGGGTAGGGCCTAGAAAACAATGCCATGGCTGCAATCTCGGTAGACAGGATGCTGGCAGCCACCATGGCTTCCTCCCTGCTGCCTGGAACACTGCAGCAAGCATGACCTTGAACCCTGACCCCAGAGTCTCTGGGAAATCAGGGCCTTTGGTTGGCAGGAGCTTCACCTCTCCAGTTTTTGGAAGCTAAGGGTATGAGTAGGGTGGGAAGAATCTTTTTTTTGGGGGTCCGGTCGTGGGGCCTGAACTCTGGGCCTGGGTGCTGTCCCTCAGCTCTTCAGCTCAAGGCTAAGGCTCTACCACTTGAGCCACAGCACCACTTCTGGCTTTTTTCTTTATGCGGTGCTGAGGAATCGAACCCAGGGCCTCAGGCAAGCAAGGCAAGTGCTCTACCATTGAGCCACCTTCCCAGCCCCGGTGGGAAGAATCTGATCTGAGTTCAAGTCCTCTTGGCTGGATGCTGGTAGTTCATGTCTGTAATCCTAGAGATCTAAGTAAGAATCATGGTTCAAAGCCAGGTGCTGGTGGCTCACACCTATAATCCTAGCTACTCAAGAGGCTGAGATGTGAAGATCGCAGTTTGAAGCCAGCCTGGGCAGGAAAGTCTGTGGGATTCTTTATCCCCAATTAGCTACCAAAAAACACCAAAAATGTGGCTCAAGTGGTAGAGTGATAGGCTTGAGCAAAATGAAATTCAATGACAGTGCCCAGGCCCTGTGTTCAAGCCCCAGGACTACATACACACACACAAGACACACAAGTGGTAGAGTGATAGGCTTGAGCAAAATGAAATTTGATGACAGTGCCCAGGCCCTGTGTTCAAGCCCTAGAACCACACACACACACACACACACACACACACACACACACCAGCTAAGCCAGAAAAGTCTATGAGACTTATTTCCAATTATTGAACAAAAAGCCAGAAGTTCAAGCCCCAGTACACACACATACACACCTCCTGCCCTTGCACCTGCTAGCTATGGGACCTTGTGCAAGTCACCATTTGAGGCTATTGCACATAAGTAAAATGGGGGTCAGTGCACGTCACCCCAACACCTGAGTCCTCACAACAAGCTCCAGAGGCAGACAATTCCTGCTGCCATTTTACAGATGAGGAAAATTGAAGCTCAGTGTGCATAAGTCATGTCGCATGGATAGGTGTCTGAGCTGAGATTCCAACTCATACCTGTGTGATGGCAAAGTTGATGCTCTTACCCTCTGGCTAGTCTGCTTTTCCTCTGGGCAAGGTGTTCACTATAATGGGCCCCCACTGCACTCCTGCAGTTGGGGCTCATGAGGTCCTTGGGGGGGAATCAAGTGTCACAGTAGATGGAAGCACTTCAGGGCAAGTTGCTCAGCAGTGTTAGTGGTTCTTCCTCCTCCTTGGCCCCCCCTTCCTCTAAGCTGCAGCCCCTGAAGGGAGTGTCCAAGATCAAGCTCTCAATCCCCCATGAGAGGGTCAGCCCCGTCCCAGCTGAGCACCTTGCATGGGGCCCTGCATCTCCCCTGATCCCTGCTACCGGCTAGTCTTGCTCTAGGTCAGACAGCCCTGGGGAGCTACAGTGGCTGACCTCACCCCTGGAGAATGCCCAGTGGAATTTGCCCTGAATCGTCTCCCCACCTCAGCCATTATGACTGCCCTTCCCACGGCAGCCATGGGAGTGTTTCTGGGGAGCTAAGACACCCCTGCTATACCCTGTGCTTACTAACTGGGGCTGAGCTGGGGCCCATCTGCAGCCAACTATAGAGAATGCTGGGAGGTCGCTGTCTCTCTCCCATTCTTGCCTTCCCCTGCCTCCTTATGGAGAAGAAACAGTGCCTTTCTAGCTCCCCTAAGTTCTCACAGACCTTCCTTCCCTGGCTGGCTTCAAACCTCAGATCCTCAGATCTCAGCCTCCTCCTGGGTAGCTAGGATTACAGGAGGGAGCCACCCATGCTGGGAAATGTCCTCATTTTAACAGTCACTCTCTCAAAGTACTGTCACCAAATACATTCCTATTCTGAGGGAGGGGGGAAGATCCCAAAATTGAACAATGAAGGCTTGCCAGACACTTCTAACCATGCCCAGAGTGTGTGTAAACTACATTTTCTGGCTTCCTTCCTTCCTTCCTTCCTTCCTTCCTTCCTTCCTTCCTTCCTTCCTTCCCTCCCTCCCTCCCTCCCTCTCTCTCTCTCTCTCTCTCTCTCTCTTTCTTTCTTTTTGTATTTTATTGGAGAGAAGAGTCTCACAGACTTTCCTGCCCTGGCTGGCTTCAAACTGCAACCTTCAGATCTCAGCCTCTTGAGTAGCTAGGATTACAGGTGTGAGCCACCAGCACCTGGCTTTGAACCATGATTGTTACTGAACTCTCTAGGATTACAGGCATGAACTACCAGCATCCAGCCAAGAGGACTTGAACTCAGATCAGATTCTTCCCACCCTACTCGTACCACTGTGGTGGTGATGAACCTCCAATTGGGCTCTGGTCAGCAGAGGAGGCCACTTTCTCCCAGAGGGCAGAGCAGCAAGGCACACAGGGCTGTGGGTTGTGGTCCCAGGGCATAGAGCAAGGAGGAGGCAGAGCATGATTAAAAGCCAACAATCTAGCCAGGCTCTGGTGGCTCACACGAGTAATCAATCCTAGCTACTTAGGAAGCTGAGCTCTGAGGGTCACAGTTCAAAGCCAGCCCAGGCAGAAAAGTCTGTGAGAGTCTTATCTCTAATTAACCTCCAGAAAACCAGAAGTGGAGTTGTGGCTCTAAGTGGTAGAGCACTAGCCTTGAGCAAAAGAGCTCAAGGACAGCACCCAGGCCCCAGAGATCAAGCCCCAGGACTGACAAGAAAAAAAAAAGAAAGAAAGAAAAAAGAAAGCTAGTAGTCTGTACCTGCGGGACACAGGGGCCCCTGCTCTCTCCCATGCCTCCGCCCAAGCCCTGCGCCGGGCCCTGCTTCCCTCCAACTGCCCTGCAGTGGGGCTTGCACTGTTCTGCTAGTGTCTCATTGTTAGTCTTGAACCTATTGTTACAGGTTTAGGTATTGCCAGTTAATTACTTTTCCACCATAAACGAGGTGGAACAAACATGTTTGGACATTAGAGCTGTTTTTCTTTCCCTTTTCGATTTTTATAGAAAGGGAGTTTCAGGGCAAAGGGAGCGTGTTATTGTCCTTAGGCCTGACAGGAGCATTCCCAAGCCCAACTGGCAACCGGAGCTGGGCTCCACCTGCACCTGGTTTACTTTGGGGGAGGGGAGGCAGCCAGCTGGAGTGTCCTGTGGCATTCACCTCTGCCTGGCCCCACCCACAGCCGCCTTTTCCTTCTCTCGGCTTTTGTAGCCTCCAGTTTGCAGTCAAAGTCCATATAAGGATCTGATCTCGGGTTTGGGGTCTGGAGTAAGGCCTGAGAATGCAATTTCCATGCTAAGAGCCCTGGATGACACCCAGAGGCCCCAGCCTCTGCCAGCCTGGCCTGGTGCACCTGTCCCTTTGGGCGCCTTTCATGTCTCCATCCTGCCCACCCGGCAGCCGCCTCAGTCTGTAAGATGGCCCAGTGAATGGAGTGAGTGACCTCACCAGGAGTCCCCTTGTGCCAAGTATGGGGTCTGCCTGTGCCTCAGTGCCTCTGCCACTTTAGATGTTACATCCTGTTTGTGCCAGACATATTAGTAGTTTCCTCTGTAAGTGCATGAGTGTGCATGCACATGTGGTATAAGCTAGTACTGGAACTTGGACTAAGTACCTCAAAGTCTTGCTGAGCTTCTTCGCTCAAAGTTGGTGCTGTACCACTTGTGCCACAGCTCCGCTTCTGGCTGTGTGTGTGTGTGTGTGTGTGGTTTATTGAAGGTAAGAGTCTCATGGACTTTCCTGCCTGGGCTGGCTCTGAACCCTGATCCTCAGATCTCAGTCTCCTGAGTAGCTAGGATTACAGGAATGAGCGAGCCCCCAGCACTCAACCTCTTCTGGCTTTTTGCTGGTTAATTGGAGATAAGAGTCTCGGGATTACAGGTATGAGCCACCAACACCAGCAGATCCCACATTGTGGGATCCCTGTGCTACTGAGAAAGGAAGGCTGGGAACAAAGCCACTGAGCATGGACCAGGAAAAAGAAAGCCCAGAGAGGATAGGGGCCTTGCCTGAGTTACTCAGCACCCAAGAGGAGCACCCAGAGTGGTTCTGAGCATCCACCCCCAGTCTTGGGGGCTATTCTTTTTTTTTTCCTTTTTTCTTTTTCTATTTTTTGGTCATGGGCTTTGAACTCTGGACCTGGGCACTGTCCCTGGGCTCTTCAGCTCAAGGTGAGTGCTCTACCACTTGAGCCACAGCACCACTTCTGGTTTTTTGATGGTTTATTAGAGATAAGAGTCTCATGGACTTTATTGCCCTCCCTGGCTTTGAACCGTGATCCTCAGACCTGAGTAGCTAGGATGACAGGTGTGAGCCACCAGCGCCCGGCCTTGGGGTTGTTCTTGACTAAGGCTGTCAGGGAAGTTGGAGGTGCCCGTGCCTGCCAAGTCCCACGTTAAGGCCCTCTGTACCTGGGAATGACTTTACAGTGGCTGCAGGCCCTGGATGTCAGGGGTCATGGTGTTTGCCTTCATATTCCATCTTTAGATACATAAAAAGTTTGAGCCTAGAGGGGAGAGGCAGATCCTTCAGTGTTGGCTTAGTACCTGGCCCTGACTACTGGGCCACAGTCAAGCATGGCTGTGGGTCTCAGGCCTTAGGAACAGGAATCTCCTCCCTCAGTAAAGGGGAGGAAAGGAGGTTCTGCTACCCAGGCCCCGGGCTCCCTGGACAGTGACCCGGGAGGAGGCAGCCGGCCAGCAGCAGTGGGGTGGCTCAGATGAGGCTGTTTGTGTGAAGGTCCCCGCTGCTCCCACCCCCTCAGGCCAGCTCGGACTCCGAGTCCTCCCTACGGGCTGTGTTTCCCAGAACCCAGCTCCCCGGGTCATGAACCTCAGAGCAGGAGGCCTTCGGAGATCAGCGCCCAGCTGGGGGAAGAGACGGGCCGATGAGAGGCGGGGTCAAGGAGGGGTGCCTTAGCCAAGCCTTTCTTTCTCTAGTGGCCCATGAAACAGCATTTCGTGCAGACATCGGTCCCCACCAGACTGCAGGTCCCAAGGAAGATAGCTGCTTCCTTCTCTCAACCACTAGGGCTGGGCAGAGGGGCCTGGCCCAGGAGAGGCCCATGGGTCTCTATGATAGCAGAGCTCCTCCCAACCTGGGCGGAGACTATACTTTCCTTGTCACTCCTTTACCCTGTATTTTGGAAACTCTGAGATCATGTGATTTCCCAATTGACTAGGCCTTCACAGTAGGCGGGCATGAAGGGGACTCAGTGAAGAACAGTGATGGGGGGGGGGGTGGGGGAGAGGACAGTCCTCAGTTCCAATCTAGGCTGGCCAGACATCCTAGTTTGTAACTAGAGGAATTACTGGGGCATGGTAACACTAGTCACCTGGTGTCGATCCTGCCATTTATGCGTGACTGTAGGTAAGTAACTTTATCTCCTGAGTCATCCAGCTTCTCCATAATTGAGGTTCATAGCTACTCTAAGCCCCTGCCATTTGCCAGAAAGCTCTGGGAAACTATGGAGGAGAGCTAAGCTGGGCTTTGGCCCCGAGGATGTGAGGACTGATGGTTATCACAGTGAGGAACCTCCTTTCTCTCCCCATCCCCATAGCCTGAAATTCATTCTCTCACTCACAGATACCAGGTCACCACCTGCTATGCATCAGACCCCCAGAAGGCCTAGCCAGAAAAGGAGTGCTGGCCTGCTGGATCTCACAGCACCTGCAGGGGGGAGTGGAGAACAGTAAGATGCATTTGTTCAACAACTGATTTTTCACAAGCAGCTACTACATGCTAAGTGCTGTCTTAGCGTTTTACATTGGCTCTTCACCAAAACACAATGAGGTAGGTATTATTTTATTCCTATTTTGAAGATGAAATAATCAGGCAAGTACAGTGGTACACAGCAATAGTTCCAGCTACTTGGAAGGAAGAGCACTGATTGAGTCTAAATTGGGGCTGTAGTGTGCCACGTCCACCAGGTGTCCATATGAAGTTTGACATCAATATGGTAAGGTCCTAGGAACAGAAAACTCCAGGTTACTTAAGGAGTAGTGAATCAGCCTGGGTCAGAAACAGAGCAGATCAAAAACTCCTGTGCTGATCAGAAAGGTTAATCAGTAGGACAGGAAGAGGACACTAACAAGGATCCTTTCAGAGGATGTCCGCGTGTCAAAGTGTGTGCAAGAGAAGGGCTTTCTGGAGCGAGCAGCAGGTGCAAAGTGGCCACTACAAAACAGCATGGCACATCCAGGGAACAGTAGGTTACCAGAGGCCTGTCAACACCCAGGAGGTGACATTGAGACTGTGAAGGGTTTGAAGGAGTAGAGTGAAGGTAGCAGGGTAGCAACTGAACCAGTCTCCTTCCTTCCTTCCTTTCTTCCTTCCTTCCTTCCCTCCTTTCTTTCTTTCTTTCCTTCTTTTTCTTTTTTGTGCCAGTCCTGGGGCTTGAACTCAGAGCCAAGGTGCTGTTCCTGAGCTTTTTTGCTCACTTAAACCACAGATTCACTTCCAGCTTTTGTGGTGCTTCATTGGTAGGAACATGGACTTTCCTGCCCAGGCTGTCTTCAAACCAAGGTCCTCAGATTTCAGCCTCCTGAGCATCTGAGATTGAGGGTGTGAGTCACCAAAGACACAGATCTGGATTTTTCAGGACCTAGGCTGCAAGGAAAGCCTGAACACGGGAGGCCGGGGACGGTGCGTTTCCTCCTGAGGGACCTCTTCCTATGATTAAAATCTTGCCCCACGGAGAGGAGGCATTAGGCGTTGGGTTAGGCAAATGCTTCCGATGAACCAAGGGCAAGGTTAGCAAGGTCCTACGCTTGGCCTGGGGTCACAGACTTATTTGTGCCAGTTAGAAAAAGACCCCCGTGGGGAGCAACGAGGTTAGGGAAGGCTCACCCTTTCACCAGGCGCGCTCCAGGGCGGGGTCCCCCTAATGGTCTCCCCCTCTAGCAGGATAAACGCACGCTAGTCTCAAGAGGGCCCTCGTCAGGAAGGTAGATCCCCTGGTTTCTACAAATCGGGCCCAGTCTGAAGACGCTGGAGAAGTGGAGAGCCCTCCCCAGGGGTGGGCGGGGCAGGAGGTGGGGCCTGGCGAGACGCCACGCCCCCGCCCAGGCCCCGCCTCCTCGCGCCGCGCCTGTCCAAATACGGCAAACACCGCGGCACCTCCCGCTCCTCCCGCGGCTGAAGTCACTTGGGTCCTCCCATCTGCTCCGGGCACCCCGCCGCGCAGACCGGAAGTGCTGCCCCGCCCGCCGACCGTGTGTTGGCGCCCTGGGGTACCGCTCCAGCCTGGGCGCGCCCCGCCCACCGCCTTGCGCCCCGCCCCGCCCACCGCCCTGCGCACCTGCGCACCTGCGCCCCGCCCCGCCCACAGCCCTGCGCACCTGCGCCCCGCCCCGCCCCGCCCCGCCCACAGCCCTGCGCACCTGCGCACCTGCGCACCTGCGCCGCCGCGTCTGCGAGAATCTGAAGCCCGCGCCATCCGCGGGATGCAGGGAGTGAAGCTGGGAGGAAGGTCAGCATTCCCTACCAGTTTCTCCACCGACGTTCCTCCGTGCCAGCCCTGTGGTTCATTCAGTAAATATTTGTTGTTTGTTTGTTTATCGCCAGTTCTGGGGCTTGAGTTTGGGGCCTGGGCGCTGCCCCTGGGCCTTCGTGTTCAAGGCTAGCGCTCGACCCCGTTAATCCCCAGGCTTCAACTTCCAGCCGATTTGTAGTTCTTTGTCTCGCAGGCTTTCCTGCCTGGGCTGACTTAGATCTGCGATCCTCAGGCCTCGGCCTCCCGAGTAGTCAGGATTATAGGTGTGAGCCACCGATGCCCTGCCAATTTATTTTTTATTATCTTTAAATGGTTGTACAAAGGAGTTTGTCTTTTTTTATATAATTTACTTTATTGTGATTGTAGAGGTCATGTAGAGAGAGGGATTACAATTACATGAGTCAGGTAACGAGTACATTTCCTTTTGTACACTTGTACAAAGAAGTTTTAATTCAGCATGGCAATTTATGAGAACAATGTAACTTGTCACTCTCATCATCCCCACCTCCCCCCTCGGTAAATAATTTGGTAAGATGCCATCCCAGAGTATCAGGCTCTGGAGGAAGGCCCATGTCCTCTCCTGGAATCCACAACTCGGTGGAGAAGTTTCATCCAGAAAGGATTTTAAAAATCAAATACAAAGTTGGTCCCAGTGGCTCACGCCTGTAATCCTAGCTACTCAGGAAGCTGAGATCTGAGGATCACAATTTGAGTGGAACCCTGTCAGGAAAGTCCATGAGACTCATCTCCAGTAAACTCCTAGAAAACTGGAAATGGTGCTGTGGCTCAAAGTGGTAGAGCATTAGCCTTGAGGGGAAAAATCTCAGGGTCAGTGCCTGGGCCCTGTGTTCAAGCTTCACAATCAAGAAAAAATAAAATACAGATGTTCTCTCTCTCGCAATACAAATGGTCTCTGTCTCTCTCTTTCTCCTCTCTTCCCCTCTCTTCTTCTCCCCTCCTCCTCCTCTCTCTCTCTCTCTCTCTCTCTCTCTCTCTCTCTCTCTCTCTCATCCTGGGGCTAGAACCCAGTGCTTGGGTACTGTCCCTGGGCTTTTTCACTCAGGCTAATGCTGTGCCACTTGAGCCAGAGCTCCACCTCTTGCTTTGTTTGGGTAGTTAACTGAATAGTAGAGTATCATGGACTTTCCTGCCAGGGCTTCCTTCAAACTATGATCCTTATATCTCAGCATCCTGAGTAGCTGGGATTACAGGCATGAGCTACTGGTGTCAGCATGAGCCACTTTTTTTGTGAAAGACCTACCCATTACCACAAGAGTTTATGGCTTTTGCTTCTTGCCTGTGACTATTGTCTGCCTCTTAGATGCCTCTGTGGTGCCATCAGCTCCACCACCACCCTAAACATGCCTTTATTGGGGCGCTTAACACAGTCAATAGTGATTGACTGTGTCTCCTACACCTGACTATAAGCTCAAGGAAAGAGGACTTCCTCTGGTGGTCTGCTGCCTGCAGGAGCTGTCAATGGCCGACTGTTTGTTAAGCAAGCTTGGACATCAGTCCCTCAAATGCATTCAGCCTCCAAGCCATAGATCATTCATGTTCTTCAGCCATAAATCCGAGTAGCCAACCCTGACTCCAAACACTATGTTTTGGTATGGACCAGTCTATTGACAGAGTCCTGTGAGCCCTGTGCTGGGGCAGATCTGCCCACAACAAAAGGGCCATCCTGCCTGGATACCTGGGGGAAGAGGATGAGTGCCACCATTGGACAAATGACTTCACTCCTTGGATGACAGCAGAGTTGGCCTAAGGCTGAGAGAAAGAGGAGTTAGAAGGAAACTGGCAGGTGTGCAGAGCTGAGGGGGCGAGCAAGTATGTGGGCATGTTGCCCAGGAAGGGGTACTGCACCCACTTCTGCTGGTGAACAAAGGGCCCAGACGTATGGTATAAGCCAGAGGCTTTTCAGGGGTTTGTTATTGTGACAGTAGTAAGAAATACATTGTGCTGGACACTGGTGACTCACACCCATAATCCTACCTACTAAGGAGGCTGAGATCTGAGGATGGCAGTTTAAAACCAGCTGGGGCAGAAAACTGAGTGAGACTCTTATCTTCAATTAACCACCAAGAAACTGGAAGTGCAACTGTGGCTTAGTGGTAGAGAGCTAGCCTTGAAGCTTTAAAAGCTGAGATACCACTGTACCAAGGCCCTGAGTTCAAGCCCCATGACTGACAAAAAACAAAAGCAAGCAAACAAACCCCAACACTGTAAAATCCTTTATATGGGGCTGAGATTGCGGCTTAGTGTTGGAGTGCTTGCCTAGCATGCGTGAAGCCCTGGGTTGGATTCCTCAGTACCACATAAACAGAAAAGGCCAGAAGTGGTGCTGTGGCTCAAGTGGTAGAATGCTAACTTTGAGCAAAAAATGTTCAGGGACAGTGTCCAGGCCCTGAGTTCAAGTCCCGGACCTGGTGCCCGCGCGTGCGCACACACACCTTTATAAAACTACTTAATAATAGCAATAAAGTAAAAATGAATACATCGCATCAGTCAGTTATTGGTGGTTCACACATATAATCCTAGCAACTCAGAAAGCTGATATCTGAGGACTGCAGCTCAAAGCCAGAGCAGGCAGACAAATCTTTCAGTTAACTCCAGGTAACCAGAAAAATGCCAGAAGCAGAGGTGTGGCTCAAGTGATAGAGTGCCATACTTCAGCTGAAAAGCCAAGTGAGAATGTGAGACCCTGAGTTCCAGGTCCAGTTCAGCACAGGACAGAAAATCAAAACATTTCATTACACTGTTGATTCCTAAAACTACTCAGAAAAAGCCAGAAGTGGCGCTGTGGCTCAAGTGGTAGAGCACTATCCTTGAACACAATGAGGCTCAGGGACAGTGCCCAGGCCTTCAGTTCAAGCCCCAAGGCCTGCAAAAAAAGGGAGGGGGGTGTGGCAGGGAGGAATTAATTGCACGGTTTTCCAGTGAGCCGTAATCTGCAATTTAAAAACATTGATGGAAACATCCATGCAGCAAACCCAGAGATTTCTTTTAGGATGTTGGGTGGCCCTTCCCTCCACAGACATATTAATTTGTACAGTAGCCTACAAGGGTGGGGTGCGCTCGCCAGACCCCCCTAAATGAACACTTTCCACTTTACCTCTCTTCACCAGATGACACCCCTGTACCCCACTGTGGGCTTGGTTCCCAGTGGGTTAGGAAGAGGTTAACTCAGGACATTTTTTTTTCTTTTGGTCAGTTGTGGGGTTTGAATTCAGGGCCTGGGCACTGTTCTTGAGCTTTCTTGGTCAAGGCTAGTACTCTACCACTTGGAGCCACAGCTCCGCTTCAGGTTTTCTGCCCAGGCTGGCTTTGAACTGTGATCTTCAGCACTCAGCATCCTGAGTAGCTAGGATGGTGGTGTGAGCCACCAGTGCACTGCTTTCAGGACATATCTTCTACCTCGTTTCTTCCCTGCTGTTCGCCACCCCAGTGCCACGAAGCTTCCATTCTGCACCAGTTCCCTGCCAGGCTGGCTGGGAAGGCACAGGCCCTGAGAGTGGGGTGGGGTGGAAGAGGTTGAAGCCCAGCTGTATTTTGGGGTCTGGCCCATTCCCAGGGGCCATTCCTCCCTGAAGAGGGGCTGGCTCTGGCCAGTACTAGCTACCTCACTTGCAGGCCGGGTGTCTTGGCTTAGCAGAGGGTGCATACAGGGGTCAGAGTCCCTACCCTCACCACATCCAATCCAGGTCCAGATTTTTCTTCCATCAGGGTTGGAGGTTCCTGGAGAGATTGGGGTGGGAGGATGGGACCAGTCCATGACCTTTGCTTCTCCAGACTTGGGAACCAGAGGGACCTAAGAAATGGATCCAGCTTCCCCACGTTGTTGTCATGGAAACTGAAGCCCTGAGGGGGAAAGAAGTCCCCCAGATTACCCAGAACACACTGGCGCCCTGGGTCTCTTGGTTATAAACCCAGTGTTCCCTTCCTCCTTTTTTCTTTCCCAAGTACTGTGATTTGAACTCAGGGTCTCATGCTTGCCTGGCTGGTCCTATTCCACTTGAGCCACACCTCTACCTGGCTTTTTGCAGTCATGTTATTTTATTTTATTTTATCTTTGCCAGTCGTGGGGCCTGAACTCTGGGCCTGGGCGCTGTCCCTCAGCTCTTCAGCTCAAGGCTAGCACTTTACCACTTGAGCCAGAGCGCCACTTCCAGCTTTTTCTGCTTATATGGTGCTGAGGAATCTCACCCAGGGCCTCATGCATGCAAGGCAAGCACTCTACTACTGAGCCACCTTCCCAGCCCCTGAAGTCATTTTAGAGGTAGATCCTAGCAAATTTTTCTTCCTGAGCTAACCTCAAACCCCAGTCCTTCAGATCTCAGCCTCCAGAGTTGCCAGGATTACAGGTACAAGCCACCAGTGTCTGGCTCTGCACTTCCCCCTCTCCCTCTGCTTTCCTGTTCTGTGGAAGGGCAGACTGGAGGGGGTGGGGCGTGGGCAGCTAAGAAACTGGCTTAGAGAAATGTCCTGCCTGAGAGAAACAAGGTGTTGTGATTACCCCATTCTGGGAAGCCTGTACCCCGTCTGCACTCTTCCCCCCTCTTTCCCTTTTCCAGGTCCGTTTAGACTATAGAAGCAGATGTTGGCAGTGGCCTCTGGAGCCCTTCGGCTCTGAGGCTGGTCCCTCCCCATCCTGAAAGATGGACAGGAGGAAGATGAGAACTGTGGGAACCTCTTTCTCCTGCTGCCTCCCCAGGACCTTGGGATTAGGATGGTGGCTTCCAGCCCTCTCTTTCTGGAGACACCAGATACACAGGGCCTGACAGCCAGGCCCTCCCTCTCTCCAGAGCTGCCCTGGCTGCCTGGGACCCTGTGACACTCTGCCTTCTCAATCTGATTTCCTGTCTGTGATGGTGTGTGTCCCCATCTGGACTGATGCTACTTAGGGCAGAAGCCTGTGTTTGGAGTCAGGGAGCCGCCAATGGAGAGGAAACCGAGTCCCGGGTTGATCTGTTCTGAGATCTTTCTCTACTTCCTTCCCTCCTACGCTCCTTCTCTTCTTTCCCTCCTCCTTCTATTATTTTCAGGCAGGCTCTCATAATGTACCTCAGGCTGGCCTTTCCTCCTAAATGCTTGGATTACAGGTGTGTACCACCACGCCCAGCTAAAAACTGCAGTGTCTGTGGAGTAACTGTTGGTGTGCTGGGGACCTTGGGAATGGCTTGCTGCACGGCTCTGTGTGCTCGGAATTCTCTTCTGTACAGGGAAGGTCAATAGCCAGCCAGGGACTGGTGCCTCAGGCCTGTAGTCCTAGCTACTCAGGAGGCTGAGATCTGAGGATCTAGGTTCAAAGGCAGCCCCAGCAGACAAATCCAAGAGACGCTTATCTCCAGCTAACCAACAAAAGGCCTTCGAGGCATGGCTCAAATGGTCAGTGTTGCAAAAAACTAAGCAAGTGCGCCAGACCCTGATTCGAGCCTCAGTATTCTGTGCATGCGTGCCCTCCCCCTTCGGTTATCAGCAATTTGAACATTAAATGAGGGAGTACATGGAGTGCTCCGAGTGCTATGGTAGCATGCAGCAGGCCCCGGTGACTGTTCCCGCCAAGATCTATTAAATCTGGTTTTCTTCCACATGGTGTGTGCAGCCCAGAAGAGGAAGAAGTCCCATTCTTCTGTCTGGAACTGTGCTAAATACCTTCCCTATATTACATGAAGGTGCCTTGCAGGATCTCTGTTTCACAGACAACACGGTGCGGCCCAGCGTGAAAGAATTGACTGGGACCACACAGCAAGAGAAGAGGGAAACAAATTCAGGCCTCCGTGTTCACAAGGTCCTCGACTCTCCCTCCATTCCCTACCAGGTGGGCCATCCCAGCTAAGCAGAGTCTGTGAACTTACCCAGCGCTGCAGCCGACCTGTGCTTCCTGCTTGTGATAGGTGTTGTGCTGTATCAGTGTGGGCATTTGGTGGTTTTCAGCTTTGGAAATTGACTCTGAATATTTAATCCAAATAAAAGTGGAGGCAAGGGACTGGGAAGGTGGCTCAGTGGTAGAGTGCTTGCCTCTCATGTATGAGGCCCTGGGTTTGATTCCTCAGCATCACATAAGCAGAAAAAGCTGGAAGTGGTGCTGTGGCTCAAGTGGCAGAGCACTAGCTTGACCTGAAGAGTTGAGGGACAGTGCCCAGGCCCAGAGTTCAAAATCCAGGACCAAAAAAAAAAAAAGTGGAGGCAAGCCAGGCACCAGTGGCTCATGTCTTTAATTCTAGCTACTCAGGAAGCTCAAATGGAAGGATCAGGGTTCAAAACAAGCTTGGGCAGGAAAATCTGAGACTCTTTTTTGTTGTTGGTGGTGGTGGTTATGTGCCTTGGATTCAGGGCCTGAGCAGGGTTCCTGAGCTCTTTTGCTCAAGGCTAGTCCTTTACCACTTTGAGCCACAGCACCACTTCTGCTTTTCTGGGGTTAATTGGATATAGGGGTCTCATGGAGTTTCTTCCTGGGATGGCTTCAAACTGTGATCCTCAGATTTCAGCCTCCTGAGTAGCAATGATTACAGGCATGAGCCACCACCACCCAGCCAAAATCCTGGAGGAGTGTGTGTGTGTGTGTGTGTGTGTGTGTGTGTGTGTGTGTGTGTGTGTGTGTGTGTGTGTGTGTGTGTGTGTGTGTGTGTTGGTCATGGGACTTGAACTAAGGGCTGGGGCCCTGTCCCTGAGCTCTTTTGCTCAAGGATAGCGCTCTATCACTTTGAGCCACAGCACTACTGCTGTCTAGTTCATCTCTAATAAACTACCAAAAAAGCTGGGGAAGTAGAGCTGTGACTCAAGTAGTTGTAGAGTGTCAGCCTTGAGCAAAAGAAGCTCAGGGTCAAAACCCAGACTCTTGAGTTCAAGCCCCAGAGTGCCCCCCAACCCCACCTCCACCCCCCAAAAAAAGGAAGCCTCAGTATTGCTGGGAATTCCCTGGGCCAGGATGATAGAAGTGAGAAAGGGCCCTAAACTTTTTGCCTTTAGGGGCCTGCTCCCTTCTCCCCGGGGCTAAGTGGTTTCTGTGCCATTGGCGGCTGATGCTGAAAGATGGCTTTAGAGTTAGGATCCCTGAGCTCATGCTGTGATGCCCGGCCGAGGATTCCAGCGCCAGCACCACCACGTCTGCGTTTCAGGACGTGGCTGCCCGATGCTTTCATCCTTGCTGTCCCCCCACTCTGCATCTCTCATCAGAGTTAAGTTTCAGGGAAAGGGTTGGGTTGCTGTGAGTCTCAGGCCTGCCATGGACAGGAGAAGCAGGACCCTGTGACTGGCAGCCCCTCTATCACCAAAGGGAACGTGGGTAGGGGAGGTGCCTGCAATTCACAATATGTGTCTCCCCCAGATTGACCTCCAACCCTAAAAGTTATGGCAGTAGGAGATGGGACAGTTGGGAGGTGGTTAGGTCGTGAGGGTAGACCCCTCATCAGTGAGATTAGTGCCCAGAGAGGAGACATGGGAGGACCCGGTATGAGGACCATTGTCTCTGAAGAAGAGGCTGGATCGGCCAGCACCTTGATCTTGGACTTCCAGCCTCTAGAACCATGAACTGTGAGAAATCAACATCTGTTGCTTGGAAGCCACTGGGTCTACGGTAATTTGTTATGGCAGTTTGAATGGATTAAGGCAACCCCCAAAGGAAGAGGTTGCTTTGATCAGAAAAGAGGCATGAGAGATGTTGAGAAGGCAAATTAGAATCCATCCCTCTGAGAATCGACCCAGTGGCCCTAGCCTGGGCTCCATAAAAATGAATTTTATTTGTCTTGCTTTTCCTCCTTTCCCTTTTCTACCCTTCAACATTGCTCTGTTCTAGGCACACTGCTAGACCCTGGGAATGAGTCAGATCTAATTCACTATCTCATCTAATCCAAAGCTGGCCTAGAGTAGGTGTTGCTAACTGATCACAGCAGAACAGGCATTGCCAGTCGATGGCTGCACACTTCCCTTTGAGCCTGGACTCAGCCCCCAGAATCTGCTGGGTATTCACACAGCTTGGAGCAGCCAGTTCTCATCAGATGGAGTTCATCCAAATATGGAAACTCTCTGCTGGGACTCCTCATAGTAATTTTTCTGGCATTTAAAAAGCAAAATTCCCCCTGCTTCCTTCCCCCAGGGAAATTGCTTCTTGGGATAAATGGTCTTGGTTCTCTCAACTCCTGACCCTGCCTGACTGTTGAGTAAATTTGCAGTGAAGACGCCTTAGTTTCAGTAAGCAGAAAAACCACATTGAGTCAGAAAATAGTGGCTCACAGTTGTGAGCTACTTAGGAAGCTGAGATCTGAGGATCTCAGTTTTTTTAAAATATTTTTTTATTTTTTATTGTAAAGATACTATACAGAGGGTTACAGTTACATGAGTAAGGTAATGAGTACACTTCCTATTGTGAGGATCTCAGTTTAAAGCCAGCTCAGGCAGAAATGTCTGTAAGACTCTCATCTCCAATTAACTAGCAAAAGGCTGGAAGTGGACAGTGGCTCGAATACTAGAGCATTAGCCTTGAGCAAAAAAAGCTAAAGTAGAGTGCCCAGGCCCTGAGTTCAAGCACCAGGAGCAGCGTGCGCGCATGCTAACACACACACACACACACACACACACACATCTCTACTTTGGAGTTCCACCTCCACCGCTACACCTCTACCAGACATGAATTTTCTCTGGTCACTGGAGAAATCACAATAAATTTAGTGGCTTAAGTTATTTTTTTTTTTTTCTTTTTTTTGTCGGTTGTGGGGCTTGACCTCTGGGTCTGGGCGCTGTCCCTCAGCTCTTCAGCTCAAGGCGAGCGCTCTACCACTTGAGCTACAGCGCCACTTCTGTTTTTCTGGTGGTTTATTGGAGATAGGAGTCTCATGGTCTCTCCTGCCCGGGCTGGCTTTGAACCCAGATCCTCAGATCTCAGCCTCCTGAGTAGCTAGGATTACAGGCGTGAGCCACCAGCGCCCGGCTTAAGTTATTTTTAATTTATTAATAATTTAAGTGGCTAAAGTCTCACAGTGCTGAAGGACCAAATGTCCGAAGGTTTCCAAGACTAAAATCAGGGTGTCTCCAGGGCTGTGCTCTTTCTGGAGGCTCCCGGTGGGAATCGGTTTCCTGTCTTTTCCAGCTTCTAGAGGCACCAACATTTCCTGATTGGAGGGAGCCCCATGCTTTTCCACAATATCTGCTTCGGTTCTGACCCCTGACCCTCTGATCTTTCACCCCCCTCTCCTCCCAGTGTGGCACTGGCGGGTCCTCCTGGCAGGACCATGGTCCACCTCCAGATGTTTAGTGAAAAATCCCTTCTGCCAAGTTCCTTTTGCCTTGTAAGGTAGAAATCAAGGCTCCCAGAATTGAGAGCTGGACATCTCTAGGGTCCATTATTCTTTCGTAGCTGTAACATGGGATGTTACTTCATTGACTTATGGAGAAGATCAGCAGGCAAGACATTGCCATCGAGCTGTCCCCCAGGGCTGGTACAGGGAAGCCCTCAGCACTGTGACTCTGGAGACTGGCACCATTCTTGGAGAGCCCTCGGCCCTTCTCTTCTCTGGCCAGCTCTTCTCTTTCTTCTAGAGGCAACCGGTCCAGCTGTGGTGATGGAGTTAATGAATGCTAAGAAGGTGAACTCTGCACTCAGAGTCCTTTCTAGACTTTTCCATGCCTCCCCAAAACCTCCTGGTTCTTTTGTTGTTATTATTTTGGTCAGCCATGGTGCTTGAATTCAGGGGGTAGATGCTGTCTCTGAGCTTTTACACTCAAGGCTAGCGCTCTGCCATTAGCAGCACAGCTGCATTTTTGGTTTTCTGGTGGTTTATTGGAGATAAGAGTCTCATGGACTTTCCTGCCCTGGCTGGCTTTGAACTGCAATCCTCAGTTCTCAGCCTCCTGAGTAACTAGGATTACAGGCGTGAGCCACGGGTGCTCCATACCTCCTGGTTCTTACAGCAATCCATCCCCTCATACATTGAGAGGAGTGGTCCCGGGATGCCCAGATGCTGGACCACATGGGGGCTTGTTTGTGGGGTCGGTGTAGATGCATGGTCTCATCCCCTCCCCAGACAGGGCACAGCAGAAACCCTGGTCGTGGGGTCCAGTGGTGATCTGCGTTTGAATCCACTAGGAGATTCTTTTTACACATGAAGGCTGGTCCTGGGGCTTGAACTCAGAACCTGGGTGCTAACCCTTAGCTTTTTTATTCCAGACTGGTGCACTACTACTTGAGCCACAGCTCCATTTCCGGCTTTTTTGGCAGTTAATTGGAGATAAGAGTCTCATAGACTTTTCTGCCCCTGCTTGCTTCCAACCTGGATCCTCAGATCTCAGCTGAGACAGTGCTTTGCCTGAGGCCATGCAGGTAGGAGACGGGAGTTGGAGTTGGAATTAGAATCTGGGCCAAAGCAGTGATTTTCACATTGCTGGCGCGCTCCGCCTAGGCTCAGGCACCATGTGGACACAGGGCCCAGGGCTGTGAGCTGCAGGGAGCCCCCCACAGCCTTTCCTGGGCTTCAGCCCAAGCCTTAGGACCTCCCTCTCCTCACTGTCCTGTCATTCTGGGCAGGGCCCTCCATACTGTTGGCAGCCTCAGGTGAGATAACTAACTCATATTCAAGCACTGTTGATGAGAACCCAAGCCTCAAAAGCCCAAGCCCAGCAAAAGATACTTGGGAGCCCACTAACTGGACTTTCTCTCTCTCTCTTTCTCTCTTTCCCTTTCCTTTCTTTCTTTTTCTCTGTCAGTTGTGGGACTTGAACTCTGGGCCTGGGCTCTGTCCTGAGCTCTT
Source organism: Dipodomys spectabilis (assembly GCF_019054845.1). Classification (NCBI taxonomy): domain Eukaryota; kingdom Metazoa; phylum Chordata; class Mammalia; order Rodentia; family Heteromyidae; genus Dipodomys; species Dipodomys spectabilis. Next base: position 19,592,135 of record NW_024870840.1, on the reverse strand, counting down.
CAGCTCAAGGTGAGCATTCTACCAATTGAGCCACAGCACCACTTACAGTTTTCTGGTGGTTTATTGGAGATAAGAGTCTCATGGACTTTCTTGCCCAGGCTAGCTTTGAACCATGATCCTCAGATCTCAGCCCTGAGTAGCTAGGATGACAGGCGTGAGCCACCAGCACCCGACTCTCTCTCTCTCTCTCTCTTTCTCTTCCTGTTTTTCTTTCTCTCTTTCTTTTTTTCTTTTTGTGGGTCATGGGGCTTGAAATCAGGGTCTGGGCGCTGTCCCTGAGCTCTTTTGCTCAAAGCTAGCACTCTACCACTTTGCACCTTAGTGCTGCTTCTAGTTTTCTGGTGGTTGATTGGAGATAAGAGTCACACAGACCTGCCTGCCTGGGATGGTTTAGAACCCTGGTCCTGAGTTCTCAACCTCCAAGTAGCCAGGATTATAGATATGACCCACCAGTTCCTGACTACCAATTGGACTTTCTAGAATGTACTTTAGTGCAACCCTCCCTCTAAAACCAGGTCCATGTGGGCTGGGAACGTGGCTTAGTGGTAGAGTGCTCGCCTTACATGCATGAAGCCCTGGGTTCTGTTCCACAGTACCACATAAACAGAAAAAGCCAGAAGTGGTGCTGTGGCTCAAATGGTAGAGTGCTAGCCTTGAGCAAAAGAAGCTCAGGGACAGTGCCCAGGTCCTGAGTTCAAGCCCCAGAACTGGCAAAAACAAACAAACAAAAAACCCCAACTAGGACCAGTTCTCTCTTTGGTCCAATGAGCTCTCCCTTTCAGATCTGCCATGTTGTCTTCATTGTTCTTTGTCCAGTGTCTGGCACATCCAATAAATTCATTACAGTTTGAGAGACAGAGGGAAGGAAGAAGAGGGGAGGAAGGACCACAACTGGAAGGGGCTCTTCCCCAGGAAGGCCTGCAGATGGCTGGCTGACAGCTGGTGGCGGTGGTGGCTGTGACTCACCCACCCAGCCTGCAGGCCGGGGCTGCTGCAGACAGGCTGCCAGGAGTCAGAGGCCTCCAGGAATTTTGATAAGGCTAAAGCCATCATTGGGGTATTTCTAGAATGCAGGAGGTGAGGGAACAGAGAGCTGGGTCAGGACAAGCTTCCTGTTTATGTTACTTCTTTCTCTCCCTCCCTCCCTCCTTCCTTCCCTCCTTCCCTCCCTCCCTTTCTTCCTTCCTTCCCTCCTTCCCTCCCTCCCTCCCTCCCTTCCTTCCTTCCTTCCCTCCTTCCCTCCCTTCCTTTCTTCCTTCCTTCCTTCCTTCCTTCCTTCCTTCCTTCCTTCCTTCCTTCCTTCCTTCCTTCCTTCCTTCCTTCCTTCCTTCTGCCTGGATGAAATAGCCTCAGGATTCAAAACCTGAAAGGCCTTGAAGGGGGGCATGGTAGGGACATTCTTCAGCCTCCCCTGGTCCTTATATGTGCTCACCCTAACTTGCTTCCTGCACCCCTTTCTCTACTTTTCCAACCATTAGGAGCCTGTTATTCAGGCTGATCTCCACTCTGACTTTTCTCTTTTCAGATTTTCTTGGGTGCCAGTCCTTGGACTTGAACTCAGGGCTTGGGCACTGTCCCTTAGCTTTATTACTCAAGGCTAGTGCCTCCACCATTAAGCCACAGCTCCATTTCTGGCTTTTTTTGGTGTTTAATTGGAGATAAGAGTCTCAGGGACTTCCTGCCCCAGCTGGCTTTGACCCTCTATCTTCAGATCTTGGCCTCCTGAATAACTAGGATTGCAGGCGCAGATCTTTGAGAGTGCTGTTGGATAAACCATTGAGATTGCCCCCCTCCACCCTAAATTTACATGTTGAAATTTAATCTACAATGTGCTAATATTAGGAGGTGTGGCTCTTGGACCAGGTCATGAGGGCTCTGTCCTTGTGAGCAGGGTTTGTGCCCCATTAAAAGAGGCCTGTGGGAGCAGGTGGGCCCTATGCCCCCTGCTATGCTCTGCTGGCACCCTACCACTTGAACCACGCTTCCAGTGTGGCTTTTTGCTAGTTAATTAGAGCTGAAGTCTCATGGATTTTTCCACATGGGTTGGCTGTAAACTAAGATCCTCTGGATCTCAGCCCCCTACGTAGCCAGGATTATAGGTGTGAGCTACAATGGTATCCATGAGGTCTAATACTTACTTGGAACCTGGCATGCCAGAGTTTGGGTCCCCAGTTTTGGGGATGCGAAATGAAAGGCACTTGGCACCCAAGCCCACTCCCCTTTCTGAAGTGCAGACGGGAGAAGGAGCCCTGTGAGGTCACCCTGAAGTCAGGAGCAGAGCTGAGAGGTCACAGCACCTTCTGTGCAGCTTTAGTTTCAGGAAGGGCCTGGAACCAGAACAAAGGGCTTCGAGTTCTCCTGTGGGGGTGAGCACCTGGGGCCCTGCACCCCAGCCCTGGCCCTGTACCCTAGCTCTGGTTCATAGGCCTGGGCCTGACCTCCAGACTAATGGTGGCAGCGTCAATAGCAGCCGCCACTGTGACCCAGTGAGGGGCTTTATGGAATTTGTTCCTTTGAGCCCCCTCAATGCCCTGCAGTGACCTCTGGTCCGTCCCATCTCCCAGCTGCACTCTGAGGATTATTTCCTGTCCACTCAGATTAACTCCTTGCAGTATATCTGTATCCATTGTTTTTCTCAGCTGAGAAAACTATTTGTGATCAGCGCTCTACCTGTGACTACTTCTGAGTCACAAAGACCCAAAGCAGGAACACTGTGTGTTCCCGAGAACCACAGGATGAAGGTCAAAGCCAGACCACTGTTACCTCCATTCCTCCTCAGCTCGCTTGACCATCAGTGCCCACAGCGACTGCCCCAGTCAGCCCCCCATCACATTTGGCTCCTGCCATCTGCCTTTCTCTCCGGGAGCCACCCCTTCTCTCTGCCCCCCCACCCCCACCTCCGGCCCCCACCCCACCCTCCCAACCACAGTGAGATGTTTGGATCAAGTGGGGGAAAAGCAAAACAAAACATAGGATCGAAGTACACAGTCCATCTCTGAAAGATGGGCCTGCCCCAATCTAGTGCTGCAGACTGACTGTCCCAGCTAGAGGAAGGTGAGGGGCCAGGTATTGTGTCTCTGACGTAAGCCAGGTCCCCCAATGAGTAGAGAGTTTCAGGGCACTGGAGGGTGTAGCTAACTGCAGGCAGAGGTTGAGTAACTGGGTTTTGGCAGAGACAGCAGAAGATGCTATGGAACAGGAATGAGGGTGGGAGACAAAGCCACAGTGTCCACTCACTTCTCACTCACCTTCTGGCAGTTAATTGGAGGTAAGTTACACGGCCTTCCTGCCCGGGCTGGCTTTGAACTACAATCCTCAAATCTCAGCCTTCTGAGTAGCTAGGATTACAGGCATGAGCTACCAGTGCCAGGCTTCACTCAGCTTTAAGTGGTGGAATTGGAATTGGAAGCCAGGGCTGCCCAGATTCTTTCCTATAGCACCAGCACTGTTTTGGCACCTGGCCCACAGTAGATCAAAGAAACCTTAGTACTGTCCACAGCAAAAGCTGAGGCTGGGGGCAAAGCTCAGTGACAGAGCACCTGCTTTCTGTATGCCAGGTCCTCGGCTCCATCTCCAGCAATGTCAAGGTAAGTAAAAGTTGGAAGGTAGGAACAGGTGGCTCAGGACTGTCATCCTAGCTACTCAGAAGGCTGAGAGCTGAAGATTGTGGTTCAAAGCCAGCCGGGGCAGGAAAGTCTGTAAGACTCTTATCTCAAAAAACAAATGAACAAAAAAACCTACCAAAAAGCTGGAAGTGGATCTGTGGTTCAAATGGTAGAATGCTAGCTGCCAGCTTTGAAAGCAAAAGCTAAGGGGCAATGCCTACGCCCTAAGTTTAAGTCCTCTCACTAGGCCTCAGACCCTTCACACACACACACACACACACACACACACACACACACACACACACACACACACACACACACACACACACACACACACACACACACACACACACACACACACACACGGCAGATAAAGGAAAGGAACTTCTGAATGCCCCCACCAGCGAGGCCTGGTCCCATACTCTCATGTCCTCGTGGCATGGAGACCTGGTTGGGTCTCATCCTCAGCTGTCTGTGTGTGGAGGAACTAAGCAAAAGCCCTTGTCCTTCTGGTCCAGCCTGAGCTTGGCCCCTTCCAGTGCTTCACAAACCCATGCAGCCAATTGTAAAAGGAGCCAGTGGGTGAGGAGGGGAAGGAAGGAGAAAGCAGGGGAAGGGCAGGGAGGGGAGGAGAAGTGGCCCACTCCACCATGCCTTCTGGACTTCATTGTTTTCTTAGGACACGTTGTGAATTTTGCACCTAGACATGTTGGAGTTAACTTTGCCTGATTCCCAGCCAACTGTCAATACTGGGCTGGAAGAAACTGACAGCCAGCACTCAAGGTGCCCAGGCAGGCATAAAGGGTGCCAGGTTTTCAGGATAGATCCAGGAAAATGAAGCATGGAAAACTGCAGTTAGGAATATGGATCTAAACTCTGTTAACAACTAGCTTGATTAAAATCACATAGGTACTGTATTTTCTTTGCTTTAAGTCTTAACACTCCTCATAAGCTGTGTTGTTCAGAAAAAAGTAAAAAGACGGAAACAGCAACTCTCTACCTCCGATCACATCCACTTGTGCAAATTAGTGTGATCTGAAAACTAAGCAAGATATTTTTTGTTAGTCATGGGGCTTGAACTCAGGGCCTGGGCACTGTCCTTGAGCTTTTCTGCTCCTATTTAGCATTCTACCACTTTGAGCCCTAGCCCCACTTCTGGTTCTCTGCTGGCTAATCGAAGATAAAAAATCTCATGGATTCTTCTGCCTTAGATGGCTTTGAACTGCAAATCCTGATCTCAGCCTCCTGAATAGCTAAGATTTCAGGGGTGAGCTATCAGCATCCAGAAAGCAAGGATATCTTACAGAAATTTATTCTTGTGTGTGTGTTGGGGGTGGGCTCTTGGGAAAATGACTCCTCTTGGCACAAAGTATGTTTAAACACTTATCTCAAGGACGGACACCTGTCTTGAAGGGAGCCCGGGATAGAATTCATGCTTTGTTAGAAAGGAGGCACAGACATCAAGGACCCAAGTTTACTAAGCAGGCCAACCTTGAAGTGTCTGGACCTGCTGATAGAAGTGGAACAGGAAGGATAGAGGAATGTTCTGTTAGGTGGGAGGCAAGTAAATGCCTATTTTATGGTTCAAAATTTGTAGATCATGTTTCATGCATAAGATAATAAATAGATCTTTTATGATAAAAAAAAGAATGAAGGAAGGTTCCAGGTGTCAGATTAAAGGGGAGTGCTTATCTTGGGGTAAGTGTGAAACACACCCCAACCTACTTTTTCACCATAAAGTCCAGGGATGGTAGAGTACTCGGCCCTAGTTGTCAGCCATGTCCATACCCAGGACGGTGTGGTGTTTCTTTCTATCTATCTATCTATCTATCTAATTTTTTTGGTTCTGGGACTTGAACTCTGGGCCTGGGCACTGTCCCTCAGCTCTTCAGCTCAAGGCTAGCACCCTACCACTTGAGTTACAGCGCCATTTCCTGCTTTTTCTGCTTATGTGGTGCTGAGGAATCAAACCCAGGGCCTCATGCATGCAAGGCAAGCGCTCTACCACTGAGCCACCTTCCCAGCCCTGAGTTGTTACCTTCTAATGCAAAAGGGACTTTGCAGATGAGATTGAGTGATAGATCAGGAGAAAATTCCAGAGGTGACCAGCAGCTTCCTTCTAGGCCTGAGAGCTCTGAGGGGATGTCCCTCACCACCCCCACAATCATAAGTCCCAATTCCCTGCAACACAGTCATGTATCTGTCTCTTTTGGACTTTACCCCATGCCTATCTTTAGCCCTCTCCTTATCTGTATCTCCAGAACTTGCTTCTATTCCTCTGTGAACCAACTGTGATTCAGATACTAGCCTGGAGATTTTGGCCTCTGGGGTTCATATTTGGAGACTACTCAGAACATGACTGAGGTGAGTAAAAGAAAGCCAGCCCAGGAATAGTCCAGAAGGTAGAGACCCATCAGGCAGGACCAGTGGCGCACTCATGTCCCCAGGGACAGGAGGCTGGGCCTGCTGACCCTGGCTGTGGGCCAGTAGCAGTGCAGTGCAGCTCCCCCCTCCCACCCCCACCCCCCCCCCCAGGCAGCTGAGCAAATACCCGGAGTGGGGAGCAGACCTGGGGGAGTGGGGAGCAGACCTGGGGGAGCGGGGGAAGGCCAGGAGCGTGGGAGGCATGGGGAGAAGTCTCTGGGGAAGAAAGCAGAGCCCAGAGGACAGGCTGGGCCCTGGGGGGGGGGGAACCCACAAAGACAAGATACAGCCCCTTTCCTCCTTGGGCATGCTATTTGCTCCCCAAATTGCCAGTCCACCTACCAAGCACAGCTTGAGGCAGCCAGCTGGGTCCTAGACTGAGGCCTGGGGCCTATCAGGCCTGGAGACAGAGACTCAGGGGTTGGTAGGGGCTGGGGGCCTGAGGAGCTGGGAAGAGAAGGGAAGGCTTGACACCTACACGTGTCCAGCACTGTGGCCGTGGGAGTCGGGGGTCCCCTGTGTCCATCCACTTCATGGAAAACTTCATTTTTAGAGTTCCCCTCTTTCCCACTGCCCGCCTCCCCGCAGTAATCCAAGCCAGGATCTCTGCCCAACTCCCCACACCCTCTCGTCCCCCTGCAATGACCTCTCCAGGACTGTGATGTTAGCAAGCAATTCGGACCTTTTGCACTTGGAAGAGGAGGCCTCTGCCCTTCCTTCCTCTTGGGCTTGAGAAATGCTGCACATTCCCGGCTTCCTCTCCCTCTGCACAGGGTCCCAGAGGAGCAGCCTAAAGTGAGAGCCTCGCGCCTCTCCCAGGCGCCCCCCCACCCACTACAGCTTGCTGATGAACGGCTCCTCAGGGCATGGAGGGAGGCGGGCTAGGCCCTGGCACAGGAAGTAGATTTCACCAGGTTGCCAATGAAGGCCTGAAGTCCTAAGACATTTCTGGAGCTTCCTGCTGGGCTCCATCTCCAGGGCTGCCCAGTTGGGCTTGATTTCTGTCAGTCTCACACAGCCTGGCACCAGGGAGATGCACCATAAGAGTTTACAGAGTGTGGGGCACAGGAATGGAGGGAGGAAGGGTGAACAAATGCAGTCAATAGTATTCAATGTACACTGTGTAAAAAATGAACTAAGCAACTCCTGGGCAGGAACAGGAGGGGGAAATGGGGGAAAGCGAAGGGAGGGGTGACATTGTCCAAGACGTTTACCTGTCATATGGAATTGTAACCCATCTGCAAACTCCTTAATATAACAATATGTGATTTTATTGTTATTATTATTATTGTGGTGGTGGTGGTGGTGGTGGGGCTTGAACTCTGGGCCTGGGCGCTGTCCCTCAGCTCTTCAGCTCAAGGCGAGTGCTCTACCACTTGAGCCACAGCACCACTTCCGGTTTTCTGGTGGTTTATTGGAGATAAGAGTTTCATGGACTTTCCTGCCTGGGCTGGCTTTGAAACCTGATCCTCAGATCTCAGCCTCCTGAGTAGCTAGGATTATAGACATGAGCCACCAGCACCCCGCTAATAATGTTTTAAAAAGACACTTTCCAAGGGCACCAGTAGCTCACACCTATAATCCTAGCTACTCAGAGGCTGAGATATAAAGATAGCAGTTCAAAGCTAGCCCAGGTAGGAAAAGTCCATGAGACTCTTACCACCAGAAAACAGGAAGCGGCACTGTTGCTCAAAGCTGTAGAGGACTAGAATGAAAACGCTCAGGGACAGCACCCAGGCCCTGAGTTCAAGCCCCATGACTGACAAAAAAAAAAAAAAGACACTTTCCACTTCCTATACTTGAAAAAAGTTTACAGAGGGAATAAATGAGGATAGTATGGGGGGGCTGGAGGTGAGGGATTAGAGAGGGCCTCCGGGAGAGGCTGGTCACAGATGTCATGGATGAAAAGGCTGAGTCAGAGATGAGCAGCAACTTGCCCAGGGGCGCACAGCAGTGGATACAGAATCAGTACAGAGCCCTTACTTTAAAATTAATTTAGTTTTTGTGGGTCGTGGGGCTTGAACTCAGGGCCTGGGTGCTGTCCCTGAGTTCTTTTACTCAAGGCTAGCGCTCTACCATTTTGATCCACAGACACACTTCTCATTTTCTGGTGGTTAATTAGAGATAAGAATCTCACAGCCTTTTCTGCCTGGGCTGGCTTTGACCAACCTGGATCTGCAGATGTCAGCCTCTTGAGTAACTAGGACTACAGGCATGAGTCATGTTCACCTGGGGAGCCATTACTTTTAAGCAGGCAGCATGATGCCACCAGGGAGGGCGAGGAGAAGTAATCGCCTGGTTGGGGGTCAAGAATGGGAGAAACCCCAGGGAGAACAGAAGGCCCGAGGCCCTGGGGCTGCCGTAGTGGTGAGGTGTGGGCCATGGGAAGACAGGAGGCTGAGTAGGTAGACAGTGCTAGGGGAGGTGGCACCCTGGAGGCCACAATGTGTCCTATCTGTTGGCTCTCCAACTAGAACACATTTGGAGAAATGGCTTGCTGCTGATAGTCACTGAATGCTCCTAGGTTTGCAGGCCAACCTGTAAGGCTCTTCTGAGTAAGACTTTATGATGGTCCCTGAGTTCAACCTGGGGTCAGCGAGGGCTCGGGCTCAGGCCTGCTCAAGACGAAGGACCCTACCAGGTGCTGGGGCTTATACCTGTCATCCTAGCTACTCAGAAGGCTAAGATCTGAGGATCATGGTTCAAAGCCAGCTTAGGCAGTCCATGAAATTCTTATCTCCAGTTAACCAGCAAAAAACCAGAAGTAGAGCTGTGGCTCAAGTGGTGGAGCACCAGCCTTGAGCAAAAGAGCTAAGCAAAAAAATGTGAGGTTATGAGTTCAAGCCCCAGTACCACTGAAAGAAAGAAAAGAGAGGAGGGGGAGGGAGGGAAGGAAGGAAGGAGAGAGAGAAGGGAGGGAGAGGAGAAAGGAAGGAAGGAAGGAAGGAGGGAGGGAGGGAGGGAGGGAGGCAGGGAGGGAGGCAGGGAGGGAGGCAGGGAGGGAGGGAGGCAGGGAGAGAGGGCCATGGGTGGAGAACCACTTGCTCAGTTTACTCTGGAAGTGGGATACAGAGGAAGGAGGAACAACAGAAACACTGCGTCAGGGTTGGGGATCCCTGTCTCCACCCCGGACTCTGGGCTCCCACTGCAAGCGGTGAGACCCCAGCCTCACCCCAGGGTCCCCCTCCCCTGTCTGGCAGGCGTGTTAGAGGCTCTCCAGGACAGTGACTGTGAACTGAGCACCCAGGTGGATTACCTTGGTGACTCAGCCCTGACTCCCTGGTCACACCCTTTTGCGAAGGGATCCTGGGAAAAGGAAGAACCCCACCTTGCTACCTAAGTGGCTCTTTATAGCCAGCAAAATACAATTACAAACCTAATTTAGTTTGATCCAGCAGCTAGGCGGGCTCGTTTGATCATCCTGTTTCAAGATAGAGAAACAGGCACCAGGTAGAGGAACAGCCGCCTAGGGCTCACCAGCCCTTGGAGACTAGCCAAGGCACTCAAGGCTGGTCTTCCTGCTCCTGCTCAGAGCTCCTCACCCCCTCCAAAGGAAGCACTACTGCCAGCACCATTCAGCTTGCTTTCTTTTCCCAGTCTCCATTGAATCCTAACAGCAGCTATGGTGCAACAAGTACTTAAAAGCCGGGGGCATTGGCAGTTCAAGTCTGTCATCCTAGCTACTCAGGAGGCTGAGATCTGAGGATATTGGTTCAAAACCAGTGCAGGCAGAAAAAAAATCTATAAGACTCTTAACTCCAATTAACCAGCAAAAAAAACAAGAAGTAGAGCTGTGGCTTAAGTGGTAGAGCTCCAGCCTTGGGTGAAAAAGTCAAGCAAGAACAGGAGGGCTTGAGTTCAAGTCCCAGTACAAGTACACCTGTGAGTGAGTACCTTGGTGTTAATTTGAGACACTCTTGCTATGCAGCCCAGACTATACTTGGACTCATGGTCCTCTTCCTCCACCTCCTCTTCTTTCCTCCTAGAATCGCGTACCCTACAACCCTTGCAGGGCCTTGTTTTTCCCCAAGCTTCAGTTCTTGAGGCCCCACCCCAGCACTTTACCAATGTCTCCTTTTTTTTCCCCCCAGTAACTTGTCCCCAAGACCTAGCACTCAAGGAAAATGGGCATCACCCCTATTCACCAGCCCCCTCCTCCCCACCCTCCTCCCCAGCATCCCGGAGCCCTGAAAAGGGCAGCACCTTAGGGCCAGCTGATAGCCTCAGAGGAGCTGTACTTGCTGTGAACTTGGAGAGTCTTGTCCTCCAGTGAATCCAACTGGGTCCCTTTTCAGGAGCTATAAGTGGGGGGAAATAGGAAAGAACTGAGCAAAGGGGCAGGGAGGGCGGAGGAGTTAGAAAAGACGAAGAAATGAAGACAGAAGCAATGAGAGAGAAGACAAAAGCAAGGATGGAAGGTAAAAGAAAAATGGAGATCAGCAGCACAGAGGAAGATGCGAAAGTCTAAGAAACCAGCCTGGCACCGACGGCTCAGGCCTGTAATCCTAGCTACTCAGGAGGCTGAGATCTGAGGATCGCTGTTCAAAGCCAGCTCATGCAGGAAAGGCTGTGAGACTCTTATCTCCAACAAACCACTCAGAAAACCTGTAATGGTGCTGTGGCTCAAGTGGTAGAGCACGAGCCTTGAGTTGAAGAGCTTAGAGACAGCGCCCAGATCCAGAGTTCAAGCCCCATGACCAACAAAAAAAGAAGAAAAAAAAAAAGAGTCTAAGAAACCAGAGAGAGAGCGAGGAGGAGAGCAAGAAAGAGACAGAGACAGACAGAGACAAAGACAGAGACAGAGAGCATTTAGATAATAGCACTTGCCTGAGTTCTGTCCTTAGTTCTGGGGGAAAAGTGGTTAGAATATGAGAGGCCCAGATAAGGGGAATCAGGCACTTTGAGAGTAACAGAGACCAGAGAGGAAGGAGCACAGAATAAACCCAACAGAGACCAGAGAGGAAGGAACACAGAATAAACCCAGAGCCTCTTCTACCTCAAAGGTTTTCTTGGGGGTCCTGGGAGCCCGGATGTTGCCAGCCTGAACAGTATCTGGTCAACCCTTACCATCACGGCCACCTAGGAGCTGGTATAGCTGGTATAGCTTGGCCACGAGAGCTCTGGGAAGCTGGCTGAGCTGAGGGAGGAAGGGAAGGAGAGAGTCATCAGCCTCTTCATGGGGACAGATTCTCCTGGGACCATGACTTGTGACAGAATCTTGGGAAAGCCCAAACCCATTTCCCCAGAATTTGTGGGGGGGGGGGAGGGGAGAGAGAATGACAGAGAGAGAGAGAGAGAGAGAGAGAGAGAGAGAGAGAGAGAAATAGTACTAGATTTTGAACTCAGAGCCTGGATGTTGTCCCTTAGATATTTTCTGCTTAAGGCTGGTGCTCTACTGCTTGAGCCACACATTCACTTCTCCGGCATTTTTGGTGGTTAATTGGCGATAAGAGTCTCACAGCCTTTCCTGCCTGCTCCTCTGGCTTTAAACTGTGATCCTCAGATCTCAGCCTCCTGAGTAGCTAGGATTACAGGCGTGAGCCATCAGCACATGGCCTCATTTCCAGACATTCTTAAGGCTCTAAACGGATGCTTCTGGAACCAGCAGATTTCTCAAGGGGATAGTAGAGCCATTACATCAGCCATTCAGGCTTTCTAGTGGAAAGAGCTGGGCTTGGACCACAGGTAAAAAGGACTTTAAATCCAGACTCTAATATCTTTCTGGGTGGCCTTGTGCTAATGCACACATTAGGACACATTTGAAATATAATTGAGCTTCTGTTTCCATCCCAGCACTCAGCTAGAAGGAGAAATCTAAGGGGTTTATACATCCTTCTACAGGCAAGAGCAACCTCACAAGTACTTTGTGGGAGGTGAGATTTTTCTAGAAGGTCCTGTGGAGAGATTAAGGAGTGTACATTGTCCAGTGCAAGAGAAGAGTCCCCACTCATCAGCATTCTCTGCAGGCCTCCCTCCCAGTCTCTCACCCCCCTTTCTTCCGGCAGCCATTCCCATCCCTCTGGCTCCGACATTTGGTCTTCCTATTGTCTTCCATTCTCTTCCACAGGAAAGAAGAGCTGTGGACTCCTGGGATCCTGTGCCTCCCCCACCCTTCAACCTTCCCAAAGGTATTTGGCATCCTTGCTTAAAGCAAAGCCATTGAGCCAGAGAAGCTGCACTCACTTCTGAGCTCTGCTTCCTATTGGCTATAGGGCCTGCAGGAAGCAGCAGGCCTTAGCTTCTTCTGCAAGATGGGTACATACCTGTAATCTCAGCTACTCAGAAGGTTGAGATAGAAGAATCATGGTCCAGGCAAAAGCATGAGACCCTATCTGGAAACAAACAAACAAATCTAAAAGCAAGGGCTAGGAAGGTGGCTCAGTGGTAGAGCACTTGCCTTGCATGCCTGAGGCCCTGGGTTTGATTCCTCAGCACCACATAAGAAAAAAGAAAAAAGCCAGCAGTGGCGCTGTGGCTCAAGTGGTAGAGCGCTAGCCTTGAGCTGAAGAGCTGAGGGACAGTGCCCAGGCCCAGAGTTCAGGCCCCATGACCGGACCCCCCCAAAAAAATCTAAAAGCAAAAGGACTAAGGATATGATTCAAGTGATTGAGTGACATTCTCAGTTCAAAATCCAGTACCACAAAAAAACAAACAAAAAACCAAAAACAGCCAACAATGTTTGCTGGGAAGAGCTGTTGAGAGAATTAAATGAGTCAATATGTGTACAGCATTCATCTACACTGCCTAGAAGGGAAAAAGAACTGTTTGCTCTCAGAGTAAGTCAACAAAGGACCTCCTTAAGGTCTACCCTCAGAGCTGGCATCCAGGGGCTAGAAATAACATTTCTTCCCTCAGCACAAGTAGTTTTTCCTGTCACATGTCAAACAAGCATATTAATTTGATGTTGCTTCTGCTCTGTGGCCACCTGACATTTTTTGAATACCTTTCTGATATTTGTGGATTTCCCACAGCACAATCCCCCTTTCCCCCCAAAACCCCTCTTTCTTTTTACTGGTCCTGGGGCTTGAACTTTGGGCCTGGGCACTGTCCCTGAGCCTCTTTTGCTCAAGGTTAGTATTCTACCACTTGAGCCACAGTATTATTTCCAGCTTAGTTCTACCACTTGAGCCACAGTACTACTTCCAGCTTAGTTTTTGAGTAGTTTAATTGGAGATAAGAGTGTCACGGACTTTCCTGCCCGGGTTGGCTTGGAATCGCGATCCTCAGATCCCAGCCCTGTGAGTAGCTAGGATTACAGATGTAAGCCACTGGTGCCTAGCTAATTCCCATCTTTCTTCCTCCCTGGCTTTTGTGGCGAAGGAGCAGATAGAGACACAGGAACTGCCACTCTGCAGTGACAGGCTTCAGGAGACCTAGATGCAAATGCAAGGACTCTGCTAGCTAGACTGATGGCGGAGGTGGAAGTTTTCAGGAGCCCTACGGATAGAGTGCCAGGAATGGGTCTTGAGCTCAGGGCCTCACATTCTTGCTGGCCTTTCTTACTCAAGAATGGTGCTCTACCTGAAGTCGAACATCCTGCTTGGAGATGGAGTTTCATAGCATTTCCTGCCCAGGTTGGTTTTGAAACTCAGTCCTCTATGTCTCAGCCTCCGGGTAGCAAGGATTACAGTGAGACACCGGTGCTCAGCTCCGTGCATGAACTCTTAAGAGGTTTATACACAGGCCACAGCACCTAGTGGATAAAACACTTGGAGAGGTGGCAGCGCCTTGGTGTCCTATAAGCCAGGTGATATGGATGCTCTTTCCAGTTTGAGAGAAGTACAGTTCTAGTAAATTTTCTCCCTGGTAACACTCAGCAGTGGGGACTGTGTATTTGATACTCTCCGTGGCGGGAGGTGGGGAGGGTGTCATAAGAGGATATATAGAAGCTCCCAACGCGCTGGTTTCCAGTGCTCCATTGTCAATTTCCTTTTGAAAAATACCATCTTGTTTATTTACTTATTTATTTGTGCTGGTACTGAGACTTGAATTCAGGGCCTTTGTTCTTGCTTAGTAGCGTTTTTTTTGGGTCCGGTCGTGGGGCCTGAACTCTGGGCCTGGGCGCTGTCCCTCAGCTCTTCAGCTCAAGGCTAGTGCTCTACCACTGGAGCCACAGCGCCACTTCTGTTTTTTTTCTTTTTGCTTATGTGGTGCTGAGGAATCGAACCCAGGGCCTCATGCATGCAAGGCAAGCGCTCTACCACTGAGCCACCTTCCCAGCCCCTTAGTAGCGTTTTTTTAACTTTTAAAATTGTTATTATAAAGGTGATGTACAGAGGAGTTATAGTCACATAAGTCAGGTAAAGAGTACGTTTCTTTTTGGACAATGTCACCCTTTCCCTCACTCTCTCTCAGTTTTTCCCTCCCATCCCCCACCTATAAATTGTACAGTTCACTTTCAACATAGTGTCCAGTGAGTACCACTGCTGCATTTGTTCACCCTTTATCCCTCCATTTCTGCACCCCCTCTTACCCTCCCAAAGACAGATAAAGAAACAAGACAAAAAAATAAAAAATAAAAACAGCAAAGAAGCAAACACTTCTTGTTTCCATTACCTGGAGTTCATTTTGATAAATATTATTTTGTATGATCAGATGCACACAGCATTGTGCCTTTGTATTTAGCTTTTTCCTGATTAGAGATAAGTCTCTCAACTGGTTTTGAACCATGATCCTCAGATCTCAGCCTCTTGGGTAGCTAGGATTACAGGTGTAAGCCACCTTCACCTGGCTTAAATGTCATCTCTTTACAACAGTTATATTTTAACTCAAAAGGTATATTTTGATTTGGCTTTATTTTGGTACATGCTGCACGCCTGACCCAAAAGAAAAGGTTTTAAAGGGCTGGGAAGGTGGCTCAGTGGTAGAGCGCTTGCCTTGCTTGCCTGAGGCCCTGGGTTCGATTCCCCAGCACCACATAAGCAAAAAGAAAAAAGCTGGAAGTGGCGCTGTGGCTCAAGTGGTAGAGCGCTAGCCTTGAGCTGAAGAGCTGAGGGACAGAGCCCAGGCCCAGAGTTCAGGCCCCATGACCGGACCCAAAAAAAAAAAAAAAAAAAAAAAGGTTTTAAAAAGTAATTTGACTCCTGTTGGAGTGGACAAGCCTTACACAAGACCCTGAAGACCTGGAGGCGAGGACACAAGCAGATACTGAGAGGATGTGCTAGCATGGGAGGAATTGCTGTGTGTGATTGGATCACAGCTGTAGAAATGAGCACATCAGTCAGGAACTTCTGTTAACCACTGATGAAAATTTGACTCAGTAGGGTAAAAGAACCAGGGGAATATATTGACTCACATCATGTTAACATCTAGGGTAGAGCTCTCATTTCAGGCATGACTGCATCCAGGTGCTCATGAGAACAGTCTCGTGAGGCTTCTGTCTCCATTCTTTTTTGTTTGTTTGTATTTTGTGGGTTGTGGGGCTTGAACTCTGGGCCTGGGCGCTGTCCCTCAGCTCTTCAGCTCAAGGCTAGTGCTCTACCACTTGAGCCACAGCCCCACTTTTGGTTTTCTGAGTGATTTATTAGAGATAACAGTCTCATGGAGTTTCTTGCCAGGGCTGGCTTTGAACCGCAATCCTCAGATCTCAGCCTCCTGAGTAGCTAAGTTTACAGGTATGAGCCACCAGCGCTCATCTCTGTCTCCATTCTTATGTCCACTGGGTTTTCCTTTTCTTGATCCCATGCTAAAGTGAATTCTTTCTGCACAGTGCCACCGATGGCCCCTGAGCTATGGTACTCTCTATTGCACTCGTTCAGCAAACTCCAAAGGCACCACCTTGGGCTACACTCTCATCTCTGAACCGATCAGACAGCAAATGAATAAAGAGTTCTGATTGGCTGAATCTAGGATCCTATGTCAACTCCTGGGGACCCAGGGGAATGATGGCTTCATAGAACTAAATGGGTCAAGATGGGGAAAAAAGTGGTTCACCAGATGGAAACTGGGTTTTGTTACTGAAGGAGGAAGAAAGGGATGCAGGAAAGGCAGAGAACAATGGGCCTGTGCTACAAAAGAAGACTGTTCCAGGGAAAAAGGCTGGGAAGAGGACACTTCAGGAGGAAAGGGAGGGACACTGTTATGTGTTAATGCAGAACAAATCATTCCAATGGCTTAAACCAAGACACATCTACTCACTCACAGCTTCTGAGGGCCAGGAAGGTATTGTGAGGCACAGTTCAGGTGGGAGCTCTGCTTCAGGGTGTCACAAGGTGGTGAACCAAATGTTGGCTGGGGCTGCAGTCTCATCTGAGGTACACCAGGGAAGAGGTCCCACATCCATGTTCACACGGTTTATTGGGAATATTCAGTTCTTTGCTGGTTGTTAGCCAGAGGCCCCCTTCATGTCGTTGGCCTCTAAACCCTGCCCCTCCCCACCTCCTTTGCGGAGGTGTCTGCCTCCTGAAGGCCAGCAAGAGATCCTCCCAAGAAGGAGGAGCTCCCATTCTATAGAATGTCTGCACATACATGCTATCACCTTCAGTTGGAAGAATATGATTGGCTGCTTAGAAGCATGTGATGGCTCTGTCCAGCTCAAGGAGAGGGCCCTTCAGATGGTGGGATAGTGGAGGCCACCTTATTTCTCAGCTACAGCAAACCGGAGAGCAGTGACTTGGAAAAGAGATTCGATCTAGAAGGGGCAGAGAATAGTCAGGAGTAGATAGATGGCCTGGAAAGGAGGGCTACCTGGGAAAGGTTGCTTCTCTACCATGCAGCTTGGTTACATTCAACAATGTATCCAAATCTCATTCATTCACTCATTCCTTAATGCATCTAGCAAGCAATAGTTTACCTCTAGCAGGAGTAGGGATAGGATGGCTTGGCCTGGAGAAGTCATGGGAATGAACTATGGGAATAAACAACTTGCAGCTGAGCAGCCCAGTTGTTTATGGTCTGTGCAACTCTTTTACACAGCCTGTCCTGTGAGCCGGGTGCAGAATGATGCCGAAAAACTGAAAAGAAAGCTCTACAGTGGGCCCAGAAATGGATCTGGCACCTGTACCCCCTTTCCAAGGGCTGTACTGCCATCATGCATCAAGCCCTAGTCTCAAGACACCACTGGGGCCCAGAGTTTTGGGGGGAGCCTACAGTGGCTCTCAGAGGAGCAGGGATAGAAGAGTCACTTGGGGGCCAGGGAACTTGAAGGGCCTTGCATGTGTCCATTGCCTGTCCCCACCCCTTCACCCCCCCCCCCCCAAGCTAATAAGACAATGACCACAGTTTATTCCGGATCACTTTCTTGATCAAAAGAGGAACATGGTTTTAGGTGAAAGGGGAAGATATAGAGTTGGTCCCCATGAAGGATGGTCTGGAGAAATGTGGCTTCAGTGTTTTGCCACTGACACCTGGGCCTGGAGGCCCCCTTTCCTGCCCAGCCCTCCCCTGGCCCGATGTCAGGGCAGGCCCCTTCCTGGAAGGCCTCCCGATGGTATAGCTTTCACCCACCTGGCCCTGGTGCCACAGCTGTTCTTTGTTTTGCATTTGGAGATGATTAGTTGGTTTTCAGGGGAGCCAAGCTGGAGATGCTGCTTTGAATGCAAGTGGATTGTTTGGCTTGTGAGCCGTCCTGCTGCTGGGAGTTTTGGTGATCAACCCTGGGGGCAAAGCTCTAGGCACTGGATTTGGGCTCTGGCTGGACTGTTGAGAGCATGGACCTCAGCACATCAGCCTCTCTGAGCTCAGGGAAAGTCCAGCAAAGGATCATGGGTGCTGGCAGTAGGAAGTCTAACTGGGGGTCTCCACCAGGGTACTAACAGGACTTGTGTCAGTGTGAGATGTTTTTGAACAAAAATTGTCACTATTAAACATAAACACCTGATGGGGCTCAGAATGTGGCTTAGTGGTTGAGTGCTTGCCTAGCATGTTTGAAGCCGTGGGTTCGATTCCTCAATACCACATAAACAGAAAAAACCAGACATGGCCCTGCGGCTCAAGTGGTACAGTGCTAGCCTTGAACACAGAGAGGCTCAGGGACAGAACCCAGGTGCTGAGTTCAAGCCCCAGGACTGGCAACACACACACACACACACACACACACACACACACACACACACACACAGAGCTGGGCACTGGTGGCTCATGCCTGTAATCCTATCTACTCAGGAGGCTGAGATTTGAGGATCGTGGTTCCAAGACAGCCCTGGCAGAAAAGTCCCCAAAAGACTTTTATCTCCAATAAACCAATTAAAAACTGGAAGTGGTGCTTGGCTCAAGTGGTAAAACACTAGCCTTGAGCACAAAGAGGCTCAGGGACAGCCCTGAATTCGAGCATCACAACTAACAAAACAAAAGGTCTGTGAGTCTTGCTCAAGTGGTAGAGCAAGTCGTAGGCCATGGGTTCAGTAACAGGAGGAGAAAAAAAATCAGGACTAGAATCTAGTCTCTGGTCTGGGAGTTCAGTTCCCACCGTGTGTGTGTGTGTGTGTGTGTGTGTGTGTGTGTGTGTGTGTGTGTGTGTGTGTTGGTACTGGAGCTTGAACTCAGTAACTTCAGACTGCAACCCTCTGATCTCAGCCTCTTGAATAGCTAGGATTACAGGCATGAGCTACTAGTCATGCTTTTCTTTTTAAAATTTTAACTTTGACTTACTTTTTGATGCAGGGAGTTACAACATGCAGGGAGACCCAGTGTTTCTTCACCCAGCTTCCCCTGTTTTCCCCCTCTTTCATGAGCACAGGAAGACAGAGAATACAAGAAGTTCACTTCTTGTCCAAACATGCATTTCTCTCGCTCTGTCTCTGTCTCTCCCTGTATATGTACAATTTTATCAATGTCTAAGTTTTTCATGAAACTGTCATAAGACAAGAAAGACTTCTTCCCCTCTGAGGTGCTGGGGAATTGAATTTAGGGCCTCATGTGTGCCAGGCAAGTGTTCTACCACTGAGCTATAACCTTAGTCCTAAATCTCTTCTTTCTAGCCACTTCTGAATACATATATTCCTGGGAACATATTACCTATATTTTCAGGCTCCCTGGTCTCAGTAGAGCCCAGGTCTTCTAGAAGACACAGTCTCCCGTCTCTACAATGGAATGGCTTTTCTGGGCTCTGTGGGAACATTGAGCCCTCATCATTCCCTCCAGCTGTTCCTGGGAGTTGCTCAGGAATTTCCTCTGGCCTGTGGCTTTCGGGGACTCTAGTGGATCCTCTGTGTCTGTCTTTTCTCACTCCTGATGGCATCTTGTCTCCCAGGGTCAAGTTCAAGCTTGCAGGGCTGCTCATGTGAACAACTCATTCAAAGGTTGGATAGAAGGCTGAAAGGATACATTTGCTCAGTGTGGGCACCGCGGAGGTTGCTGGGAACCCGGTGTGTCTTCTGTGGGCAGTGGACCAGTCAATTATACACTTTCAACCTGGAAGGGAAAACGGAGGCAAATCTAGCAATGATTAAAACAGTGAGATGCTGCCAGGCAGCAGATGGAGGTTTGAAGCCAGCCTAGGCAAACGCGTCTTCTAACTCACCAACCAAAGTGCCGGAAGTAGAGGTGTGGCTAAGTGGTAGAGTGCCAGTTTTGAGCAAAATTAGTCAAGCAAGAACATGAAGTCTAGAGTTCAGGCCTCAGTGCCAGCACGCGCGTGCGTGCGTGCATGCATGTGTGCGTGTGTGTGTGTGTGTGTGTGTGTGTGTGTGTGCGTGTTGTTTTCATAGATCCCAAGTTTCCTTTCTCTCTCTCTCTCTCTCTCTTTCTCTCAAAGTCAATCGTGGGGCTTCAACTCGGCCTGGGTACTCCTGAGCTTTTCTGCTCAAGGCTAGCATTCTACAACTTTGAGCCACAGCTTTACTTCTGGTTTTCTGGTGGTTAATTGAAGATAAGAATCTCATGGACTTTCCTGCCTAGATGGCGGACTTCAAACTCCGATCCTCAGATCTCAGCCTCTTGGGTAGCTAAGATTACAGGCATGGGCCTCCAACCTGGTCTTTCTGGCTCTTGCTTAATGGCTGCATAGCAAGCTTCCATGTCTGGACTCTGTTTACCTTCTGGTGAGTTTGTTCTCTTCCAGGAGTGCCCTTGTTCTCACATGAGTGGGCTCGTGTTG
This sequence comes from Dipodomys spectabilis, assembly GCF_019054845.1. Classification (NCBI taxonomy): domain Eukaryota; kingdom Metazoa; phylum Chordata; class Mammalia; order Rodentia; family Heteromyidae; genus Dipodomys; species Dipodomys spectabilis. Next base: position 19,572,071 of record NW_024870840.1, on the reverse strand, counting down.
GAGGCCCTAGCTCCAGTCATGTTGAGTCATAAGGTGACTGTGTCTCCAGAGACCTCAGCTGCTGCTACTTCATAGATCTTCCATTTGGCCAGGCTGAAGTCCATTCGTGGCCGCCGCCTGCCAGGTGCTAGGGATAGAAGAAAACTGTCATGGAGCTGTGACAGTGTGTCAGGCACTGCCCTGCAGATCAACCTGTTAAATCCATATGAGGTTTCAGAGGAGTGTGAATCGGTGTGTTGATCACGGAGTGCATAGGAATAAGTAGCTAGGAAATCTAACTTCTTACTTGGGCCATATACGTGGAAGAATTCCAGGTCAAATGAGTAGTCTTTCTGAGTCACCAAAACAGAGTCTCAGCCTTTTGATGATTCCTAGAATTGGCCCAGTTTATAGACCAGACATCTTGATCAAAGAGGCACTAGGGTTGTTTTGAGGGCAAGCCTGTTACCCTAAAAACTCTTCAGTCTTTTCCCCCAATCTTCCCTCATGGGATCTCTAGACCCTTCTAGCTCTGAGCTAACAAGACCAACATGTCCAGGTGATCATCACAAGAGAGGCTTGTGGATCAGGTGACTGGTAGCCTTTCAGGTGAGATTCTGTACTTGGTCACTTGGGTTCCCTCAAGCCATCATCCAGGGGTATTTGCCCAGTTCTTTCCAGAGTTTGCTGCTGGAAAGGCCCACGCATCACCAAGCAGAATCTTTGGAAGCAGAGGCTGTTTTTGTTTCATCTCCATCTCCTAGAGAGCCCAGCCACATAGAAGAGGAGGGCTGTCACCGAGGGTCACACAGCTGGGAATCTGATTTGAACCCAACAGCTTGGCTCCAGTGTCCAGGTCCCTGATAGGTTCATGATCCTGGCCTGAAGTACTTGCAGCTCAGGGGGAGAGGAGGATGGTGCGGGGGCGGGGGGGGGGGGGAGGATGGGTAGACCCACTGATCAGAAAACTGCAATGAAGGAGGTGAAGGCAGGGGACAGATAGAGGCTGCGGGTGGGTGAGATCAGAGTGGGTTTCTCAGCATAGGTGTTGCCTAAGAGATTTTAAAACGGACCTTCCTGCATACAGTGACTCACTTCTGTAATCCCAGCTACTGGGGCAGGGGGAATTAAAGTTCAAGACCAGCTCAGGCAACATTAGCAAAGACCTTATCCCAACCATTGAGCAGGGTCTGTGGAGCACTTACTTGTGATCCTAGCTATGCAGAGGCCTAGGTAGGAGGATTGTGTGATCTGAAGTCAGCCTTGGCTCTCTCTGAAAAAATACAACAAATAAAGGGCTGAGAAGGAGACTGAGAAGGAGATGGTAGAGTGTCCGCATAGCATCCCGAACTCAAGCCTCTGAGTTCAAACCCCAGGAGTTCTAGAAAAGTAAAGGAGTTGGAAAGAGGCTGTGAGACTGAGGTGGGTGGGTGGAGTGGGTAAAGGGGTGCAGATGACAGAGGAGCAGGGGATGGAGGAGGTGAAGCCCAGGGCTGGGAAGGTGGCTTAGTGGTAGAGTGCAGACTAGCATTCATGAAGCTTTGGGTTTGAGTCCTCAGTTGCACATAAACTGAAAAATCCCAGAAGTGGCATTGTGGTTCAAGTGGTAGAGTGCTAGCCTTGAGCAAATAGACGCTCAGAGACAGTGCCCAAGCCCTGAGTTCAAGCTCTAGGACTGCGGGAGGGGCGGGGGGGGGGGGGGGAAGAGGTTAAGGTAGGCTGAGTGGGCAGTTCATGCCTGTAATCCTAGCTACTTAGGAGGCTGAGCTCTGAGGATTATAGCTTGAGGCCTGAGAGCCGGCAAGAAAGTTTGTGGGACTCTTTATCTTCAATTAACCACCAAAAAAAAAAAAAAAAAAAAGCCAGAAGTGGAGATGCTGCTCAAGTGATAGAGCACCAGCCTGAGTCCTAAAACTAAGGAACAAGGCCAAAGTCCTGAGTTCAAGCCCCAGTACCAGCACAAGGATAAACAGATGATGGGCAGGGGCCAGGTGGGTGACCCAGACTGTGAGAGACCAAGGCCTCACAGCCAGGATCCTGTCGGGGCACCAGAGAGTCTCCCGAGGGCTAAGTTCTGATCCTGCTCCCAGGGCCCCAGCCTGGCCCACTGAGCCCCAGGAACTCCTGCCTGCCCTTGCCACTTGTGACCTCCTAGAACATCCCAGACATGTGGTTTCTATACACATATCTTTGTGGTTAGCATGTACCAATGTGCTCTCATCTCGGAGTAAACACGCTTTTGGTTTTATTTTTGCTGTCTCTTTATTTATTACTCTGGACAGCTTCCTGACCCCCAGCTGAGGCTCTGAAAGCAGGGCAAAGGTTCTTCCCCTGACACAGAGCATGGGGGGCGGGGGAGAGGGCGGGGCTTTGTGAAGGATTTGTCCAAAGCGGGCAGTCCTTGTAGAAAACGTTCTCTGGTCCTTCACAAACTAGTCACTGCCTGGGAAGGGAGCCAGAGCTCCCAGCCCCTGGCCAAGGAAGAAGAAAGGAGTCGGTAGCTGTGTGGGGTATTCCTACCTCTCACGTCCTTTCTCCCTCCTAATCCTCACTGCGACCTGTGAGGTAAGCAGGCATTTACCTAGGCTGCGCAAACTTGCACAGAGGCGTGTAAACTAACTGGCCCAATGTTGCCCAGCAGCATGTGGGATCTGGGTTAAAAAGTGCAAGTTGCTGGGCTGGGTAGGTGGCTCAGTGGTAGAGCGCTCGCCTTGCATGCATGAGGCCCTGAGTTCGATGCCTCAGCATCATATAAGCAGAAAAAGCCAGAAGTAGTGCTGTGGCTCAAGTGGTAGAGTACTAGCCTTGAGCTGAAAAGCTGAGGGACAGTGCCCAGGCCCAGAGTTCAAGCCTTACGACCACCACCACCAACAACAAAAAAAGTGCAAGTTGCTAACTATGATGGCACATACCTGGACTACAAGTTTGCTGGGCATCACTGGCTCACACCTGAAAGTCCATGGACTCTTATTTCCAATTAACCAGTAAGAAGCCAGAAGTGGAGCTCTGGCTCAAATGGTAGAGTGCTAACCTTGTGAGAAAAAGCTAAAGGACAGCATATAGGTCCTGAGTTCAAGTCCTAGTATTGGTGTGCGTACGCACACAAACACACACACATGCACACAATTGCAAGCTGGTGGGCTCTCTGGTCCTTTCTCCTAGCTCATCCTCAGCGAAGCAAACCGTCCAGGGCCTTTAAGTTGGTGGAACCAGGAGAAAGAGGCTTGAGAACTCAGAGGTGAGAGCTTGATTGCTTTCAGATTTCATCCAGCCTGGCTCCAAGGTACCTAGGATGGGAAGGATGCTCGCTAGCTGGACAGAAGGCCTGCGAAGTTCCAACTCCCAATTCCAATGAGGTAGGTGCTATCACTATCCTTGTTTTGTTTTGTTTTTGTTTTTGTTTATCTGGTCGTGGGGCTTGAATTTAGGGCCTAGGCTCTGTTGCTGAACCTTGAGCCAAAGCACCACTTCTGGCTTTTTCTGTTTATGTGGTACTGAGGAACCAAACTCAGGGCTTCATGCATGCTTGTTTTATAAGTGAGGCAATGGGACAGAGAAAGGGAAAGCAACTTGACCCCTATAACACAGCTTATGAGTGGCAGAATTGGGACTTGATAGGCTCCACTTTTTTTTTTAGTATTGAAGCTTGAACTCAGGGCCTTGTATGTAATTTCCCGTAGCCTTGTTTTGCCCAAGGCTGGCACTTAACCACTTGAGCTATACCTCCACCTATATCTTTTTGCTACTTAATTGGAGATAAGAGTCTCTCAGATATGTCTGTCTGGACTGGCTTTGAAACTTGATCTTCAGATCTTAGCTTCCTGATTAGCTAGAATTATAGGGGTGATCCAGCAGCCCAGTTCTGAGGTTGGTTTCTGATCAGCTACACACACTGTGCCAAGGAGGAGCTAGAACCCTCATCATCTCCTTGCTGTGACGCAGTTAGTGTGAGTGAGTGGATTTCAGCCATAGAGCTCAGGCCAGAGTCCCTGGCCTGGGTGCTGCCTGGCCTTGTGGCCTTAGCTCTGGCACGTAGCTCCTCGTGTTTTATTTGCTCACCTCTGCCACAACGTAGTCATCATCATGATAGGCACCTTGTATTGTGTGGTGTGGGATACATGAGCAAACCATGTATATCTCTAGGCTGGCATACACTCACTATGTTCCAGGCAGGGCAGAGCCTCATGAGGTGTAGAAAGAAGAGCTCCAGGCACTATGGCTAAGAGGAAATACCTGGGTTAGATCTCATCTTGTCTCTACCACTTCCTGGAAGCCCTTGGGGGAAAGTGACCTCCCTTCCTGAGCCTATGTTTCCTCATCGTGCGGGGATGAGACTCTGAATGTGTTGGGTACCTCTTATTGCCTGTGTCCTTGGTTGGTGAAGGACTATGTCGCCATCTGACATTGGAGACTTCCCTACCCCCCTTAAGAGACACTTATAGTCCCTAACCAGTAGTGACTGGACCCCGTATGCTGGCCACAGCCATATCCATTGCAAGGGAATTCAGGAACCAAAAGGGAATTTGTTTTCTCATCATAGAAATATGGTGAGTTGCTGGGTGCTGGTGGCTCATACTTGTCATCCTAGCTGCTCAGGAGGCTGAGCTCTGAGGATCACAGCCTGGGGAAGTAAAGTCCATGAGACCTTTATCTCCAATTAGCCACCAGAAAATGGGAAGTGGTACTGTGGCTCAAAGTGGTAGAACACTAGCCTTGAGCATACGAGCTCAGGGAGAGCATCCAAGCCCTAAGTTCAAGCCCCACAAAAGAAAGAAAGAAAGAAAGAAAGAGAGAGAGAGAGAGAAAGAAAGAAAGAAAGAAAAAGAGAGGGAAAGAAGGGATGGAGGGAAGGAAGGAAAGAAGGAAGGAAGGAAGGAAGGAAGGAAGGAAGGAAGGAAGGAAGGAAGGAAGGAAGGAAGGAAGGAAGGAAGTAAAGTATTTGGATGGAGTCCTGGCTAATGGGACTCTGTTCCTCTCCAGAGAGGCAGGTAACAGCCATGTTACACTCTGTCTCCTGCATGATAAAGATCTCATAAAGGGGACTTGGACCTTGGCTTTCCTCCCTCTCTCGTCCAGGGGAAGGGGGTCTCCAGTGTGACATGCGGGCCCCAGAGGCGGAGAAACAGGAAGGTTGTCCAAGGTCCTGGGACAGCTGGAGAAGTCTGGGAGTGACTGGCTGGCTGACCCAGAGCAGCGGATGTCCATGTAAGGCCTGAAAGGGTGAAGAGAGTTAATGGTTCCTAACTGAGGTATTTGTCCTGGTGGGGGGTGGGGGCAGGGCAAGCTCAATGAGGAGGAGTGACTCACCCTGAGTCCCTAAATACATCTGATGCTGAAGGAAATCCATCCCCAGAACTTCCAAATGGAAGTCATTTCCTTCCATAGATCATGACTTCAGAGGCTTTGAGAATGTTTACACCAATGCATGGCCACTCAGTTCAGAGGTGACCTTTGCTGGGGTTTGGAAACTTGCCCTGTAGATCTGAAAGGGGGAAAAAAAAGACTGTAGCTTTCCACGGTAAATTCCAGCATGTCAGACAGATTACACCCTGTCTGTGGCTTCTTCTCCTCCTAGGCAAGTTTTCACTCAGGTGCTTAAAAATTAACTTGACATTTGGTGTTATTTAGTCATATTTTACAGAATTCAGATAAAAATTCAAAGGTGTAGAAGAATACACACAGAGCCCTTCCATCTACAGAGCATCAATTTCCTTCCCAAAGTTCACTCTTCCTCCCATTTCTTTTGTTCTTTCTTTATTTTTATTTTTGTGTCAGTACTGGGGCTTAAACTCAAGGCCTCCAGCTCTTGTTTAGCTAAGGCTGGTACTCTACCACAATGAGCCACACCTCAGCTTTTTGGTGGTTAATTGGAGATGAGAGTCTTTTACACTTTCTCTGCTCTGGCTGGCTTCAAACTGGGATCCTCAGCTCTCAGCCTCCCAAATAGCTGGAATTATAGGCATGAGTCACTGGTGTCTAGCTTCTCCCATTTTTTATATGTCTTTCTAGGGATGTGTATGCCAGGAGTGGGTGAGCTTTCCCCTAGAGCCCTCAGCTTTGTTGCAAGTGCTTATCTTTTGCTTTTGTACTTCAAAGACATCATGTAAACTACCAAGCATGGCTGTGTTCCTGTAAAACTTTACTCACAAACACTAACTTTTGAACTTCTACAGGCTTCTTTTGATTTTTTTTTTCTGGGTCCGGTCATGGGGCCTGAATGCTGGGCCTGGGCGCTGTCTCTCAGCTCTTTAGCTCAAGGCTAGCACTCTACCACTTGAGCCACAGCACCACTTCCGGCGTTTTTTCTTTTTGCTTATGTGGTGCTGGGGAATCGAACCCAGGGCCTCATGCATGCAAGGCAAGCGCTCTATCACTGAGCCACCTTCCCAGCCCTCTTTTGATTTTTTTAAAAATCTCTAGCATATAGCCAGGCACCAGTGGCTCACACTTATAATCCTAGCTACTCAGGAGGCTGAGATCTGAGAATCATGGTTCAAAGCCAGTTCAGGCAGAAAAAACTGAGAGACTTATCTCCAATTAATCACCAGAAAACTGAAAATGGTGCTGTGGCTCAAGTGGTAGAGCGCTAGCCTTGAGCTGAAGAGCTCAGGGACAGCACCCAGGCCCAGAGTTCAAGACCCACGACCGACCAAAAAAGAAAAATCTCTATCATACATTTTCCTCCAATTTTTATGTCTACAAGACTTGACAATATGATCCTGAAGTTTATTTGCCAGAAAGAAAAGGTTAGTTGGGATGTTTCCTCTCAGTTATTGAAATATACAATTGAAGTTACAGTGCTTTAAGCTTTTTTTTTTCTTTTTGGTCAGTTGAACTTGAATTTGTGGCCTGGGTGCTGTCCTTAAGCTCTTTTGCTCAAGACTAGCACTCTACCACTTTGAGTACAGCTTCTCTTCTGGTTTTCTGGTGGTTAATTGGAGATAAGAGTCTCATGGACTTTCCTGCTCAGCCTAGCTTTGAACTGCAATTCTCAGATTTCAGCCTCATGAATAGTAAGAATTACAGGTATGAGCCACTAGCGCCTAGACATTTTTTCTTTTGCTTAGGACAAAGAGTTTGGTATATAGTGGTGCTCAGTGAGTATTTTTAGGTAATGAATATTGGGTGAAGGAAAAGTTTTTCTTCATTGTTCTAACATAACTTGAAATAGAATCTTAATACCAATGGGTAGGACAAGGAAACAGAAACCATGATGATTTAAAGAATAAAATTCTGCCAGGTGCTGATGGCTCACACCTGTAATCCTAGCCACATAGGAAGCTGAGATCTGAGGATTTAGTTTCAAAGGAAAGCCAGCCTGGATAGGAAAGGCTGTTAGACTGCCTGCCTGTCTTCTTTCTTTCCTTCCTTCTTCCCTCCCTTTCTTCCTAGGGCTTGAACTCAGGGCCTGTCCCTGAGCTTTTTTGCTCAAGGCTAGCACTTACCATTTGAGCCACAGCTCCACTTCTGTCTTTTTGGTGGTTAATTGGAGATAAGAGCCTTGAGGACTTTCCTACTCAGCTTGGCTTCAAACTGCAATCTTCAAGTCTTATCCTCCTGAATAGCTAGGACTACAGGCATAAGCCACTGACACCTGGTGTCTGTTAGACTCTCAGCTCCAATTAACCAATGAAAAGCAGGAAGTAGAGCTGTGACTCAAATGGTAAAGCACCAGCCTTGAAGAAAAAGCTAAGGACATTGATCAAAACGAACTAAGCAGCTCAATGGCAGCAATGGGAGGGAGGGAATGAGTGGGAAAGAGGGAACAGCTGACACTAAGCAAAAGGAAAGGAATGTACATATCACCCAATGTGGAAGAAATAACTGTATTGTCAAAGCTCATAGAACTCATAAACTTTATAGACCACGATAGACAATTTTCCCCATTAGAATGTGTTTGTGACTTTTAAGTATCACTATCCCACAATACTGTGAAAAAAAGAATTTGAAAAAAAAAAAGACAAAAGGAAAAGCTAAGAGACAGTGCCCAGGCCCTGAGTTCAAGCCCCAACATATATGTACAGACACACAGACATACTCGCCCACACACACACGCACATACACACACACACACATACAAATTAAATTCTAAGCTAGCACCAGCTGCTCATGCTTGTAATTCTACCTACTTAAGAGGCTGAGATCTGATGATTGAGTTCAAAGCCAACCCAGACAGGAAAACTCATGAGACTCTTATCTCCAATTAATCATAGAGAAAGCTGGAAGTATCTTGCCCATGTAATTGTAACCCCTCTGTAGAGTATTTTCACAATAAAAAAAAAAAGAAAAAGCTGGAAGTAGTACTGTGGCTCAAGTGGTAGAATGCTAGCCTTGAGCAAAAGGAGCTCAGAGACAGTGCCTAAGCCCAGAGTTCAAGCCCCAGAACTGGCAAAAATAAAAACAAATAAGTAAATAAATACATAAATTCTAAGCTGGCACCAGTTGCTTGTAATTCTAGCTAGTTAGGAGGCTGAGATTTGAGGATCATAGGTAGAAGCCAGCCTGGGCAGAAAAAAAAGTCCTTGAGACTCTTATCTCCAATTTACCAGTTTAAAAAAAAAAGAAAGAAAGTGGAGGTGTGGCTCAAGTGGAAAGTTTGTTGTATCCTTGTCAGAGAGTAAATGCTTTAACCAATCACCACATTGGCCTATGATACACCTATAAAGGTAGTAATTACAGGAGGAGATACTGACCCTTCTTCAGGTGAACTCATTTGTCCAAGGTCATAGCAAATCAAAGGCAGAGCCAGGATCAAAGTCATACCATTCCCAGCGTGCTAGCTTCGTCACCATACCACTAATTAACATTGGTGTCATGCTTTCTGTTTATAAACATGTGCCACAAGTCATCTGAGACTCATGACCAGCTTGCTAGGCATCTAGAAGATGGATGATGAAATGAGGTTCCAGGAGGTCCCTTGGTCCTAGTGAACACTCGTGGGCTGGCCCTGAGCCTTATGAAGCTGAACTCATTTAATCCTAATAAGACTGTGTAATTCTTATTTTAGCATCGAGGAAAGCAAGACTCAGAGGGTGAAATGATTTGCCTAAGCTCCAATCACGTGCAACTTTAAAAAGCATCATTCAAATCCTATTTTATCTAACTCTAAAGAGGTGATTTTTGTTTTTGGAGGGGGAGGGCTGTTTCAGAGCTTGAACTCAGGACCTCCTACTCTTACTTGCTCAGAGCTGGGACCTTATCTCTTGAGCCATGCCTCCCCACCAGGGACTTTTTTTTGGGGGGGGGTCCGGTTGCGGGGCCTGAACTCTGGGCCTGGGCACTGTCCCTCAGCTCTTCAGCTCAAGGCTAGCACTCTAACACTTGAGCCACAGTGCCACCCCCGGCTTTTTTCTTTTTTCTTATGTGGTGCTGAGGAATCGAACCCAGGGCCTCAGGCATGCAAGGCAAGCGCTCTGCCACTGAGCCACCTTCCAGCGCCCCCACCAGGGACTTTTGAGATGGAATCTCATCTACTTTGCAGCCTGGGCTGGTTTTGAACCACAATCCTCTGGTCTCAGCTTCTTATAACCTAAGATTACAGACATGAGCTACCAGTACCCAGTTTCTGAAAGGTTTCTCTCTTTGTGTGTGGTACTGGATCTTGAACCCAGGGTAGGCAACCATTCCTTACCGCCGAGCTACATTCCCAGGTCAGAGATACTTTCCTTAACTATCAAGCATAATGGCTTGCAAAGTAAGCATGTCTGTAATTCCTCATTTACTAGCCTGCCTATCCACACATTGGAGCTAGGAGGGTGGTATTATCACTGCCATTTTCCAGGTGGGAAAACTGAGGCTTCTGAAACCCACATAGCTAACAGATGGCAAAAGCAGGATTTGAACCCGTTTGATTCTCCAAGAGGCTTTTTTCACACCCAGGAGCTAGACCTTGGCTCTCCTCCTGATGAAGCCGCATGCTTTTTCCGCTGGCAGTGATTTCTCTCCACTCACCAAAGACCACGACCAGCACCAGGAAGACTGTAGGAGAGGAAGGGACGGGTAGAGGGTTCAGACAGGTAAAATGGCCTCCGGTCATGTTGTCAACCTCCGGATTGGTTGATTGATTCCAGTGCATCTGCCTCCCTTTAGCAGTGGTTTAGGGCCGCCTGCATTTCTCCAGCTCCTCCAGTTCCAAAGTTATTTTTGCAGGGCAGCTGGCTCAGAACGGGAGCCTAGCCGACCTGTCGCGTCTCTGCAGCCATTGGTTGCCTTAGGGAGGGCGGGGAAACATGCCAATTTGTATACGTGTGTTCGATTGGCTCATGGAACGGAAGTGGGCGGGCACAACCAAATTATTAGTCAGCGGGTGGAGCGAGCAGGACTTCCGGCTGGGAAGGTGGTAAAGCTACCTGGCGCCCCTCACCTGGGCTGCGTCTTCGCTCAGGAGCAAGCTTCGTGCCGCTCGGTTGCTCGGACCCGGTAGTGAATATGAGTCAGCGGGAGTAACTCACAAACCTGAGACACGGGTTACGCCTGGAGGGGGCGGGCAGGTGCCCCCAGGGCAGGCAGGGAAGGCACAGGAGGAAAATTTTCATTGTGCCCAGACGGAATCATGGGGGACCTATTGAAACGTGTGTGTGTGTGTGTGTGTGTGTGTGTGTGTGTGTGTGTACACGTGTGTATTCTTGGGATACTATCAGACTTATAAACTCAAAACTTAGACTGGCCCTCTGTAATCTGCTCTAACCTCCTTCCCACCTGTCCACCGACCCTCAGCCCAAAGCCACTGGCGCGTAGATTAGTCTGTGCCCATTCTCCTCCATAGCTTTACCCTTGACTTTGCCCTTGCCGGCTTCTTCCACCTGGGGTTCCCTCTCTCTCCCAACGACTCTACCTTCAAAGTTCTGCCCACTCTCCAGAGATCCCTCAGAGCCCTCCCTGTCCCCGCCTCCCCTGCGCTTTCAGGACGTGGCTGTACTCCGGTGAGGACCCTTCTCACAGTGACCAACCCACGGGCCCTATTTGTCCATTGGCCCAGATCCACATCTTTGGCCTTGTGTCTTGTATTGATTCAGCAGCATTCCAGGAGCACCTGCTTTGTGCCAGCCACTGTTCTAGGCACTAGGATAAAACAGGCAGTTAAAACCCTTAATTCCTGCCCTCCTGGAGTTTTTGTTTTGATGAAGACAGCAAGTGTGAATAAACCCCTACAGCATGATTAAATCACAACAGGGGTCTACCCTAGAGGGGGCTGGTGGTTCCTGTCTGGATTAGGTGTTCAGAGATGGCTTGTGTGTGGAGGTGGTGTTTTAGGAGTGACTTGAACAAAATATGAGATGGTGCCGTGCCATACTTGGACAAGAGTGTTCCTGACCGAGAGACAGCAAGAGGAAATGGCTGTGTGCCCCCTGGGTGCCCAGAAGGTGGACAGAAGAAGGCGAGAAAGGAAATGGGCACTGGCCCAAGAGAGTGAAGGTGGCTTCTTATATTCTCCAGGGGTGACTGGCCTGGCCTCTACCCAGTGACTAAGCCATCATCAGTCACACAGTGTTGCAAAGCCACACCTAGCAGACTAGACTTCCCTAGGGAGGCAACTCAGGGTCACAGGGACCTAGTTCTGGGTTCTAGGCCTTTGGGGGTGACCTGAGGAGCCACTTGGTCTCCCTTAGTCTTAGAGTAACAATGTCCCCCTTGCTGGGATATCTTAGGGACCATAATATTAAGCTTGTTCTTTTATTATTATTATCTTTAAGTCATAATATTAAGCTTCTTGTTTGTTTGTTTTTCCCAGTCCTGGGGCTTGAACTCTGGGCCTGGGCACTGTCCCTGAGCTTTGTTTGCTCAAGACTGGCACTCTACCATTTCAGCCACAGCACCACTTTTGGCTTTTTCTGTATATGTGGTACTGAGGAATTGAACCCAGGGCTTCATGCATGTTAGGCAAGCACTAAGCCATATTCCCAGCCCAATATTAAGCTTCTTAGCCATGAAGAAGCTGTGCTAAGCTTTTCATGTACTGGATCTCATTTCTAAAATCAACGTTTTGTGTTATATCTAGTGTCAAATAGAGGTCCAAGAACTCACCTAAAACTGCAGTCCACAGAACCCCATTAGCTATACAGTTAAGGTGAAACAGATTTGAAGACTGAGGATTTGGGGGGTGGGGAACTTTTAATGTGTATACAAGGGTAATTTTTTTGGGGGGGGTCCGTTTGTGGGCCTGAACTCTGGGCCTGGGCACTGTCCCTCAGCTCTTCAGCTCAAGGCCAGCACTCTACCACTTGAGCCACAGCACCACTTCTGGCTTTTTTGCTTATGTGGTGCTGAGGAATGGAACCCAGGGCCTCATGCATGCAAGGAAAGCGTCTACCCCTGAGTCACCTTCCCAGCCCCACAAGTGTAATTTTTTAAAATTATTTTTATTGTTATTATAAAGGTGATGTACAGAGGGGTTACAGTTACATAAGTCAGGTGAAGAGTACATTTCTTTTTGGACAATGTTACCCCTTCCCTCCTCTCCCAGTTTTTACCTCCCATCCCCCCACCCACACATTGTATAGTTCATTTTCAACATAGTGTCTAGTGAGTATCACTGCTGTATTTTTTTACCCTGTGTCCCTCCATTTCTCTGCCTCCCCTTACACTCCCAAAGACATATAAATGAACAAACAGAACAAAAGAAAACAAAAACAGCAAAAAGAAAAAAAAACCCTCGTTTCCATTTCCTGGAGTTCATTTCAATAAATATTATTTTGTATGATCACTTGCACTGCGACAAATGTATTTTTAGGTGTAAATATATTGCTTACGGTAAGTTGGTAGTAAAAAAACCAAAACTGGGGCTGGGAAGGTGGCTCAGTGGTAGAGCGCTTGCCTCGCATGCTCAAGGCCCTGGGTTCGATTCCTCAGCACCACATAAGCAAAAAGAAAAAAGCCAGAAGTGGTGCTGTGGCTCAAGTGGTAGAGCACTGGCCTTGAGCTGAAGAGCTGAGGGACAGTGCCCAGGCCCAGAGTTCAGGCCCCACGACTGGACCAAAAAAAAAAAAAAAAAACCAAAACTGAAGAAATGATATTTTGGACACCTTGAGAGGCTGGCATAGCAAAATTTGCTCTCCAGGCAAAGGGAGAAGCGAGTCAGTTAAGCGATCCTTCAGCCCTTGACCCTCCAATGTCCTTGCTGGACTCAGGTGAACTAGGACAGGTAATTAGTGATTATTCTTCTCCCTCCTCCTTCCCTTCCTTCTCCTTTAGAAAAGTCATGCACATCCCTGGTTCCTCTGCCAAGTCAGGCTCCAATCCATCAGACCTATCTTCACCCTAAGAAACAATGGAAGAATTTCTAGGAAGGTGGACCCTGCAGCCAGAGGGCCTGGCCCATATCCTGGCCCCACTACTTAGTAGCAGTGTGATGTTGGGTGAGTGACAAAACCAAACCTAATCCTTCCTTTCCTTTCCTTTCCTTTTTTTTCCTTTCCTTTCGTATCTTTTTTTTTTTTTTTTTTTGAGGGGGGGTCCAGTTGTGGGGCCTGAACTCTGGGCCTGGGCCCTGTCCCTCAGCTCCTCAGCTCAAGGCTAGCGCTCTACCACTTTGAACCACAGTGCCACTTCCAGCTTTTTTCTTTTTGCTTATATGGTGCTGAGGAATCGAACCCAGGGCCTCAGGCATGCAAGGCAAGCACTCTACCACTGAGCCACCTTCCAAGTCCTCCTTTCCTTTTTTTTCCTTCCCTTCCCTTCTCTTCCTATTTTTCCCTTTTCTTTTCCTGATTTTTTGTTCTTCTTCTTGCTCTTGTTGTTCTTCTTGTTGCAAAAAAAAAAAAAATATTTTGGCAGGGGTACTGGGGTTTGAATTCAGGGCTTACATGTTTAGTTGGCTTGCTCACTCAGCGGATTCTTTTACCACTTGAGCCATTCCTTCAGCCCTGATTTTTTGCTGATTATTTTAGAAATGGAGTCTTGCAGACTTTTCTGGCTAGCTTCTGGTTTTGAACCACCATTCTCCAGATCCCAGCCTCCTGAGAATTTTTTGTTAGCACAAATTAATTGTTTTTTGTTTTTGCTGGTTGTGGGACTTGAACTCTGGGCCTGGGCACTGTCCCTCAGCTCTTCAGCTCAAGGTGAAGGCTCTACCACTTGAACCATAGCACCACTTCTGGTTTTCTGGTGGTTTATTGGAGAAAAGAGTCACACAGACTTTTCCTGCCTGGGCTGGCTTTGAATCATGATCCTCAGATTTCAGCCTCCTGAGTAGCTAGGATTACAAGCGTGAGCCACCAGCACCAGACATAGCACAAATTAATTGTGCAAAGGAGTTTAATTGTGGTATTTCCATGCATGTGTATAATGTACTCTGGTCAACATGATAATTTCTGGTTCCATCCATTTTCCTGTGATCAACATAATTTCATTCTTTATGACTGAATAATATTCCATGTTATGTATATACTATACTTTCTTCATCCTTTAATCATTTGTTGGACATTTAGGTGGATTCCATGGCATGACTATTGTGAATAATACTGCAATAAACATAATGTGCAGTTATCTTTATTATAGGCTGACTTGCATTCCTTCAGATATGTGCCAGAGACTGGAAACCTCTCTGTTTCAGTCATCTCATTTGCAGCACCTATGGCTATTAAGAGGATTACAGGAGTGAGTAGTAGTCCCTTGGCATACATGGAGAATGGTGTCCTGGGTCCCCTCAGACAATGAAATCTTTGGTGGTACACATCCCTTAAATGATATAGTATTTACATGTAGCCGATGCATATCTCTTATAAACTTTATTACTTTATTTTTATTTTTTTTGTTGTGCTGCTACTGGGGCTTGAACACAGGGCCAGAGTGCTCTCTCTTAGCTCAAGGCTGGCATGCTAGCACTAGAGCTACAGCTCCACTTCTGGCTTTTTGATGGCTAGTTAGAGATACTACCATCATCAACTTTTCAGCCCAGGCTGGCTTTGGAACTTCAGTCTTCAGATCTCAGCCTCCCAAGTAGCTAGGATTACAGGCGTGAGCCACTGGTACTTGGCCCTCCATATACTTTAAAGTACCTCTATATTACTTATACCCAAGATAAAGTCAACATTGTGTGGGTAGTTCTTTACTATTTGTTTAGGGCATGATAAGAAATGTCTATACAAACTCATCATAAGCACAGGTTTTTTGAAGCTATATTTGGTCCTCACTTGGTTGAATCCATGGAGGCCAACCCCACAGAATGGGAGGGCTGACTGTATACTGAAATGTTCTCAGCAAATGCTTGGCATGTCCTTTGTGCTCTATGAATGTCAGCTGCCATTGTCCTTCCAAAGCCATGAGAAGCCCTTGGGGGGGGGGGGGGGGAAGGGTAGGCAGAGAAGGAATCTCCAGGTCCCAGAGGCACCTTGGATCCAGAGACTGGCATTTATAGAAGGGCTGCCTCTGCCCCTGAGCTCTTCCTTCCTGCCTCTGTTCACAAGAAGCCTCAGCCAGGCCCCCTCAAGCCTCTCCATCTTGCCCAACAATCCTTTGTGGGTTTGTCTCCATTTCCGTGGTTGAATGACTTGGTGCCTTAGAAGTAGAGGGGCTTCTCTTGTGGGAAGCAGTGCTTCCTCAATTCCTCGGCTTACTAGGGTCCTGGCATTGCTCAGCACCAACTTTTATCTCCAGAATCCTGCAAGTCACTGTGTGCATTAGCTAACACAGTTCTCCATACATGCAGGCCTCTCAAGTGTATGTGGTCTATGCCGTCCACATGATTTAGAAGATCATCAACCATTTGTGTATGTGTATGTGTGCTGATATGGGTCTTTTTCTCTCAAAGAGAAAATGTTCTACCACCTGAGCCATTGCTCAACTTCTGGCTTTTTGCTGTCCAGGCTGTCTTCAAACCTTTATGCTCAGATCTCAGCCTCCTGAGTAGCTAGGATTACAGGTGTGAGCTACTGGTGCCCAGCTTCATCAAATTAATCCTGCTAAGTAGATGAGGCATAGTCCATTATTACCAATAGATCAAGAAATGCTAAGTCCCTGAATGGTCATATGGTGACTAGCATAAAATCATACAGTAAGGGCATGGCAGAATTGAGACCCCACTCAGCCCCTTTTCTGTCTAATGATAAAATACCATAACATCCATGGGCACCAAGCATGATGCAAGCATTTTACCACTGTGATTTTATTTGATTTTTCACCTAGTTCATAAGTAGTGGTGATAGAATTCAAACCCAGGTGTTCGATGCCAGACGTAGAGTGCATACCTTAATATCCCAATTGTTTTGTACTGGAGTCAAGTTGCGTTTTCTTTAAATTATTTCCTTGATATCACCCCTGCTGAACGTTCCTGATAAGTTGCCTATAGATGTTGGCTTTGCCATTTTGGAATAGGCTTTGTACCACCTAGCCTGGTCACTCAGCAAGGGATACATTGTGACTGTAAAATCCTTGGTTACATAGGAGTAATAGGAGGCCCAGTGTTAAAAAAAGAAGAAAAAAAAAAACACAACAGCTTTGAAGGGCAGAGGGTAAGAGAGCCCCTTTCATGCCAAGTCAAACATGCTTAGCAGGGCTGGGAGATGTTTCTGCTCTGGGCCCTCACCTTGGGGGTTGGGGGTGGGGTGGGGGTGGTTAGTGGCTCTCACCTTCAAATAAATTCCTGTTGCCTTGGAGCGGGAGGAGGCAAAGTTCATCCCCTCTTTATTTGTTTTCTTTCCTTTTTATAACAACTTTACTGAGATGGCATTCACATATCGTAAAAGTCACCCTTCAGTGGATTTTAGTAGATTCAAAGTTGTGCAACCACCATCATGATCTAATTCTAAAACATTCTTATCGCCCAAGAAAGAATCTTCAGTATCCTGTAGCAGTCGGTCCTCATTCCTGTCTCCCTCAGCTGGTGGCAGTTACTAATTTGCTTTTTGTCTCTGTAGTTCTGTCTCTTCTGGATATTTCAGCTAAGTGTAATCTTTCTTTTTTTTTTTTTGTCGGTCGTGGGGCTTGAACTCTGGGCCTGGGTGCTGTCCCTCAGCTCTTCAGCTCAAGGCGAGCGCTCTACCACTTGAGCTACAGCGCCACTTCCGGTTTTCTGGTGGTTTATTGGAGATAGGAGTCTCATGGTCTCTCCTGCCCGGGCTGGCTTTGAACCACGATCCTCAGATCTCAGCCTCCTGAGTAGCTAGGATTACAGGCGTGAGCCACCAGCGCCCGGCTGCTAAGTGTAATCTTATACTACATATGGACATACATGGTCTTTTGTGGTGACTTCTTCCATATAGCATGGTCCTTTCAAGATTTGTTATGTTGTAGCATCTCCCACTACTTCATTCCTTTTTACTATCAAATAGTATTCCATTGTGTGCCACATTTTGCCTGTATCCATCAGTTTATGAACATCTGAGTTTGTTTACATGTGTTTTTTTGTCTATTATAAATAATGCTGCTATGAATATTCAGGTTGTATACACTTCCTTGTGTGGTTTTAAAAGCCTTCTATCTTTTTAGAATTCTACGTCATAGGGGCTGGGAAGGTGACTTAGTGATAGAGTGCTTTCCTTGAATGCATGAGGCCCTGGGTTCGATTCCTGAGCACCACATAAACAGCAAAAGCCAGAAGTGGCTCTGTGGCTCAAGTGGTAGAGTGCTAACCTTGAGATGAAGAGCTCAGGGACAGCGCCCAGGCCTAGAGTTCAAGATCCACAACTGACAAGAAAAAAAGAAAAAAGAATACTACATCATTATATGTCTTAAGCCTGTTTTTGCTGCTAGAATATAATACCACAGACTGGCTAATTTATGATGAAAAGAGATTCATGTGTCATAGATAGATCTAGAAGCTGGGAAGTTGCCATATGAAAGTGCTGGTCATCTTTGAGGGTCACGATGTGGAGGAGGGCATCATGGGGCAAGTGGGCAAGAGGGTAGGAGGAAGAAGAGCTGAAGAAGCCAAACTCCCTTTTACTACAACCCACTCTCAGAGAACTAACTTAATCCCCAAACAATGGCTTTAATCCATGGTGTGGGTAGGGCCTCATGACCTAATCCTTTTTTTTTTTTTTTTTTTTTAGCGTACACTAGTTATATAGGGGGCCATTTCCTTGTTATGTTTCCATACATTTACAATATCTTCCAATCAGGCTCACCCTCTCTACTACTCTCTCTTCTCCTCTTCTCTCCTTCCCAAGACAATTTCAACAAGTTTCATTGTTCTACTTTCATAGTTGCATGCTCTCTCTCTGGTGCTGGGAATGAGCCTAGTACATGCTAAGTGCATGCACTTACACACACACACACACACACATACACACACACACACACTACCACTAAGCATAAGGTGGGCTCTAATAATGACATCATAGGGCAGTGAAGCTGGCGAGGCTCTAAGTTCTCAAAGCACCAATTGGAAATTTGACACTTGCTGCTTATTGGGAACATTCATTGCTCCTAGAGGGAAAGAGCAGCCTGTGGAAGCAAATAGATGCAGGTTAGCATCCCGATGGTACTATGAGGCCCTGGGCTTGTAAACTTTGCCCTGCTGAGTCTCTCATTCTCCTTCTGTAAAGCTGAGACTAGATCAAGCCGCATGCCAGGGCTGCCATTAGGTGTGAATGGCCCTGGCAAACCCGCAATAAAGGTTAGACTCATGTATGAAACACAGGAGGAAGCTGGGTGCTGGTAGCTCGTGCCTGTAATCCTAGCTACTCAGGAAGCTGAGATCTGAGGATTGGGGTTTGAAGCCAGCCCAAGCAGGAGAAAATATCTGTGAGATTCTTATCTTCAATTAAGCAACAAAATGCCAGAAGTAGCAAGTGGTAGAGCACCAACTTTGAGTGAAAAAGCCAAGCAAGGGCAAGAGGCCCTGATTTCCAGCACCAAAACCAAACCAAAAACAGCGAGATTCATTCACTTCACTACTGGGGTCCTGAGAAGGGCAAGTTTCTCTTCTGTGAAGGGGATTAACACTTTCATGTGTGTAGCTCAAAACATTTGGGGAGATAAGACACAGAACAAAAAAAAGTGTGTCCCCCCCCTCCTTACCCCCTTGAGACATGTGCTATAAAAGAGATGTGTCTAAAGTTCTTTGTGGCTGGAGAGGAAGGGCGTGGCAAGTTGGGTCAGGCTGAAGGAAGTGGTGATGGGTGGAGCTGGGCAAAGCTGGGGCAGGTGGATGGTGTGGCCCAAGACCCCTAGAGTGTGGGTCTTCTCTTGGGTGCACCTCAATTACATACACCTGTGCCCCAGAAAATGACCCCTGTGGCTCAAAGGGGAAGGACCTCTGGTGTATAAATTCAGATCAGATACAGGCTGGCCACACCCTTGCCACTGTATATATGTTTAAAGCCAGGTTACCACCTGGCATGTGAACACCACCAGGAATGGTTTGAAGAGAGAGGAAACATTGGACTGGGGAGGGAGGCAGAATGGAACAGAGAAAAGGGCTTCAAGTGCTGACTCTGCCATTTAATAGCTTATGATCTCAGGCAAGTCTCAACAGCTCACCCTGGCCTCAGTTTAACTCATCTGCAAAATGGGGATACACACAGCCCTCCACAAACAAGACAAAGTAAGGTGGTAGGGAAAATGCTGTTGTGAAATCTAAATGCTATAAGCCTTGTGAAGGCTGGTTATTACTGGATCTGAAGACTGGTGGGTCAATGAAATGTGTTTAAAAGTTCTCCTTCGGCAAGATAAACAAATGCCATAACCCTAGCTTGTACAACGTGAATGCATTCCGAAAACATCACGCTAAATGAACAGAGCCAGACACAAAAGACCACACAGGGTATGACTCCCTTTCTGTGGAATGTCCAGAATCGGCAAGTCTATAGAGAAAGTAGATCAATGGTTGTCTACAGCTGGGGAGAATGGGAAAATGAGGGATGACTGCTGATGGATAAGGGGTTTCTTTAGGGATGATGAAAATGTTCTGGAATTAGGGGAAGTGGTTGCACAACTCAGAATATACTTAAAACAACTGAATTATCCTAGAGAGGTGTGTGTGTGTGTGTGTGTGTGTGTGTGTGTATGTGTGTGTATATGTTTGTGTGTACTGGGCCTTGTATGTATGTATTAGGAGCCTGGGCCTTGTCCTTTAGTTGTTTTTTTTTTTGTTCAAGGTTAGTGCATTACTACTTGAACCACAGCTTCATTTTCAGCTTTTTGCTGGTTAACTAGAGATAAGGGTTTCACATACTTTCCTGCCTGGATTGGATTCCAGCCTAGCTCCTTAAATCTCAGCCTCTTGAGCAGCTAGAATTACAGGCATGAACAACCAGTGCTCAACTTGAATTGTCTTTAAATGGGTGAAATGCATGATATATGAACTATATCCCAATAAATCTGTTTGTTTGTTTTTTAATTCAGAAGTTGATTGGTGTGTGTGTGTGTGTGTGTGTGTGTGTGTGTGTGTGTGTGTTTCTTTTGGAAGTACAGAGGTTTGAATTCAAGGCCTGGAGCTTGCTAGGCAGGTTCTACCAGCCTCATAAACATGTTTACCAATACCTACTATGGTATTCATGGGGGATCACAAATGAATAATTGTCAAGCTTTCACTTATAGTCCTTTTTTTTTTTTTTGGTCAGTTGTGGGGCTTGAACTCAGGGCCTGGGCGCTGTTCCTGAGCCTCTTTGTGATCAAGGATAGCGCTCTTCCACTTGAGCCACAGTACCACTTCCCATTTTTGAGTGGTTAATTGGAGATGAGAATCTCATGGAGACTTTCCTGCCCAGGTTGACCTCAGATCCTCAGATCTCAGCCTTCTGAGTAGCTAGGATTACATGCATGAGCCACGGGCACCTGGTTCTATTTTAATATTATTTTTAATGCCATTCCTGGGTCCTGAACTCAGGGTTTAGTGTTGTCTCTGAGCTTTATCTGCTCAAATGCTTTAGCACTTGAGCTCCAGCTCCAGCTTTTTGTTAGTTAATTGGACATAAGAGTCTCATGGCCTTTCCTATCTGGGCTGGCTTTGAACTGTGATCCTAAGATCTCAGCCACTTGAGTAGCTAGGATTACAGGTGTGAGCCACTGGCACTGGACTTTACATTCCTATTTTAATTTGTATTAGTTTATTTGTGAATTTACCCTATGGACATTTATTGAGGGTCTGCCAGGTGCCAGATTCCCTGTACTAGCATTACAAACACAACAAAGTACTGATGTCCTTAGAAGCTGATGGCAAGAGGCAATGCTGACAGAAGCAGCCCAGGTTGCTGAAGTTTCACCGAGGAGGGGGGCAGGTCAGATGGGGAGGATCATGCTTTAAAGACAGCCTGGGCAGTAAAGTACGTGAGACTCATCAGTAATTAATCAGCAAAAAGCCAGAAGTGGAGGTATGGCTCAAGTGGTAGACTGCCAGCCTTGAAAAGCTCAGGGATACCCAGGCCCTGGGTATGTGTGCATGTTTGCGCACACATACACAGAGGCATACACACCAAGAGCTGGAGAGAATAGAGGATGGATGGAAAAGGGGGTGTGAAAGGAGGTATGGCTTGAGGAAGGAGTGGGGGGATAGGGGTGAGGGTGCGAGGGTGGAGAAGGGAGACCATTAGCATTGAGTGGAAACCTGAGCAGAGCAGGAAGTCAGGTGTGCAGACAGAACGGTTCTGAAAACAAGCAGGATGGTGGGGGCTTGGTGTAGGCAGAGTGCCCTGCACTTGAGAAGGGAGTTGAACAACAGCAAATAGGCCAAGAACCTTGGGCCTGGGTCACAGAATTATGGGCAGTTCAGATGTTTTTCCTTATCCATTTTTTTTCTAAGTTAAAAATTAGAGTTTAGAAGTACAAGTTGTCATGTCCAAAACGAGCTTTACAACGTCGGTGCGGGGTGGGGGGGGGGGAAGGGGGGGAAGGAGAAGGATTGGGATTGGGGGGGAGGGGGGAGGCTGGGAAGGGATGTGAAGGGTAAACCAAAGGAGGAGGCTGCAATGCTTGGTAAGAAATGTACGCATTATCCTGCCCATGTAATTGTAACCCCTCTGTACAGTATGTTCACAAATAAAATAAAATTAAATTAAAAAAAAATTAGAGTTTAGCCGGGCACCTGTGGCTCATGCCTGTAATCCTAGCTACTCAGGAGGCTGAGATCTGCGGATCCTGGTTCAAAGCCAGCCCGGGCAGAAAAGTCTGTGCGACTCTGATTTCCAATAAGCCACTAGGAAACTGGAAGTGGTGCTGTGGCTCAAGAGGTAGAGCACTCACCTTGAGCTGAAGAGCGTAGGGACAGCGTCAGGCCCAGAGTTCAAGCCCCACAACCAAAAAAAAAAAAAAAAATTAGAGTTTAGAGTGTGGCAATTGATAGAGTCTTTGCCCAGCATGAAGGAGGCCCTGGGTTCCTCCCCCAACACGACCAAAAAAATAAAAAGAATATATGTGTTAATTTTTTTATTTGTATTTGAATTTGTAGCATATAGTTTCCTATTTAAAATTTATCCACTTGAATTCATGTACAGTTACATGAGCCGAAGTTGAGGAGATGTAACTTTTTCTTTCAGTATAATCTCTCTCTCCTATCCCTATTTCTGAACTATCTAGTTCTTTCAATACCAACCAAACTGGGTACCAATGGCTCATGCCTGTAATCCTTCCTCAAGTGGTAGAGTACCAACCTTGAGCAGAACAGTCAACATCATGAGCCAGTGGCTATTCAGGAGGCTGAGATATGAGGATCCCAATTTGAAGGCAGCCTGGGCAAAGAAGTCTGTGAGACACTTATATCCTATGAATAACCAAAAAGTCAGAAGTAGAGCTGTGGCTCAACTGGTAGAGTGCTATAGTTGAACAAAGAAAGAAAGAAAGAAAAAAGCAGAAGGACAGGGCCTAGGCCCTGCATTCAAGCCCCAAGACTGGCAAAACCCAAAACACTCAAACCAATAAAACCTAGCATGTGAGCTTAGTGAGACAGAAATAACCCAAGATGGTATGGAAGCAGGGGCCTAGAGGGGCAAGAAAACATAGGGATATTTTTCTTCTATTTGGAAAATACCATACAAGTGATAAATGTGTTAGAAACAGACAAGCAAAGATAAAACCATCAGTGAATAGAAACAGAACTTCATGTGTGGTAAGCACACTATCACTTGAGCTACATCCCCAGAACATTTAAAATACTTTAAGCGTATAAATACATACATATATAAAAATCGTATAGCTATTTTTCAATATACAGATCTATCAAAATTTATTCATTCAGTCTCTGATAATTTGTGGTGTATTTCCAGTGTTTAGTGACTATAGGCAATGATGCAAAGAAAATGTCCAAATTCATGACTGTGTATGTTTCCAATTACTTTTTAAGGATAAATTCTCAGAATTGATCAAGTCTGGCAAAGACTAGGTTTGCGCTCTCTCTCTCTGTTCCAGTAATGGGACTTGAACTCAGAACTCAGGTACTTGAGCTCTTCCTTGGGCCTTTTCTTTTTGTGTCAGTAATGTGGCTTGAACTTAAGGCCTGGGCACTGTTCCCAAGCTTTGGTGCTAAGGGCTAGTGTTCTACCACTTTTTTTTTTTGGGGGGGGATGTCAGGTCGTGGGGCCTGAACTCTGGGCCTGGGCGCTGTCCCTCAGCTCTTCAGCTCAAGGCTAGTGCTCTACCATTTGAGCCACAGCACCACTTCCGGCTTTTTTTTTTACTTACGTGGTGCTGAGAATCAAACCCAGGACCCCATGCATGCAAGGCAAGCACTCTACCACTGAGCCACCTTCCCAGCCCCTGTTCTACCACTTTGAATCACAGTGCCATTTCCAGGTTTTGGGTAATTAATTGGAGGTTAGAGCCTCATACATTTTCCTGCCTGGGCTGGTTGGAACCCTAATCCTTGGAGCTCAGCTTCCTAAGTACCTAGGAGTACAGATGTGAGCCACTGGCATCTGGCTTGCTTGGCTTTTTCTCTACTAGCTGGTATTCTACCAAATATGTTCATTTTGGCTTTTTGCTGCTGGTTAATTGGAGGTAAGAGTCTCTTGGATTTGTCTGCTCAGTCTAGCTCTAACTTCTGTCTTCAGATCTCATCCTTGAGTAGCTGGGGTTGTGTGAGCCCTGCTAGGACTGAACATTCTTATTATTACTTGTGAACTTCTTTGGTCAAAAATGGCATTCCATGTTTTGTTTGCTCTTCTGATAACCATTTTTTCCTAATTATTGGTTATTTATATTTTGTCTTTTTGAATTACTGTTTCCTAGAGTTATTTAAAAATTTAATTTTAATTAAAATGGAAAGTCACGTGTAGGCCAAGCTATTGAACTTTTGATTCTCCTGCCTCAGTTTCCCCAGATCTGGCTTTTAGGCATTAGCCACAAGTCTGAGTCATTTTAGTTTTGAAGATTTGGAGCTTTATACATTTTGATCTTTATACATTTTTGATACTGTTACTGGGGCTGCAAAAATCTGTTTTCTATGTCTTTTGTCTTAAGACTCTACATGTTTTCTGAAGTTCATTTAGAAGGATAGTTTTAGTTAACAATGTTAGGATACAGGAGGGTAATGAGAAATTTGCCTTCAGAGAACTAAAATAAAGCTACCATTGTTGAAGCATTGTGCAATTGGCACAGGAACACACAAAAAGACCAATTGGTTCCTTTCTCTTTGGTGGTGCTTTAGGAATTTGAACTCAGGGCCTTTCTCTTGCTAGACAAGTTTTCTAGCCCTGGAGCCTCACCTCCAGCCTGAATGAAAGATCAATGGATATAATGGAAAGGAATTCAATATATATGATACTTCAATATATAATGATGAGATAGTATCTGCTAGCAGCAGAGAAAATTGGGTGGACAGCTGACTTTTGCAAGTTTTAGATTTCTTGCTAGCTTCACACCCAAATTTACTGATGGATGAAAGGATTATATATATGAAGAAAAAAAAACCCAAACCAAACCAAACGAATTCTATCCTCTTGTAGACAGTAACCTAAATAGGTGCAATCTGCCTACCTAAAAAAAAGGAATCTTATATAAATGAGTGTCTGAAATGTGAGGCAGTGGGCACAGCCAGAGCAAAGGCCCGGAGGCTGCTGCAAGACAGCCGGGAGCACCCTCGGAAGAGACAGGGTCCAAAACCAGCGCAGGACGCCTACACGGAATGCAGGGCTGAGGCCGTGCCCGCCCCCACAGCCGCAGAATTTTGTAAAATACCACTTTTCCCATATATGGTACTTAATGTCTGTTCTTCTGGTAGGACAGGGCGTAGGGAAAACACAGCTCGCGGGGCGGAGTGTCGGTGCCCCGGGACCTTCCCAGTCGGCTCCCGCCGGCCTCGCTCGCATCCTGGCAAAGCACCGCCACCCGGACTCAGAGCCCGTCGCACCCCAAACTGTCCACTCAGGATTGGCGACTGCTTACGTCAATTCTCGTCCTGGAACCTGGGTGTCCGTTGGACCCGCCCTAGTAGGCGGAGCTCCCGCCTAGGAAGCGCGGGGGAAGGTGGGGTGGGTGGAGGGTGGGGGCGGGTGGGGATGGCGAATCCCACCCTTTTGGCTTCAGAGGCTCCGCCTCTCAGCATTACCACAGGATAAGGTGTCCGTCAGTCAAGGATACCAGAAAAGTGATTGGGTAAAGGCAGAATAGAGGGCGGGTGTTAGAGTTAGGCTCCCCCTTCACCGCCCCCCCCCCCCCCGGCTTGAATCCGGCCCGCCTCTGGTAAGGGCGGGGCGGGAAGGCAGCGAGCCGCGGAGCTGGGTGCGGTGAGGCGCGCAGATCACCGCGGTTCCTGGGCAGGGCACGGAAGGCTGAGCGAGGCTGACCTGCTGCGGCTCCCGCCTCGCGTGCTCGCCCCACCCCGCCGCCGCCCGAGCGTTCGAGAAACCGTCTTCTTCTTGTTCTTTTCTTTTGGAGCAGCAGCGCCTCTTTTCCCGGGCAGATCCAGGTTCAGGTGAGCGAGCCCCACCGGCGCAGGTCCCGCCCGGAGCGGGGGCCGGCCGCGGCGGCGACGCTCGGCGTCGGGGGCCGGCGGGCCGACAAGTGTCCGCCCGCCTCGGCGCGTCGGGCCGGGGCGCGGGCGGGCGGGCGCGAACGCCGGCCGCTGCAGCCCGAGCGCCGCAACCTTTCACCCCGGAGTCCTGGGACCCGGCGCCGGCGCTCGGGGCAGGCGCAGCCGGGAGCGAGGCCTCGGGCAGCCCCGGACGCCACCCCCACCCCGCGCCCGGGCGCATTCCGCCGGCCGGGCACCGGGGAGCCCGGCCTCCCTCTGCAGCCGGGGACGCCCGCCCCGGCCGGGGCCGAGTTGGGCAAACTTTTTAACCCCTTCCGGGGAGCCGCGGTCCTCGGGACCCAAGCGAACCGGCGAGGATAAAAATCGGGAGGTCGGGGTAGCAGCCCCTTCGTGAGTGTCCGGGCGTTTTGGAAGCAGAGGTAACGGGTAACCGGGGACCGTTTGGCAGCTGTCAGGGCGTCCTCCTGAGTCAGAATCCGACCATCCGCCGCAGACATTGCGCCCGGCTGGGTTTCCGCCCTCCGCCGGCGACTTCCTCGTTCTCCCGGCCGCCCTCTGTCGGGGCGCAGGGGGCGGGGAGAGGTGTGGTAGGTGCCTGGGGAAGGGGGACCTGGCGAGATCCGGGTCGCGCGGAGCGATGGAGAGACCCGCTCCTACCCCCGCACCCCTTCCTCTCGGGTCCCCGCAGGAGGGAGGCCGGGGGCGCGTGTACCTGGGCCCGCTCGGGTGTGCACCTGATTCCACCGCACCCTCGGCCGCCCGGCTCGGAGGAGAGCTGGCCCTGCCTTTAGGACCTGACCTCCTGGGCTATTGCCTCTTTCCTGTTTGGGCCACAGGCAGGATTCTTCTACACCCCTCACTTCCCTTGTGCAAGGGTCCGCACTCCATCCCGTCCCGGAGCCACGCCTAGGGCAGAACTGCACTCTCCTCCCTCCTACCACCCCCCCCCCCCCCCGACACACACCTCGGGGCGCCGCAGTTTCAAACAGAAACGGAGTCTGTGCCCTCCAGGACGAGCTGGCGGGCTGTCCCAGAGCTGGGGCCAGGGTGAATGCCGGGGTGCTGCCTGCAGCCCCGCCCAGCGTTGTGGGGAGAAGGTTCCTGGGAAGTCCCAGGTCCCAGAGACGGGGCGGTTCCCTCCGCCGGCCCCTGGCCCCGCACTTCTCTGTTCGCTGCGCGCTTTTCTGGGTTTACGTGGATTTCAAAGTAACTGTTGAGTAACTTCAAGTGGAAACGTCTTAGCTCCTTCTTGCGTGGTGCAACATTGTGGTCATTTCTGATTCCACTGTCTGGAGTCGGACCGGATAAATTCACCTAATGGCTGTAGTCCCTTTTGGGAAAGGAGGGCAGCTGCTTGAGGGCTTGTTTAGACAATCACTCAATTAATATTAGCCAATTAATATACAAGATTGCTATGGGTGGGGGGAGGAGGGCATACAGATGTGTAATTGAGCAAATATTTAACTGGCTTCTCTGTGCCAGGGACTTTGCCAGGTGGTGTGTGGGGAGGGGGGGGGGGTGGAGTGGGGTGTGAGTTGAGTAAGACCTAGGCCTTGCCATGGGCACTTAGGGGAGAGTGGAGACAAATCTGCAGATGCCTGTAATGTGAGGTGGAGATGACAGGGACCCCAGAAAGGCACTGTGAGTCACAGGACTGAAGGAAGGAGCCAGCCTCTCCTGGGAGATCCTGGAGGCCTCTGCCCCCAGGAAGTTTGCAGGCTTGAAGGGGTGACAAAGGCAGGGTGCCTGAGATACAAAGGCAACCTGTGATGTGTGTCCCAAGATGCCACAGACAAAGGACTGGAGGATTTCTGAGGTTGAGGAGGCCACTGCTGTTGTGGCAAGGAAGGAGCATGTTGCAGGTTTGGCCCACTGAGGCAAGCATGTGGTGTTGGAAAGTGAGGAGTCATTTAATGGATAATTGGGGGGTAATTAAAAAACGTCAAGAGATTGCGCAGGGTAATTTGAGAGCCAGCGTGCCCCCAGATGGCTACGGGGTGACACCAAAGAACTTCACTCTTCAAACTCAGCAAGTCTGGGCAGTGCAGGTGGGCAGATCCAGGTACCCTGCCAGCCAGGTTGGCAGGCTCTGCCTGGGGAGTTAAATCCAGCCCTGGGGGAAGGGCAGATGAGAGGTGTTCTCTGTGGGGCTGCTTGTCTGAAGGGCACCGGAGAGAGAAAAGGGGGGGGGTGTCCTTGTTTTATTTTTAAACTTTTTAACCCAAGGGGTTGGAGATGGGACAGCTTCTCTCTTGTAGGATGAGGGACACATGTTAATCGCAGTCTGCCTTTTGCCTGTTCTGGCTCCTGAAAAAACAAAACAAGGATCTGTTAGCTCTTTAAAAGAAGGAAAGCACACTCTAAAAACGCAGCATTGTTTGCAGCCTGGTAGGGTACGGCTAGAAACCCGGCTGGGAGCTTTCTTCAACTTCCTCTTCTCCCTAATCCTTCAATAAAGTACTTAAGACAGCCCTTACCAGCTTGACATCTTTATTTCAAAGGGAGAGGAGGGGTTGGCTGTTGTTTTCCTTCTCTTGCTGGGGAGAAAGAAATAGAAACCCGAAGCAGAGGGAAAAAAAATCACTTGCCTTGACAGCTTCCTCCCAAGCATCATGTTCCAAAAATATTTAGAATAACAAAATCTGTGTGTCCTCTTAATTAAACAAACGTCCTAATTTACTGAGCATAAAACAAGCATCTCTACCCGCAGGGGCAGGAAGTACATTTTCCCTTTGTGCAGCCTTAGAGAGACTGTGCCTCTTGGCTTTTAACCCTTGGTGTGCTGAGCCCTTGGGCTCAGGGTCCACTGCTGGCTACAGACTAGAATCTGGGCAGTCCCTCTGGGCAGCAGGGTTCCTGCAATTCACAGAACCCCGTTCTTCCGGTTTTCTTGTGGTTTATTGGAGATAGGAGTCTCACGGACTTTCCTGCCCTGTCTGGCTTTGAACCGTGATCCTCAGATCTCAGCCTCCTGAGTAGCTAGGATTACAGTCATGAGCCACCAGTACCCAGCCAGAACCCTATTCGTTTTTTTTTTTTTTTAATTTAATTTTATTTTATTTGAGAACATACTGTACAGAGGGGTTACAATTACGTGGGCAGGAAAATGCATACATTTCTTACCAAGCATTGCAGCCTCCTCCTTTGTTTACCCTTCACCTCCCTTCCCAGCCTCCCCCCTCCCCCCCAGAACCCTATTCTTAAGGCTGGGAAGAGTTGGGATGGGGTCTCAGGAAGAACTAGAGCTTTGGAAATTGGCAGAGTTAAAATCCTGACCCTGCCTAGAAACTTTGTGACCTTGGGCGAGTTACATAGCTTTTCCCGAGTTATTCCTCTGTGGAGTTGAGGTCTGTTCCACACAGGGTTGGATGTGAGAGCTCAAGCCCTAGGCCATGTTTAAAAAAAGGCAGAAGGTGTATGGCGGGGAGGAGGGGGGGCTGATAGTGGCTATTTAGCTAGGTTTTTTTTTCAAGTCGTGGGTTAAATCTCTAGCATGTAAATGCTGTCATTGCTCCCTGGGTTGTAAGCAGTGGGTAAGAATGGGTAGTAGGGTGTTGTCCCTGGCTCCTAGCTCAGTGTTCTTAAAGGGGGGCATGAACCGAGCTTTTGTGGGCTGTGTGGCTGGTCCCTCTGCTGATGCTTTTGGTACACATAGCCTTGGCCCTAAGTGGAAGATTCTCACATGGTTCAGTTGTAAAACATGGTTTCCCATTGTCTAGACTCTTTTAAGTGATGAGCGTGGGTGATGTGGAAAGAGCCATGGGCTTGTGTGTTGAAGACCTTACTTCTAGCGCTGACTCTGATTGAGAGTTGGTTTGGTTTTGATAGAAAGCTGTATCACCTCACAAAAGACAAGGTGGGAAACTGAAAAATGAAGAAATTAAAATTCCTTCCAAATGCCTGTTTCTTAGACCTTATTGATGGGAATGTGTATTGTATAACTCCTTTTAAAAGAAGGCAGTTGGGCTGGGGATGTGGCTTAGTGGTAGACTGCTTGCCTAGCATGCATGAAGCCCTGAGTACCACATAAACAGAAAAAGCCGGAAGTGGTGCTGTGGCTCAAGCGGTAAAACACTAGCTTTGAGCAGAGAGAGGCTCAGGGACAATGCTGAGGCCCTGAGTTCAACCCCCAGGACTAGCAAACAAACAAACAAAAAGAAAAAAGGCAGTTTAGCAGTATCTGTCAAAGCACAGTTCCTGACTGCATTCTAGGAATGTATCCTACAGATAAACTCAACTGTGGAAAAGGAAATATCTGAGAATATTCATTGTCAAAGAAACGGCAGGAAACAAGCTAACTGTCCATTCAAAGGTCAAATTAATCGCCCTAAGGCTGTACAGTGGAAGTCCTCACCAGCCTTTAAAAACTGAGGCTCATCTATCTATCTGCTTATCTGCCTGCCTGCCTGTCATCTATCATGTTTGCCAAGGTAGTTTTAAGGAGAAAAGGGAAAAACAAAATTAGACACAAAGTAGTATGTATGTTGCTACCATCCCCCCTTTTATTTTCCAAAACCTGATGTCCCTTTTGCTTTTTTTTCTTTTTTTAGATAGGATATTGCTATATAACTCAGACTGGCTGGAACCTTCCACTCTCCTGTCTCTGTCTCCTGAGTGCTGGGATATAGATGTACCATCCTGTACAGTTTACTTAGGACAAAAGTCTTAAAAAAGGGCTAACTTGCTCTTTGTGCTTGAAAGCTCTGGGTGCTGTTTTCTTCATAATGTCACATTGTCACAAGAGAAATCCCTTGGGTTGGGATGTAGCTCAGTGGCAAAGCGCTTGCCTAGCAAGTGCAACGTCCTGGGTTCGATCCCCAATACCAAAAAAAAAAAAAAGAGTAATCCCTTAGACAAATGTCTACTCTGGTCCACTCTGTTTTCCTGGGAAATGGCGGCTGACTGCTTTGTGGGTGCAGGAGCTCAGTCTCACTCCTGGAAGATGTGTCAGGATGCCCTCTGGCCAGAGTTCCCACAGTTTGCTTGTGTCCAGACCATGTGTTTTTCTGTCCTGGGGAGCCCAGCCTGACCAGAGGCTAAGCTAGACCTTCCCTTGGGTCGCTTTGCTTTTTGCTTAAGATCATTGTGCTTACTCTCCCGTTCTTGCTCCTTCCCACTCCATTCAGACATCCAGCCTGTGGTTTTTATGTATTAACAGTGGAAAAACCCAAATTCCTGAGAAAATATGATTGGAGAGGCATTGTTGTGACTTGAAGACCTTAACCCCATCCTCCAAGAAGTGGGTTAGCTTTGGCTGGCTCAGGTCCTGGGGTAGCGGCCTGCTGTCTGTGCCCATGGCTCTTCTCCTGGTTCTCTTGGCCCCTTTCCCCAGCGAGGCCAATGGAAGACCCAGCAGGGTCCTGAGCAGGTCCTCCCCCTGGCCAGGCTGCATGAAGAGTCACATCAGAACACACAATGAGCCTGCCTCTCAAATGGATCTACTACCACCTGGGCAGGTGGTATGAAGGCTGAGGGCATATATGCGCTCCAGTGTCCACCTGATGGGCCCAAGGATGCTGCTCACTTGGTCTGATAAGAATCTTGGAACCAAGGCTGGCTTCTGCTGGAAGAAGATTTTGAGACTTGAGAGCTGTCAAGCCTGAGGTGATTAAGCACAGGCACGTGGGCCGTGTTAGGCTACTGGCGTCCTCTGCTGCTATCTTCATCTCAGCCCCAATCCCCAGGAACCTTGCTGCTGTGGTGGAGGGATTCTGGAGCTCGCAGAGCCTTCCGGAAGGAAGTTACCATTGCTACAAAGGAGGTGGTTTCCTGTGGGACATGTTGAACTGCAGCCTATGTAGAGGGTGAAGGTAGTTCTTCCCCTGTGGTCTCTCAGAGGACCTCAAGGTCCTGATGTGAGATGGGAGAGGAAAAATGAGAGCCACCCAGGAAGGTAACTCTTACCCTGTAACCTCTGCATGATGGTTTATGTGTGAGGCAGCTGTAGGTTGTCACTGACCAAAAGGACATGTTTTTGGAAGTTAAGCCTTAAAATTTTCTCTTCTCTTTTTTTCTTTTCCCTTCCTCTCTGCCCTCCTTTTCTTTTCTCCCTCTCTTCCATCCTTTTTTGTTCAGGGGATAGAACTAGGACATTGCACATGTTAGACAGGTTTTCTACCACTGTGCCACCGAGCCACAGCCCTAGGTTTCCTTTCCAGCTGTCCATCAACAACAATAAAAATCCTCCCTACTGAATATGGTCAGAATTGTGGAGTGTCTGAGCTGGAGGAGTTGGAGGCATGGCTCAGTTGGTAGAGTGCTAACCAGTGAGCCAATGTCCCAGTCTCCCACCTGGAAAGAAGAAAGAAAAAATAAGAGAAGTTGTTTCTCCACGTGGTGCGGTGCTTAGCTCAGGCTTATTCCATGAGTTAGTAGAAAACCTGGGCTCCTGGCTCACTCAGCCTGGAGCCTTTCCCTCCAAGTCAGGAGACTTCATTTAAGACGTGAGTTTAAACTTGGGCGCTTACCCCCTTTGTTCTGCCTTCATGCATGGCTTAGTTAGCCAAGCAACACAAACTCAGCTCTTTTAATCTTTACTCAGAAATGTCCTTCCATTCTCTTATTCTTTGGGGGGGCGGGGAGGAGCACTAGTTTAAAGAATGGGGGAGGTGTTTGAGTTTCTCTGAACTTCTTCCAGTAGGGTGGGGCCCTTGGGCTGAAGGTTCCCACAGCTCAGAAAGTCAGTATTTCCCATGGGGTATTGCCAGGCGGCAGGGTGGGCCATTCAGAAAGCCACACTGGCATCTGCTGTCCTTCAGCTGGTCTGGATTTCTAGTAATTTTAACTCAATTTAGAGTCTTGGATGATGAATTTGTTGTATTTTTCCATGTAAAACCTGTGGTAGAGGGACCAAAACAGGATTTTAGGATTAGATAGACTGCTTTTTTCGTACTGTGAGCCTCAGTGTCCCCATGAACAATATGGACACTTTCTTAGGAGTATGAATGTGTGTGATACGGTCCAGTCCTTGTGTTCTGTCCCTTTTTCTTTTCTTTAGGTTGTGGGGCTTGAACTCAGGGCCTGGGAGCTGTCCTTGAATCTCTTTGTGCTCAAGGCTAGCGCTCTACCACTTGAGCCCTAGTGCCACTTCCAGTTTTTGTTTTTTTTTTGCCATGTCAGATGGGTAATGTGCCCACGTCA
This sequence comes from Dipodomys spectabilis, assembly GCF_019054845.1. NCBI lineage: Eukaryota > Metazoa > Chordata > Mammalia > Rodentia > Heteromyidae > Dipodomys > Dipodomys spectabilis. The sequence goes on along the minus strand of NW_024870840.1, from coordinate 19,539,109 downwards.
TAACAAGGTTTAGATGGAGGCACATATCACGCAAGCACGTGAGAGCCCAATCATCATGCTTATGAACCAGAAAAGGATTGCCACTTCCAGTTTTTGAGTGGATAATTGGAGTCTCACTGGGACTTTTCTGCCAGGGCTGGCTTTGAACCATAGTTGTCAGAGAGCAGCCTCCCGAGTAGCTAGGATTATACAGTGAGCCACCGGCACCTGGCCTTTTTTTCTTTATATTGTTATCAATATAAAGAAATATAAATATATAATATATATTTTTATAAATATATAATATATAATATATATTTATATAAATATATAATATATAACATATATTAATATAAATATATAAATTCTGAGGCAGTAGGGAGGAAATGCATGTTTGATTGTAAAGATTTTACATTTCTCTAGCAAAGTTGTCTTTTTAACAAGGTGTTGTGGCTAAGATGCTGTAGGAAGGAACCTGAATCTGTCAGGAGCTTTCTGAGCACCAGTGCTGAGTTTTGAGGTCAGAGACATTCTTCCTGCTGTACAATACCACTCAACTTGTTGGCTCTGTTCTGAGCTAGTTAAAGCATTAAAAAAAAATGGAGCTGGGCACTGGTGGTTCAAGCCTGGAATCCTAATTATTCAGGAGGCAGAGGATCTGAGTATCAAGGTTTAAAACCAGCCTGGCTTGAAAGTCCATGGGACTCTGCCTCTAGTTAACCACCAAAAAAACCAGAAGTGGAGCTGTGGCTTAGGTGGTAGAGTGCTAGTAGCCTTGAGCAAAAAATGCCCAGGCCCTTTATTCAAGCCCCAGGACCAGCTGGAAAGAAGAAAAAGAAAGAAAGCAAAAAGGTTACAAAGCGGTAGAGGCACCCTTATTTAGTCGTCTATGTTCAAAAGGGGCTGTGTTTCCTGTGTTGCACATGAAGTCACTGGGCTGGAGAAGGCAGCTTCCTGTCTGATAAACACGAAGAACAGGGCATTGGAACAGTCTGAGTGACTTAATCTAACCAGACTGGAAAGGGGGGCAGTATTAGGGCTCACTGGAGCATGAGACCTGGGAGTCAAAAGCTATCCTTTTTATGACCTCTCCCTGGCTGCCACCTGGGCTCTGGCACAGAGTTGGCCCTTCGTCCTTGTTGCATGAAGGGGCTGAAGTCCCCTGGTATTTTTGCTTAAGCTTGTGTGGAGTGAGAGGCCCTGGCAGCCAAGGGCTGGTGAGTGCCTTGCTCCCTTTTACCAAATCACAGGTGTCGCCTTGCTTGGGAATCTGGGGTGACAAAGTTGCTAGTAGGGAGATGTTTCAAAGTTTTTAAAGATTTTGAACTTTTAGTTTTCAACCCAGGCTATAGTATGCCAAAGCATTCAGACTGAGCTACATCCTCGTCCTGATGTTGAATATTTCAGAGCCAACTGTTGAGTATAAGGGATGTGACCCTCAAATTTCTAGATCATGTAGTGAACACAGGGGACTCGCTGAGTTCCTGTTTTTTGCCCTGCCCTCGTGGGATTTCATCGGTGGTGAAGGGCTTAGACCCCATCCTTGCCCTGTCACCAAGGAGCTTACCCTGTGACATTGGTGACACAAGGCAGGTCCATGTTTTTGGGAGCTTCCTAGAATCTTGAACCTGCATCTTAGAGGCTCTTCCTGCCCAGGGAGAAGCAGAAAAGGGCTGGAGGAAGGAAGGAGGAGAGCTGGGTGAAGGTCTAGTTCTGCAAATAACAGTTACGTTTTTAACTGTTAATTTCCCCCCCCCCCCACAATACCTTTATAATAACAATAAAAAATTAAGTTTTATCAAATGCCTCTATATGCCTGGCCCATGCTAATGCTTTCATGTGGGCCGTCTCATAGACATCTTTCCTCCTTCCCACAAGTTGGGAACTCATCTCATTTTGCTGACAAGGTTAGTGTGTATAGATTCAGACTTGGGGTCTCTGTCCATCCCCAGTGTGGCCTTGCAAACACCCCCACTATACTTGCATTTCCTCACCTGTAGTGAGGGTGGAGTGGTCCCTGTGGCCTTCTTCCTGTCTAGTGGCTGAGAATTCCTTAAAGGGGCCATGCTTTGGGTTGTGGCAGAATGGGGCCTCCCAGTCCATTGTTGGCTGGCTACCCAGTGCAGCTGGTTCTGAGAGGACAGGTGAAAGATCTTGGTGGTGGCATGAATTTGGGCCCAGAATGACTTGTTTGCTATTGAGCCCCTGATGGTGTCCTTTGGGAACTGTCACCATCTTGACTAGCAGGCTCTCCTCCCTGTCTGTGCACTTGACAATTCTTGCATTCTTCGTTTCTTTTCTTTTTTTTAAATTAAATTAAATTTAATTTTTTGTGAACATACTGTACAGAGGGGTTACAATTACATGGGCAGGATAATGCGTACATTTCTTATCAAGCATTGAGCCTCCTCCTTTGGCGTTTCTTTTCTTTCTTCTTCATCTTTGTCTTTTTTTTTTTTCTTTTCTTTTTACTGTTGGTTGTGGGGCTTGAACTCAGGGCCTGGGTGCTGCCCCTGAGCTTTTTCCACTCAAGGCTAGCACTCTATCGCTTTGAGCCACTTCCAGTTTTCTGGGTATTAATTGGAAATAAGAGTCTTATGAGTTTTCCTGCCTGGGCTGCCTTTGAACCTTGATACTCATCCTGACTAGCTAGGATTACAGGTGTGGGCCACCAGTGCCTGGCGCATTCCTGCTTTTCCTATCTGTCCTCCTGTCAAACCCTTGGTCATTCAGTGAGCACTCCTTAAAACTTTCTCCGTGCACAAGACCAAGTGCCAGGTTTAGGTGCTAGGAGTATCAAGGTTAGGGGATGGGGCCTTGTTTATACGAGTTGACAGTCTCCCAACAGGTACAGATGTGGGGAGCTGGAGGTCTTGGGAGTCTTAGGAGGGCTGCTTAGAGGAGGGGCTTCTGATTGCAAAGTGGAGATCATATATGGAATGTTTTTTTGTCAATTGTGGATCTTGAACTCTGGGCCTAGGCCTTGTCCCTCAGCTCTTCAGCTCAAGGCTAGTGTTCTACCACTTGAGCCACAGAACCACTTCCGGCTTTTTCGGTTTATATGGTGCTGAGGAGTTGAACCCAGAGCCTCTTGCATTCAAGGCAAGCATTCTACCACTGAGCCACCTTCCCAGCCCCCATATGGCATGTTTAAGGAGCAGGGCTGGGACCTTGTTCAGTCATTCAGACTCTGGTGAAGCTTTGTTCAAGGGTGATTCAGGTTGACCAAGCCCCCGTGAAACAACCTGGGGTTGGTGAAAGGTCTTTTCCCTAGCACTCTGGCCCCTGCACAGCCCAAGTAGCCCTTTGAGGCTTGCTTCCTGGCGCCATTTCCTGGGAAGTATGGAGATGGGGGACTCCACTCCCAGGTCTTTAACTGGGAATTCTGCCTGCACCCTGCTGTAACCAGACATATTCCCAGTCAAGGAGTTGGGATGAAATTTTCTGTGGAATATCAAGAGAGGCGTGATTGTTAGGGGAATCAGTTCTCTTTTTAAAGTAAAACAAAGCAAAATGAAAAGACAAGGGGTGAGTTGTTTATAATACAACTATAACCACAAAGTTGGTCAGAAGCAAGTTGCCCCTCACCCCATCCACTGTCTGCATTTTTCTAGGTTTTCTGCCCATATTCACTTATTTTACAAAATTGTAAGTTGGAAACTGTGTTCTGATTTATTCGTGTAGTACTGTAATCTGAAGTTTCCTGTGTCGCAACAATCTCCACAATGGGTGGTTTAATGGTCATGTTATGGTCCACAGAGGAGAAGAACCATTGTTTACATTTCCAGAAAGTTTCATCGGTTTTATTGACTCGTGGCCATTCACTCATTCAACAAGTGTCTCCTGAGCATCGGTGGGAGGTCTTGGCCAGAGATAGCCTGTTGGTCCAGGCCTGAGATGGCCTGGCCCTGTCTTCTAGGGGCTCCTGTCTGGGACCAGGGACACAGGGCTGCCCTCCTGGTGTTATGGCTGTGAGATCCGGCCAAGGAGACAGGAGACATGGGCAGCCTTCTTACCCAGTTGAGTCAGTGGAAAACAGGTAAAACCACTCTGTCATTCATTAGTGGTGAGAAAGCTTAGGAACCCGGAACTAGGAGGTTTTCTGGGCTTTGTGGAGGAAGGCTTTTCAACCTGCTGCCTTCCACCCCCACCAAGCCCCTAATTGTGTCGGTGCAGTTACAAGGCCTGGGCCAGAAACGCCATCTGGAGGAGATGAGGGAGGAGAAAGTTCTCAAAGGACCTGTCTACAGGGAGGCTCAGGAAATAGCTCTCATCCGCACTGAGTGCCACAGAAGTAGGAGGGAGCTGAGGGTCTGAGCAGGTGAAAGAGCTGGAGGGAGAAAGGGAGAGGGGAAAAGGAGGTAGAGAGGGTTCTCAAACACCCAGCTATCACTGCTAGGCCACTTGGGCTCTCCTGTAGCTTCTACCTCCTCCATATTGTATAAGAAATGTAGCAATAAGTTGCAACATATTGGTTTTGTTGTAAAAAGGAAGCATCAGAGTCGTAGTGGCTTCTTTGAGCAGTCAACGTTTGCAGCAAAGGAGTAAATTTGCAGGTGGGGTGGGCTAGGCATAGGGGAGAGACGGATGCCAAGGGGCTAGAGACTGGAATGCAAGAATTGGCGTGCTCAGGTGTTTTCTTTCATTCCAGAGAAATGGCTTCCTTCTCTCTGGCCTTCTACAACCCTTTTCCCCGGTCCCAGCTCCAACTCAAGTCAATCTGCGTGCAGTCTGCCCCACTGCCTTAGAGAGCAGGAGTGAGTGGAACCTGTAGTTGCTTGGTAACAATCCCAAAGCTTGTTACCACCTGCCCCATGGAGGGATGAAGGGGCTGAGGCTGCCCAGACGTTATCAAGGGCTGTGGGTGCTGTGGGCAATGCTCACTGACAGTGCCCCTCTCTGATCTGCAGTGTGGATTTGGGTCAGTACCAGGTCTCTAGGGTTTGAAGTTTGTCACAAACAATAACAAAAGCCAAATATAACACAACTTTATTTTTCACACACTGATTTAAAAATCAGTACTAAGAATTCTTAATGTGAGGATTTCAGCACTCAGTGGGTTGTGATGCTCCCTTTAGTTAAGGTTAGTTAAGGTTAGGATGTCTGTGTATCTTTCTATTTCCTGTCACCTTGTTTACACTACTGTTTGGTGACGATAGGCTAAAGATTATCTTTGCATTTATACTGGCTATTTTATTGGAGGAGGGAGAGATAGAATGGAGAGAATGGAGGAGGTGGGATGTGTAGGGGGATGGATGGTTTTAGAGGCAGCAATTGAATGGAAATTCCATTTTTATCCAGTTTATTTGTAAGGTTCTGGGGATATAGCGTTGAGTAAAACCCCTGAAGTCTCTGCAGCGTATAAGCCAGTGGACCTGCTCACCGTGGCAGGTCACGCTTTAATTATGTGCTGAAGAGATCTAAACTCCGGTAACAGTGTGGTAAGTCTGCTACCATAACAAAGTGCCACAGACTGGTAGCTCAGCACAGATGGATGCTCAAAATGATGTTGGTGTCCTGAATGAAGTCTCCTTGGTGGCCATCTTCTCTTTGTCCCCTGCTGGTTTTCCTCTGTTCTTGACTGGGTCCTGAACACCCATCATTGAAGGACCTACTCCAAAGACTTCACCATGGCCTTAATTAGGTTCTTTTGTGGTCACATTGGGAGTTAAGACGTCAGTTTGTGTATGTAGGAGCATAATTCAGGCCATAACAGAGAAATTAGGGGTGGAGGATGCTATAATCCCCAGGGGTATTCTAGGTCTGGGAGAATGAGCCCTCCTGTATATTCTTTTTTTTTTTTTTTTTTTTGCCAGTTCTGAGCCTTGAACTCAGGGCCTGGGCTCTATCTCTGAGCTTCTTTTGCTCAAGGTTAGCACTCCACCACTTAGCCACAGTGCACCTCTGGCCTTTTCTGTTTTATGTAGTACTGAGGAATCAAACCTAGAGCTTCATGCCTGCTAGGTAAGCAGTCTACCACTTAAGCCACATTCCCAGCCCCTCCTGCATACTTTTTTCTTTTCTTTTTTTTGCTGGTCCTGGGGCTTGAACTCAGGGGCTGGGCTCTGTCTCTGAGCCTCTCTGTTGCTCAAGGCTAGCCACAGCACCACTTTGGCTTTTTCCGATTATGTGGTACTGAGGAATCAAACTCAGGGCTTCATGTATGCTAGGCAAACACTCTACCACTAAGCCACATTCCCAGTTCCTCTTGTTTACTTCTTCTTTTTCTTTTTTTGGTCTGTCGTGGGCTTGATCTCAGCCTAAGCGCAGTCCCTTAGCTCTTCAGCTCAAGGTGAGTGCTCTACCACCTGAGCCTCAGCACCACTTTCTGGTGGTTAATTGGAGATAAGAGTCTTATGGACTTTCCTGCCAGGGCTGGCTTTGAACCACGATCTTCATGTCTGCCTCCTGAGTAGCTAAGGTTACAGGAATGAGCCACTGGTGCCTGGCTCCTATATACTTCTTACTAGTTGTTTACTTAACTGCTTTGATCCTTAGGTTTTGTTATTATTGTTGTTGTTTCTTCCTGTTCTGGGGCTTGAACTCAGGGCCTGAACACTGTCCCTAAGCTTTTTTTGTTCAAGGCTAGTGCTCTACCACTTGAGCCACAACTCTACTTCTGGGTGTTTGGTTGTTAATTGGCAATAAGAGTCTCATGGACTTTCCTGTGCAAGCTGGCTTTGAACCATAATCCTCAGATTCTAGCTTCCAGAGTAGCTAGGATTATAGGCATGAGCCACTGGTGTACTTTTTTTTTCTTTGTTTTTAAACGCCTGTAAACTCTTAATAAACTCTATGTCTTTAGCTGGGCAGCTGTCATGAGCCTGTAATCCCTAGGATTCAAAAGACAGAAAGACTGGGAATTGGAGGCCAGCTGGGGTACATGGGGACACCATCTACTCTCTCCTCTGTCTCATATAAAACTCTATCCCATGGTTCTGTGTTCTCTAGGGAGCTGGAGGATGGATCTCTGCCCAGTGTCATGGAGGACTCCAGTCACTGCCAGGTCCTCCCCTTGGGTCCACTTCTGATCATAGTACTTTGATTTGTGTGTGTGTGCGTGCGTGCGTGCGTGCGTGCGTGCGTGTGTGTGTGTGCTGGTCCTGGTACTTGAACTCAGGGCCTGAGTGATGTCCCTGAGCTTTAGTGCTCAAGGCTAGTGCTTTGAGCCACAGTTCCACTTCCAGCTTTTGGTGGTTAATTGGAGATAGAGAGTCTCATGTCCCTGGCTGGGTTGGCTTCCAGCCTTGGTCCTCAGATCTCAGCCTCCTGAGTAGCTAGAATTACAGGTGTGAGCCCATCACCTGGCTTGATCATAGCACATTAATGGTGGAGCTGCCAGTGGCTTTGCTGTTTGCCCAGTACTCCCGGGCCAAGTGTTCTTAGAGATGGTCTCTCCTCTGGTGAGCCACAAACATATTTGTCAAGAGCAGAAAACTGGTGCAAGACTATGAACTTAAAATCCCTGTGGCTGGCCAAAGCGTAGCTGGCTGTAGTTAAAGCTGAAAGCTCCCTTTGGTGAGTGCTTCACCTGAGCCACCACTCCCTTCCCAATCCTCTGTGATGCCATAGTAATATCCTAGTACTGGCCTCCATCTTGCTCACATGTGGCCTCCATGACTCTCACTCCATGGTGGGCCCTCTGTCATGGGCAACAGCCCTTCCCTCTTAACTCGGTCACTTGGGTAGATGGTTTCTGAGCCTTAGCCACCATGTAGTACATGGTCTACTATTTATTTAAATAGGCAGGCACTCTGTCCTGATCTTCTTCCTCCCAAGTTTTGAGCTTTAGTTTTCCTCATCTATAGGATGAGAAGAAATATCAGATGTGGTATTGATGCTCTGAGAAGCTTGACGTTTATTATTCATTGTCCATTTTAGTTATGTAATTTGCCCAGCACAGTGAGAAGTTATCTATTTTTACCTAGTAAAACCAATTTTAATCTATTTTTTATGTCACTTTATGTATAAAGAATCCAGGATTTTTTTGGGGGGGGGTCCAGTCGTGGGGCCTGAACTCTGGGCCTGGGCGCTGTCCCTCAGCTCTTCAGCTCAAGGCTAGCGCTCTACCACTTCCGGCTTTTTTCTTTTTGCTTATGTGGTGCTGAGGAATCGTACCCAGGGTCTCAGGCATGCAAGGCAAGCGCTCTACCACTGAGCCACCTTCCCAGCCCCAGAATCCAGGATTATTATAAATAAGTTACATCTATACCCTTAAGAGGGTGGCAGTGTCACGCTCCCATTTTAGAGCAGGAATGTTGAGACTCCCAAGAACCCCAGCCAGCGAGGGAAAGATCTCAGGTCCTGCCCATTCAGCTCTTTTCAGTTACTCTCTTCATCTTTTCTTACTTTCTCTCCTGCCTTCTCGAATCACTTTGGCCAGTCCAGGGGTAGCATATGTGAGACTGGGCTTTTGTGCATGTTTGTGTTCTTATATACAGCTTCAGCAGTGGCCGTCCCAGTCACAGTTATTGCTGGCTGCCAGGTGTAAGCTCCAGCCCTCTCTGTTGCTTTTGAGTCTTGTCAAGCACCCCACAGGAGGAGGTGTGGTCAGCTTGAATCTGGTGGGAAACCTGGCTTTTGCTGTTCTTCCTCAGTCTTCCCATGCCATCTCCCTCCAAGCCTATCAGTCTGCTGTTCTCAGCCTGCCTTCTGCCCGCGGCAGACCTGCCTCCCCCCCCCCCCCCTTCCCTGTCCCTGGGTGGTGAGGAGGAGGAGAAGGCTGTATGGCGCCAAGTGTTCAGGGAAAATGTGTCATTTTGGTAAGTTTCTTGCTGCCAGGGCCTCATCACTTTCATGTTGCTCCCCGCCGTTGCCGCCACATCTTCTACATCTTCCTTCAGCTCTACTGTAGGTAGTTCTGGGCTTGTCTGGCTAGAACCTCAGACCTCATGTCACAGGAAGCACTGGACTGTCCTGAGGTGCAGGGATGGTTTGTCCTGAAGTCCTACTGTCTTCCTTGTGAGGACACTGGGGACTGTGGTCCAGGCCCTGTGTGTGCAGACCTGCAGTCTCATACTCGTGGAAGAGCAGTGTGTGAAAGAGAGCTGTATCTTTTCCTCTTTAAACAAGTCCCAGGCTTTAATTACCTTTAGGTTGGAATTCTGGAGCCCCCTTTCTCAAGACCGCCCACCCGCTTTCTTCTGGCTTTCAGACAAGAATTTGAAGAATGTGATCCTCTGTTGAGGACCCGAGCAGAGATCAGGGATGGGGGCCTGAACTCAAAGACTCAAAGGCTCTTCCTGGCTTTACCCTGTCAGCTTTATTGTGCCTGAGAACCTGGGACATTCCGGATTGGTTGTGGTTGGCTGAGAGTCACAGGCTCATTAAATTCCTGACTGCTCTCTGTGATTCTTCCTGAGACTGCTGGGAGGGGCAGCTGTTAGGGAGATGACCTTCCTTCCCTCCCTACACACTTCATCTTGGAAGAGTGGAAGTATGTGTGTTTGGAGGTGGGTGGGGAGGTGGTGAGAATCAACCCGGAAGACAGTTCTACTTTGACTGTGGGGCATAGGGGCTGGTAGGGGGTGTGCACCTCTGTTCTTGTACCTTCCCGGACCACATCACAGCTGCTGTTTCCCTGGAGCCTTGCTGGATGCTCTATGAGCATCTGCTGCCTCATTCATCCTCAGGCAGGGAGCAGGATGGTTATATGTAAGTCCCACAGCCCTGGATGAGATCGCAGAGTGCAGACACTGGCACCAAGTTGTGCACACATCCTGGATTTTAGTTTCCTCTGCTTCACCTACCTGGCTTCTTTGTTTAAGGGTCATCACTCTGAAAAGTACCAAGAACTAAGCATGAGTGGTTCTTAATGGCCACATTGCCCCATGAAGTGAGCTTCCTAACATTCATTTTACAGCTTAGAGAAAGGGAGGTTCAGAATGATTATATAACTCACCCAGAGTCCCTTATCCAATGAGAATCTAACACTCATCCTGGTTAGGCCACTGCTTCTTCTTTCTCTCTGGTATAGCCTTGGTCACTTTGGATCTAGACTTTGGTTCTGACTGAGGAACAACTCCTACAGGTGGTAAAATCAGCAGCAGGTAGGTTCTGGTGAAGGACATGGTGAGGTCATCCTTGCCAGCCAGGCTCCCTGCTCAAGGACATCTAGGGTTGGCCTGCTTTCAAACAAGGGTGCTATGCAACCCTCTCTAGGAACTGTAAGTTCATTTTTTTTGAAAGTTTGAAACATGCATTTAAAAAAGTTATTTATATTTTTCAGTCCTGAGGCTTGAACGCAGGGCCTAGGCACTGTCTCTGAGCTGCTTTTGCTCAAGGCTAGCAATCTACCACTTGAGCCACAGTGCCACTTCTGGCTCTTTCTGTATATGTGGTACTGAGGAATCGAACCCATGGCTTCATGCATGCTAGGCAAGCTATGTTCTACTAAGCCACATTCCCAGCCTGAAACATGCATTTCATCTTCACCTCATGGCCTCTATTTGATTACCTTTCCCAGAGGCAAAGGGTTTGGGATGCAGCTCACCCATCTCAGCTTCTCCACAAAGTTTAGCTGTGTTCTCTGTGCCTTCTGTACACTGTGCCAGCTCAGGTGAGAACAGAACCAACAGATGGTAATGATGGGAGAGAGCAAACAGAACAGTTCCCCCCACCCCCCTCCCCTGGGACATAGAGTAGAGGCTGCTACAGCAGCCAGGAAAAAATGCTTACCTCTGTGTCCCATGCCTCTAAAGGCTTCTTGGTGAGACCCTACTTGTCCCTCTGGGCTCCTCAGTCTGTGGACTGTATGTACTTCAGGATCTCCATTAGCCTTCTAAAGTGGTAGGCACATTCTCAAAGAGGGCCTTGTTCACTGACTTAGAGAAATGATGCCTAGACTTTCCTGACGAAGGTTGTGTGTATTAACGTGGAATTTGGGGATGCGGACATTCCTATTGTGCCTGTTCATTGCAGAATTAGGTTCTGCCACTCCTGGGATATAAAAATATGGAGTCCCTCCTGGAGCATACCCAAGGATAGTGTCTCCCTCCTACCTGATCTTTCTCTCTTGTTATTTTTTTGTGGTTGGATGGGGCTTGAATTCGGGGCCTGGGTGCTGTCCCTGAGCTCTTTTGCTCAAGGCTAAGACTTTATGTCTTTGAGCCACAGTGCCACTTCTGGTTTTCTAGTGGTTAATTGGAGATAAGAGTCTCATGCACTTTCCTCCCTGGGCTGGCTTTGAACCATGATCTTCAGATCTCAGCCTCTTGAATAGCTAGGATTACAGGTATAAACCACCAGCACCCGGCTAAAATTCTAGAGGACTTTAACTTTGTGTGTGTATGTGTGTGTGTGTGCGTGCATGTGCATGTGTGTGTGTGTGTGTGTACATGTGTGTGCGTGCGTGTGCTCGCATGCGTGTGTATGTGCATGTGAGAGACACACAGACAGAGAGAGAGAGGGACAGACAGAGACACAGAGAGAGACAGAGACAGAGACAGAGACTTTCCTGTCTGGGTTGGCTTTGAACTGCAATCCTCAGATCTCAGCCTCCTGAGTTGTACAGGTGTGAACCACCAGCATTTGGCTTCATCTGATCTCTAGAATTAGCCTTCACTATCCTATCACTTCTGGATGTCTCATCAGCATGAGGCTGGGCTGGAGATTGAAGCACTGATGTTCTTATTATAGCTAGATTTAGTCTGTTGTTATTTTAGACTCTTCTTTTTGTCATGTTTTCTTCCATCTGGACTTCTTCCTGACTTATAAAGGATGTTGCAGAAGCCCCCATATCTAGACAAGTTTACCTCCCTGAGCCTCTGAGTCTCTCACTTAAGGTGCCCTGTGACACCTGCCTTGGCTTTCAAAGTCAGCAAGATCTAACAACTTGACTCCTTGGACTCCACCGCTTGACATGTGAGTGAGACACATGTGTCTAGCAGGTGTCAGGTTACTGCTGCAGGTTGGATCCACAGAGACCACCCCTTTGGCTTTGGGCTTGAGTTCTGGCTTGGCCTAACTCAAGGTATGACTTCAGGCCTGTCCCTTGACTAGTTAGGGTCTCCTGCCCAGTGAAGACAGGTTGGTGGGTGTTTTTCAGATTGTTAGCTGAGACTTGGTAGGCTATGAAGTTACTTCAGTGAGTAACAACCAGCATTTTAAGAAATGAAATTACAGTTGGATGGAAAATATCAATGCCTAGCATTGTAGACATCCTTTCCTGAAGCCTTTGTTTGATATGTCCACACTGTGATAAAAATTTTAAAATTAAATTATATATATGAGACGTATGTATGTAATATGTATGTATATACATGCACACACACACTTTTTCTGGTGCTGAGACTAAACATTAAACTTTGGATCTGTCTTGGCTTTATTTTTTTGTCAGTCATGGGGCTTGAACTCTGGGCCTGAGCACTGTTCCTCAACTCTTCAGCTCAAGGCTAGAGCTCTACCACTTGAGCTATAATGCCACTTCCGGTTCTCTGGTGGTTTATTGGAGATAAGAGTTTCATGGACTTTCTTGCCTGGGCTGGCTTTGAACCATGATCCTCAGATCTCAGCCTCCTCAGTAGCTAGGATTACAGGCGTGAACCACCGGCGCCCCACTTTTTTTTTTTTTTTTTGGTTAGTCATGGGGCCTGAACTCTGGGCCTGAGTGCTATTCCTCAGCTCTTCAGCTCAAGGCTAGCGCTCTATCACTTAAGCCACAGCACCACTTCTGGCTTTTTCTGCTTATGTGGTGCTGAGGAATCAAACTGAGGGTCTCATGCATGCAAGAAAAGCACTCTACCATTGAGCCACCTTCCTTAGCCCAATCTTGGCTTTTTTGCTTGTCTAGTGCTCTACCTCTTAAGCAATAACAGCTCTACTTCCAGCATTTTGGTGCCTCATGGACTTTCCTGGCTGGCTTTAAACTGTGCTCCTCAGATCTCAGCCTCCTGAGTAGCAAGGATGACATGTGTGAACCACCAGCCCCTGCTTGTATTTTTCTTCTGTGCTTTGACATTAAACAGCATAGGAATGCCCAGGATGAGGCTCTCTCGTGCCTCTTGCAGCGCTGGCTCCGTGCAGTTTCTTCCTGCAGGTCTGAGCTGAGCTGAGGTTTCTCCATCTTCCACCACTGCATCCTAGCCTATAAATGGGGCCCTTCCCAGAACATTCTGGGAAATAGCTGCATTCCTGAGGTGGAATAAATCTTCTTGAGTTGTTGGGTTAGGCAGGATGTGACTTCAAGGTTCTGAAGTGGGCCGTGAGGGCAGCGTCTGACTGACTCATTGTGAGCTCAGCCATGACACAGACATCTTAAGACAAGGGGCCAAGATTGGGGGAGGGCTTGCCTGCCCGGGGCGCCACCAAGCACTGCTCTAGTGGCCTGAATCCTCACAATGGCCTTTCAGGGAAGGGGGCAGGGACAGTGCTGTCAGCCAGGGCCACCATGCGCTAGTCCTTGTCTAGCTAGTGTTCTTCACAGCTGTTCTGGGGTAGCTGGGATTGTCTTCCTTTTACAAGGGAGAAACTGAGATCCACAGGGCCAGGTCAGCCTGGTAAAGTGTGTTTTATTAAGTGGAGGATTGGACCTCGGGTCTGGTTCTTTGTAAGACATCTCTGAGAAGAAAGGCCAAGGGCCAATTCCCACTTGCAAGGTCTCACCTTCTCAGGGATGAAACTGCTTACCAGAGTCCACCCAAATGACTGATGGCTGGGTCAATTCAGAAAGATGGTTGTTGACTCCTGGCCAGTCATGTGTCTTCTAGAAACAGAACTAGATTAGTGTGCAGTGGGCAGAGCCAGCAGTAAGGTGGAGGAGTCTGAAGATAGTGACGGGGATTCTGGGTGGTCACAGGGGGACTTTGGCCCATTTTGACCTTTGACATCTGGCTTGCTAGGGAAGAATGAACCACCAGACAGTCATGCTGATGTCTGGACTGTAAGATATAGATTACTAGGTTTAATATTAGTCACTTAACAAGTGGAGAGAATTTGTTGGACTCTATCACTGGAGTTCTCGCTTTGAGAAAATTGGACACTCCTTATTGCTCTGGGTCACTATGGTCAGAGCCTACCCTGCTTTATGGCTCTCAGCCCTTTAGGAGCAGAGGCAGCAAGGTTATTTATAAGGACAGTGGCTATGTGATTCAGTTAAAAAATGAAAAAAAAGGACTGGGGAGGTGGCTCAGTGGTAGAGCGCTTGCCTTGCATGCCTGAGGCCCTGGGTTCGATTCCTCAGCACCACATAAGCAAAAAGAAAAAAGCCGGAAGTGGTGCTGTGGCTCAAGTGGTAGAGAGCTAGCCTTGAGCTGAAGAGCTGAGGGACAGCGCCCAGGCCCAGAGTTCAGGCCCCACGACCGGACCCAAAAAAAAAGAAAAAAGAAAAACAATTACTTAGGGGCTGGCGCATGCAGCTTAGTGGTGGACAGTTGACTAGGCCAGCATGTACAACGCTCTAGATTTGAGTTCCCAGTATAGCCAGAAAAGAAAAGGAAAAGAAACATGATTTGTATATCACTAAGAGAATAACATGCTGCTGGTCATTCTGGCAGGTTTTGGGCTGAGTGGCCTTTAGGAAGAGTCTGATTTCTGAAATTGTCTAATTTCTGATCATGGGTTGCATTTCTCAGCAGCCTTCACTAGGATGCCGAACACCGGCATCTTTCCTTTTTGCAGTTAGATGGCGGACATATAATTAAATCTTTTGAGTATGGTTATTTTTCTGCATTGAGTTTCAGCAAACTGTGCTCACATGCCTAAGGAGGGAAAAACCATTCTATCAGCAGAACCAGAGGGAAGGAACAGGCACGCTGCGGGAGTCTGAAGGGCTGAGTTGCCCCCGCACTGTGTGGGCAGTGCCTGGCAGGCTGGGGGGAGGCTGTCTGCAGAAGGGCATGGTTGGTGAGCAGCTCCACATGTGACGGGAGGGAGACCGGGTGAGTCTAAGTTGGGAGCTGAGGGAGGGATGGCTGCCCCTCACAGTGGATAGCTTGGGAGGGGCGCTACTCCTGTCTGGGATAACTTGCTTCTCTCCGCAGTGGAAGCTGAGTGGAAGCTCATTACCAGCCAGGTGAGGCTCTTGAGTGATCTCACTGTGCAAATATTGAACCAATTAAAAGCAAAGCCAGGGTCCACTGTAGATGACTTATCTGCAGATCCAGTCCCAGGTCTGCCTGCCTGTCTGGCCTCTTAGCTTTGGATGAAAGCTGCCCAACCTGTTGTTTAGGCTCCCCCCTCCCCGCCCCCCCACCTCTCCCCTTTCCTCCTTTCTTCCTGGAGACATTAGACCTGAGGATATTATGTGTGTGTGTGGGTTACCCTTGGAAAGTCATTCTCCCTCTCCCTCCAAAGCCCAGATTCTTTCCCAGAAGACACTTACAAGCATTTTGAACAGTTTATGTCCTTCCAATAGCATCGATGGAATTGGAGGTGGTGTGTATGGTTCTATGCAGGGCCTGGAGCTCAGGCAACACTCCAGCCAGAGGGGCAGGTGTATAGTCCAGGAGTTCTAAGGGGACATGGGGAGACAGGCAGAGAAGCAGATGTCCTAGCATGAGGCAGATTGTACTGGCTTAGAGGGAAGAGGCCAGAGGTGAGCATTCTGCACCACAGTGTTAGGGAAAGCCTCTGGGTGAGGTGGCATTTGGTGCCTCTGGCTTGGAGAATCTGGCAGTGGATAACTTGAGAAGGGACGTCTAGCTATTCTCTGGGGCAGCCTGATCAAAGGCTACACTTGAGGGAGGCAGCTCTGCTGGCTGGGGTGGAGCACCTCTGGCAGAGGAGGGTTCCTGGGAAGATGGTGCATGGCCTGGCTGTACTTCCCAAATAGTCAGCAGCTTGTCTTTAGGGCAGGTTGTCTTGCTAGTGTGAGTGGCAGGGCTGACTTCTGCTGATTAATTGGTTGATTTGTTTAGAAATGCTGTCTGTTGAGCCTCTGAATCTAATAGACTGATTTGGGAGTGGAGAAGACAGATGCTGCGTGAGGTCTGTGCCTGATGCTGTAGAAGTAGTGGCCCTGGAGCCCTGAAATGCTTCTGTTTCTTCCTTGGGATGCAATGACTGAGGCTCTTTTTGGTCAGAGGTCAGAGGGTGAAGCCTGGCTGTATTTGTCTCTAAGGCAGTCTCTTTCTACTTGGTCTGAATAGGCAGCTAGCTGCCTCTTTCTGTCATCATCCTCCTCTCTGGTACTTTCCAACTGCTGGCTGCCCACCACCCCCTTTAGTGAGATCAGTGAGGGTGCTTTCTTTAAAATACACATTTGATGATGTCGCTGCCCCCTAGAATAAAGTCCGAATTCCTAAATGGCTGATAAGATCCGGGGCTTTGGTTCTTGTGTAGGAGATGGGAATCTACACATGAAATTCTGATGGCTTAAAAAAACATTTTTTTTTATTGGCAGGAAAAATGGTATATGTTTATCACCACAGGCCCAGCTTTGAGCCTTTCAGGCAGATACTCACACGTGCACCCCTTCTGTAGTCCCTCAAGTCACAAGACAGTTCCCTGCGGCCTCTGAGGAGGGAAGGGCAGCAGAGGAGAGGGCCTGGGCTTTGGTGCTAAAGGCTAAATTCCTCTCTGGCCTGTCTTTGGTCTGGTTTCCTTATCTGCTGAGCATCAGCTTGGGCTTGGGTTGGAATACTGCTAATGGAAACAAGCCCCAGCTTCTTCTGTAAGCAAACAACATTCCTGAGGTAGGGAGGAAAGGGGTCTGCGTGCTGCCCTCCCATTCCTCAGCAGCTTCTTCCTTCTGGGCTTTGGGCAGCCACCTCATCCCAGCCTGGGGACAGTGAGTGCCTGTGGAGGGTAGAGGGGCTTCCGTAAGGCTGGTCCTGGGTCAGAAGGACCTCCTTCACAGACCCTACCTGTGGATAGCTGCTGTGCAGCTCTGGTGTGTATGCTGCGAAGTTCATTGTCTTCCTAGAGTCTTGGGAGCAGCTCTGGCCCACAAAGGACATCTTGCAGGTGGGCAAGTGGAAGCCTGGGAGGTTAGCTCACATCAGGCCAGTCTAGCTCTGCTGCCACATCCCTTGGGTACATCCTGTCAGACCAGAATTTTCCCAGACCAGTCTTTTTCCTAAGTTATATACCTGAGCGTCAGGCTGGATTGGGTGAACATTTGCAGGTTTTCCTTTGTAGGCTCTCACTGCCTTAGTGTGCATGGTGGCTGCAGGAGGGTAGGGAGCAGGGGTTGGGGCCTGGCCCCAGATGTTATTCCTGGAAAGGATGGGGCTCACTAGGTCAGGCAGGCAAGGTAGAGGGATGGGAAGTATCATGTTATATTTCAGAACCTGAGTTGTAGCTCTTCTAATAGCAAGTATTTTTTTCCCCCTCATCTAAATTGAACAACTTGTTCAAAATCCCAGGAACTCTAAGCAGGGATGTGAGATGGTAGAACTCAAGCCCAGGTCTGTCTGGCCCCAGATCTATTCCCATTCCACCCCATCAGTGTCTTAGAAGCATTTATCTTGTGATTTGCAAGTGTCCCCATGGTGGGATTTTCGAGTACTACCTTCTTGTTGAAAGTTACTATCAAAGGCCAGTGGCTGCAGTGCTGTTCAGCAGGTGTAAGCCACGCTCCATGTCTTTTGGCACTCCAAGGAGAGTAGAGGCTATTAGCTGTCCTTTCTTTTATGTTGGCCTGGTAATAAGTGGTAGATGCTAACACTTTGATAAGTTGGGGGAACCAAAAGCTTCTATAAAGCTGAATTGGTTAAATCCTATGCACAGCTTCTTGGGGGCTAATGAATTACCTTCACTTTTTTGTTTTGTTTTTTTAATTGTGAGAATACTGTACAGAGGGGTTACAATTACATGGGCAAGATAATGAGCACAATTCTTTTTTTTTTTTTTTTTTGTCGGTCATGGGGCTTGAACTCTGGGCCTGGGCGCTGTCCCTCAGCTCTTCAGCTCAAGGCGAGCGCTCTACCACTTGAGCTACAGCGCCACTTCCGGTTTTCTAGTGGTTTATTGGAGATAGGAGTCTCACGGTCTTTTCTGCTCGGGCTGGCTTTGAACCGCGATTCTCAGATCTCAGCCTCCTGAGTAGCTAGGATTACAGGCGTGAGCCACCGGCGCCCGGCATGAGCACAATTCTTATCAAGCATTGTTGCCTCCTCCTTTGTTTCTGCTTCCCATCCCTTCCCATCTCCCACCCCCCCACCTCCCCCTACCTTCAATCTTATATCTCCTTACATGCTGAAGCCTCTCTATTTTCCTTTTTTTATTTTTATTTTTGTTTTTTTTTTTTTTTGGGTCTGGTCGTGGGGCCTGAGCTTTGGGCTTGGGCGCTGTCCTCAGCTCTTCAGCTCAAGGCTAGCGCTCTACCACTCGAGCCACAGCACCACTTCCGGCTTTTTTCCTTTTGCTTATGTGGTGCTGAGGAATCGAACCCAGGGCCTCATTCATGCAAGGCAAGCACTCTACCACTGAGCCACCTTCCCAGCCCTCCTTTTTGTTTTGAGGGTATAAAAATCAGCCCACGAATAGTTTAATTTTCCTAATAGATGGCTCTGCCCCTCAGGCCCTCTTTGCACAGCTGGAGGGGATTTTTCAGCCTTTTAGAAATCTTCCCCATTTACTCCTTCCTTATCTTTGCTTCTTTACAAAACTGTACCTGAGCATCTGCTCTGGGACAGGCATCCTGTGTAGACTTTTGGAATCAAGATGATGGAGGCAGATTGCTGTTATCAAATAAAAGTTCAAGTAATTACAGTTCTGCTGTTTGGTCACTGTTGTAAAGATGAGTACAGAGACCAGAGGGGAGGAACATGGATCCAGGCATCTTTTTGCTGCATTAGGGACCATTTGAGCTGAGATGTAAGGGCTTCTTCCTCTTGTTAGGGTCCTGGCCTTTTGGAAGCCTCCAAGAGGTCTCCCAAGTAGCTAGATAAGCAGTTTATTTTCCAAGAAAGCTGCTCCTGCTACTGCAGGTGTATATAGATGGCTTTCTGAAAGATGCTTAGAAATGCTGGGGAGAGTGTGGAGGAGAAGGCTGGGCGGGGAATAGTCAGCTGGTATCCTGGGGGAGGAAGACAAAAATATGCTACTTGGTGGATTTCCCAGGATGGGGTGAGCTAGCACAGTCATAAGAGCAGCTCTGATCCACCCTCATCCCCAAACCTGACTTTGTCTGCTTTCTATTACTTGTCATCACTGTGTGATGTTGCTGAGCCTTTTGATTTTGAACTACAGGTTGAGCTGTGGAAGTTCTGAGCGTTGGAGGTCCTGAAAGATCTCCATTTCTGTCTATGGTGCCATATCACCATATCAGCCTTTTTTTTTTTTTTTTTTGGCCCAGGTTGTCTTTTAAATCAGGATTTTTAGGGTATTTATCCACCTATTCATTTGTGGTGCTAGGGACCAAACACAGGTGCGTACTAGATACGCCTAGTACTACTAGATCTTTAAAGTACAATCCAGCTGGTCAGATCTAGGTCAGAGCCCTTAAGATTCAGTCTTATTACAAATGGTACTTATTTCTTGGGTACAGTGTCATCTATATTGGTTATTGTTTTGGTCCTGGAATAATTTTCTCCTGAGGACTTCCTTCTTCTCCCTTCCCCCCTTTTTTTGGAGACAAGCATAGCCCAGATTGCCTCAAGATTTACAGGTGTGTACCACTGTGCCTGTGTTTATTAACTTATTCAAAGATTACATTCATAGCGATTGTAAAATGTTTTCGTTGGCAGATAATTTTAAATGACCCTTCAAGTAGAGAGTTGTGTATCCCCGTGTGTGTGTGTGTGTGTGTGTGTGTGTGTGTGTGTGTGTGTGTGTGTGTGTGTGTTGTGGATTGAACCCAGGACCTCCCATATTCTAGGTAGCATTCTACAGCTGAGCTACACCACCAGTCAGATTTCTGTTTTATTAGAGAGATTTGGTTGGCCTGGATGTTTTAGAACTGGGAAAAGGTTTACCAAAGCACAAGTATCCAACTCGCCTGGGGCACTTTTGCCCCTCAGTCCCCCTTTGGTATGTCATGCTGGGGGCAGAGTGGTACCATGCTGCTAAACGTCTTACAATGTGCAGGAGAGCTCCATACAACAGCCTTACTGACCCCCAAGTGTTCACAGTGCTGATGGTGAAAAACAGCACTCTAACTGTCATCATTTTCTGTGTAATTTACAAACCTCTATGCTCTGTTTCTACATGTTGAATCTCACTGCCCTTCCCTGGCCTAGAATCCTTTCCAACCATCTTTACCCCTCTCCTGTCAGTATTCTACCCAGCTTTAAAAACTCAGCTTAAAAGTCACAGCCTTCGGGAGATACTCCATGATACTCCTCTCCTCTGAGTCTCCACATTTTCACTTGAGTTCCTTTTTCTCTTTGTTCCCTTTGTAAGTTGCTTGGTTCCTCTTCTCTCCTCACCGAGTCTGTGTGAGAGCAGTTATTGACAGGGCTGGTGGACAGGGCTCTTCCTTAGTGGAGCTAGTATTCATAGTGACAGGTTACCTGTCTCATGGCTGTGTGCATGTTCAGTCAAACAGCCTTGAAATAGCGAAGACAGCATAGATTTTATTTGCCTTTACAGCGGAGTCTAGAGACTTTGGCCCAGGTCAAAGATCACATTGACCCATACAGCAGCATATCTATATAATGGGTGCCTTTTGCACTTGGTATTGGGACAGCACCTAGGGACAGAAGCACACAGTGAAATTGCTTTCTGTTGACGCTGTACTGTGTGGTCTAGATGAACACATCTGCTAGTGGGTGCTGTTGTTTCTCTACATAATAAATCCCTTGGCACCTTGGTATCTTTTAAATGGTTTTTGTATGGTGATCCTCAGTATGGTTTAGTTGATCACATAATTGAAGCCGATGGGTTTGAAGATTGTCGCAGCCACTGCTTAACTTTCCTTAAAGCGGGATTTAGGCCCCGATTTCACTCAACTCAAAACCAACAGCTGCAAGGAAGAGACACCCGTTCATCTATGTTCTCATGGATAAGGGTGGGAATGAAACAGAAATGGGGTCTGCTCACACATATCCAGTGATTCAGCTGGACTTGGCCTTCTGGTCTGTGTTAGTCAGCTCTTCATCCTGAGACTGATACTTGATATAAACATCTTAAAGGACTAAGATTTATTTTGGCTCATGGTCTACTGGCTCCATGTCTCTCTGGGCTGCTAGTTGGGATAGAGCATTGTGGTGGAAGTGAGGAAAGCTGTTTTCTCCATAGCAGTTGTAAAGCTGAGAGATGGTATAAGATAGAGCATCCATACAGAAACAGTGTATGGGTGGAGGTGGCTGGGGGTCTCTGAATTCAAGTCTTGGCATGTTCAGGCCATTGGTAACAGGTTAGTCCAACTTCTGGAGCACCAGGATTACAGAACACTAAAATCAGACCCAGAGTTATACCACCATCTTCTTACTTCAGTTCAGTAAGTTAAGTTGCAAGCCATCATAGGGTGATACGTTCACAGCTTGGAGGAGACAAGCTACTGTCTGCCTAACTGGAGAGATCCATGTTTTCTTCTCTTAACCCTGGTGACCTCACTGGAAAGGCAGTTCAAGTGGAAACTGCACCGCACATCGATGCTACGTGGCTGACTTTGAAGCTGGGTTTTATGACCTGTGTGAGCCTCATTTTTCTCATTTGTAAAGTGAATATGAAATTATTACCAGGAGTGAGAGAACAGAGTGCTTTGTTAGGCTGTAGCTTCATGACAAGTATGATGCCTTGAAGGCTCTCAGCCTTGAACTTGGCCTTGGAGGATTTTATATTAGTTGTGGTTGTCTAGGAATAGAAAGGCTCTTAGTGTCTCCACTAGACACTTGACTTAGCAGTATACATAGTCTTCAGCATGCCAGCAGCTTGTTTTCTGTATAAACACAAATAAAGTAAAGGCAGAAACAGAGGAAGGGAAGAGGGAGTTCTTAGGGAGCACTGGGAGGAATAGAAAACCTGAGTGGATGCTTAGGGAGAGGTGTGGAAGGCAGATAATCAAGGAATTGCATTTTGGGTTGAAAGAAGAGGTTTTTGGTCAAATTTACTTTCAGTTTCATCATTTCCTGAGAGTCCTAATTTAGCCTCTGGTGTGTCCTGCTCGATTATGGCCTAAAAAGGCAACTGCTTGGGTTTCTGGAGTTGGATTGGGACCCACAGGAAGCCACTGGGGAAGGGCAGCCCAGCCTGAACCGACTCCAGTGGGCCAGGGCTGCTGCTCCCCTTAACTCTTTGCGTGCCTACCATCCCTCCAGCAGAAGCTTAGCCTTCCCCGAGGCATGTGATCTAGCACACAACTTGCCTGTGAATGGTGATTTAAGTGGCAGACTGCTGGTGTGGTTGGCTCTTCCATGTACACTCTGCCCAAGTAGCAGCATGCTTCTAATCAACCCACTTGGCAGCTGATCAGACAGCACACCTCGGAGCCATGAACATGTTCCTTTCCACCAGTGTCTGCATTTCAGGAAGGTGCAGTGGGTAAGAGGGAAAAAGCCCTCAGTGTGGTAGTTAAAAATCTCCTTAGGAATATTATACAGTTACCAAATGACCCAGGAGGTCATTTGGAGGCAGGTGTTCTGGGTTTGAGTCCTTGTTCCCCCAGCTTGTGTGGCCAAAAAAGCTCTGGGATGAAAAATGATCAGAGAGCAAATTCTAGCAAATGAAGTAGGGAAGATAAAAAACTGAAACTCTTTCCTCTGCCTTTGATAAAGGTCTATGAGCCAGGATAGAAGGGACTATTGGGAGGAGGGGGGCAAGGGAGCAAGAAGGGATGTTTTAGGGCTTTGGGGCTATTTTTATAGAATGTGCACTTTACAGACAAGTTTCCAAGAGGCTATTTAGCAGTCCTAGGACAGGGAGGGGGAGTGGCTGCATGTGGGCTCTCGACTGGGCCGGCGCCCCCTCCCTCCAGTGCTCCTGTTTCATGGTGAGCAGCTCTTTCCAGCCCAGCTTAGAAATGAGGATATGGATCATTGCTGAGGTGGCTCCATCTCCCCGCCTCCTGGAGAGGTGAGTGTTAGTATGGGCACACAGGAATCACGGAGCTTCTTCACTTGCCCCAGGTGGGGGCGGGCTCGCAAGACCCTCTGCCAACATGGGACTTAGAGAGGAGGCTCCTGCTCAGGCTGGCCAGGGGCTTTTCCTGAAAACACGCAATATGCTGTGACCTCTGAGGCCCTCCCCACCCATCTAGCCCATTTATTGATCTTGGCAATGCAGCTCACCTACGTCATTCCAGCAAAGTTGTTGAAACCAAAGAACTTGGTCCTTGGCCCGCAACAGAGCCCAGGGTCATTTAGCAAAACCTTCTGGGAAAGACGTGAGAGGAAATGGGACTGCAGGCTGGCCCTCCATGATGCCCCCTAGCATGGGGGGCGGTTTGTCGGTAGGGGGCAGCCCTCTTTTGTCAGCCTGAGGGATGCTTTGTGCCCCTCCCTTTGTAGGAAGCATGGCTTGGTTTCCAGACCTCCACAAACCATTGTGTGGACAGTGCTATTCCACTGTATTGTATCACTAAAGTCTAAAGTTGGGTGGGTGGGGAGAGCAGCACAGAGGAGTTACTTGGGTGAGACAACCCTCTCCCCCTCCCCCCGGGGTCCCCAGGACAGATCCACCAATACAAAAGGCAAGCCAAAGGTTCCCCCAAATTGCCAGGATAAGCCAGGGGCACCAGGACTACAGTTTGGAGGAGCCCAGAGCCTGCCAGAAGCTTGCCTCCCCACGTGGAGTCTTTGCTATTGGTTGGACCTGGGCTGCCATGGCTGTGGGGAGTAGACTCTGCCGAGGACTGTCACCCGCACAGTGGGAGAAGCTGAAGTGTGCCACCACACTTTTTGGCCAGTGGCTCCCCTGGGAAGGCTGGCCCTCAGCCTGCCCGATAAGGCCCAGTATTTGTTGAATTCATTTCTCTCCTTTCCTCATGTCCCACTCAGCTTATCCACAGGACTGCAGGCACAGGGCCAGGCAGATCTGGGTTCAAATCCTACTTCACATCAGGATTACCTATCTCTGAGCCCGTTTCTTCATTGATAAATTGAAGGTGATGGAGCTGACTGATGTTTTAGGGAAGTGGTGAGCAAACTGAACTTGGTGTTGGTTGGGTGACGCTTAGTGACTGACACCGTCCCCCTCCTCCTGGTAGGCATCTTGTGAAAGGCGGTGATGCCCTACTTGTTTTCACTAAATCTTCTCTTTCTGAGATGGACTCTCTATGTTGCCCAGGCTGGGCTCAAACTGCTGAGCTCACAGGATCCATGCTCCTCGGCCTCCTGAGTGCTGGGATTACAGATGTAGATCACCATGCCCAGCTCTCAGTGAAACTCTCAACTAGCAACAGACTTAGGATTTTATATGGTGACATTAAGGTTCTCTTACAGAGGTGGGGACACTTTGTCTGCCAAGACCCATTTGGATATTTATAACATCATTTTGGGGCAAAACAAAATTGTCTGCACAGGCAGATGGCGACTGATACCATGTACCAAATGATTTCAAAGCCACAGACAAGATATTGCCCACCCCTGTATGAGTTTGAGGTCTGTAAAAGAATTGAGAACCAGCAGCAGCAGGATACCAGCTTGTGGCAGGGACATGATGCGGGGACATGATGGGAGGCCATGGGGACACACCTGGCTGGTACTCAGGTCTGTAGGAAAGCAGAGCACAACTGGGATTTTCTGTGGCAGAGAGCACCTTGGCTTTGTGTTGGACTTCAGCTGGCAGTGCCTGGGCACTGCTCCCTGGCTCACCAGGGAAGATGAAGGCTGCCGGTACTTTGGCCATCCAGTCTTGCCTTATTACTGCCCACTATGCTGGGCCTTACCTTTCTGTGGTGGTCCTTGAAAGATTTCCTGAGGGGACTTTGGGGTCTGCTAGTATGGGGGGGGTTGTGGGGGGAGAGATAAAAAGAAAACTACCAGTTGATGGAGCTGGTGAGGCTGCTGATGTCAGCCTCCTGTCTGGAGGAGCTTGTGAGCACCGGGTTTCCAGGAAACCAGCCTCTCATGGAGGGAGGCCAGGGCAGCAGAGAAGGAGGCCTGGGCGGCTGATTTTTCCTTTTATGCAATGCCTACCAGCATTCTTGGCGTTCAAAGTCTCTGTGGATCTAGAAACTTCTAAGCTATGGTACTCTAGTTTGGGGTCTGGAGCCATCCTGGATTTCCAGGGTGGGGGCCTTGGTATTATTACAGAGGAAGACTGTCTAGGTTGGGAGTCCAGGCAGGGAGCTCTGGTTGCTTCCTCTATTGGCCCAGGCTCAGTGTCTCAGACAAGGTTTCAGATCCTGGTTTTGGTTCACTCAAAGCCACAGTTATCTCGGGGTCCTGGGTCTCTGAGCTGGGGTGAGTAGAGGCATGGAGTCAGCCCTTCCTGGTGACTCTGGACAAGCCCCTTCATCCCAGGGAGCTTTTGTTTGGTAAGCTACAATGTGTGTGTCTTAGGGACAAGATACAGTGTATGTAAAATATGGCATCTTACGTAGTTAGCACTAGGTGGTCTATGCATGTGGCACAAACTGTGAAACCCCGTAGATATGAGGGGTTACTGGCCCTTCCACTTCACCTTGCCATCTGAGTTCAGAAAAATGTGAATGTTTTTCTGACCTACAAATTGTGCAGGTTACATTTTTATCTTGATGGCGCATCCTGGAGCCTGACTTTTGTTCTTTTTTTCTTTGTGTAGTGTTATCAAGATGGAATTAAAGTTTGCCATGGTATATATTGGTATTAGCTTTCTTTTATTGATTGTCTTTGTGGACTCTGTAAATAAGGGGGAAAAAAAACCTATTTAACTGGCAACGTCTACCATTGTGTGGGTGCAGTGAACTGCCTTTCTTAGCTAATTAGAAACCTGGTTTACTTGGCAATCCTAAATTGTGCGGTCACTGCTACCCTAGCAGGGTGTAGTGTAGTAATGCGGTCACTGCTACCCTAGCAGGGTGTAGTGCAGTGATGCGGTCACTGCTACCCTGGCAGGGTGTAGTGCAGTGATGCGGTCACTGCTACCCTGGCAGGGTGTAGTGCAGTGATGCGGTCACTGCTACCCTAGCAGGGTGTAGTGCAGTGATGCGGTCACTGCTACCCTGGCAGGGTGTAGTGTAGTAATGCAGTCACATCCACCTTTTTTTTTTTTTTTTTTTTGTCGGTCGTGGGGCCTGAACTCTGGGTCTGGGCACCATCCCTGAGCTCTTCAGCTCAAGGTTAGCGCTCTACCACTTGAGACACAGTGCCACTTCCGGCTTTTTCTGATTATGTGGTGCTGAGGAATCGAACCCAGGTCCTCATGCATGCAAGGCAAGCATTCTTACCACTGAGCCACCTTCCCAGCCCCTCACATCCACCTTTGAGACTCTTGCACTCATCATTTCGCACGGAGAATCTTCTTTCTTCTCCTCTTTTTCCTTCTCCTTTTCCTCCTCTTCCTGCTCCTCTTCCTCTTTTTTTCTTTCTTCTTCCTCCTTCTTTCCCTTCTTCTGTGTTGGTACTGGGGCTTGAACTCAGGGTCTGAACACTGTCCATTAGCCTTTTTGCTCAAGGCTGGCACTTGCACTTGAGGCACAGTTCCATTTCCATCTTTTTGCTGATTAATTGGAGGTAAGACTCCCTTGGACTTTCCTGCCTGGACTGGCTTTGAACCCCGATCCTCAGATCTCAGCCTTCGGAGTGGCTAGGGTTACAGGCGTGAGCCACTGGTGGTTGGCTCATAGGATTGTTTTATGGGTTTGCTTGATTGTCTGCTTGCCCCAGAATAGTACACCTCACCATTAATTTCCCACAAAATCCTCACTGTTAGCTTGTGTCAATCATGATGCACGTTTTTCTCCTCAAAATGTAGAGCAACAAAATTCTTGCAAATTGTGCAGTTATGCAGAATTATACTGTGCTAGAGTTTGCAGTGAGGAGAGAAGGGAAAAAGGAAAATAGTCTTTGAGTGGCCGACGTGTTTGTATCTAACATTTTGTTCTTTTTTCTCTTTCAGGTCCTGGCTGTGAGTCACCATGGCACAGCAAGCGGCAGATAAATATCTCTATGTGGACAAAAACTTCATCAATAACCCTCTGGCACAGGCCGACTGGGCTGCCAAGAAGTTGGTATGGGTGCCTTCCGACAAGAGTGGCTTTGAGCCAGCCAGCCTCAAGGAGGAGGTGGGCGAGGAGGCCATCGTAGAGCTGGTGGAGAACGGGAAGAAGGTGAAGGTGAACAAAGATGACATCCAGAAGATGAACCCGCCCAAGTTCTCCAAGGTGGAGGACATGGCGGAGCTCACGTGCCTCAATGAAGCATCAGTGCTGCACAACCTCAAGGAACGTTACTACTCAGGGCTCATCTATGTAAGTGCTTCCCGAAGGCGGGCTGCCGCCTGCCTGGATGCCAGCTCTGTGGTCAAGAAAAGGGGGTCTTGGAGTGCCACTGACAGGCCTGGGCCTTGGTGTCTGGACATCCTCATGGGACATTCTGCTAGCATTGCTTCTTTCTCCTGTGTAGTCATGCACACTACACATAGGAAGCCTGTTTTAGCCACATGTAGGAAGGAGCAACATGCCAGGTCTCAGAATGGCCTGTTTGCTGACCTTGGACCTCAAATCCTGGTGGAGATACATAGGTTTAGGTCAATGTGCTAGATTCCTTCTACTGCAGGAACCACCTCCAGGTTCCCATCTTGTTTCTCCTGTACCACCTGGTCATTCTGAACCCAGTTCAGCCCAAGCTCATTTTGGTACCTGTGTTTCTTGTAGAGGTCTGCTGGGTGGCTTCCTTCCCTGGGACTTGTTTAGAGCAGGCATGAGCCATCCAGAGTGGAATCACAATTCTGTCTGGCACATCTGTGCTGTTCCATGCCAGGCTTAACAAAGGGGAAGTATAGTTAGGGACTAGAGAAGAGCATGTGCAAAGGTCCAGAGCATGCGGAGGACTGGGAATGTGTCTTCTCTTCTGGCAGCGTTGTTTACAGATGGACGTCATCACCATGTATCAGGAATGTGCATTCTCCAGCCTAGTGCAAACAATTTCTGAGCTCTCCTGGCTTTGGGATTATTTCTAGTATCCATCCTAAATTCTTCATCCTAAGTTCTGATGAGGAGGCTTGATCATGGTCTCCCATACATAGTAGGAGAAGGTACCGGGCTCCTTCTTTTATACAGCACCAAAGGGTTCCACTGGGCCAACCCCTTAATCATCTTCTCAGGACCACTTCAGCACATGTGTCCACAAGATGCTCCCCAGCCCTGGCCCTGGCACTTCTGAGGGTCCTGCAATGTGCTCAAGCTCTCAGTTGAGTTGTGGTCCCTTTTGAGCTACCCAGAAATCCCTACTGGGCCTGGCCATGTGCAAGAACTGTGTTGCCTTACTGATTGCTAAGTCAGCCCAGATCATGGGTCCCATTAGTGAGGACCTATCAACAAGCAGATATGCAAAATCGCATTGAAAAGTACTACTTTACGGACCAGCTTAAGCCCAACCTTCTCATGGCAGGTAGGAAGGATGGACCAAGACCTGGAGCTAGGAAAGGATGTGTGTGGGACCATATAGTGAGGTGTTGACAGGGCTGAGACTGTAACTCAGGGTTTCCTAACTCTCAGCCCACCACTTAACTCTTGGGGCTTTCTTGATCAGATCAGATGCAAAGCCTCTGTCCTTCAGAAGCATCAGGCACTGATGTTCAGAATTAGTGACCTGAAGCAAAGCCAGAGCAGGAAGCCTTGTCCATCTGCAGGGATGTCATGGGAGCCGCAGTCCCATTGTTACAGAGCAGGGCGCTCTTCTTGGCAGGCTTTGTAGCTCACATCATGCCCACTGTGCTTTGCCATGAAGCCAGGATGGCCTCTGCCCAGCACAGCCAAGCACTCAGCCTCTAGGACTTTCCCCTTATTGACCATGGAACCATGGTCAATATCTGAGAGAATTCTGTGAGAACTTGAAAGCTCCCAGCCAGCCCCGGGCTTGCAGCAGAGCACAGATTCTGGCTGCCACTGTGCCTTCTAAGGGAAGGTAACTCCTGTTCCTCTGCTGGCCTCCTACTGGTGTCTCTGAATTTGGGTCCCGCTGAGATTTGCTTGGTGTGAAACAGGCCAGCCGCCTGCGCTTGCCTTTTGTCAGCTCACTGCAAAGTTCCCTTCTACCTGGGGAATATTAGTTATTAAAGTGCTTTCAGTATTGATTGCTGAGTCTTTGTTCTGCAAGAGACATGCAAGGCTTTGCTCTGTAGGTGGATGTGGTGGGTAGAAAGAGAGTCCTTCCCAGAACTCTGGCTTAACTGTCACTTTTCTGGGCAGTTCCTCCTGCTGTAGACCAGCTTCTTTTGAGCAACATCAGAAGAACTTTGATTGTCCCTGAAGTCATCAAGGTGGATACTCTAGCAGGTTCATGGCTAGAGGGTGATCAAAGCCATCCAGGGTTCCTGGGTAGGATAGTCTTCCTCTCTGCACGCTGGGTTTTGCGCTATGACCTCATGAGCCTTCCTGCTGCCTGTTTGCCTGGCATTGTGGGCGGCATGGCTAATTCTGTGCCACAGCTGCTTTCTCTTTTCCTTTGGGGGGGTGAGACTCTGGGACAGGGGGCGGCTGGACACAAAGAGCCTCTGTGGCCTGTGAATGGAGCAGCTCCCTGGAGTGGCTGTGTGGGAGCAAAGCCCTTGCTCAGTGTCTGTGCCTCTGAGCGCCTGCTGTGGGCCCTCCCTCCCACCTGAGCAGCGCGTTCATTCTGCAAGGTTGCAGTGTATAGTATTCACGGGGTGGTGGGATTTATCCCTGAGTACCCACACTCTCGAGACCCCTCTGCAGGACTGCCTGCCCCATCCAGCTGTCAGAAAGACTTGTCCTAGTGACCCTCTGCATGCTTCTGTTGATGCTGCCAGCTGTTTCCAAACATCTGGCTCCATGGCACTCCTACATGTGTGGCCATGCTTGCTTAGCTTTTATTGCTTTGGCTTTCCTAGAGTGTGGGTTTTCTCAAAGCCTAGGAACAGAGCTCGATTGTTTGAAGCTCCTGGGATGACCTCCCTACTCCCTAGACTTCTATCTTGTCTCCACATGATGCCACTCTTATCCCTGCTCACTCTTTCCTGCAATATCCAAGCTTACATCATGTTTGGACTTCTTTGCTTCAGGATCTTCTGGTCCCTTATGAAGAAAATAATCAGAGGGATGACTACTCCTGGGTGACTCTCCCAGGGAGAAAGGAGTCGAGAGCCCCGTGTCTTTTCTGCAAAGGGAGAGTCAGACCCTCTTGTTTGCATCTGAGCTCAGCTGCTGTCTTCAGTGCAGATGAGTTCATGATTGATGCTCTCCTCCAGGGTCTGCTATCAGTCGGACTTCAGCTTGGGAATTCCTTTGGCTATGTCAAGGAAGAGTTTCTGTTTGTGTGCCTTACTTCTGTGTAGACCCTGTTTTTAGGGGGAGTAGAGAGGGCATAAATGGGGGGGGGGCTGGATTGATATGATAGCACAGTCCCACATCCCTTGGCTGCTCTCAGATAAGGAGAGAAACTGAACAGTGAAGGTATAGGCAGTGTGGGACGAGGAAAGTAAAAGGATGCAAGGCACTCCGCTGGCACTTGTGACCATGGAGGTTGGCATTGGGATCCTGAGGCTTCAGCATGCTCACTGTTTGGCCTAATGTCTGTGGTCTGCTTTCTGTTAGCCTTTGGCAGTCAGGGCTGTAGATAGATGCTTCTTATAAGAAGTGTCAGGGGCTGGGAAGGTGGCTCAGTGGTAGAGCGCTTGTCTTGCATGCATGAGGCCCTGGGTTCGATTCCCCAGCACCAGATAAGCAAAAAGAAAAAAAGCTGGAAGTGGCTCTGTGGCTCAGGTGGTAGAGTGCTAGCCTTGAGCTGAAGAGCTGAGGGACAGCGCCCAGGCCCAGAGTTCAGGCCCCATGGCCGGACCCCCCCCCCCCCAAAAAAAAAAAAAAAAAAAGTGTCTGGCCCCACTTCACCAGACTTCTGGCTTGTGGTCCCCTTTCCTAGGAAAGGAGTTGCTTGGGTTGCTTCAGCTACCTAAAAAGAGCTGTGTCCGAACTAGTGGTTGCCACCTGGTCATTTTGGGTGTTGCATGTAGCCATTCAAGGTTTGTCATTTTGTGTATGTCCTGGGGAGAAAAGGTAATGGGAAATATATTAGAAAAAGGGTTAGCAGCCACAAGGTGACATGGGTTTAGCTGAAGACATCAAGGAAAGACAGATTTGTGTAGGCAGTTGTCATGGGAAATGGCATTTCTGATAACATTCAGTTACTCTCCATGGTTGCACTGGGTGTTGTACTAATCCTCACAACCACCCAGTGAGGTGCAGACACAGGTCTATACCTGTGCTCTTTTATACACAGTGAAGTAGAGGGAGAGAGGGATTAAGAAGGGCACTGGTGCCTTACCCTTATAATCCTAGCTACAAGGAAACTGAGATCTGAGGATTGAGGTTTGAAGCCAATCCTAGCTGGAAAGTGTGTAGGACTCTTTATCTCCAGGTAACTAGCAAAAAACTAGAAATGAAGGTGTGACTCAAGTGATAAAGCACCAATCTTGAGTGGAAAAAGCCAAGTAAGAATGTGAGACCCATGGGGCTGGGAAGGTGGTTCAGTGGTAAGAGTGCTTGCCTTGCATGCCTGAGGCCCTGGGTTCGATTCCTCAGCACCACATAAGCAAAAAGAAAAAAGCCAGAAGTGGCGCTGTGGCTCAAGTGGTAGACCACTAGCCTTGAGCTGAAGAGCTGAGGAACAGCGCTCAGGCCCAGAGTTCAGGCCCCACGACTGGACCCCCCCCCCCCCCAAAAAAAAAAAACAAAAAAGAATGTGAGACCCTGAGTTCAAGTCCCAGTCTGGCTCCCAAAAGAAAAACAAAAAAACCCCCACAAAATCTTGAACTCCGCGTTATGTGACTTCAGGGGTCTGGTTTTGACTAGTTTGACTTGGAGTAATGGGTGTATTTTTGGTTCCTTGCATTATAGTGTGGGTGAATTGATCCCCTCTATTGAAGATCTGAGCCTTAGAGAAAGCTCATAGGGGACACAAAGGTGGTCATTTAAGGTTTTGAGAGATTTGTAAGTGAATGTTTAGAAAGTTCTAGGATGAGAGAAAGCTCTCACTGATCCACTAGTCTGCAGGGGATCTGATTGATTTAGGAATGTGAGTTTTTCCAGTGCTAAAAATGTTTCAGCTTAAATATACCTGAGACTCCTTCACTGTAGTGTGATATGCTGTTTTCTAGGCTACAGCCAAACCCTTTTTTCTGTACTTCTCTCATGATAACAAATATCTCTCTTATTCCTAGGATCTGAGTTTTGTGCTTGGATTTCTGTCTGCTTTGCTGTAGTCTTGTCTAATATGCACGGTTAGTTTGCAGGGTAGGAGCCATCGGCATTTGAGAGAGAGCAGATAGAGGATGGCTGGGCACCCTTAACCTGAAGGAGGCGCAGCAGCTCCACCCAATGTTTTCATATCAGGATGACTTGGGAGTCTTGGAGGGAGTAGATACTTTGCTGCCAACTTTGTACAGTGTTGAGAATAGAGTAAGCTTGTTAACTCATCCTTTGCTATTCTCTTCTGCAGACCTATTCAGGCCTTTTCTGTGTGGTCATCAATCCTTATAAGAACCTGCCAATCTACTCTGAAGAGATTGTGGACATGTATAAGGGCAAGAAGAGGCATGAAATGCCACCTCACATCTATGCCATCACTGATACTGCTTACAGGAGTATGATGCAAGGTGAGTGCCTGGAGACAAGGTCCTCACCTGGACTTCCAGGGTCCATCCCCCCTGTGGCCTCTTTGTTTCCTTCGTGGGTACCAAATCCCATGCATATCCTGTTGATATGGGCTGGGGGGTGGGGGGGTGGCAGTGCTTCATTTAGGTCTATGTGCATCATATGAGAGCCAAGGCCAGTGTCTTATCAGAGGACCTGTTTAAATGTTGAATGAATGTGTAGAAGCTTTTAAAGAGTACATTTCCTAATTATTTCCCTAGTTTCTCATTCTTTTCAAGATCAGTCCTCCTTTCATGAATTACTCCCTTTTCTCCGGGATTTCTTTATTCTCTCTTGCTCCTTACCCATTTCTGGAAACATGTTAGAGAATTTTCTGTCTTTAAAAAACAGATGCACTAGGTGCCCGTGGCTCATGCCTATAATCCTAGCTACTCAGGAAACTGAGATCTGAGGATTGTGGTTCAAAGCCAGCCCAGGAAAGTCTGTGAAACTCTTACTCCAATTAACCACCAGAAAACCGGCCGTGGCACTGTAGCTCAAGTGGTAGAGTGCTAGCCCTGAGCTGAAGAGCTGAGGGACAGTACCCAAGTCTAGAGTTCAAGCCCCACCACCGACCACAATAGATAAATAAATAAACAGATGAAAAGTCTTTCCTGCCTCTGCCTGGCTCTGGCTTTTGGTCCCATCCTAGTGAAGCATTTTAGAGGAAGTGTGTGTATTCCCTCCCTCTCATGACATGCCTCCCACCCACCACTTGGTCAGACTGTCTGACAGAGGTCATCTATTACTTGTAGGTTGCTAAATCTGTGCTCTCACCTCTCACGAGGCCTTCTCCAGCATTAGGTAGTTGTTTTTTTTTTTTTTGGTGGATCTTGGGGCTTGAACTCTGGGCTTGGGTGCTGTCCCTCAGCTCTTCAGCTCAAGGTAAGCTCTCTTCTGCTTGAGCCATGGCGCCACTTCCGGTTTTCTAGTGGTTTATTGGAGATAAGTCTCATGGACTTTTCCTGCCTGGGCTGGCTTTGAACCGCGATCCTCAGATCTCAGCCTCCTGAGTAGCTAGGATTACAGGCATGAGCCAGCGGCACCCGGCTTAGACAGTTTTACTTACTCCCTGAGTAGGCCTGACCTCTTTGCAGTGCTTTCAGTCTCTTACCTCCCCTACCCTACAAATGATCCTCTGAGTGGTGGCCTCATCCACTGCAGTGGTTGAAGACCTGATCACCACTAGTCACTGGTCTTCCTTGCTGACCCTGTCCAAGCCTGGTTCTTTTGTTACACAAGTCTTCTTTTCCTCTTCCCTTTCCCCTCCCTTCCCCCACCCTTTCTTTACCTCCTCTTCTCCTTTCTATCCTTCTTCCCCCTCTCTTCCTCCCGTCCCCCCTCCCCCATCTTCCTTCCTCCCCCTCCTTCTCTCCTTCTTTCTCCTTTTTGGCTAGCCTCAAGTCTCAGTCCTCCTGCTCAGCTTCCTGAGTTTCTGGGGTTACAGGCATGAGCCACCATTTCTGGTTTTTACCAACAGTCTCCATAGATTTTTTTCTTTCAGTATTTCTGATGCCACCCACTTTACTTACCGTCGTGGCCCTGGCCTTAGTTCAGGCTTCCACAGCTTGCTGTGACCTTCACTCTGATAGAGCCAGCCCTCCCTCTCCCTCTGCCAGTGGGTCACTTTTCTAGGGTTCTAAACTTGATGACTCATTGCCCAGAGACAGCACTTAAGACTTGAGCAGCATGTAGAGCTCTTTGTAGTTGCCCCGTCTATGTCAGCCTCCCAACCTCTGGCACCTCCTGGCATGTGCCTAGTAGATGTCTCTGCTTGAATGTTCCTTTCCTGATCCTGTCGCTTCTGCCTCTACTGCCTGGCAGGTCCCTACTCTTTTCTAAGAATGGGACTGGAGTTTTATGCCCTCCAGGGAGAAAATCCATACTAGATTTTTATCAGAGTCTGCTAATGCATTATTGGACATGAGTGTTCATATTTTTTTCCTCCTTGATATGGATAGGGCCTGTGTTGCCTTTATATTCTCAGAAGTTAGGCAGGTATGAGTGTATTTCCTTATCTTGCATTGACAGTGGTCTTTTATGTGTTCTTTTCTTAAGCGTTGTAGTCTGTCTAGGCAGTGGTGGTAAGGAATCTTGTATTCACAACTTGGCCCTAGGGTAGTAGTTGAGAGTGGCAACATATATGTGCCGTGGAGAAGTTCTTCACTGTCAGATGTAGGAATTTGGCCTGGCCTTTGGCTTATATTCACATCTACCAAAATTTCTTGCAGAAGCCAGCTTTTAGTTTTAAAGTAGGATGTCTGCTTGAAAGTGCTAATGAGAACAAGCTGGTGGAAGAACGTTTTGTGAGATCCTAGAAAAAGCTGAGTCTCTGTCTCTAGAGGTTATGAGTCACTTTTCTCCTGGCTGAATGCGAGAAGTGCACTCTTGGGTCTTCCTGAGATCTGAATGACTGCATAGGGCATGTTCCCACACTTAGATCTGGATTCAAGGGCTCTGGCACCAAGGGGGCTTGGTGCCCTTTTAGACCAGGATGATAGCAACAACATAATGTAGACTGTGGCTCCAGGAGTCATCGGAACTGGGCTTCCAGACATTCTTCAGATAACCTGTGGGATTCTTCCCCAAAGATTGATCCGTTTTTATTGATTCAGTGACATAAACATTTGAGGGGTGAGGGGTTCTGAAACTCCCATTAGGTTGAACACAATTATGGGGGAGAAAAAGGAACATGGAGCTTTCCTTTGTCTCGTCTGTAACACAGTGGCCTCAGTGGGAATAAGGAGCTGCTTCATCAAGCTGTGAGGTCAAGTGGATGTGTGCTTTCATCTTGTAGAGCCGAGAGCTGGGATGTACAGGCTAGGGAACCTAAAGTCCCAGGCTTCTTTTTAACAGTCTCTGCTGGTATTGAGTTCATGTGTTTGTAACCCTTACTCTGAGAGGTCTCTGCCTTGTCTGCTTGCTGCTTTGTGTTGGGCTCACTCTTTACCCATGTTGACTGACAAGGACATTTCCAAAGTAAACCAAGCAGCAAAGCCTTTTTAGCAACAGGTTTCTTGTACTGGGGAAGGGATGTCAAGAAAATGTAGCTCACTAATCAAGAATGTTTCCAAAGGGGCCTTTGCTTTGGGTTTTGCTCTAAGTCAGGTATCGTGATTCCGTGGAGCCTTGAGTTTGCATGCTGGTGAGGTCACTGTCTGTCCAGTTTGAGGTGAAGTCTTTGTGCATGCTGCCCACTGGCTTTGGGGAGGGAAGCTGATTTGCTTTCTGGCCTTTACATCTTAGAAGGCTGGCCAGATCATAGCTTTTCTGCTTTAAAGGAAACAAACAAAAAAGAACTAGACAAAAATTTCCTTCCTGAGCTGCCTGTGGCTTATGACATAGTCATTTATTCTGCCAAATAGGGTAGTTGGTGGCTTTGTCTGAGGACCTTATGAGACAAGCTCTCCGACCCTTCCCAGGCACTTCCCCCTGTCCTTCATCCCTTAGATGCCTGCGTTTGCTGGGATATTCCTGATATTTGCTAGTTGATCTTCAGTTATTATTAATAGTACCCTAAAGCATCTGGTTTAGACGATAAATTATATGCCACTCTACCTATTTGTTAGAGTAAGCCAAGGATTCTCAAACCTGGCATTAGTGGCATTGGGATCGGGTAATTCTGTTGGGGAGGGGAGGGCCTTGTCCTGAACACTGCAGGTTATTAGCAGGATCCTGGAGAGTAGATTCTACTTTCTCTGTCCAGTTGAGACAATAAGTAGTATTCTAACACTGACACCAAATGTTTCCTGGGGGACAGAATTTCCCCTAGTTGAAAACCACTGGACCAATCTTTACAGATTGGTTTTACTCTGAGTGTCAATTCCCAAATGATCTCATGGTGGTAAGGATTTGAGACTTACTGCCAAGGAATGCTAGGATAGATTAGTGCCATCTGTCATGGGCATAGGGTAGGGCATGGTAACCTGTGGTGCCTTGGGTTAGGTCATGAATATAGGCGATAGAAATACCAGAACAGCAAGAAGTTCATTAGTACATTATCTTGTCCCTAGAGGCCCTGGCAGTCCAGAGGGAGAGACAAGACATGTTTGTAGTTAGATCTGGGGCAATAGCTGCATAGCCAGACAAGCTGCTATCCCTACCTGGTGCCAGGGTGTAACTTAGAAAGGTGTGGAGTATTTTGGAGTTCGAGGAAATTGTGGCTTTTGAGGCCGGGGTCGTCAGGAGGGCCTCACGGAGGTCAGTCCTGTGGAAAGCCTGGCCAGGTTTGTGTCAGTAAGCAGTTGGGGTGCAGCCCAGACGTGCCTGCAGAGTTTTGTTTATTATTTTAATCCCCAGTCTTGGGTTTAATTAAAGTTGTGGCATGGCCAGCTCACCCTCCGAACCTTGGCTCTCCCTTTGATTCTTTTGGTGCCTTGCCCGTTAGTAACGGGCCTCCCAGCCTTGGGATTAGACTGTGCTCCTCTGGAATGGTACCGAGCTTGGACTATGTGAGGCTTGAGGATGAGAGAGCACAAGCTTGGGTTGCCCCTGGCTGGGCGGACACCAGTGCCATTGGGTGCATGGTGGATCCGTTGGCTGATACAGAGGCTGAGGTGGATTTGGGCAATGGCAGCACATGACCTGTAGAAAAGGCTGGCTGGTCAGGAAATGACATTTCTGCTCCCAGGTTCCCCTATGGGTAAAGTCACATGTGTTAAGTGGTCAGAATTTGATGTGAGCCTAGTTGTCTCCCCAACACAAGTAGAAAAGGCCTCTTCTGTGTTAATTAGCTCCAATGCCAGGGTTGGTTCACTTTCAGTGACTCTGGTATTTTAATGAGCACCCACTGTTCATGGGGGAGGGTCAGCTTTCATTCCAGGCCTAAACCACTCTGAGCAGTTTAACCCTTTGTCCTGTGCAGCCCTCCTCCCCTCCCCATCCGCCTTGGTTTTTCAGCAGAAGCCACTCCTGCAGAGCTTGGCCACCTGGACACCTGCATTCTCATCTTGGTGGTTGGCTGAACTCTGGGTATAGTAAAGAGTAGTTCTGTGCTGGCTTCCTGTCTGAGCATGCCCCATCCCACTTGCAGGTAAAGGCATGGGCTCAGGTATGTGTCCCATATTTTGCCAAGTCAGACCTAGGAATCAGGGGTCTCCTGATTCCCTGAATGTGGGCTATGGTCACTGCTGCCCCTCCTCTTCCTCTTCTTCTGGCTTCTTGAAGGAATTCTTCACTGGCTTGGCACTTAGTTGGGGGTTAACAGGAAGCAAACCCTCCCTTCCTCTTTTTACATCCTCCTGGTTGAGCAGTCTACCTTCCAAGGTCTTCTTGAGGAAAAGTTTATGCTTGTCCAAGACCAGTGAATAGCTTTGGGGTACAGTCAGCAGGATTATGCATGGCTCCCCAGGACAGATGGCTGGGAGCAGGAGCAGTGAGAAGCCTCAGATGCAATGATTCCACTTAACAGGAATGTACTGGTCAGGAAGTGTAAGCCCTGCCAGCCGTCAGCGCACAGGTTCTGCTGTCTGCCAGAGGCCTAGAGCTGAGCCCTGTGCATCTCCATGTGTCTCATGAGGCAGTCTGGGCTCACCAAGGAGTGCTGGGTACTGGGCTAGCCTTCTGTGTGCCAGGCACTGCAGAGAGTACACACAATGTAGGCTGTGGGACCTGCCTTGGAGAAGTTGCTGTCTGGTGCCTGGAGGTATGAGATGCACAAACCATCACAGTGAGCATCCCAGCCTCGAGGAAAGGTGTCCCGATGAACCCCGAGGGCCGCTGAGGTGTAGGGGTAGAAATGAGAGAACCATATAGCATGTCTGTAGGCTGTAGGGAAGGTCTGATGGGTCCTTCAGCCTTAGCTTTAGGGAGAAGCCCAGCTTGTGAACAGAGGAGGGAGTAATGCTGGGGGAGGCCATGGGTTTGGACTGGATGTCATAAGATATTGCTTCGTAACTGGCCTGGCTTACTGTGATGGAACCTTCTGTGTTTAGTGAGGCAGGATGAGGCAGCTAGTGGGGCTAAAACATTCAAGGAGAAATTGTCATGGTGATTGAAGAGGGGCAGGTGGAGACAGAAATGGTCTCCATGGAACTTCCTGCCACTCAGTTCTGATACTATACTTGGCTTGCTTAGCAAAGGTCATCACCAGGTGATTCTTCCAGGCTGGCCAGCACCTCCACACAGGCCTCCACCTTGTTGAGAGGTGTCAGTCTCTTCACAGTGCTTCAGGAGAATATCATTGTGTGCTGGAGTTCACTCTCGTGCAGCCCTGAACTACTCTTTGGTCCACTGGTAGAAGTGCTGAGAGACAGGCTCCAGAGCCACCGGCCTGCCCCAGGGTCTAGGGCAAGGAAGCTGTGGGTCCTGCCCTCAGAGGGAGAACCTGGCCAGGAATGAGGTGCCTAATTACAATATGGTCAAGCTGTCTCATTTCTAAACCTTTCTAGAAGAGGAATCTGTGGCTAATAGGTCCTTTGCAATGATTCAGCTTTAGACTTCTGCTTTTCATCCAATCCAGTCGGCCCACCATGTTACTCTGGGTCTGCTAAGGGACAGAAAAAAAAATAGTGATCTTGGAACCTAGAGCTTTGGGGGTAGTGAAGAGCTTGATTCAGTGATGATTTTGTTAGTCTTCACCCTCCTCCCCCACCCCCCAAAAAAAATCTACCTGAAAATCCCTAATGGCTGAGCTGGGTTGTGCTTCAACCTCTCTGAGGCATGTGCTCTTGCTACCTGTGTTGTTGCTGCTCACTAGCTTGCTACTCCCTGGCCTGAAGTGCTGGCCCTGTGACTCCAGTGTTCCAGATGTGCTTGGAGAAAAGAGCTTTCCTTTCTCTATGGCATTTCTGGAATTAAGTAAACAGTTGAGAGCCAAAGTAATTCCTGAAAGCTTATGGGGACATAGAAGCTGAAAGTCTGTAGTTGTAAAAATTCCTCTGGTTTGACCCAGGGTGTTGTTGGACTGTTGTTGACCTTTGTAAAACTTGTGAGCACCTGAAATGTGCTGATTGGGGCCCGGGGAATTGTCCCACCCGGTAGTCTTGTTTGTCTAACATGAGCTAGAGCACAGGTCTGAGCCAAAAGGACAGGAAGTGTGGCTCTGCTTCAAGGGCATGTTCTGCCTTGCCACCTACCTTTGATGACACTGGCTGTCCTCCTGGCTTCTTCAGAAAGTGTCTTGTCCATGTTACTGCTTACTTCTCTGATCCTGTGTCCTCAAGCAAGTTTGGCTCAGCTTATGAGAGGAGAGTTGAGCTTTCTCTTTGCTGAGCTGTTTGTGGTCCAGCTGGTGACCAAGATGGTGACAGCATTGCCTGGCTAAATCTTGCTCTCTGTGCTTGTTCTGTTGTCCTTTCTTTGTTTGTTTTGTGAGAACCCAGCTCTCTGTTGTGGCTTAGTTCTCTCTGTCTAGGACGTCTGTTTTTCCTTTTTCCCAGAAAGAGGGAATGTTGGGTAAAGTGAGGCAGAGCTGACCTTCAGGGAACACATGCTATGGGCAGGAGGCATTCATATGTAGCTTTTGTATTTTCTTCTAACCTGACAAACCTGTTAGAGCTGCCCCCATAGAGCCGGCCCAGCGGACAAAGGCAGAAACACAGCCAGCCCTCTCCTTTTTGCCAGGTTTGCCTGCGCACCAGCTATTGTGTTCTGCTGGTGCATTTTAACCAAGAGAAGGCTAGTTTCAGGCTTAGCTCACTCTGGACGCAATGCAAGTTAATCATTCAAGGGACTGGTGGGAAGGCTGTCTTTTTCCTTCTGTATCTGGGAACTTAGGCCTCCTGGGCAGGTTCAAGCCACAGTGCCTCTAATAATGTCTCTGGCTTGGATTGCTGCTGAGTGGAGTTCTCTGACCTGGGCTTGCCTGTGTGCCCTGGAGACACATTGAGTACTTGGGGACCACTAATAGGGCTTTCTTCACCTGTGACTGCTGGGTAAGCAGGCTGTTAGGAGGCTCCAAGATAGTCTCTGCTTGACCCATCCGTAACCTCTGTTAGTATGAAGCAGTATTTGCACCTGCTCTCCCCCCTCACTCTTCTCTCCCCTTTTCTAGTTCTTAAGAGCTTATAACCTATTGGTCTGGCTGCAGACAAGGCTGGCCCTTCATCTGCAGCACTGAGGTAGGACCGTGGGGCATCAAGTTTCCAATGTGTGGGTATTCTTAGTGATGGAGAAGGGTTGGAGAGGAACTTCAATCCAGAAGCCTTTGTTCTTTGTGCAGCTCTATAAGTTTGATCAGATCACGGGGTTCTCAAGAGTCTAGGCTTGGCCTCTAAGCTGTGACAGCTGAACCAGGTGGTATTGGAGGCTTCTCCAGTCCAAAGTTCTGAGCTGGAGCTTCCCAGGCTTTGTGCTTTTGCAAAGTGCTTTGTAAGACTTCCCAAGACGGGGCTGGGAAGGTGGCTTAGTGGTAGAGGGCTTGCCTTGCATGCCTGAGGCCCTGGGTTCGATTCCTCAGCACAACATAAGCAAAAAGAAAAAAGCTGGAAGTGGCGCTGTGGCTCAAGTGGTAGAGCACTAGCCTTGAGCTGAAGAGCTGAGGGATAGTGCTCAGGCCCAGAGTTCAGGCCCCATGACTGGACCGCCCCTCTCCCCCCCCAGAAAAAGACTGTATAACAGCCACAGAAAAGTGATTTGGAGACAGCCTGCCCATCCTGGGTGACACAGTGTAGAATTACAGGGGTCATCCTGAGCATACTTTCGGTGTGCCATCTAAGGCTCTACTCTGGAATTTTCCTGAGAGCAGAAGATGCACGGAAGGCGAGAGGCTTTGACCCATTAGTTACAGATTATCCAGTTGGTTCCTACCATGCATGCCTGACACCTATCCTGAAATTGCTTTCCTGTCCTTCCTGTCTTGGCCATACCTACTTTTCAGTCAGGTCCTGAGAGCCCATTGGGCTTCGAGACAAGAGTACCCGTGGACAGGGTACTCTCCCAGCTGCAGGACCCCTTGGGAGGGAGGAGGCATCTGAGGCTGGCCATGAGTCGGTTCTGAGCAGTGGCTGCTGGTGAAGCAGGCCCCGCTCCCTTCCTCCTGTGCTTCCTGTCGGGCTGATGTCACTGCTGTGTAGGTCTTATGGCCTTTTATGGACAAGAATCAACTACAGCTCCTCTCCTGGAGGAAGTGAGCAGTAAGGCCCCCCCAGATGCCTGTACCAGGTTGAAATGTCTGAGATAGAATACCTACAGCCCAGTTCTCCTTCTAGCCTATAGCCAGCCTTGTGAGTTGGCTTAAGGGTACTTTATTGTCTAGGCTCAGCCTCAGGGCTTTTCAGGTTTAAAGTAAAACAGGCTGGATGGCTTGGTCACTGGATGTGTAACTCATGAAAGCCTTTCTTGTGGTGCTGGAGGGTCTCAACGAGGAGCTTGGCAGCGAAGGGAGCTGGAGTGGTTAAGGATGGCTTTCTGAGCAGGCTTAGGCACACATTTCATTTCCTTTGGTCCCTAAAGCAGCTCTACTCTCAGAGGTTGAAGGGGTTAGCCCCGAGGGGGAAGTACAGAGCAGAGCGCAGAGCCCTGTGTCCAAGCTTGCTGCCAGTGAGTTTAGCTGCTGTGGATGGGTGTGGACCAATGTGGTTAAACTGTGCTCTGAGAAACTCTCTCCAACACCTGCTGTCCTCTGTTCAAGGCTTTGGGAAGATTTTGTCCAAGGAAAGCTATTGCTTTTCATAAGTCCGGAAACCAAGGCAGAAGGCTGGGTCCTTCCTCTCCCCTCCCTCATGCCCTGTGAGATATGGCTGGGGCCAGGTGGTTCAGGGCGCCTATATATCAGAACAGGGTTGTCCTGAGGGGGTTGTATGTCGCCTAAGTTCCAGGCCTCTGAGGGAAGAGGAAGGAAGGCTGTTTTCAAGTAAGCCTTCAGTCTGTACCGGTCTAAGTACTGGAGCCAAAACAAATCGATCAGGCTGGATCAGTGAGATGGCGGTGCTGGGCAAGACCTCAGTGCCAAGGAGAGTCTGCCAGAATGCACAGGACAGGATGGGGGGAGCGAAGGGGGGAGGAGAGAGAGGTAAGGTGAATGAGGCCTGGCCAGGAGCCCACTGCTTGCTGGGAATTCTAGCCATCCCAGCGTCCAGCAGCGGGCACTTCCTAAACTTCGTGTGAAGAGCGTGTAAACAGGGGCAGTCACACCTGCCTTGTCACACAGGGTGATGGACTGAACTACTGGAAGGGTTTGCAAAGGTTTGTGAGGTGGTCCAGGGACCTTTCTGGATTTAAGTGGCCATGCAAGTCACTGACTTGGGGCGCTGAGTGGTGAGACCAGAGGCAACGAGCAGGCCTCCTATCACTGTTGCATTCTGAGAGCATTTACCTAGGTGGGTACTGGGAAAGCACATTATGGTGTCTCTGAAGTTCGGGTTCTGTGGACAGGGGTCACTGGCTCCTGGGGTGTTTGGGTGCTGGGGGCGGGGGGGGGGGAGCTGGCGATGTGGGCTGGATGGAGGTATAGGGATGAGCCTGCTGTGGACTTTGGTGTTTGGAGTGTGGGCAGGCCCATGTGTACATGTAAACTGTTAGGTATATGTGTAAGCCATGTGTCTACACACATGTGGTCCAAACGTGTGCCTGTACGCACAGGCAGGCAAATGTCCTCAGTGTGTATGTAATGTGTAGCCATGTTACACGTGCCTGTTCATATGACTGTATGTGTGTCTGTTCACGTGCCTTCCATCTGTGCCCATGTGGGATAGTGTCCAGGTGCAGCTGTCTTGTGTGTGCCTCTGTGCATGTGTGAGCATGTGCATGTTCTGTGAGTATGCAGCCTCTGCTTCCTGTTGAGCGGGAGCCTGACTCCTCCTCACAGCCAGAGGAATTCCAGCCATCCCGGAATGGAAGGGGCATGGACTGCGCTGGGAGACGCTTCCTTCTGGGAGGGCTGGAGAATGTTTCCTTTTATGGTAGCGCTTGGCCCTTGCTGCCTAGGCCTTGCCAGCACGCACAGGTACATTCTTGCCTGCTTGTAGAGTGGTGACTAAACATGCCGGCAGCCACAGCTGGGGCAAACCACAGGGCGCTGCAGGGGAGGGCTGGGCCTGGGAGACAAAAATGTTTGCCACAGCCCTTATCAGTTGGGTGGTGGTGCTGTTGTCTGACAGCCTTCCCCCCTCGTCCTCCTTTGTTTCCTTCTCTCTCCCACCTATCTTATCAAGGCCAGGTGGCATTCTTTTTGGTCAGAGGGCTTGACCTCAGGGCCTGAGTGCTGTTTCTGAGCTCAAGGCTTGTGCCTACAATTTGAACCATAGCGCCACTTCCCTGGTGTCATTGTTGTCTCCATCCTGGCTGAGCAGCCTTGCAGGACTGTTTTTTGGGGGAAAGGTGAGGAGAAATGTTGCCCTGACTCCCCAGAGTCTGCTCCCAGAACTGATCTTAGATTGGAGCAAGAGGTGAGATGTTTTTGTGTGTGAATAGGAGTGATCTTAGCTTCCCCTGTGCTGTTAAAATTGTGGGCATTCTTAGGGGGCTGGGCTGCAGTTAAAGGCAGGGGCAGCTACTGCTTGTGTGGGGTGGAGGCCTTGCATATTTTTCTCCTTCCTGCTTGGACTTTCTCCCCCCTTTCCCTCCTACGTGAACAGCAGATGATGGAGGAGGTATGGTAGTCAATGCTCAGCCCCTGCATTGCTGAGTGCAGGCTCACCAGAAAGCACCTAGGGGAGGGACAGGTGACCTAGCTGGTCAGTGGCTGACGGTCTTGATCAGCTAAATCCATCTCCTGAGGCCATGTGCACAGAAAACCCTGAGTCATTCTCCTGGTGCCTGGCCCTAGGCATGCTTGCTCGCTTGAGCGCGCGCGCGCGCGCGCACACACACACACTCTCTCTCTCTCTCTCTCTCTCTCTCTCTCTCTGCAGGAAGGGATGTAGGGGGGCAGTAAACAGTTGCCCTTGGGGATCTCCACTCAAGGTCCACTCTAGTATTTCTAGTTCTCAACATAATCCTGAAGGAGAGTCAGTACTGTATCTACTTTGTGTTATGGAATCAGACACAGGCTTAACTATCTCACCACAACTCAGAAACACAGGAAACAGCCTGATGCTGGGTTTAGGCTGCTTTAACTTCAAGGAAGGTGGGAATATTTTATTTTCTGAGGTGCTGGGAATTGAACCCACAGCCTCGTATATGTTAGGTAAATGTTTACCACTGAGCTACAGTTCCCATATTTCAGTCTTTTGAGACATGATATCATTATTCGCACCCCCCCCCCCCCCCCGCCATTCTCTGGCCTCCTTACTTAAATAGGCATAGCATTTAAAATACCTACCATGTACTCAATATCCTCTTCTGCTTCCTGAGTGCTGGGATTACAGGTGTACACTACCATGCCAGCTGGCAGCAATGTTACATAGTGTTTTCAGCTACTACCCCAGCTAAGGGCACACGAAGGCAGGGCCCATCTTAGTGTACCCTGAAGGAGCC
Source organism: Dipodomys spectabilis (assembly GCF_019054845.1). Classification (NCBI taxonomy): domain Eukaryota; kingdom Metazoa; phylum Chordata; class Mammalia; order Rodentia; family Heteromyidae; genus Dipodomys; species Dipodomys spectabilis. The sequence continues at coordinate 19,494,159 of NW_024870840.1, read as the reverse complement.
TCTAGGGAGCATTCCAGAGGCCAGCTCTCCAAGGAGGGAGAAAGAATAGTGTGGGTGGACACTAGATTTCCCAGGGGGCAGGCAGCTGCCCAGAGCTCTGCCACCTCGAATATTCCTTCCTTCCTGAGGCCCTTGGTCAGCCTGTGCTTGGAGGGGTGTGCGATCCCTCATGGGCAGAGTTTGTGGCTTTGTGCTCCTTGTCTAGGACATGGCCAGCTCTCAGAAGCCAAGTGGGGAGTCTTGTCTCTGTCTGGCCAAAGTTAACCTGATGTCTCTTTTGTTTCAGATCGGGAGGATCAGTCCATTTTGTGCACGTAAGTGTTTTTCTGACCTGTTTTTGTTTCTGTTTTGTGGTGCTGGAGCCCAGCCCTGTTTTAATTCTGGAGGAAAGAATGTTCTTGGCCTGCTAAGGCTCAGGTCGGTAAGCTCCTTGAGAAGTTCACACCCCTGCCACTTCCTCTGGGGACAGGGCTTGGGATGATGTGTTTGCTGCCTGATTGCCGACCCCCCCCCCCCCCCCCCAGCTTGATAATGAGCAAGAGGCTTTATTGCCTTTCTCAGGGGAGTGGTGAGCAGGCAAGGGGTTCTAACAGGAGGAACAGGAGTCTCCTTACCCAGGTCACAGCTCCTGAGCAGATGGTTCTGGCTACACTGGTTTCCATTTGATTTTAATAGGGAGACAGATAAGTTCTACCACAGCAGGAGTTAACGTATAGACCACACCCCTAAGTGAAGTTTCAAAGGGACTCATATTAAGTGCCTTTGACCCCGAAGTCAACAGCTGCCTCCCACTGATTCCTAAAACATTTGTCTGCAAAGGCTGCCAAGTGGGCAGGCAAGGAGTACATGTGAGCTGACTTTGGCCTAGCCTAGGGCCATGGGAAACAGACTAAGGGAGGATTCCAGAACCTCGCTGTCCCTTTTTCTGCTAGCAGGTGTTGGCTCCCTGAAAAGCAGAATGATAGGCAGCAGAGCATTTGGTAGAGAGGGTCGGAGGCCAGGGCCATGGCTCTCTGAGGACCTGCTTGATTCTTGGCAGGGGAGAGTCTGGAGCGGGGAAGACAGAGAACACCAAGAAAGTCATCCAGTACCTGGCTCATGTGGCTTCCTCACACAAGAGCAAGAAAGACCAGGTGAGTGTACTGCACATCCATCCTGCCACAGCTTGTGGGACCTTCCATGGGGTGCTAGAGGAGAACCTAAAGATCACGGCCTTGATGTAATTAAGAATGCTCTGGGGAAAGCAGCAGAGGCCTACCCATTTTTGTAGATGGCAGAGTCTTGGGAGTGGTCGGGTGGTGGCCATCCCATTCTGCTCTCAGCCTTGCAACTTTCCAAGTATCCAGGGAGACTGGAGCCAGCCCAGGGTTTGCCTAGCAGCATCCTTGGTGTAGGTACCCAGTTGCTGGATGTCTTCTGTGCGAAGGCTGGAGAGAAAGCCCAAGACTTAGGGTCTTGGGCAGGCCTACTTGGGAAATCTATTTCTTTTCCTTGCTGTGGAAATGCCTCTGGGAGGACAGCCCCCCACAGAGAGAGAAAGGGTAACTGGAAAGTCATCTCACTTCCCTTTTTCTCCCTCTCCCTCTTGATGGATTTTGGTGGAATTCAGCAGTGTCCTGGCTAGGTGAGCTGCACGTTTACTGCACGTTCTGCACCGGGAATGCGTGTTCTGCCATCGTGTGCCCTTGGATTCTGTATTTTTTTTTTCCTGAGCAGCTTTTCACTCCACACATTGTCACTTTCTGCAGCTAGAACTCTTCTTGTAGGCTCGGCTCACTGTTTTGGGAGGAGGGGGCTGGTATGACACACAGTAACTTCTTGTGCACTCTGAACCAATGACCCTTGCAGAATGGGTTCATCTCATGACCTAGCTGTTCTCACAACTGCAGTACTGCTCAGACTCCCAACAGTGCTAGCAGCTGTCATGTTCCAGGCAGAACCTGACCGTGGCACTGTGGCATGGGCATCTGCTCTCCTGGAGCCCCATAGCCTTGGTGGTCCTCATCAGATACAGGTGGCTTGTCCCTCATCTGCTGCTAAGCAATGTCAGGAGGTCCCACTGGAGTTTCTAGGGGTTGGGTGGTTAGTCTTAAGCATGATCATGGGGTGCTTTCTCTTTCCTCAAGCATACTTAGACTGCACTGTGAAATCTAAGTACCAGCAATGTCCCCTGAGGCCATCAGGGGAGTTCTGTCACCCTTGGTGGCTCCATCCTTACTGGCTTGCTGTGTACAGCATTCATCAGTAAGTCGGGGCGTGTGTCTGTGCATGCAGATCTGGGGTGCGTCCTGCAGAATGTCCTCATGTGTAGTCTTCTGGAACTGACCCAGAAGCAACTTTTCATGTGCCAAGCCTCTCAAGGCTCTGAGCTTTTTTCCATGGGTGTCAGGAGTTATATTTAGAAACTAATAAAGGTGTTTTTTTTTTTTTTTTCTCTCTCTCTTTCTCCCCTCCAATTTTCCACTCTTTGAGGAGATCTGTTTTAAAGCAGATCTGCGAGGTTTGGAGTTCTCTAGCTGTGGTTTTCTGTCTCTGCATTTTCAGTACAATCTATCTCCCAACTATTTATCAAATGCCTGGTCTGTGACTGGCTCTCAGGAGTGTGCCACTGGATTCCCTGTGAAGGAGAGGAGGCAGGACCACCATGAGCAGTAAAAGGGCCCCAGATGCTTACGTCTGAACCCAGGTGTCTAGGGGAAGGCTAGCTTCCAGCACTCAGTGAAGATGGCAGATTGTGAGGGCTTAGGGGGATTGGCAGTGAGAGCAAAGCTGTCCAGACATGGAAGGCACCTATCCCTGGCTCTGTGTCTACCTAAGGTCCAGTCACTGACTGGGCCCTCAGTGTAAAAGGCCACTGGCCAGTGGTAGTTTATTTCCATGCCTGAATTTTCCATGTGAAGCACTCTCAAACTTGGCTGGCCAGTCTTGTATTGAGAGGCCTGTAGTGGCATCTCTGGAAGTGAGTTCTTTTTCTTGTACTTGGAGTGTCTGCTTGGTCATCCTAAGACATGGAAGTCAAGCACAATGTTGGGCTTTGGCCAGGTCTGCAGGTTGGCAAAGCTGGGCTTGGAGGAAGGGACTGTTCAGACTTCCAGTCCTGTCAGTGCTCTGTGGCCTCCATCCTCTCGGTGTTTTTAATGCACTAGCTGGAGTCCACTGTCAGAAACACTACCCAGTGAAACCTTTCGGAAACTAAATTGGCAGTTCCAAACTTAGAAGGATCAGTTCGTATCATGCAGATTTCATACCCTCCCCCCCACCAAAAAAAAAATCAAGGTCTGCTGTGCCTAATTAGATATCGATAGAGGAAATTGTATAGGTTAGCCATCTTCACAGTTGGCAGGGAATGCCTTGTATTCAGTGACTTTTCCCAGTCAGCCTGTTGGTCCCACTTTCCATGGTAACTCTCATGTGGTTCGGAACAGAGGCCTCAGCTTTGCCTTCAAGCCAGGCGGGCGCAGGCTCTGGTGGGACACAGACATGCACTGTGTATGTCTGCGGGAAGGGGAGTGGCTCGGCCAGTCTGGCAGCCAGGCCTGGACTGGGTGAGGAGCTTCAGTGGGTGGGGAGTGGCCCTATCCAAATCTGGCTCCGTGGGCCGCCTCGGCTGACTTCCCCGGGGCCGGCTTCCAGACCCGCCTGAGACTCGTGGGTGGGAGTTGGTGTCCATGTCTGCTGAATACAGGCGAACATGTGCATCCTGCTCCAGCTTGCCCCTTGGCCCGGCCTTGTTGACCTCCCTTCAGGAGCAAGGCACCGGATGGACTCTACCTGTACTTTCCCAGTCTGGGAGGAGCCCTGTCTGAAGATGGCGGAGTGGGGGAGGGAGGCTTTGCCTAGTCCCCATCTGGCCTTGGTGGGTCTTCAGCCAGCTTGAACTGGACTATAGAACATCCTTGGTACCCTGCAGAGATAGGTTGTGTCTGTGGAAGGTGTGCTGGAGGGCTGGCATCTCCGTCTCCTGGGAGCTCCTGTAGCTGCTGCCAGCTTTCCTTTCATCATTCAGAGGCAGCTGCTGTTCCCGTAAAGCTCTGGCTGACCTCCAGCTTTGCTAATAAAGACAAACTCCGCCTGGCCCTGTGTGAGTTCTTTCCCCTTGATGGTCCAGCTGTGACAGGGAATGAGATCCTGTTTTCCTCAGCCAGCCCTGGATGTTACCTGGCCAGTCAGGTGGATGATAGCTGCTATCAAGAAGGCCTGACCGGGCAGAACCCTGACATGGGGCTTGGGCGGATGTCATAGCAGCTAATAGATGAGGCAGCAGCCTTGAATTTGACTACTGCTTTGCCTATTGGTTTCTGGATGACCTTGGGCAAATCATTCCTTCTCCTTCAACCTCAGCTTCTTCTTTTGTGATGTGGGTATGCCTCATCTTGCCCACCCCCAGAATTGTGAGGGATGAGAAGGCATCGGGTACCTTTCTCTAGCCACACAGCACCAGCAGCCCACAAGTAGGATTGGTTGACATTATTGATGAATAGCTCAGACCCCATAAATGGCTTAGTGATTTTATACTAGACTCTGCTATGGTAGGATTAGGTTTGGGGGTGTCAGGACAGGGGCCAAAAAGGATAATGAAAAGTTGACTAGGCCACAGTGTGTCTTGTGAAGATCTGACACCCTTTTCTTGTCTTGTGAAAAGGAAAAAAAGTGAGGATTAGAGACAGGGAGGGGGCCAAAAGCCAGTGTACACCGGATGGGTCTGTCCCAGGGAAGGGCCATGCCACCTCTCTTAGTTCATTCATTGCTCTCAAATAGGTTCCTCCATGTCTGGGTTCTTGGAGCCACAGGAGCGTTTGCTTTCTCCTCTGGTCAGTCCATGGGCATTAAAACCAGTACACTCTCCAAAGGCCCAGTGGGAAGGTGGCCTTGGAATGATCAGGAGCCTAGTTGAAGCTGGAGCCGCAGCTTCTAGAAGCCTCTGTTGCTAGCACATTGGGCCTGCAGGCTTGTGTCTGCCATTGAGGTAGAGCAGGCCTGGCAGGCCCAACTACTACTTGGCCTTCACAAGTCTCTGGGTTTCTTCACAGGGGGAGCTGGAGCGGCAGCTGCTGCAGGCCAACCCCATCCTGGAGGCCTTTGGAAATGCCAAGACAGTGAAGAATGACAACTCCTCACGATTTGTGAGTAGCAGCCAGTGGTACCCCAGTTCTTGGTACAGATATTGAGACAGTTTTGTGATGTTCCACATGACTTTCCACCTGGGCTCTCATCTCAGAGTGAGAAGGGTTCAAACTTGGTGCTCCCTGGTCTAGATGGTTCCTGCCAGTGTGGTGTTGCCCTCTCTCTCTTAATTAAGATGGCCATAAACAGCATCTTTAACCAACTTCACCTAAGGTGGAAGAGCCAGTGAGGGAGTGAGCAGAGTGCTGTACTATAGCAGTGTCCAAAAGTTCCCAGGGCCAAGGGTGGTACTAGTGAGCCTCCTTGCCTCCCTTCTGTGCCAGGAGCCCAGCCCAGGCTGGGCTAGACCCAGGCTCCTGGCTTTGGACAGACAACATGATGCCTTTGTATCCTGCTTGTTGTATTGCCTTGACAAACGGGTACCCATGATCCCTTGGCTTTCTCCTTCTAGATGTGAGACAAGGTGTTGGGTCTCTGGCTTACTCCTTGCTCCCCAACTCTGTAATCAGGAGTATCTCATCATTTTATTTGCTTTTTCTCAGGGAAAATTCATTCGCATCAACTTTGATGTCAATGGCTACATCGTGGGTGCCAACATTGAGACTTGTATCCTTATGGCTGATTGAATAAGAGGTGGGGTCTGGAAGGAAAAGGTGTCTTCCCAGAGGAGAGGTGTCTTCCCAGAGGAGAAGCATCTTCCTTGTTTCAGGGCTCATTGTGACACTACTTTGTAGAGTTGGGGGAGTTACCAGGATGAGGGCATTATAAACCCAACAGAGAGCTTGGGTTTTATGGCAGGGTACAGTTCTGTGCCTATTAGGGGTGAACTACTGAAAACCATAAGCACATTCCCAAGGGCATTGATGTCTTTGTGGATGCTATCTATGTGTCTCATGCTTATGGCCTTTGCTTGTAAAGTACTCCAGTCTCCTGTTACTGGTCAGAAGGCAATAGACTCTCTAAGGTATAACCCACGCCTTTTTTGAGGAGGGGGGGGTCAATCATGGTGCTTGAATATGAGTTTTTTTTTTGGTCAAGCCTAGTTCTCTACCACTTTGAACCATAGCGCCACTTCCAGTTTTCTTGTGGTTCACTGGAGATAAGTGTCATGGACTTTATCGTTCTGGCAGACTTTTTGAACTGTGATCCTCCATCTCAGCCTCCTGAGTAGTTAGGATTACAGGTATGAGCCACCAGTGCCCAGTCTTAGGGTGGTTTAGTACTATGGCTTGCTGTCCTTTAGCTTTCTTTTTGGTCAGTCATGGGGCTTGAACTCAGATTCTGGGTTCTGTCCCCGAGCTCCTTTTGCTTAAGGCTAGTGCTTTACCACTTGGAGCCACAGCTTTGCTTCTGGTTTTCTGATGGTTTATTGGAGTCTGGCTTTGGACCGCAATCCTCAGATCTTAGCCTCTTCAGGTTAGGATCACAGGCGTGCACTATCAGCTGACACTTTGGATAAGTAACTCTGCTGGAAGTATGGGACCAATATAGTTTGCTTTTGTTTTGCCATTTTGTGCCATTTTTCTTCCTGGTGATATTTAGTTCCTTTTAGGTGGGGATAAGAGGAAAACCAAGGCCTTACCTTCCCTCCACCTCGTATTATATTGCTCCTTAATGCCTGTCAAGATCTCTTGGAGAAGTCTCGTGCCATCCGCCAAGCCAAGGAGGAACGGACCTTCCACATCTTCTACTACCTGCTTTCCGGGGCTGGCGAGCACTTGAAGAGTGAGTCATAGCTCTGTTGGGTTGAAGCACTTAGGCCCCTCCTGGTGTGCGGAGCTGTGTACCATTGCGGGTATTGAAAGATCAGCATGGTTTGGGGAAGAGAAATAATTCTGACTCCTGTCCTTAGGCCATCCAAGGACAGTTTCTGAGCATTCAGGAGAGAGGCTAGAATGGGTCACAGGCAGGATCTTGAGTCCAGGGCCTGATGCTCTTCTGTGCTATGTACCTGTCAGCCTCATACCTGAGGAGTCCACAGGGATGGGACCACAGATCCCAGAACATCCCTGGGCTCTTGAGGCTGTTGCCATGTCTCTAAATCTTGGAGGCACTAGATTGGCAAGGCTTCTGCTTTCAACACTTGCTGATCAGCCCTTGCTCTTCACCCCTTGCAGCTGACCTTCTGTTGGAGCCATACAACAAATACCGCTTCTTGTCCAATGGGCACGTTACCATCCCCGGGCAGCAGGACAAGGACATGTTCCAGGAGACTATGGAGGCCATGAGGATTATGGGCATCCCAGAAGAGGAGCAAATGGGTACAGACTGTTCCTCTTATAGTTAGCGGTAGGAGAGGCTGGCCCCGTGTCCTGGGAAGGAACCCTGAGGGGTACTTGATGCTTAGAGAACACTGTAGAAGCTAGAGGAAGGCCCTGAGGGGGTGGGCTTAGGTCTTAAGGGTTTTGTTTCTGCTGGTGCCACAAGTATCTGCTTGTGTGCTGTGGGTCCACTGAGGCAGCCTTTGCCAGTGCTGACTGGGATGTTTTTGTTCCGTCTCTGCCGAGTGGCTGGCTGGAGTGTGGCTCTGTGGCCGGCCAGCCAGGGCCCTATGTTAGTGACACCCAGATGACCATCAGTGTGGACTGGGAGGGGCTATAGTCTAGGGAATGATGGAGTTGAGGAGTGTGCCCCATTTTCTGGCTATGTCTACTTTGGAACAGAGTATGTATCGAGAGAGTGAACAAGAGCCACAGACAATGTGTAAATAAATGGTCATGACTATGTTCCAATAAAACTTTATATAAAGCAAGTAGTGGGTCCTGAGCTAGAAGCATGTCCTCAGTCCAGATTTAGAAACATTGGCATATTATTGCGGTTCCTGTCAGAATAGGGCTGCCCATAAATGGGTCTGAGGGAAACCGGGGAGACAGAGGCCATAGTGGCAGGTGGAGGTGAGACTTCTACATTCCAGAGTACCAGCCAGTCACCCTAGAGCCCCAGGAAGTGGGGCTTGTCTTAACTTGCCTATCCTTGGAGAGTGCTACCTCCACACAGAGGAGTTCCCTTTGACCTCCTGTCTGCTTCTGACCCCCCTTTGCTGTACCCTGAAGGCTTGCTGCGGGTCATCTCAGGGGTTCTTCAGCTCGGCAACATCGTCTTCAAGAAGGAACGCAACACCGACCAGGCCTCCATGCCTGACAACACAGGTGACGTTAACACATCCGCACCATAGGCCAGCTGTCTGGGGCAAGGGGGTGGGGTGGGATTGTTCAGAAGTCATGTTGAAATTCCTGTCTGTCTGTCTTTATTCATTTTTGTGTTTTTATAGCTATGTGTGCCTTTCTTTTTGGATTTGGTGGGGGCGGGGGTGGGTCAGTTGGGCTTGAACTCAGGTCCTGAGCACTGCCCCTGAGCTTTTTTGCTCAAGGCTAACGTTCTACCTCTGTGAGCCACGCTTCCTGTGTTTTGGTGGTTCATTGGAGATAAGTCTCATGGACTTGCCTGCCCAATCTGGCTTTGAACTCAGATCCTCAGATCTCAGCTTTCTGAGTAGCTAGGATTACAAGTGTGAGCCACCAGCACCTGGTCTATTCTGATTTTTTTTATTTGAGATGGGGAGAAGGTAGAGGGTGGTCATACTGTGTTGCCCAGATTGTCCTTAAACTTGTGATCCTCCAGTCTTAGCCTTTCAAGTGGTTGGGATTTGCCACTGTGTTTGCCACTGTGCCCATTTTCCTTTATTTTTCATGCAGATGTAAAAATATACCGGAACATGACCCTGCTTTTTTTTCTCATACCATAAGCATCAGAATGAGCTAGAGAAATTACCGATCACATCGACCAGGGCTTTTCTCATTGCTTCCTGAGGCCAAGCCTGAATACTGAAATAGTGCTTTCCTTCGCTGTGTGAAAGAAACCCGAGCCTTGCCTAGGAGCATGTCAGGATGTGATGTGATGAAGCATGCTCGCTCAGCTGCTGCTCTTCCCTCGGGGCTGATACAGCTCCGTGTGATTGTCCATGTTGATCATTCTTAGGGTCTCTCCCTTAGTACTGGGTTGTGGTTTGTACAAGATGCTATTGTGGTGCCACATGTTACCATGCCTCTGGCACAAGGGAGGACCTTTCTCCCCTTGGTCCTATTTTGGGGTAAGGACCCATTTTGCTAGTGATATGAGGTGTCTACTTAGGAGATGAAGGCTGCCCAGGTTCGGTTGTTCTGGTAGCAATAATGGCTGCTTCCCTTCCTTTCCTTCTAGTCTGAGTAGAGGGCTTGTTCTCTTGGGTCTAATTAAGCCTTGTATCTAACCCCTCCTCCCTTATTCTGAAAATATCAGCTGCCCAAAAGGTGTCCCACCTTCTGGGGATCAACGTGACTGATTTCACCAGAGGCATCCTCACCCCACGCATCAAGGTGGGAAGAGATTACGTGCAGAAGGCACAGACTAAAGAGCAGGTATGGCTGCCCGGGACTGGGGCTGGGGCTGGGTTTGGTGCTGGGGCTAGGTCAGATGTGAGGCCTATGTGTGGATTCGCTGCATGGGATTTCCTTACTCAGTCTGCAGTACCACAGAGAGCTTGGGGAGTGGCCTTACCAAAGCCTCATGCCTGGGATGTTCTGTCCTGAGTCTGCACAGCAGTTGAGGACATTGGCATGTGTTTCTATGAAATAAGGACCCGATGTTTCTGTAGAATGGCTTCTGGTGCCAGGGTGGCAGCCTTCGCCACTCTTGAGAGCCTAAGCCAGCTGGCCGTTTCTCCTCCACCTGCTTTGTTACGTGTGCTAGAGGCTTTCCTGTCCATGCCTGGCCAAAGTACTTGCCACCCCTGGAGTCCAGATCCCTTCTAGGCCAGACTGCTTTTTTGTTGGGGTTTCTGGTTTTAGTCATGGTGCCCATCCTATCTCTTAGTGCTTGGAAGATGACATCATCATCATCATCATCATCATCATCATCATCATCATCATCATCATCATCATCATTATTTTTGGTCTGGGCTTGGGCGCTGTCCCTCAGCTCTTCAGCTCAAGGCTAGCACTCTATCACTTGAGCCACAGTACCACTTCTGGTTTTCTGGTGGTTAATTGAAAGTCTCACAGACTTTCCTGACCCGGCTGGCTTTGAACCGTGATCCTCAGATCTCAGCCTCCTGAATAGCTAGGATTACAGGCGTGAGCCACCCGTGCCTGGCTTCTCTGAGCCTCTTTTGCTCAAGGTTAGTGTTCTACCACTTGAGCCACAGCACCACTTCTGGTTTTTGGTGGTTTATTAGCGATGAGTCTCATGGATTTTCCTGCCCGGGCTGGCTTTGAACCACGATCCTCAGATCCCAGCCTCCTAAGTAGCTATGATTACAGCTGTGAGCCACCGGTGCCCGACAATTTTTTTTTTTTAAGGACCCCATGTTAGACTGCTGACAGCCTGTGGCTCTTCTGTGCAGAGCCATTGCATAAAAGACAAGAGCATTGTTCTTTTCCGGCAGTATACACAATTATTGCTTTTTATATCCCTGGTAATTAAGGAGCAACCTTAAGTCTTTTTAAATTAGAAGTACTACATTGGCAATAGACAAATGTCAAGAGAAGGAAAAATGTTGTCATAGTCCTAACCAGTGATAATTGTTATTGGGCAGCTATTTCTTTTTTTTTTTTTAAGTATTATTTTTTATTTTAATTATTTTTATTTATTTTTGCAAATTCTTTATTGTGATTAAGCGATTACATAATTTCACACATTTCACAGTATTGTGGGATAGTGATGCTTAGTTAAAGTCACACATTCTAACTTTCATGGGACAAATTGTCTATCGTGGTCTATAAAGTTTATGAGTTCTATGAGCTTTGCAATAGTTATTTCTTCCACATTGGGTGATATGTACATTCCTTTCCTTTCGCATAGCTTCAGCTGTTCCTTCTTTCCCATTCATTCCCTCCCTCCCATTGCTGCCATTGAGTTGCTTAGTTGCATTTGATCAATGTCCAGTGCGGCTGATGGGTTTGGGCAGCTATTTCTTGTAAAGTTTTTTTTTTTTTTTTTAAGTTAGTTATCACTCTGACTTTTATTATGGAACTTTTCAAATATATGCCCAATGAGAGAATAATGGAAAGGCCCCTGTGGGCCTGTCATGTTGAGGGAGCTGTCAACTTCAGCAGAATCTGAAGGCCCATCTTGGTTCATCATTAATCTTCACTACATTATTTTAAATCAAGTCTCAGGCATTCGGTTATTTCTATAACTACCTTCCTATGTCACCATTTTATTTCAAAACGTCTTTGCAAATACCTAAGTTTCTGTTCCTGTATTATTGGATTTGTGGGTTGTGTGTTTTTTTTTTTTGGGGGGGGGGGGGAGTCGGTCATGGGGCTTGAACTCTGGGCTTAGGTGCTGTCCCTGCGCTCTTCACTCAAGGCAAGCGCTCTACCGCTTGAGCCACAGTGCCACTTCCGGTTTTCTAATGGTTTATTGGGGATAAGAATCTCACGGACTTTCCTTGCCTGGGCTGCCTTTGAACCGTGTTCCTCAGATCTCAGCCTCCTGAGTAGCTAGGATTACAGGCGGGAGTGACCAGCGCCTGGCTGTGGGTTGTTGAAACTGTTGTCATGATACTGTAGTGAACATATGCATGAGTCTTCTTCACTATTGTATATTTAGTACTGTTTTCCAATGAGGAAGGTCATCACAGGGAAATTACTGGGGCAAAGGGCATGGGGGTTTTAAAACTTCATACCTGACACCCTGTTTCACCGAATGTTGTCCCCAGGCTGACTTTGCCATTGAAGCCTTGGCCAAGGCCACCTATGAGCGGATGTTCCGCTGGCTGGTGCTACGTATCAATAAAGCTCTGGACAAGACCAAGAGGCAGGGTGCATCGTTCATTGGGATCCTGGACATTGCTGGCTTTGAGATCTTTGATGTAAGCTTCCTTTACCCTTTATGTCTACCCACCATGCTGCCTCCTCTTAGTTCCCCTCTGCTGGGGTTGATAGTTCTCTTCCCTGGTCCCATGGCTCTCTGCACGGGCCAGCTCCTTTAACTTCCACAAGACTGCCCACCACCACTCAGAAAGTAGGTATACTCTTGGAGACTTCATGGATGGTGCCCCTACTTGTTTTTGATTCTTCGCTGGTGTAAGACATTGTCCTTGCCCATGAAAGCTTTGAAATCTAGTGGGAAAAACTGATTAAATAAAGTAGATTAGAAGTTTTTAATCTGTGATGCACAATAGGTTTCAGGGGAAACAGGACCTCAGATTTGGGGAAAGCAGTATTGTCATTTTTCTCTGACCTTTCTTTGAAATCGTGCAGGTGGGTTTGAGTGTGTGTATGTGTGTATGCACGTGTACACATGCGAGTATGCATGTACACCAGTTCTGGGGCTTGAACTCAGGACATGGACACTGTCCCTGAGCTTTTTTGCTTAAGGTTAGCACTTTACCACTTCAGTCATAGCTCCACTTTCAGCTTTTGTTTTTGGTACTTTAATTGGAGATAAGAGTCTTACAGACTTGCTTGCCTGGACTGGCTTTGAACCCCAGTCCTCAGATCTCAGCCTCCTGAGTAGCTAGAATTATAGGCATGAGCCACCGGTACTCAGTTCATGCAGTTTTGTCAACTGTGAATCGAACAAAGTTACGCAAACCACTATTGTATTAGCAATGCCTGTCACTAATGCAAATCAGATATTTTTCACTTATGGTGCAGTGTTAGTTATATTCAACATAATGTCTTTCCTTAGTACTTCAGTTTATGCATTTTAAAGCATCATTCAGAGATGGGCTTTGCCAGGCTGCTGTAGCGGTCCACAGGCCCCAGAGGGTGAAGACTTCTGGTTGTTGGGCTGGTGTAGGACTGGAGCCCACGGAGTGCAGACTGCAGATGTGGAGCCTGCAGCATCCCGCTGTCCTCTCCCTTGGCTCCCCACACTCCTGGGCTTTTGGGTGAGGCCTCTCTGACGATGCTTTCTCCTTGCAGCTCAACTCCTTCGAGCAGCTGTGCATCAACTACACCAACGAGAAGCTGCAACAGCTCTTCAACCACACCATGTTCATCCTGGAGCAAGAGGAGTACCAGCGTGAGGGCATCGAGTGGAACTTCATTGACTTTGGCCTGGACCTGCAGCCCTGCATTGACCTTATTGAGAAGCCAGTAAGGGCCAAGCTGGTCTTTATTACAGAACTCCTTTCTATGTTCCTTTGTGATGCCCACTCTACACCCCAGCCCCTTGCTGGTTAAAGAATGTCTGGTTCTGGAAGTGGTGCTGTAGTTCAAGTGGTAGAGCGCTAGCCTTGAGCTGAAGAGCTGAGGGACAGCACCCAGGCCCAGAGTTCAAGCCCCATGACCACCACCACCACCAACAACAAAAAGAATGTCTGGTTCCTTTGGCTGTCGATGCTACTTAGAGAGTTAAGTCTAGAGGCCCCCTGAGTGCTTCCCTCTGAGAAGATCCTGTGGCCAGGTGGGGACATGGCCAAGTGTCCTGGCCAGTACACTCACAAGGCCTACATGCTTTTTATTGTTTTAAGGAAACAGCTATGCTTTTGTTGAGGAAGGTCCTGTCCCAGACACTTCTGCTGCAGCACAGAACCATAGACTACAGGGTCGGACGCTCTCCCTGGCTGCATGTATGGAGATTGGCCTAGGTCCATGGAACACTAACAGTTCAACAGCTTTTATCCCATTAGTTAGTCTGGAGGCTCTGGAGGAAGTCTTTTCACTTTGAAAGCACATCTAGGGGCAGGGGGCTGGCACTCGCCACCATTTTCACATGAAACTACTTACTTTTCCTAATCAATCAAAATTTAAGTCTTATCTGACAGTGTCTTAGTAATGGTAGAATGCTTCCTTCTTCTAAGTTCACCGTTCAGAAAGCTGTTGGGTTTTGGGGGTACTCTTTTACTGTCACCTCATCATTGTAGCTGCATAGACGGGGCACTGGGGTGCTGCTCTGGGAGAGGTGCCTTGAGTCTAGTGATAGCCACCAGGACAAGCCTCAGACATGTGGCGACCAGATACTTTGGGTGTGCAGGGTGATTGAGTTGTGCTTTTCAGGGCTTCACTAGTGCTACAGAACTACAGTAGATCATTGGGTAAGGGTCTCTTAGTGGCAGCCTAGACCACAGAGGTCTCTTTTTAGACAGGAACTCTTCAGTTGTACTGTCTCACGTGATGGCCACTTGGTAGTCCTGAGATTCCCACACTGGGTTCTGGCCTCTTGTGGCTCCACATCCTGCTCACCGGGGCTGGTGCTATGTTTTCTTCAGGCTGGTCCTCCTGGCATCCTGGCCCTGCTGGATGAGGAGTGCTGGTTCCCCAAAGCCACCGATAAGAGCTTTGTGGAGAAGGTGGTGCAGGAGCAGGGTACCCACCCCAAGTTCCAGAAGCCCAAGCAGCTGAAAGACAAGGCTGACTTCTGCATCATCCACTATGCCGGCAAGGTGAGGCGTGTGTGTGTGTGGTGTGTGTGTGTGTGTGTGTGTGTGTGTGTGTGTGTCTGCACGCGTGCGTGAGTGCGTGTGTACGCATGTACGTGCGCGCTGGGCCCAGCAGTGAGGGCCAGTCAGGTGGATGGGGTTCATTTTCTCTTGGAGAAGAAGCTAGGTAGTCTGTCAAAGGGGGTGGGGAGTGCGTGCTCCTAGCAATTTTTGCCTGTGACTCATCAGATAGCGTGGCTGGTGACTGGTCAGCTTTCACACAGCCCATGAAGCACCTTCTTGTATTCTGCTTGTATGGAGTTTGCAGCGTTCCATTATGTACTGAGACTGGAGGCTACTATGCTACTGTCAGGCCCGTCTTCCAGGGAGAGAAGCTGAGCCACAATCTGGAGCTGAAATTAGAGCACTACTGCTTATAAATTGGATGACTTTGGGCCAAATAGTTCATCTTTGTAGCTTTGATTTCTTCATCTGGAAAATGGGAGTGGCTACCCCCCATACTGGGTTAACGGTTGAAATGAGCTTGAGGGGTATGGCCTGGGTCAGTGTTCCAGAGCCAAGCCTTGGCAGTGTGATATGCAGGCTGGGTCTTTCGTTATTCTGGGAACTGCCCTAGGTGTGCTGGAGTGTTGCAGTGTGGCTGCTTCTTCCTGAAGTTGGCAGCCTTCCTAGTAGCAACAATCCAGACTGCACACATGTCCTGTGACAAGGAGGGATGCCCCTGTTTCAGAGGCCCTGCTCTGGACCACTGACTGCTGTAGATTACAGCTGCTGTCACTGCCAGGGCTGCATAGCTGGTCTGCAGTGGGCTTGTCATGACCCTTAGCTGATATTCATCTTCCCAGTCTGAGTGCTCAGGGGATTAGGTCTAAGGTAGCCACAGCGGTTCAGTCTTAAGATGAATGCTGGTTTTTCTCAGTGAGTTCTGTGGTCATTTTGCTATTAGTTGCAGCCTGAACATACAGTTAGAGGGGCTGCGTCTGCCCCTCAGTGGAGATCCTGAGCCCAGCCCACACTCTGATTTGTGGCCCATTACTCCTGGTCTCTCCTGTAGTGCTTATGTTCTTGTAGCTAAAAATTAACAAAATCCAGAATGCTGAGTACAATCGCCCACAGCTGTTCCAAGCCTTATGCCCGCTCCCACTTACGAGAAATGCACATGTTCTCCTGTGGAAGTTCATAAGACACTCTTGCTGCCCAGTTATATGTGGTACTGGACAGGGGACTCGCTCTCTACCCACTGTCCCAGGCCTCGATGATGAAATCAGCCACAGTGTTTCCAGGCTATTCTGAGGACATGGACTGGTTCTGGGGAGTTTTATTTTGTGTGTGTATGGTTTTGTTTTGTTTTGTTTTTTTTTTGGTGCTAGTCCTGGGGCTTGAACTCAGGACCTGGGCACTGTCTCTGAGTTTTTGTTCTTTCTGTTGTTGTTGTTTTTGGTCGTGGGGCTTGAACTCTGGGCTTGGGCGCTGTCTCTCAGCTCTTCAGCTCAAGGCTAGCACTCTATCACTTGAGCCATAGCACCACTTCAGGTTTTCTGGTGGTTTATTGGAGAAGAGTCTCATGGGTTTCCTGCCTGGGCTGGCTTTCAGCCGTGCTCCTTAGATCTCAGTCTCCTGAGTGGCTAGGATTACAGGCGTGAGCCACCAGCACCTGGCTGAGCTTTTGTTCTTCAGACTAATACTCTCCTACTTGAGCCATATACAGCTTCATTTTTGGCTTTTTGGAGATAAGAGTCTCATGGAGTTTTCTGCCTGGGCTGGTATTGAACCACGATCCTCAAATCTTAGCCTTTTGAGTGAGCCACTGGTGCCTGGCTGGCTCTGGGGCTTTGTTACCTTGCAGCAAACCTGTGTTGATTGCACCTCCTGGGTTGACCCCATGTCCCAGCAGTGTCCATGTTCTGTGCACGTCAGGGCTGCTGTATAATTAGGAAGGAGGCCACGATACTAGCTGTTCTGTTTGTATCATTCTTGGATTTTTCTACAATAAAAATAGGATAGTGTGGGGTTAGAGGCACAGCTCAGTTGGTAGAATGTTAGCTAGTGAGCAATATACTGAGTTCAAGTACCAGTCTCGGACTTCTCAAAAAAAAAGGAAAAGAAAATACAATACTATGTTATTAAGACTACGTGTGAAAAATGGCAAGATAGATGTGTGTACTTAAAGAAAGTGGATGTGTCCTAAGAAGACAGCATGCTGTGAAAGCTGCACTGTTGTCCCTTAGCCTCAGTTGGCTGTCCATGTTGTTTTTAAGTTATCTGTTCTTCCTTTGGCAGCATGGAGAACATTCTGTCAGTACTCATTGTCTTGGCACTTGCCATTTCCTTCCTGATGATGGAAATCCCCAGGCAGAGGACTGTCCTTGGGTGGGGAGGTTGCGCAAGTTCTTTGTCCCCCCAGCAGCTCATGATCGATCCTCAACTCTTCCAGGTGGATTACAAAGCTGACGAGTGGCTGATGAAGAACATGGACCCCCTGAACGACAACATTGCCACGCTTCTCCATCAGTCTTCAGACAAGTTTGTGTCAGAGCTGTGGAAGGATGGTACGCCCTTTGCCTGCCTCCTGTCTCCCTGTGTGGCTAGTCATCTTCCCACTGCTGCAGCGGGCCCAGACAAATGTGGGATTTGAACAGAACCCATGTGGGTCTGTCCTCCTTAGCTTTCCCATATGAAAGATCTCCTCCAGTGAAAAGGTAGAGGCTGCCCCAAGCTTGCTCCTCCGGAGCAGAGGTTCCTGTGGGTCCTGTGGGCTGCAGACAGTGAGGACACCTTCCAGAGGTGGCAATGTCCACGGTGGCTCCAGCCTTGCTGCACAGGTCTCCAGGCCCTTGCCTCCTTGTATTTTTCCCCCCAGTGTGGGGCTTGAGTTCTAGGCCTGGGCGCTGTCCCTGAGCTCTTCAGCTCAAGGTGAGCGCTCTACCACTTGAGCCATAGAGCCATTTCTACTTTTCTGGTGGCTTATTGGAGATAAGACTTTCCTGCCTGTGCTGGCTTTGAACCGCAATCTTCAGATCTCAGCCTCCTGAGGAGCTAGGATTATAGGTGTGAGCCACCAGCACCCGGCCCCCCTTGCATTTCTGCCTCAATTTCTTGTTAGCTGGTTATGTTGAAGTTGTACTTTCTTGCTGTTTTTCCCTCTGCCTGGGTCTTGCTTTAACCTCTCTGTTGCAGAGATGCAGAGCACTCAGAGAGCCTATTTCTATCACCGCTTTCCCATTCTCCACCTAGAATCAGGTGACTGGCCACCCGGACTGGGGTCTTATGTGTGTGGTGCACCCAGAACTGTGCAAAAGTGCTTCTGCTGCCTTCTCCCCGCCCTTGGCTCCTCCCGCCTGGCTGTGCCTGTTCTCCTGCAATGCCCTGGGCTCCCGCAGACTTCCAGCTGTGCCCGTCACAGGCCTACAGTAGAGAATTTGGCAAATGACAGGCTGTGTTGGCATATTTGGGGCTGTCATGTTATGTGTGAGGGAAAAACAAGATGTTAAAAATTCATCTCTTTAGAGCTCTGTCTGACTGCTTGAGTGGCTACAAGTTTCTTGTGTGAGGCATCCCACATACTCCCGTGTGCCCGTGCTCCTGAATGGCATCCATGTTGTCCAGCAGCCAGTCAGCCTGGGTCGTGTCAAGTGAGCCAGGGGGAAAGAATACCTTAAAAGGAACAGTGTCGACCTTCTCTTGTAGAGCCCGAGCAGCTTTTACCAGCCACTCACCCACAGGAAGCCTGTGGTGACCAGTAAAATAGCCCCCACAGCAGGCAATGGGGTGGACTGCCTTGGAGTCCAACTGACTGGCTTCTGTGCTAAGCAAGTGTCCATCTGTTTTCTAATTAATAAGAGAGATCTGGCCACAGGGGAACAGGAAATAGGCTTTGTGCAGGAATTCTTAACTTTTACATTCAGCCATGGAAGGCTTCAAATGTAACATCAGCTCTTGCTTAAAACTGATCTCCTGTGGCTAGCCTCTTCAGTTTGTTTGATTTTGGTTACCTGGGAGGAAGCGGCTGGGGGACAGGTGTTGTACTGTTATGGCCCCTTCCTTTGGCAGGAGTGTGGAACCTCCGGCCCACGGGCCGTGTCAAGGTTAAGGAAATAATTTTGTACATGCGGGGACAAACGAGTCTTCATCAGCTGTCTTGTGGCCTGGCACTTGAATGATGTTACAAATGTCCAAATGACCCCTAGCAGAGAAAAAGGTTTCCTACCCCTTTAGAGGATGGTTTAGAAGAAGGGGACCTGTGATCTAGGAGACAGGTGAAATACGGGACATTAGGAACCTTTGGGAATATTTAGGGCTAACAGTGGTTCTTTGGGGTCCACTTCTAATGCCACCATGTGTTGTGTTGAGTCCCCAGTTGAGAAGAGGGTGACTGTAGGCAGGGAGCCATCCCCAGTCCTGCTGGCAATGCAGAGTGTCTTTGGAACTCCCACTGTCTGGCTTCTAGCCCAGTCCTCTAAGGTTAAAAGTTATCAAGTCTTCTCCACTTGGGACCATGAGATTACTTGTGCTGAGCCAGGTTTTAACACCTCTTCAAAGGCAGTCTCCTGCAAACCTGGAATTCTGTCTTTTCCACAGTACATTGCCAGCTTATGTCTCCTCGGGATTAGGAGCTTCCAGAGCAGGCTAAGGTTGGAAACATAAATGTCAAGTTTGCTTTTTTGGGGTGCTGCTCCCCAAGAGCCTAGGAGCCTTTCTCCCCTGGGTATCCTGCCCAGGTTAGGTCTGCCCCACACAGGGCCTTGCTATTCCGTACCGTCTCTCCTTCTTTTCTGTCCCGATGTCTATCTCTGTGCACCATGCCCCTCAGCCAACATTCCCAGGCACTCATGTGCTTTGTGTTCTCCACAGTGGACCGCATCATCGGCCTGGACCAGGTGGCTGGCATGTCTGAGACAGCACTGCCTGGTGCCTTCAAGACGAGGAAGGGCATGTTCCGTACTGTGGGGCAGCTGTACAAGGAGCAGCTGGCCAAGCTGATGGCCACGCTGAGGAACACCAACCCCAACTTTGTCCGCTGCATCATCCCTAACCATGAGAAAAAGGTACAGCCACTCAGTGGCATTGGTGGGACTACTAAGCGGCAGCAGCAATTCCTCTAGCCACAGAGTAGGGCCATGGGGCCTCACTAATCTTACAGGCTGGCTCTGGAGGCCGAGGAGATGTGCCATATATGTAGGATGCCTTTCTTGTTGGTTACACTGTTTGATTGTGCCCTGTCTTGGACTGGATTATTGTACTTGGCTGTCAGAACCTGATGGGTGTAGTGAGTTCTTAGAGCTTTTCCCCCTTTGAGTTCAGAGGGCCTGCCTACCCTACCTTTTCTCATCAGTTCTTGGTTGCAGCAGTGTGTACTTTCTTCTCCAGGCTGGCAAACTGGACCCGCACCTGGTGTTGGACCAGCTGCGCTGCAATGGCGTCCTTGAGGGCATCCGCATCTGTCGCCAGGGCTTCCCCAACAGGGTGGTCTTCCAGGAGTTCCGGCAGAGGTGAGCAGGCACAAGGCCCTTTCCCGGGCCAGGCTGTCGGTGTAGTGAGCATTGGTGAGGGGCTGCTCCAGGCAAGGACCTTGGGTAGAGATGTCCCCATCCTTAAAGATCAAGGTCTAACCAACTCTCCAGAGCATCCTTTCCCTGCACCACCCTTTCTGTAAGAAGAGATAAATGATCCCATCTTAGTCCTGGCAGGAAAGTCAGTGTGCTAAGCCCTTACTCTTAGTGACTGCCAGGACTTGCTGCTATGTGTTGTAGCCAGAGAAGCTATGAAATATGATTCAAAGGATCAGCCAGGCGCATGGCACTGAAGGAACTTCATGGGGGTGGCAGTCATAAACACTGCAGCTTGCAGTTTGTGCAGATGTTAGCAACATTGTCCTGTTTGCCCAGTGCCTGTGTTTAATGCTGACTGCAATTACTGTGATCTGATTCTTTATTTCTTGGGCCATCCTGCAGCATCCCAGGGAAGCTGCTAGTGTGGTTGTCCCAGAGGCCCAAATCAGGATTCTGGTCAGTTAGTAGTGAGTTAGCCCAGCCTGAACGCCCACCCTCAATGACTGCAATAGTCCAGTGCAAGTTTCTGTTCGTTCTTAAATGGTGGTGTTCAGCTGAACGAAAGCAGGGTGGATTTGCCAAGTGTTTTCTTCCATAGGAGACTTGCAGGCCATGCTGTACTGAAACAAGGGGTAGGATGACCAAATTTATCTTTCCTTCCTCAGATACGAGATCCTCACACCCAACTCCATTCCTAAGGGCTTCATGGATGGGAAGCAGGCGTGCGTGCTTATGGTGAGTCCTGCTGGTGTCTCTCATGGACTCTGACCTATATTTTCATGGCAGGTGACCATCCTGAGAGGCTGTCGCCCTTTTGATCAGATGTGTTGTGTGGTCCCTGCCAGTGTTTGAGTTCAGACTCTGCTGGATACCCTGGCCATAGCAGACAGGACTTTTAGACAGTCTGTTTTATTTGGGGAACAGTATCCTGTTGTCTTGCTCATATCTCCTCTGACCTTTATACCCAGTGAGTGGGTGGACAGCTCCTAGCCAGGGCAGTAGGCCTGGACACTGGCCAACCTAAAGCCTCTGGAGTCTGTATCTTGATTTTTCTCCTTCCTTCCCTCCTTTCTTCAGCCCCCCAGTGCAGCATGTATCTGACTTCTGGCTAACTGATAGCCCCGTGGTGTATATTGGCCAAGCCAGGCCTGAGTCCTATCTGGCCCTTTTTTCTACTTCTCAGGCATCCTGTCATTCCTGGCTTGGCTATGGTAGCAGCCACTGCCTGTTGTCTTAGAGTGCTTAAGCAAGCTTTCTAAAGAATCAGAGGCATGGGCTGGTAGTGTAAGGAGCTGGTAAGGAAAAGACAGGGAAAAAACCCTCAACATGTACAATGTGCAGGAGCCTATGTTGAGTGACTGGGAGATCAGGGAAAGGATGGAAGCAAGGAAATTGGCCCGTTGCTTTCAGACAGGTATCAGCTAGTGCAGGGAGGGTTTGCAGCCTGTGTCTGGACCGCCTTCTCTGCCCAGCCTCAGCCACTTGCTCGTGGGGTGGCCTGTGTGTTCCTCCTGTGGTGTGGAAGGCCCCTCCCTTGCTTTGCAGGGAAGATGAGGCATGCTCTCTTTGTGTGGCAAAGTGCGATAGACCCATGTTGGCTCCTTCTTTGTCCAGGGCTTCTCCCTGGACTTCCAGAGCCATTTGTGGGCAAGGATCCCCCCCCAGTCCTCCTTAAGTACTCCAGGTTCTGCCAATGGGAGCTTGCTCTCAGTCCTTCCTCTCGTAGGTAGGCTGGGGCGGCAGGTGCTGGCACACGTGCCCTTCCACTAGGGCTCACAAGAGAGTTGTCGCAGTCACTGGAGTGATTCATGTTTATTTGGACATGGTACTGGCAGGGGCTTGACTGTGCCAACTTCTTTGCATTCTGGGTTCCACAGCCCTGCTACCATTATTTGCTTTGTGTGTCTTTCCTTGTTTTGCTTTAAGAAAATGTGCTTCCCATTTTACAGCTGGGGAATGTGCCTCATGGTGTCCCCTAGCTAGTGTTAGATCCTGAGACGCAGTGTGGCATGCCCTTTCATCTAAATGTTCGTGGTACCTGGCTGCCTCCTGTGGGAGGGTGGCCCAAGTACACTTCGGTGGAGCATGATTCCGGGGTGCAGAGGCAGGAGATGGAAGAGAAAACCTCAACATTGCCTTCCACCCTGAGGTCCTGTGTTTGTTTCCTCTGAAAGTCGGGCTTGTCACTGTGCTGGAGCCCACCTTCTCCTCTTCTCAGTGTTCCTCAGCCCTGGTCTCTCTCCAGAATCCCTGAGACTGTTCTCAGCTGTTTCCTCCTGGCGTCCAGAGTGACACCGAGTCAGCAGCATGCTTTCCTCCCATGCAGATCAAAGCCTTGGAGCTTGACAGCAACCTGTACCGCATTGGCCAGAGCAAAGTGTTCTTCCGGGCTGGTGTACTGGCCCACTTGGAGGAGGAGCGGGACCTGAAGATCACCGACGTCATCATAGGCTTCCAGGCTTGCTGCAGAGGCTACCTGGCCAGAAAGTATGTTCTGGGGTCTCCTATACTCCCCTTCTCTCAGGTCCCCCCTGCCTGCCCTCCTGCTATTGAGCAGCATCTAGCCAGCAGTGGTCAAGGGCCATGGGCTTTTCCTGTCCCAGTGAGGTTAGAGGACCTGAAGGGAAGTGGTGACTGCTTACGTTTGCTGTCCCCAAAGCTTCTGTGCTCTGTGATCCTGTGTCACCCTATGAGGGGGACAGCGCTATTCCCCACCTGTCCCCAAGGATCCCTGTGTTTCTGAGGAAGAGGTTCCCTTGGGTCCTGAGTAGCACTTAAGGAAGCCCAGCCTCCTCACTGCAGGCGTGGCAGCTGCACACAGGTCTGCGTCCTGGCTCCCTATGCCAGGACTTGTCCCATTGTGATCTCAGCCCTGGGAAGGGGGGTATAGTTTGTGGTGGTAGAATAAGTGGAACCTCATTTATCCTGAGCTCTGCAGCTAATGTCTTTCAAACCTGTCTTTGTACAACATCTTCCTCCCCCCACAACAGCTCAGACACAGACCCTGTTGGCTGGTAAAGTTAAAGACCCCCCCAGGAATGGGTGGGTTAACGGCCAGGATGATAGCATGACACATTGTGCTGAGTAGTCTGTGTTGGTTCATATGAGGCCTTTACCCTGTGAGCAGCTGAGTGGCGGGGAAGCTCTTGTCACCCACTGTTGTGACCAGTGATCTGTGGTCAGGGCCGTCAGGTTGTGACTGTGTCCCTCCCCCATAGGGCTTTTGCCAAGCGGCAGCAGCAGCTGACAGCCATGAAGGTCCTGCAGCGGAACTGTGCCGCCTACCTCAAGCTGCGCAACTGGCAATGGTGGAGGCTCTTCACAAAGGTGGGTTCCAGGGCTGCAGCTAGGTGCTCCACTGTAGGCCTTGTGGGGGGCTCACTTGCCCATTGTGTGAGACATACCTCTAGCTCCCCTATGCCCGGCAGCACCCTCCCAGAACGTCCTATCCTGTTGGATCCAGAAGTATATAAGCCAAGGCATTTATATGAGTGGCCATGGCAGGGCTAGGTTAGCCCAGAGCCACTCCCCACATGTAAGGATCCATGCATAGTGGCCCACAGTACAGGAGGTATTGTCTCCTGATCCAGCTTCACTCAAAGTAGACTGGCTCTCCCACCACTTTTAGAACTGTTTAGGCTGTTTCTTTTTTGTTGTGGCTTGAACTCTGGACCTGGGCTCTGTCTCTCAGCTCTTCAGCTCAAGGCAAGCGCTCTGCCTCTTGGGCCACAGCACCACTTCCTGTTTTCTGGTGGTATATTGTCTCATGGACTTTCTGGTGGTATGGACTTAAAGTCTCATGGACTTTCCTACCCGGGCTGTCTTTGAACAGCAATCCTCAGATCTCAGCCTCCTGAATAGCTAGGATTATAGGCGTGGGCCACTGGTACCTCGTGGCTGTTTTTATTTATAATAGATGACTTACAGTCATTTAAGAAGTTAACAAGCAGAAAGCATCAAGAAGAAAAAATTCTCCCATAATCCTTTCACTCCAACAAACATAGTGGATTCTGACTTATTATTACATTTTTCTCACTCCCAATAAATCTTAGCTCTGTATAATAAGCTGTACACATTCTTACATAGCTAAGCTTTGACTTGTATAAACAGTCTCATATTTTGCACTTTGTATTTAGAGTTCCTTGTCACTGTCAGTTTTTAGAAGTCCATGTGCTATTCCCCAGAGAACATACCATAATCATCTGGCTACTTGTCCAGTGACGGGTCTCAATGCCATTCCTAAGTCTTGCTATTAATGACAATGCTATGTGAACATTGTTGTGTGTACCTGGCAGTGTAGTTAGTGAGTCAGAAGAGGCCTTTCTGACTTCTAGAAAGGTTATCTTGTTAGGCCTCCTCCCCCAGCCCATCTGGTTGCCCCTTGCTTTTGTCCCAGAGTTGAGAACGGCTTTGTTATGGTTGGCAGGAGTGGGCATCTTCTAGTAGAGCTTGACTCCGCCTCCTCCACCTCCCCTCTCCTAGGTTAAGCCCCTGCTACAGGTGAGCCGGCAGGAGGAGGAGATGATGGCGAAAGAGGAAGAGCTGGTGAAGGTGCGGGAGAAGCAGGTGGCTGCCGAGAACAGGCTCACAGAGATGGAGACATTGCAGTCTCAGGTGAGTGTAAGCCAGCGGCAGCAGCTGCTCCTAGTGCTGCCATCTGCTGTCTACCAGTAGGAAAGCAGGTTGGCTGCTTAGGCAGTGGTTCATATTCTGTGGGAAAACTGCAGTCAGAGTCTCAGCAGAGCCTTGGAGGTTTGGGCAGGAGGGAAGCCACTCTGCTCAATATAAATGTTCAAGGACCAACTTCAAGCCCAGCTCACCATGTCACTCTTAACCCCTTCCTAGGGGTCTTGGTTTGAAGGTCTTAGGGAATGGCAAGGACTGAGGACATATTATCAATGGCTGCCTGGGAGGTTAAGCACTCTCTCATGGAAGCTACTCTTTCTTGTTTGTGCATTCCTTGCCAGCTGTGAGCCTGAGTGCAGAACATCCATCCAGGCTCTGCTTGAGGAATTTACTCATCTGCTTTCCATTACTGTAACAAAGTACCTGAGATGAACAACTTAGCAGGAGGAAGGGTTTTGTTTGGGCTTATGGTTTCAGAGGGTTGTTCCATGGTTGCTTGGCCTCATTGTTCCTAGGCCCATGGCAAGGCAGAAGGTCACGGTGTATAGGGCCTAGGAGAACAGAGCCACTCACCTCCTGGTGGCTGAGACACAGAAGAGAAGACAGAGACGATGGGACCAAGGTCCCATTGTATCCTTTCTGGGCATGCCACCCAGTGACCTTCTTCCTCCATCTAGGCCCTACCTATCTCCTGAAGTTTCTTCCACCTCCCAGTACTGCCATCTTACTGCCACCAAGCCTTTAGTACCTGGCCAGTGTGAACCATCTCAAAGAACTTAAGTTCTCCATGTGTTCTTTGCAGCTCATGGCAGAGAAGCTGCAGCTGCAGGAGCAGCTTCAAGCAGAAACCGAGCTGTGTGCTGAGGCTGAGGAGCTCCGAGCCCGCCTCACTGCCAAGAAGCAGGAGCTGGAGGAGATCTGCCATGACCTGGAGGCTAGAGTGGAGGAGGAGGAGGAGCGCTGCCAGCACCTACAGGCAGAGAAGAAGAAGATGCAGCAGAATATCCAGGTATCGTATCTCCTGTGGGGAGAGGGAGAGCAGGGTGCTGAGGGGTGGCAGAGTTTAGAGTCTTTGGGGGAAGCAGCAACATGGACAAGCCTGGGGCACACAGAACCCATCCTCACTGTCCACTTGGCAGGCCTGCAGAGATTTTTCTCCCAACACATGCCCCTGCAGTCTCAGGAGCCCCTCAGGTCTTGAGTGTTGCCCAGTGGAGCATTGAAACCTGTGGACTTCCTCTCTTGTTTTTGCTCTACCAGCCCAAGGCACGGGGGCCCCTGGGCTCTGCCCCCCCCCCCCCCCCCCCCGTGCCTGTCCCACTGATGTAGAGCTGGCTTGGGGAACCCTGTCATTCTGCATCAGTGTTTGTCTCACACTCCCAGTTCACATGCAGGCCCCATGAGTAGTTCTGAGTTGATCATTGTGAAGTGTGCCCATCTTCTCATGGTCTCTCCACCCTGGCAGGAACTTGAGGAGCAGCTTGAGGAAGAGGAGAGTGCTCGGCAAAAGCTACAGCTAGAGAAGGTGACCACCGAGGCCAAGCTGAAGAAGCTGGAGGAGGACCAGATCATCATGGAAGACCAGAACTGCAAACTGGCTAAGGTGGGGAAGGGCAGGGCAAGATGACCCATTCCTGCCCATCTGTCATCCCTCCCCTCCCCCCACATACAACATACACATACACACAGCACTGTGGCTCTGCTTAGCAGGAGTTGCTTCTCCTGTGGTACCTGTGACCTCTGGCTGCTGAGGTCCTAAACGAGTTTTCTAATGAGTGAGGAACCTAGAGAAAGATTTGCTATTTCCCCATAGTGAAGCTCTTCACCCACTTCTAAGAGTTGGACCTTGGTGGCATAGCATGTGTCAGTCACTGGTGGGAATAGGGCACTTGTGGCTCGGTGCAAGCACTGCCGTTCCTGAGGAGGCAATTGTGTCTTCTGTGAATGTCCCTGTAAGTGTCTGTCCCAGTGAGCAAAGCAGGAATATGTTAGGAGGACAGAACCAAACAAAACACTGAATTCCCAGAGGGCCAGCAAGGGAGGTGACAGGATGCTTGCCTGACAGCTAACTATGTGGGGGTCAGGAGTGAGATCATGATGGCTGGTTGGGGAACATGAAAAGAATAAGACCCCAGAGACAGCTGCACAAAGCAGCTGAAGATGCAGCTCTGGCACTGATTGAGGCAACAGAGAAGCTGGCATGGTGACATAGTAAGTCCTAGACGGCTTCTTCTCATTGGGGAGGGCCAGCTGTTCCTCTACCAGTTGAAACCCAGAAACTGTCTTACCTGAAACTAAAGGGGGCATGTAGGGCCAAGAGGGGCTTGGACATCCACAGTTTTAGTTCCTAGGGAAGCTTATCAAGCTATTTCTGGAGAGCTAATCAACTTTTGAAGTTGTCTATTGACCTAGTAAATACTGATGAACTGGATATAGTGGCTAAGTTTTCTGCTTTTGTCTCCAATTCCAAATATCTGGGCAAGTCATGCTTTGGGAGAGTTTAGGCATCTGTCTTCAGCTGACATTGAACTCTGACCTGCCCCCTGCCTCTGCCCCTCTCTCCCCATAGGAGAAGAAACTGCTAGAAGACAGAATAGCTGAATTCACTTCAAACCTTATGGAAGAGGAGGAGAAATCCAAGAGCCTGGCCAAGCTGAAGAATAAGCATGAGGCAATGATCACAGACCTGGAAGGTGAGGTGTACCAGGAGGAGCAGCCCCGAGGCATCCCTGGCTCACAGAACAGCCCCCTCCGCCCCCCACCCTGCTGCCTCAGGACCCCTGGCTGCTAGGCTTTAGGGGACAATGTCTATTGCCACAGGCTACAGGCTTCCATTGGTGTGGGCTAGACAGGCCCTGCTAGAGCAACGTTCATTGTGAAGCTTTGCTTCCTCTGTTGTCAGCTATCACTATTTCAGAAACTTGAGATTTCCCAAGGGAGTTCCAGGTGACCCCTGGCTGACTGGCTCTATCATCTACCAGCTAGGTCAGTTCTCACTTAGTGTTTAATCTCTGAGCCTTAGATATTCTTGCCTCCAAAGGCTCATGGTGAGAGTATGTGTATATACTGTGAAGCCCACACCACTATGGGAGCTTCCATCTCAGGCCTGATGGCATAGGGTCAGCTGACACGGGGTGCTAGGAGGACTTCTAGTGTGGTGTCATGCCTGGCCCTGCCCACTCCTCATCTGGACAGGATGAGTCAGCTGCCATGGGGAACAGATTCGGACATAGGGAGGCCCCTTCTTCCACAGATAGCTCCCTCACCCAGGAGGGACTGAAGGTATTGACCATTGAGAGGTCTAGGAGCGGCATACTTGCTAGTTTAACAGACTTAAGAGGATGCTATTAGTGTTTGTGAATCTAAAGAGCCATCAGAAAACATGTGCACTGCGTGGGCTTAAGAAAAATCAGTCATGGGGCTGGGAAGGTGGCTCAGTGGTAGAGCGCTTGCCTTGCATGCCTGAGGCCCTGGGTTCGATTCCTTAGCACCACATAAGCAAAAAGAAAAAAGCCGGAAGTGGTGCTGTGGCTCAAGTGGTAGAGCGCTAGCCTTGAGCTGAAGAGCTGAGGGACAGCACTCAGGCCCAGAGTTCAGGCCCCACGACCGGACCCGCCCCCCCCCCCCCCCCCCCCAAAATAAAAAAAGAAAAATCTGTCACTGTCTGGTGAGGTAGGGGCCCTGCATACCTTGGCCTGGAAGTTCGCTTGGACCCCTTTGGGCATGCGCTTTGAGAGTCACAGGCACAAATACTCAGTGATGTTGTTCATGGAGAATATGATCAGCACAACCCAAAAACTTACCAGTTATAGAATGGGTAACTCAGTACAATGCCATTCAAGATCAGAGTCCAATGAATGTCTTCAATGATACTGATTAATCAGGGGTCTCAGCCTCAAGAGCAGGTCTAGGGAGAGAAATCACCCTTATTAAGTAAGCACTTTTGAAGGTCTGGGTCCCCTTCTGTGTGCTTTTAAGTTGTTGACTCACGGAGCCTCAGTGCAGCCTCACTAAGCAGGTTGTCTCGTTATTCATATGAGGTGCCAGAGGGTCAAGTGACGTTCCATGACATCACAGAATTTTGAACCAGACACTGAACCCTGATCTGCTCTCCTGAGTTCTTTTATATAAGTTTAGATTCATGAAGAATGTGGTATAGCCGTAAATGGAAACAAAGGAATAAGAAACAAACTTTGAGGAGTCACCCTGACAGGAAGGATGGGACATGGCCTTTAGAGATGCAGAAGCCTTGGCAGCCTGTGACAAAGCTCCAACTTGTATCCCTGTAGTCTCCACAATGGGTGTTGTGAGTGAGGACCCTTTAAACCTTCAGTGTGTTTTACAAATGCTCGATATGCAACGTAAGTGACTGAAAGTATGAATGAAGCCAGCAGCCACTGAGAGCGCTGTGGTCCCTCCCTGGCAGAGCGCCTCCGCAGGGAGGAGAAGCAGCGGCAGGAACTGGAGAAGACCCGCCGCAAGCTGGAGGGAGACTCCACGGACCTCAGTGACCAGATTGCCGAGCTCCAGGCACAGATAGCTGAGCTCAAGATGCAGCTGGCCAAGAAGGAGGAGGAGCTGCAGGCTGCTCTGGCCAGGTGAGATCCTGGCCACTTCCCAGTGTCAGTGCTTGCGTCTAGCTTCCTGCTGTTCTCAGTGTACCAGCAAGCCACGAGCAAGCTTTCTGCTGTCTTACAAGAGCCAGATCACAGCAGAACACTTCCTGTTTGTTAACACAGTATGATGTAGCATGTCTTTGTCTTTCATTTGTATTCCTAAAAGTTATCCAGAGCCAGGCACCAGTGGCTCACACCTGTAATTGTACCTACTGAGGAGGCTGAGATCTGAGGATCATGGTTTGAAGCCATTTCTAATTTAGCACCCAAAAAGCCGGAGTTAGAGCTGTGGCTCAAGTGGTAGAGCGTTAGCCTTGAGCACAGAAGCTTAGGGGCAGTTCCCAGGCCCTGAGTTCAAGTCCCAGGACCAGCATAAAAAAGTTATTCACAACTTGGTCACCAACCCCAGTTTTCTTCTCCTTTTCCTTTCCTTTTAAAACTTATTCATTGTAAGTATAATATTTACCTGTTTAATTTTTTAAATTGTTATTATAAAGGCCACGTACAGAAGGGTTACAGTGTCACCCTTGCCCTCACTCAATCCTGGTTTATAAAATTTATTTTTAAAATAGATCTTTTAAAAACAGCATATTTAAATTCACAAGATTGAAGCCACAGGGTTTGCCCCTGAACCTTAGCCTCCTCTGGAGTGGTCCATTTGATACAATTGATGATTAATTATTACTAATCATCTAAATCAGGAGGACATCTTCATAGACTGTAATATCTTGTTTCCTTTTTATTATTTTTTTTATTGAGCATTTGAATTTATCTTGTATCATTTTTGTCTTACTGTAGTTTGAACTTGGTGCCTCACACTTTCTTGTCTGGCACTCTTTCCTTGAACTGTACCTCCAGCCCTGTTTTTTTTTTTTCTGGTTATTTTGGAGATCGAATTTCATGTACTTTCCTTATGGCTATCAACCTCCTAAGTAACTAGTATTACAGACATAGCTGCCGGCACTTGGCTAAACATTTAAAATAACATTTAAGGTTATGAGTCTCAATTTGGAAAAAGAAGTAATTGATACTTTGCGATTCTTAAAGTAGTAATTTGCTCTTAATTTTCTCTTTTAGTGTAGTATTTGCTCTTAAATCTTCTCTCAGGTGTTCATTTTTCTGAAACAGATCCTAAGTTCAATGCTTTTGACTACCAAATGCAGCTTTGGCTGCACTTCCCTAAGCCTCCTCTGTACACTCTGTGGCTTGAAGGTGAAAATATTTTCATACTATTGGTATTGGTCTCTGGCAGAGTGGAAGAAGAAGCTGCCCAGAAGAATATTGCCCTCAAGAAGATTCGGGAACTGGAATCCCAGATTTCTGAACTCCAGGAAGATCTAGAATCTGAGCGAGCTTCTAGGAACAAGGCTGAGAAACTGAAGCGGGATCTTGGAGAAGAGCTGGAGGCCCTGAAAACTGAGCTGGAGGACACTCTGGACTCCACAGCTGCCCAGCAGGAGTTGAGGTGTGCCCGGGGCTGACCGGCTGAGTCACCAAGGATGGGGGGAGGACATGTGGTAGGGGATCCCTAGACGGGGTCAAACACCGCTAGATGGGGAACAGACACATGGCTGCCTCAGAGAATGTGGACGTTGTGGCTCCTCAGCACCTTCTGTTGAAGAACCCAGTTCCATGTCTGGGGTGAGACACTTGGGCTGTATGGCTGCAAGGCATAGAGGACTTGATAAGCCTCTGCCTGCTTGGGCTACAGGGCCCGAGGAAGGAGGTAGTGGTAGAGAAGCTGTCTATGCCTGGTCAGCACAGAACCCAGGGTCCGGGGTCAGCGTCGCTCCAGGGTCCTCAGCCTCCATTCCAAAGACATTTCTCTGTCTAGGTCCAAACGCGAGCAGGAAGTGAACATCCTGAAGAAGACCCTTGAGGAAGAGGCAAAGACCCATGAGGCCCAGATACAGGAGATGAGGCAGAAGCACTCGCAGGCCGTGGAGGAGCTGGCTGAGCAGCTGGAGCAGACAAAGCGGGTAAATTCCCCAGTGTCGGGAGTTGGGCTGCTTCTGCCCTGGGGGCCTCGCAGTGACTGACCCCCACTCTGGACCTTGCTGCCTCTAATCTAAGCCTGCAAAACAGCACTCCAGCTGGTAGCTAGAGAAACCTGTGCAAATAAGTACCCTCATGCCACCGTTTCCTGTCTGTAAAGAAAAATGATAGGTTGACTCATCTGATTCTGTGAACTTGACTTGATGTTGCATGTAAAGCATTTAGATAATAAGGCCTTAATAAGTCATTGTTGCTGAAATACTGTTGTCTATTCACCAGTCTGCCAGAATAGAAAGCTTCCAGGAACTGAGCTGACCCAGAACTGTCGGAGGGCCTTAGTGGGTCCCTTTCCTGATGTAGGAGGGCTCTCTTGAACACTCATAGCTTGTCATCAGCTGGCATCTTACTGAAAATGCAGGCAGGACTGTCCCTCCAGCTGGCCTCTTGGCCAGACAGTGTGGCTGGACAGCATCTTTACAGGACAGCTTCTGCCTGCTGGCCTCGGGCTCACCGTCACTGTTGGTGGCCTCTTAGAGCCCTCAAGGGTTCTTGCATGTGGTGCCTGTAAAACATGTGTAGAAACATACCCTGTCCATTTGTCTCCCTGTGGCCTTTGCCCATGCAGTGTATAGAGTCTGGCCTGTTCCTTAGTGTTGCTGTCACCCAGAGTGGCTTTGTTTGCAGTCTCTCAGCATCCATCTTCACTGTCTTGGGGTCTAGCTTACTCTGGAACTAGCTCTAGCTAAGCTCATTTGGTGTAGAAGGATTGTTGCATTTATTTTGTAGGATCCGCTTCCATATTCTTTTAAATAATGTTCTGTTAGAATTGCACTTGTCTTTAAATACTGCTAAACTCGGACCATTACAACAGAACATCATACTAAAATATTCCTTCCATCCAGGGAGGGAGGTTGGGCTGGATTATTCCTGAAGATAGGAGGATTTATCTCTCACCTCCCTCAGAGAGAGACAAGTGCCTTACTCAACTGTTGCTTTTGCTGTAAGGCAGTATTTCTGGAGCTAGGGGTGGGACTCTTCCACCATGGTTCGGGAGACTAGGTGCATACCAGGGTCCAGATGCCCACTTACCTTCTTGCTGCCTCCCCCAGGCGAAAGCCACCGTTGAGAAGGCAAAGCAGACCCTGGAGAGCGAGCGGGGAGAGTTGGCCAACGAAGTGAAGGCCCTGCTGCAGGGCAAGGGTGACTCGGAGCACAAGCGCAAGAAGGTGGAGGCCCAGCTGCAGGAGCTGCAGGTCAAGTTCAACGAGGGAGAGCGTGTGCGCACGGAGCTGGCTGACAAGGTCACCAAGCTGCAGGTAAGGCTACTGCTGGAGCCCTGGCCTAGACATGGGGGTCTTCACCACAAACTGAGTCATGGCCCAGATCCAGGTGTGTTACCCCACGCCCTCCCCCCATGCTAGCTCCTCAGCCCAGCTCTTGTGGTTCGGCTTGTGACTCAGGACCATTCTGTGACAGCAGTAATGGCTGGGCTCACGATCCTTGCTGCTCCCTTCCCCATGTAGGTTGAACTGGACAATGTGACCGGACTCCTCAACCAGTCTGACAGCAAGTCCAGCAAGCTCACTAAGGACTTCTCTGCTCTGGAGTCCCAGCTGCAGGACACTCAGGTAAGAACGGTGAAGTTGGCTCCTCCTAGGAGGGCCCGTGGCAGGCCCACTAGGCCTTAGCTGACAGATATCTGGGCCTCCATCATATAGTGCATCTCTTCATCCATCCCACTCCTACCTCTCCCAAGATCCTCCCAGCTCCCACTAGTCTATATGGGACCGTCCACTGAGCCAGGGCTGCGGCTCTAAGGTCTGGCCCTGCTCTCCTGAGCATTGCACTGCATCCTTGTCTGGAGTAGGAGCTGCTGCAGGAGGAGACCCGGCAGAAGCTGAGTCTGAGCACCAAGCTGAAGCAGATGGAGGATGAGAAGAACTCCTTCAAGGAGCAGCTAGAGGAGGAAGAAGAAGCCAAGCACAACCTGGAAAAGCAGATTGCCACCCTCCATGCCCAGGTATGATGCCCTCTGCACAGAAGCATTTTCTTGTTCTTGTGTGGAAGAGGGAAGCTGTACGTATGTCTGTGTGTGTGTGTGTCTGTCTGAGTTTGTGTGTGATTTGTCCATAACAGAGGAGTTGCCTCCATAGTCCCCCATCATGTGTAGCAAGCCAGCCCCGCATGTCCAGCATACAGTGTGTCCTTATTCCCTGCTCCTACCTAGGTGACTGACATGAAGAAGAGGATGGAGGATGGTGTGGGGTGCCTGGAAACTGCAGAGGAAGCTAAACGGAAGCTTCAGAAGGACCTGGAAGGTCTGAGCCAGCGGCACGAGGAGAAGGTGGCCGCCTATGACAAGTTGGAGAAGACCAAGACACGGCTGCAGCAGGAGCTGGACGACCTGCTTGTGGACCTGGACCACCAACGACAGAGTGTGTCTAACCTGGAGAAGAAGCAGAAGAAGTTTGACCAGGTTGGTGCATCAGCTCAGCCTCTTCACCACCCTCCTCCCAGCACCCCAGCTTAGGACAGAGGCTGCAGTGACACCAGCAAAGCCTGCCAGGAAGCTTTGTGGGCTGGAGGCGCGTGTGTGTGGCCCTCAGTCTCCAGCTTGCAAGGGGCCTGGGAAGAAAGTGACAGAAGGAGGGTGCTTCATGTGATGGTTGTAGAAGTGGGTTTTGTGTTTTTTGATGCATCCAGCTCTGTCCCTCGTTCCAACTATCTGAGGCAGTTAAGGAAATACAGACTCTACGTGCAGACAGAGTAATACAGTAAGAAATTCAGTAATCGGCAAGTGACTGTCAAATCCTGCACAGCACCTTTTTGTAGATAAGGTTTTGTTGAATTCAGTCATACTCGTTCACTTGCATGTGCCTCTGGCATGTAAACATAGTCACTCTGTGTTGTAGGAGCCTTGCTGAATGATTGCTAAAGACTGTATGATCTACAAGCACCAAGCAACATACTCTCTGGCCCTTTATGAAAAAGGTTCCCACCCCAAAGAGTAGTGAGGAGTGGGGCAAAGCAAGTAGGAAGTAGGAGAGCGTAGAGCCAGCATGGTCCATGCGAAGAGCAGACCCATAAGGGTGGAAGCCATCCTTGGAGGAAGACTGCACACAGGATTCAGACTCCTAAGCAGTGCTTTTATGAAGAAGGATTAACTGTTGATTGTCCTGGAGAACCAGAGTGTTTCTAGGTTCTGAGTGTTTGGTTGGGTATGCTTGTTTCCTGAGTTCTCAAAGGGGCATTGTATAATATAAAGGATTGTTACCAATCAGTGATAAAAATTAAACTGATGCTCAAACATAATGGCAAAGCAATGCCTTTGTCTGGCTGGAGACACTGGACGGTGCAGCTCTGGGTCTGCTTGTCTTGGTGCTTGTGGTAGTTCTCAGCCTTCACCCCATGGTACCCTCCTCTTTCCCAGCTCCTGGCTGAGGAGAAGACCATCTCTGCCAAGTATGCAGAGGAGCGTGACCGGGCTGAGGCAGAGGCCCGAGAGAAGGAGACTAAGGCACTGTCTTTGGCCCGGGCTCTGGAGGAGGCCATGGAGCAGAAGGCAGAGCTGGAGCGGCTCAACAAGCAGTTCCGCACAGAGATGGAGGATCTCATGAGCTCCAAGGATGACGTGGGCAAGAGCGTGAGTGCTGGGCCTGTGGCATGCCTCGAGAAGACCTTGAGTGTGGATATCATGTGGGAGTGTGTGTGCAATGAGTCCAGAGCCTCGGGTGTCTGGCTGACTCAGGCTCTCGGGTGCAGGTCCATGAGCTGGAGAAATCCAAGAGAGCCCTGGAGCAGCAGGTGGAGGAGATGAAGACCCAGCTTGAGGAACTGGAGGACGAGCTGCAGGCCACAGAGGATGCCAAACTGCGGCTGGAAGTGAACCTGCAGGCCATGAAGGCCCAGTTTGAGAGGGATCTGCAGGGCCGCGATGAGCAGAGCGAGGAAAAGAAGAAGCAGCTGGTCAGACAGGTGTGTATGTCCTATCCCTGTCCTGTCCCTCTCACAGTCCTCCTACCCCATTCAGTTTCTTTTTTTTTCTTTCTTTTTTTTTGGGGGGGCGGGGTACAGTCGTGGGGCCTGAACTCTGGTCCTGGGCACTGTCCCTCAGCTCTTCAGCTCAAGGCTAGTGCTCTACCACTTGAGCCACGGCGCCACTTCCTGCTTTTTTCTTTTTGCTTATGTGGTGCTGAGGAATCAAACCCAGGGCCTCAGGCATACAAAGCAAGCGCTCTACCACTGAGCCACCTTCCCAGCCCCCACATTGAGCTTCTAACAGAACTCTTTCCTTGCTCCACCCAGGTTGTATAGGCTCCTGGATTCCCTTCTGTGCCCTTGCTTCCCAGTCTTCCCCTTCCTACCTCGGGGCCCAGTGACTCATTCTGAGTTTTGATAGTAATCCTCAATGGCCTTGGAGGCTTAATGCTCCCACAGGGCCGACCTGGGCTCATGGCTGAAGTGAGCTCCACATGTGGCCAGCCTCTGGACCTGTCACTGTTTCCCAGGTGCGGGAGATGGAGGCTGAGCTGGAGGATGAGAAGAAGCAGCGCTCCATGGCAGTGGCCGCTCGGAAGAAGCTGGAGATGGACTTGAAGGATCTAGAGGCTCATATCGACACAGCCAACAAGAACCGGGAAGAAGCCATCAAGCAACTGCGGAAGCTGCAGGTGAGGCCAGGCTGGGCCAGTCAGGGCTCAGTACTGAGGCTGCTGGCTGGACACTGGGGAGGCCGCTGAAGGCTGGGGATTCTGACCTTTCCTGCCTGAGCAAGGTCACAGGTGCTTGTAGCCCATCTCACAAATGGAAACTAGAAGCGTGAAAATAGTCCAAAAGCAAAACTCAAGTGAGATCAGTAATGGAGTATAGTAGACAAAGTACAAGTGGAGACTTGCAGGAGGGTCATGGGAGGTCAGTTAATCAGACTCTTTGAAGACCCCGTGCAGGGCAGGAAAACGGTCTGACCTGGTACAGACCAGAGTGCGGGGCACGTATGTGGGGAATTTTCATCTCACCAATAATTAGAGAGCAAAACAACTCTGAGTTGCCTGGTATGACAACCAAAAGAATACATTTAAAATGCACTGTTGGTGAGACTGGGACACAGATCCTGTGATCGCCAGTATGATCTGACTGTGTGCCAGGACCACACCCATGGGGTTGGGGCATCCCAGTGTGGGAGTGATTTGTAGAAGAGTTTTAAAAAATGCTATTTGACAGAGCAGGAGAATGACAGTGAAACATATTTCTGCCTTGTAACTGGGCACACTTGGGTGCTGGCTCTGAGTCATGGGTGTACATTGGGTGGTGCTCGAGCACCAGACCCAAGTCAACAAAGTTATAGGACGTAAGACGGGACTGTAGCTCGGGCTAGTACACAGTGAGGCACCGCTGTGGGAAGCAGCAGGCTTTGTGTATCCCAACACCTAGCAAAGGATCCTAGCAAGCAAAGGCATGTGAAGTTGATGAGGGGTATAGTGCTATTTTTTTCTTAGATACTCTTCTGCTCTCTTACAGTTAGTTGGTTAATTGAACATGGTCCCTGTAAGAAATGTAGGGGTGAGCAGGCAGACTGAGGGGGGTCACGTCAATCTCTCCTCCCCTCCCAGGCCCAGATGAAGGACTGCATGAGGGAGCTCGAGGACACCCGGGCCTCTCGTGAGGAGATCCTGGCGCAGGCCAAGGAGAATGAGAAGAAACTCAAGAGCATGGAGGCCGAGATGATGCAGCTGCAGGAGGTGGGCTGGCCCTGAGGGGACATGTGCGGTGACTGCCGTCTGGCCTGCAGAGGGCAGCCCAGCATCTTCACTTGCCAGCCAGCTAGCAGGGAGGGGGAAGGGAGCACTGGAAACAGACTGAGAAAATTACAGGATGAGCTTGGTGTGGTCCCTGTTTTATAGAAGGGTTCCCGACTAGAGCCAACCTTCCTGGTATGGTATACAGTGGTGCGATGTGCTGTGTGTGTATGGCTTGGTGAGTCAGAACAGAGAGGAAAGGAGGAGAGGCTAGAGACGAGATATAGCTCTTTAACTAGCTCTTGCCTCCTAAGTGAAATGGTGTCCATTTGGTCCTGTAACCTTGTGCAGTCTGAGGCTTGGTGCTGATCACCCCCTCCTGCTGTGGATTGTGTCTGGCAAGAGGGACTTGAATGTCCCCTTGGCTGCTGTGTTGTTCACACATGCGTGCACCATGCCCAGAGGGCGTCCTGCAGTGTGCCGTTACTGACTCCACTTTGCTCATTTTTATAGCCAGCCTCCTCTGTTCTCCTGCCATAGCCTGGGGTGATCTCACCCTCCACTGTCACATGTGCCCATCCTCACATCCGTCTCATCCCCTCCCAACCTCTGGTCTACCCAGCATGCTCAGGACCAGCACTGAGTACGTGTCCACGTGGCCTCCCCTGCTAGACCACACTCTTTATTTTTATCCTGGGCACCTGGCTCTATTCCCAGCACTTTACATGTAGGAGTTTTGTGTACACATAGTGTTAAGCTAGTTCCTCAGAGAGAGGAGCCTGCCCTGCAGAAGAGGAAAGGAGAGTGCCGGGAGCTCTGGGAGGGTATGTGTTGAAGGCTTTGGTGTCACTGGATGGTCACACTCTGGTCCTTGTGATAGGAACTGGCAGCTGCCGAGCGTGCCAAGCGCCAGGCCCAGCAGGAGCGGGATGAGCTGGCTGACGAGATTGCCAACAGCAGTGGCAAAGGGTGAGCCAGGGGAGATTGGCACAGATTGAGAAGAGAGTCCGGGAGGGTGTCCCCCATGCTGCCCACAGGCCCTCACTTCCCTTGCCCTCCACAGAGCCTTAGCGGTAGAGGAGAAACGGCGGCTAGAGGCCCGCATTGCCCAGCTGGAGGAGGAGCTGGAGGAGGAGCAGGGCAACACAGAGCTGCTCAACGACCGTCTGAAGAAGGCCAACCTGCAGGTGGGTGCCAGGACTACCAGCCATCCACCATCACTGGGCTCTGAGCTCCCTGTGAGGAGGGAGGTGGCAGCTGGCAGAGCTTCCAGTTTGAGCCCCAGACTGCTCCTGGGAAATGTCCCAGTGCCTGGGTCTCCTTGTGATTTCTCTGTTGGGTATCAGGAAGTATGTGGATTCTGTTCATGTGTAGTTCCCTTCCCGGAAGAGCTGAGATCTTGGACCACAGGGCCTGGGATCCTGGGGCCTGCCTTCCTTGGGTTCACTGGCTCTCTTTCCTGCA
Source organism: Dipodomys spectabilis (assembly GCF_019054845.1). Lineage (NCBI taxonomy): Eukaryota > Metazoa > Chordata > Mammalia > Rodentia > Heteromyidae > Dipodomys > Dipodomys spectabilis. The sequence continues at coordinate 19,455,680 of NW_024870840.1, read as the reverse complement.
GATCGACCAGATCAACACTGACCTGAACCTGGAGCGCAGCCATGCCCAAAAGAACGAGAATGCAAGGCAACAGCTGGAGCGTCAGAACAAGGAGCTCAAGGTCAAGCTGCAAGAGATGGAGAGCACTGTCAAGTCCAAGTACAAGGCGTCCATCACTGCCCTCGAGGCCAAGATCGCACAGCTGGAAGAGCAGCTGGACAATGAGACCAAGTATGTGTGCACCCCTCACCCCACAGCGAGCAGGTGCACAGTGGCTTGTGTGCTCCTGAGAATAATCACAGGTTGAGTTGGAACCATCTCTGTCTCCCTAGGTCCCAAAGGCCACCTTCTTGCAGGGTTCTCTTTCTTTTCTCCCAGGGCCCATATATTAAGGCTCCTTTGGCATTTGTCCTTGAGCGTTGAAGTAGATGAGTGTGGGGTCAGTTGTCTGTGGGCTCAGCAAGACTGAAGCCTCTTTGGAGATAGTGGGAGATAACATAGTGCTCCAAGCCTCAGTGTCTCCACTTCTAGGCTACTTGTACACTCTTTGAATATGTATCCTAAGACCCAAGCACCTAGTAGGTCTCCAGGAAAGATGGGTACCTTAGCAAGGGCCTCTTGGGGGGATAGATGCCAGTGGGGCTCAGGAAGGTCCAGGAGTGGTATGTACCCTCCTCCATTGGGTCTGGTGGAAAAGGTCCCTGCTGAGCCACCGTGTCCATCTCATACAGGGAGCGCCAGGCAGCCTCCAAGCAGGTGCGTCGGGCGGAGAAGAGGCTAAAGGATGTGTTGCTGCAGGTGGATGATGAGCGGAGGAACGCAGAGCAGTACAAGGACCAGGTTTGTGCCCGGGCAGAGCCCTGTGGCTGGGAAGGCCATGCGCCGAAGGCCCCTAACCAGGGCCACTGCCCACGTGTCCCCACAGGCTGACAAGGCATCCACCCGGCTGAAGCAGCTCAAGCGGCAGCTGGAGGAGGCAGAGGAGGAGGCCCAGAGGGCCAATGCCTCTCGCCGGAAGCTGCAGCGTGAGCTGGAGGATGCCACCGAGACTGCCGATGCCATGAACCGTGAGGTCAGCTCCCTGAAGAACAAGTTGAGGTGAGCCCCCAGACCCTGCCTCTTTCTCCTTTCCGAAGCTAGTTTGTTCTGAGGAGTGCCGTGGTCTGAGGAGCACCATCTCCCTCCTTACTTACTTGGTCCTGTTTTTCACAAGGTGTAGTGGTGTGAGGTAACAGAATAAGAAGGACCTATCACAGAGTGACCCATCTGGTCCTTCATGGGCCTCTTGCCTCTGGGGTGTTGGGAATACACAGAAACTGGGAATTCCTAGCCTGTTTGGTGGGATTTTTGGACTAGAAGTTGCCAGAGGCTACTTGGTCTGAATCCCCGCACATGTTAGATACCTAGGAAATACCTGTGGAGTGAAAGCTAGTATCACCATACTGTACCTGTGAACCTTAGGGCCCATGTACAGTCCTCAGGAGGACTTCATTCAAAAGTATCAAGTGAGCTGGGTGTGGTGGTTTCACTTCTGTAGTCCCAGCACTTCAGTGATAAGAAGAAGGAGGACAAGTTCAAGTCTAGCCTGACCTACATAGTGAGGTGTCCTGTCTTAGAAAACAATCCAAAAGCTGGGTACCTGTTATCCTAGCTACTCAGGAAGCTGAGATCTGAGGATTGCAGTTTGAAGCCAACCCAAGCAAGAAAGTCCATATGACTCTTACCTCCATTAAACTAACCAAAAAAAGTTGGAAATGGAGCTGTGATTCAGTTGGTAGAACCTTGAGCAAAAGAAGCTCAGCAACAGCACCCAGGCCCTGAGTTCAAGCTTGGGACAGAAACAAAAACAAAAACAATAATGTTTTGTGTTATAGCTGAGGTCTTACGTGAGATTCACATATTTTTTTCCCTCCTGTCAAGAAGGAGATATATATATTAAAGCATAAAAGCAACAAGGTTAGACTTTAGTATTTCATGTCTGTTTTCTTCTATATGTTCAGAAAATGGCATGTGTAAACTGCTCCTTCTCTCTTGGTCCACCTGGGTTGGTTGTTTGGTTGGTTTTATATTCTGGGGATAGAGCCCCGATTTTTTTCTTGCATAACTGGTCAGGCCATGCCCAATCCTCTGTTTTTAGTCAGACCAGCTTTCCTGACCCCATCTTGCCCCACTGCTGTGCATTAAGATGGCAGACGTGTAAATGGTCAAAGGTTGCTTTGCATACCAGCTTCTAGTCCTCCTGTGTACCTACGTGGGGGCTCCTGAGCCCCTTATCACTTCTCCCTGGCAGAGCGAGTTGGTGCAGGTTTCCATCTAAAGATTGCCTTGTAATGTGTGCATGCGCTGCTGCCCTCCTTCCACTGGCCTCGCTGACGCTCTGCCTCTGCCCCCAGGCGTGGCGACTTGCCCTTTGTTGTGCCTCGACGGCTGGCCAGGAAAGGCACTGGTGACTGCTCGGACGAGGAGGTGGACGGCAAAGCAGATGGGGCTGAGGCAAAGCCTGCTGAGTAGGCCAGTTCTCCTCCTGTTGCCCAAGATGGACGGACAGATGTCGCCACCTCCCCTTCCCCCTCCGCCCCCTGGTACCTTCACCTCCCCTCCCCCAGGCCTTGTCCAGGCATTGGCTTCCCTACGCAGCCCCCCAGCTCCCTTCCTACCCTCCAAAAATCTGATACCAAAGAGTCTGGGCCAGGCCCAGGGAAAGAGTGACCAGCAGGTCTCACCCCTCTGTCTGAACGCACAGGTGGTGGGCAAGGAGGGCGGCCACCGGGGCGGGCACGAGAGTTTTCTATGAATCTATTTTTCTTCAGACTAAGGAGTTTTCATAGCCCAACCCCCCTGAAGTTGTCACCTTCCCCCACCTCTGCCATCAGCTCCCCCCTCCTCCTCCCTCCTCTGCTGTCGGCAATCACACATGGTGACCTCACACCCCTGGCCCTGAGTGGTCAGGAAGGAGCAGGCCCAGGACTCCACCTCTGTGCAGGGCACAGAAGGCTGGGGGCAAGCAGGAGGGGCGCTCACCGCCTCTGTGCTGTGCTGTGCAGTGCAGCGCCGTGCCTCTGCCCTTCCCGATTCTACAACGTCTCAAGTGCAATGCCTCCCGCTTGCCAGCCTGCCCTGCCATAGCAAGGCTTCGAGGCCACGCTGATAGGCCAACAGGGCCTCTCCCAATACTCTTGGGGACCAAATATATTTAATGGTTAAGGGACTTGTCCCAAGTCTAGCAGCCAGAGCATCAGAGGGCTGGTGGCCCTCCATGCGATCTTGTGCCTCTTCCAGGACAGGGCCCAGGGCATCTGATCTGCAGCCTATCTCAGTGCGGTTTAAAACCTGTCATAAGCACCGATAACTTTTGAGAGAAAAACAAAGTTTTCTTTTCTTCCCTCTTGTAATAAATGATGCATTTCTGAGTCTCTATCACTGCCTTTCCTTTGGAACATGTTAGAAGAGTGGTTGTCCTACACTGGTGCACACTGGTTCTGAATTGACTTCTGTTCCTAACTGTTTTGTATATGCTGCATTTAGACTTACTCCTGGCAAGAAGGCATTTTTGCTTTTTTTTTTTTTTTTTTTTTTTTACAAAAAACAGAAACAAACTCAGCAAATCCTGAGCTATATAAAAGCTGCACGCCTAAAGAGCTCTGAATTCAGGTCTCAGTTGCTGTCACGAAGGAGCGCATGGACCTCCCACCCGCCCCCTTTTTATATAAGAAAGTGCCTTAGCGTGTGCTGCAGCTGTCACCACTACATAAGCTGGTTTACAGATGTTTCCACTGAGCGTCACAATAAACAGTACTATGTGTTAGGAACTGGATCCGTGTCTGTGTCCATCTGCCGCGCCGCACACCCCGGGGGACTTGAACTTAATTTTCTGTATCAGAGTTTGAATGGTGAGGGCTGAGTCATTGCCCTGAAGTCCCCAGGGCTCTCGGCCCCCACTCCATGCTGGCCAGGGCAGGGAGGTGTCTAGATGGAGTGGTCATAACCTCTCCTTCCCCACGCAGGATCATCTTAGGATATGGAGCTGATAGAAGTAGGGAAGGCTTCATTTCTGGAAAGGCAGCAGCACCAAGGGGCAGCAGTAAGACTTAAAGGAGGGGGCTCTGTGCACACAGCTCTTTGTTCACTAAATGTCAGCATGGTGGTGGATGGAGCCCAGTGAGGAGAAGCAGGGTAAACATTAAGTATATGTGTCTTGAAGCCACAAGTCTGTGTTTCTTTCCTCTTTCCCCCTCTGCATCATTTGAGTCTTTCTGACATGAACCTTCATCCCTGGTATTTTCAGATTTCGGTACTGGACTGGGTGTCCACATTGGCCCCTCGGGAGTTGGCAGTGCCCAGAGCTGCCTGACTGCCTCCCCCTCCATGCAGAAGCTGGGGAGCCCTAACTGAAAACCCAAGGTCCAGAGTCCTCGCCTGTCACCGTTGTCCTGCTCCCTCGCCGTCCTCCGACGGTCACAGCTTCCTCCTGTGGATCTCTCCTGTCTCCTAGGCATCTTTCTTTTTTATTTTTTAAAAATTAAGCTGGGTGCCGGTGGCTCACTCCTGTAATCCTAGCTACTCAGGAGGCTGAGATCTGAGGATCATGGTTCAAAGCCAGCTCGGGCAGGAATGTCTATCTGTGAGACTCTTATCTCCAATAAACCACCAGAAAACTGGAAGTGGCACTGTGGCTTTAATGGTAGAGTGCTAGCCTTGAGCTAATGAGCTGAGGGACAGCGCCCAGGCCCAGAGTTAAGCCCCATGACTGACAAATTATTATAAGGTTATGTATGGAGGAGTTACAGTTACATAAGTCAGGTAATGAGTACATTACTTTTGGGACAATGTCACCCCTTCCCTCATTCACAGTTTTTCCTCCCACCTTCCACCCACAAGTTGTATAGTTCATTTTCAACATATCACCTAGTAAGTACACTGCTGCATTTGTTCACCCTTTGTCCCTTCATTTCTGTGCCTCCCTCAACCCTCCCAGAGACAGATAAATGCCAAAAAAAAAAAAAGATAAAAAATAACAAAACCTCTTAATTTCCTGGAGTTCATTTTGATATTTTTTTTATATGATCATAGGCTCCTTTGTGATCCTCCCCTAAGAATATCCTCCTTTGGTCTCACTGTATGAATGTCTAGAGTCCTGTGTAATTTATCATGTTCCAGGATACTTTAGGTCTAGTGCCTTTGTATGAGAGAAAACAAGCTAGTTATTTTGAGCTTGGCTCACCTCATTTAACATGTTTGTTCTAGATCCATCCATTTCCCTGCAAATGACATACTGTTCTTTGTAATGGCTGTGTAAATTCCATTGTGTATACGTACAACATTTTTTGGATTCACTCATCTATTACAGGGCATCAAGCTGTTTGCATAACTTGGCTATTGTGAATAGTGCAGCAGTGAACATGTATGTACAAGTGTCTTTACAGTATCCTGGCTTGTGATGTGGGTAGATGCCCAGGAGTGGTATGGTTGGATTGTAGGGAAGGTCTTTGTTCATTTTTTTTTGAGGAACCTCCAGACTGCTGTCCAGAGTGGTTATTGTACAAGTTTACATTCCCACCGATCGTGCAAGAGGGTTCTTTCCCCCCCCCACATCCCCACCATTTGTCTGAATTAGTCTTTCCTATACTGCTTGTGTAGTTCGTGTTCTGTCATATATCAAAATATTTAAGGATAGGAAAATTACAAAGCAAAGACAGTTGTGTAGCTTGTAGTTTTGGAAGCCGAAAACCCAAAGGACACAGTGTGTGTTCTGGTGAGGCTCCCTGAAAGCATCAAGGTGAGACTGGTACCACAGCAACAGTGTGCGTGTGAAGGAGTGGTCACAGAGGAACCAGAAGCTGGAGCACCATGGAGGGAGGAGGCAGCTTCTGACCTCCCACTAGGCCCCACCTCTGAACTCTGGGCCTGGGCGCTGCCCCTCAGCTCTTCAGCTCAAGGCTAGCGCTCTACCACTTGAGCCACAGCGCCACTTCTGGTTTTCTGGTGGTTTATTGGAGACAGACATTCTTGCCTGGGCTGGCTTTGAACCGAGATCCTCAGATCTCAGCCTCCTGAGTAGCTAGGATTACAGGTGTGAGCGCCCGGCATGGCTCCACCTCTTAAAGGTCCCACCACCTCACAACTTGGCCACACTGAGGACCAAGTTTCCAAAACACATGTCATAAACCACAGCCCTGCTACCCACTACATGCTCCACTCTGCTCCTCTTCACTTGCCCACTAAACAGTGACACTGGTCTTTGATTGGAGGTATTACAAGCATCCTCTACTATGTCTTTTCTCCAATCCCAAATAATTCAGAATCCTGCAGTCAGATTATAGTTGTGAACCCCAAATGCAAATTTTCTCCATTCTTTATCTTTGACTCTGGGAGTGACAAAGACCTTTGGCAAAATGTTCAGTGAACAGCACCATGGCAGGTAAAAAGTACAGATGACAGAATCAGTGTGCCAGCTGTGGGCACTTAAGAGACAAGACGGTTGTAGGACCTGGCCTATGAGCTCTGCAGTCTGTAGCGGAAGTTTTGGATAATAAGAAGGCTTTAGTTTCCTAGTAAGTCTGCTGCAGTGGAGATCTGAGAGATGAGCACCAAAAGGCTATAATTTTTGGAGAATAAGCTTTAAGCAGAAACCATGTTTTATTTTGTACTTTCAGATGATGCCATGGGTTTTCTGGATTGGTGAATACAGGAGAGATGGGTAGGCCTGGGGATGTAGCTTAGTGATAGAATGCTTGTTTAGCATGCGCATGGCCTCAGGTTCCATCCCCTGATCTGGGTGGTAGAGGGGTTGGTGTGTCTTCTGAAGACACCAGTCCTTTGGATAAGGGCCCTATACATGTAACCCACTTCCTCAAAGGCTTATCTCCAAATATAGTCACTGGGGGTAAGTGCTTTTGCTACAGGACAGTAAACATGAAGCCTTGATTTCTTCCATAAATGCACTTAGGGGCAGATAAATGCATAACTCCATAGGTACCATTAAGGGGAATTTAATTAAGCCTGATACAGGTGGCTCATGCCTGTAATCCTAGCTACTCTGGAGGCTGAGATCAAGGATTGTGGTCCAAAGCCAGCCCAGGCAGGAAATTCCATGAGACTCATCTCCAGTTAATCACCAGAAAACCAAAAGTGGTGCTGTGGTGCAAAGTGGTAGAGCACTAGCCTTGAGCAAAAGAGCTCAGGGAAGTCGGGCGCTGGTGGCTCACGCCTGTAATCCTAGCTACTCAGGAGGCTGAGATCTGAGGATCGCGGTTCAAAGCCAGCCCGGGCAGGAAAGACCGTGAGACTCCTATCTCCAATAAACCACTAGAAAACCGGAAGTGGCGCTGTAGCTCAAGTGGTAGAGCACTCACCTTGAGCTGAAGAGCTGAGGGACAGCGCCCAGGCCCAGAGTTCAAGCCCCACGACCGACCAAAAAAAAAAAAAAAAGAGCTCAGGGACAGCACCCAGGCCCTGAGTTCAACCCATGACAAACATCCCTCCCCCCCAAAGGAATTTTATCTTGCTGAGCAAACTGAATAGCTTATCAGGATATGATATCCATTAATCTGGCAGGTGGAATATGTATCAGTAGTTTTTGATGGTCACAAGGTAGGGAATTAGGTAGGGTCTTGGAGTGGTCCTCAAGCAAGATCTATGGGCTGTCTCATAAGTGGCTACTGAAACCATAGTCTTTGTTCTATCTGCCTGCTGTAATTTCACACGTTGATTTAAGGGACACAATTCAGGCCATACAATGATTAGTCCATCAAAAGTACCCCATAAAATAAATGTTCAGAACTTACCATCTGTCCCTACCCCCTTTACTCCGTGCCTTCTATTCTTTATCACACTGACCTTTAAATAGAGGACAGAAGACTCACTGAGTGTGACATTGTGCATATCATGGACAGCCTGAGCCCAGAGAATGTGCAGCATGAGAGGTGTTCATGGTTGAGGCTAAGTTGTCCAGGTAACCCCAGTTACCTGGGACTTAACCTGCCTGCTTTTTGTTCTTTCACTCCTACCCTATTAGATAGTGCTACCCTCAGTTAGTGTGCACCTTCTTCCTCAGTTCACTGACCGAAATGCCAGTCATCTCTGGTAAAACTCTGTGAGGCACACACATAATTACTCTTACCAAGTCTCCAGGTGCATCTCCAACAGTCAAGATGACAACTCAGATGAACTGTCACAGGCCTTAATGACATCCTGCTCGTGGCTGACCTGCTGTCTCCTTTCCTCCCAGAGATGGATGCCTTCGGTTGCTAGTGCCTCTGGAGGTCATAAATGGTGTATTGACTAGTTCCCCAGGGTGGCTTGAAGATGCTAGAGTCTGAGGAAAATGACGGGGAGACAGGAAGGTGATGGACGACCCACCCAATCATTAGACCCTGGGAGAGGATTCACAAGGAAGGCAAGTGGGGTACATGGTGCCCAGCTGAGCAAATCAACATAGCTATGTGTCAGGGTTTAGATAAAGCTTAACCTGACTTTGGCCATCTTTTCTTCTTCTTTGTTCTAGTCCCTCGGACTTGAACTCAGAGCCTAGTCACTGTCCCTGAACACTGGACCACTGAGCCATAGCTCCACTTTTGACTTTTGTTTTTTTGAAGCTTAATTGGATATAAAAGTCTCTACAGGCTTAACTGTGCAGGCTGGCTTGAAACCATGATCCTCAGCTCTCAGCCTCCTGAGTAACTAGTATTACAAGGTGTGAGCCATCAGGACCCAGCAACTGTGGCCTAGTGGTCGGTCATGGGGCTTGAACTCTGGGCCTAGGCTCTGTCTCTCAGCTCTTCAGCTCAAGGCTAGTTTTCTACCACTTGAGCCACAGCGCCACTTCCAGTTTTCTGGTACTTTTTTGGAAATAAGATTTTCACAGACTTTTCCTGCCTGGGCTGGCTTTGAACCACAGTCCTTAGATTTCAGCCTTCTGAGTAGTTAGGATTACAAGTGTGAGCCGCCGGCACCCGGCTAACTGTGGCCATCTTGATCATAACTTCTGTGATTGCCCAAGAGCCTGCCTTGTTTTCCCTGCTTATTTTTCCAGCTCTCTGTAGATGAACAACACACCATCAAATAGACCGCGCTGGACCAGCAGGATGGGACCCCTTACGTTCACAGCCGTGATCATCTTCAGCTGTCTCTGTTTGACCGAGAAGGTGAATCTGACTGGGTCTGGGTGGGTCGAGCAATCTTTGAGTAGATGCTGGTCACCTCCTAGTCATCCCTAAGAGTCAGTCCTAAAGGACTTGGTCAGGTGTGGAAAAGAAGAGGGAGAAGCAGGGTAGGAGGGGAAAGGGCCAGGAGGAGAAGGATGCTGAGCCTCTGCCTTCCACCAGATGCTGCTGCTCTCCTCTAGAACCTTCCAAAGCAGTTCCAGAGCTGCTTTTCCATGGATTAGGATCCCCTAGTCAGGAAACCATTATGGCCCATGGATCAGAAGACTTTGATCAAGATCCAATATGGAGCTGCAGACATGCTGGGTGCCTTTTCTGTGGTGTTGCATGGTGAGCTGAGCTGTTCTATAGCTGATCTGTAGGCTCTCTGGAAGGATGGTCTCTGCTGGCATTCCTGGAGTCACCGACCTCTACTGCCCTCCCTTGTGTGGAGTCTACAGCCCCATCCTGGCTGATGCGCCCTGAGACTGTGGACTGTGGTCAGATGTCGCAGAGCTCCTCTTCCAGTGATTCTGCTTTCTGAACACCAGGTCCTCATCCTGGCAGGCAGGGTCACATTGATGGTTCTGCGTCACACTGTAAGTGTTCAGATTGACCAGCCAAAAGAGGGAAGAATTAGGAGGAAGGGAGTGTACAAAAGAAAACAGGAACAAGACTAAACCAAGAGCTTTCCTCTTTGGTGTCGAATGTCAGCAGGGCAAACTGGTTTGAGTCTCCTGACTCTCCTCTCTCCTCAGTTTCTCCAACTGAAAAATCATTGCTCACATTCCACCAGTGTGTGCCCTATTTGATATCAGTTTGTGAACCAGGAAATGCATTTAGATCTTTAGGAAGTGATTGATAATACAACCCCAAGAAATGGAGATGTGTATGTGCATTGCAGATTGTAGCATGTGGGCACTGTGTGGTCACCCACTGTCCCTACCTCAAAAACCAGGTGGTGGCCATGAAGCCCTCTGGATATCTGTCCTCTTGGAAGGGACACCTGGGTTTCTGGGGTCCAGTCCCACTTGGAACCCTTTCTGCGCTGTAGGTGGACAGCAATTCAGCTGTGTGACTTATCACCATGGGACTGAAGCCTGTAGTAGACTTTGTCCCCTTCCCTGGAGGTGCCATGGAGGGCTTCTGAGAGGAAGTTTCAGGCTGCATGGTAGAACGTTCATCCACAGCACCATCATGAACCTGAAGTATGCACCCAGGCTATGGGAGACTGGGCTGCTGCTGGTGGTGGGGAGGTGGGTGAAGTAGATTTTCCCCAGGGGAAGGGTGACAGGGGCTTCAAGTCTAGGAGCTGTGGGAGTGATCTGTAGAGGGCCCCGTGGTCTGTTGGTGGGTACAAGATCAGATATCTCCCAACCAACATGGGTTGGGCTGAAGCACCTGAAATGTCAGGTCAAGGTCCTACCTGAATAGGGAGGAGGGCGGGGGCTGAGGGTGGAGCCAATTAACACTACTATTTGTTGTGCTGGTTTCCTTAGTACTCAGTACTCAGGGCTTTCGATTTCCAGTTCCTGAGCATCGCTGACCTGGAGGAGGCCTTTGGTCCTAACTCAGGCGCACAGCGGAGGACTGGCTGCGCACAGCCTAGGACGGCAGGTCACATCCACACTCAGCTTGGGAAAGATCCGGTGGTAAGTTGGGGATGGTGTGACTCACCTGTCTCTTCAGTCTCTTAAGGCTTCTAGAAGAGAAGGGTCATTGTCCCATTTTATAGAAGAGCTTAGAGAGATTAGGCAATCAGCAAAAACAGGCCTGAATTGCACCCAGATTGGTTTCTTATTTCTGTCTTCCTGTTCCAGATGTCTTCTCAGGTCTTCCCTCTGTACCTACAAAGGCAAGGGAAACCGGGTCACAGAAGGCCCCAGGAAGCAGCTCAGGGGCAGGGCCAGGTGACCCCAGAGGAAGCAGGGGAGGTTGCTGTCACACCATGGGGGAATGAAGGATGTGAGGGAAGGCACAAGCCCTAGAACCCAACAGTCCTTTGGCCTGGTGCTGCTGCTGAGTCCCGATGGGGGCAAAGTAGTACTTTTAAGATCTAAGAAGGGCTGGGAAGGCGGCTCAGTGGTAGAGCGCTTGCCTTGCATGCCTGAGGCCCTGGGTTCGATTCCTCAGCACCACATAAGCAAAAAGAAAAAAGCCGGAAGTGGTGCTGTGTCTCAAGTGGTAGAGTGCTAGCCTTGAGCTGAAGAGCTGAGGGACAGCACCCAGGCCCAGAGTTCAGGCCCCATGACCGGATGCCGCCCCCGACCCCCCCCCCCCCAAAAAAAAAAGAGCTAAGGAACCCAGAGGTTCTCATCCAACCAGGCTGAGCACCTGCTCGGTGCCAGGCCCTGTGGAAAAAACCAAGGCCTGAGGAAGGGGGTGAGCTGCTGGTGTCCTAGGATCTCAGCAGATAGTGGGCAGACCTGAGCCTCCTGTCCACCTCTGGCATCTGCTGAGCCTGTGGGAGATGAAGGAACAAGACGGGGCTGTCCTGTAGGCCCAGATGGGAGAGTGACCTGGTCTGAGGACAAAGAAGGACACATTTCAGGACAGTGTGTCTGGCACTACCCTTGTTTGCAATCTTAAGCTCAAAAGGCCAAACTGTATGTGAGGTGTGGGGTGGAAATCTGTGTCTGGAGCTTCTGGATCATTGGGATCACTATGCATCCATTTTAGTGGAGAGGAGTGGAACTGAGGGGTGCTGTGCAGATCATGTCCCCTCTCTGAACCTGGGATTCCGCACCTCACAGATGGAGTTAGGACCCTGTGGGGCCCCTGGGCAGCTGTTGCTCATTTCTGGGGTCTGTTGGGGGTGTGTGTGGAGAAGCAGTAAGGGGGATCAGGCCTTGGGAAGTGGGGGAACTGGAAGGTGGGGGTTCTTTCTTAGGTCCTGGTAAGGCTTTATGGGGAGAAGGAGGTCCCAGCTTGCCAGTTCCAAGGGTACTGATATTTTGTGTCAACTGGTAAATAATTACATTAAATGATGGCCACTTGGGAATGTTTTAACCTTATATATAGGCCAACAGGACACACAGATGCACATGTACATATACACTCATGCAGGTGTACACACTCCTGCTACAGACAGGGCTCCAGGAATCCAAGCGTGCCTCTGTCATGTCACCCAGGCCTCCCCAGGGCTTCCCGCAGGCTGCTTCTCCTCCTTGTGTTGAAGGGCAGTGCGCTGTGCCCAGGCACTCCAGATTCTCGTTTCCTGTGTGTTCCTTTATGGTTGGATGCCAGTCCTTCCCCACTTTTTGGGGTCAAAAGCAACTCTGTCCTGAATTCTCACCTTACATACTGCTTTTCCTTGCAGACTTTTGCTTGGTTATCTATGGACTGGAGACTTTGGGGGAGTTGTTGGGCCACACCTAGGCCATGTTGACAAGCTGGCTGGCATCGCTGATTATTTTCTAGACTTCTGGAACCTTTGCACCCAGATAGGCTGCATAGATGGAGTACTAGCCACTGCTGGCCCTCCATGATAATTTTAAGTCTGGCCAACCTGCTAGTTCTTAACATGCATTTTTGTAAAAAGGAAAAGTTTGCGTTTCCTGCAGCAGCCAGGGCGGTGAGGACATGATTCCAGTTTCCCCACTACCCCCAAGAGGCCCCAGACAGCGTTAGGAGCACAAGGAGGATGAGGCCACAAGGGACAGGTTTGTGCCCTGGCCCTGGTAAACCTGAAGGAGGGGTTTTTCAGAGAGCCTAGCTCAAGCCCTGCAGTTCATCAGACTGTAGCTGGATCCTATGGTTTTAGATATCTTCTCAGGGCTGCAGGAAGGAGCTAGGAGGAAAAGAATGGAAATGCCCAGCTATCTGGCAGAATTGTCTGAAGCACATGAATCAGCACATGTCAGAAGCACATGAATCAGCAGTCATTAAGGTGATAGGGCAGCCTTGGTCCTATTGGTTGTTCCTCCAACAGAAAACAAACCAAATGGAATGGCTGAGCTAGCAGTAAGGGTGACGTTGGGCTATGTCTTTGGCCAGGGGAGGGTGTGAGTAGTTCTTGATTCCTCAGACCAATGTCTGGTTGTGCTGGGAGGGCCAAACTGTCCTGGTTGGGAATGGGCAGCAGTGTTAGGCTGCAGTGAAGATCAGCCTGGGTGCTGGGCAAGGGACTTGAACTTGGCTGTGGAAGTCATGAGACATTGTTCATGCTGTCTGAACCCTTCCCTTCTCTGCTCAAGGAAGAAGTCCTATATCCACAGGGAGGGAGAGGCCTTGCCAAGAATCCCTGTGCTTCCACATTTGGAGAACTGGGGCCGGCCTAGGAGAAGGTGGAGCTCCCCTCCGGGCTTGGTAATTGGTCAGAAGCAGGGCAGATCAGGTACCATCCATTCTTTCAGCACCTATTTGCCTTTTCACCAACAAACTTTGGGGGAAATGAGGTTGGGATGTAAGGAGGGCTCGCTCTGTGTCAGGGCCTGGGCAGAGTCAGAGGAAGAACTAGGGTGACCAGGAAGGATGAGACCTAGGGTGCAGACCCATTTATGAAAGTGGTTTCATCCAAGACCCCTGCTCTTTCTGCCTTCCCACCCTTCCAGTTGTCTGGGTTGGCTCATAGTCCTAATGTCTCGTGATTTCAAAATGCATTTCCTGCAGCCTTTGAAGCAGGAAGCAAAGGGGTGGATAGCCAGCTCCCCTGCCTCCCCTGTCCCCTGAAGCCCTAGTAGCAGTGCTTACTGGTGAAGACCAGGCTCCAGATCTAGCTACTTGGATATTCGAAGCCTAAGACAGGTGGCAGCTATAGAGAAAGGGGAGGTGAATGGTTAAGACACTGGGGCCCTGGACACCACTATGCTTTGCTGTAAGGTCAGGGAGATGGATATGGATATACCCAGGAATGACCAGAGATGCTGAGGCTGAAAAGGAGAAAGGAGCCTGCTGGGAGCCCAGCAGTCCCCTCCTGGGGACTTTCAGGGACATCTCACAGCTGCCTGGTTCCTTCCTTCTTCCCCACATGACAGCAGCTGTGTGCACCTCTACCCAGCCAGGCATCTTCAGAGTTCTCAGTGGAACCAGTCGAGTTGCTTATTCTTAAGGAGGAAGAAGGTGCGTTGTGCGGCTCTAGGGCCCTCATGGGAGGGTGCTAGAAAGAATTGTTTATAGGATGAAGGTGTAGTTGTGTGATTTAGAAGGGTTCTGTATTGTAGATAATAAATTCTACCCATGAATATTTCTATCAATCCTACTTAAAGATAGAAAAGATCAGAATGGGGGTAAAGCTGGGCTTGGTAAAGAATCAGCACTCATTCTTTGTAGCCAAGACAAGGTATCTCCATTTCTGTGATTTGAATAAAATATTCAAGGGCAGGTCATTTATAAAGAAAGAATAAAGTTTTGTGTATGTGTTTTTTTTTGTTGTTGTTGTTGTTGTTGGTCATGAGGTTTTAAGTCTGGGCTTGGGTGCTATCCTTGAGCTCTTCAGCTCAAGGTGAGTGTCTCTACTACTTGAACCACAGAGCCCCTTCAGGTTTTCTGGTGGCTTATTAGAGATTAGAATCTCATGGACTTTCCTGCGACGGACCAGTTCAGTTAGAGCACTGGGACCGACGGGACAGGGATCTCGGGATAGGTGGGCAAGGACCAACAGACACAGACTCAAAAGAGTTGCATCTGGGTGTATCTTTATTGAGGAGAATTAGCATTTTTATACAATCTGTGATTGCGACATATTCTTTATTTAAGCATGTAATCAATTTTTAAGAAAAGCATTAATGGGTTACATGGAAATTGATGACTATCCCACCAATTATTTAAGCTAAGTGGTACGAGACAAGTCTAGCACGTTGTTTAATACAATGCATCATCTATTCAGCCTTTTATGTTTAATAATTAACAAACCTAAGACAGGGATGTACTTATATTGTACTCTTTCTATTTTTTCTCATAAATTTTTAAGTCCCTTTGAAACCATCCTAAAAACCACTCCCAGGTTGAGTCAAGCATTCTCCGTTTTCTATGATTTTGATCGCAATATTTTTTCACATGAATTTCTGATTGTTATTTTAAACTATCTTGTTGTTGTTTTGCTAATAAACACCACAATGGTCTAGATCTACTACTCTTTGCATAAAATCTAATGAGTACCAAGATACTCTTTTTCCTTTTACATTAATCCATCTATTTCCTTCTTTATAAACTCCTGTATAAGGCAATGGTTCATCGATCAGTTCAGGAAATGTGATGTCACTAACTTTATATTTTGTGGGAAACTACCATCTATTCCCTATAACGGAAGCTGGACCAAACTTAGTCATAACTGTTGGGGGAAATCTTTCTTTTCCTTTTATTATCAGGGGTCCCTTTTTCTAGAACTCTCTGTGCTTCTGGGATAACTCCTTCTGGTTTAGTTTAAATCATTAATTCTGCCTGTTGCAGCATATCTGGAAATTTCAAATTTCTGTATTTACTATGAGTGAGCCACAAAACTGCTTGTGAAGTTGCAGGAGCTTCTGGAGGCAGCGTCATATCAGGTGATATAGTGATTGGGGCATTGTCCACATCTAATCTTCGGTCCTAGTCTTTATTATTCAGAGAAGCTGGCTCTATTGGACTGGAAAGGAACAACGTGCCCTGTTCGCGGATCAATAGAAGAATAGCCAGAACAAGAATAAAGGCAATGAATGTACAGCCAAGAAGAGAACAATAAAGATAAAGATAGAGGCAATAAAGGTGCAGCCAAGTATCTAGGAAGCCTTGAAGCAACACCCCCTTCCTGCAGGCATGCTTCCTTGAAGCTTTTGCTTTGCCTGGCGCGATCTCTCACGTAGATGTGGCATTCTTCCTTTTTTTTATTTTTTAATTGAAGCTTGTGAATGTCTTAGCACACAGAAGAGACAGATCTGAAGATCAGTCAGAAAATGACTGGAAATATAAGAATAAGAATTAGGGGAAGTGGCGCTGTAGCTCAAGTGGTAGAGCGCTCGCCTTGAGCTGAAGAGCTGAGGGACAGCACTCAGGCCCAGAGTTCAAGCCCCATGACTGACCAAAAAAAAAAAGAAAAGAAAAAAGAAAAAAAAAGAATAAGAATTAGGAGAATTGATCCAACATGGCGATTATAAGTATTACATGAATCCAATCCAGAGGATTGAGGGCCTCCAAGTTATGCTTAAGTGACTCTGCCAAAGATTGTAAATATTCTACATCTAAATGAGCTTTACTAACTGCTGTAATTTTGTCCTGTAAGGCTTCCATATCATGAGAGATATGTTTGGTCTGCCCCTGTAGCCAAGAGACCTTTAATAGGCTTTCCATCCACTTTTATGATTTTCATGGATCGATCTTTGGAAATAGATTGTACCCAGGCCACAGTTTCTGTGGAACCGAAATCTCCTGTGCCTCGATCTTGTTTTGGGATTTGATTTGGAAGATGGACATAATTTAAAATTAAGATTTGAGCTATTCTAGCCAGGCGCCGGTGGCTCACGCCTGTAATCCTAGCTACTCAGGAGGCTGAGATCTGAGGATCGAGGTTCAAAGCCAGCCCGGGCAGGAAAGTTCATGAGATTCTTATCTCCAATAAACTCCTAGAAAACCAGAAGTGGTGTTGTGGCTCAAGTGGTAAAGCACTAGCCTTGAGCTGAAGAGTACAAGGACAGTGCCCAAGCCCAGAGTTCAAGCCCCACGACCGACAAAAAAAAAAAAAGATTTGAGCTATTCTTTGATCTTTGTGTATTTGTATGTTTTCTTTTAAAGACCTTACCATTAGTTTAATTTCCCCTTGATAATCTGCATCAACTACTCCCGGTAATACTTCAAAGTTTTTCTTATGATTTGAGCTTCTACCAATTATCAAGCCCACAGTTCCTTCAATTAAAGGATCATGAACTTGAGTGTCTATTAGCTGAATACCATCCATGATAGAAATAATGTAATCTCCTTTTGCTGCCAGATCTAACCCTACACTTCCTGGAGTAGCTCTTGGCAAATCCCATACTGTAAATGAAGGAGCCAAGGGATTTAATGGAACAGATCCCTTAGGGGATTTTTGTGTAACAGTAGGTATTTCCCCTCTTTCCTTTACAGAGCTGAGGGAATGCCCCCTTTCTCGTTCTTTGTCTCCTTTTCTTCTGCTGTTAGGGGAGTTCCATCCTTATGATATTTTGATCTACACTCATTTTTCCAATGATTGCCTTTCTTACATCGTGG
The DNA here is from genome assembly GCF_019054845.1 of Dipodomys spectabilis. Classification (NCBI taxonomy): domain Eukaryota; kingdom Metazoa; phylum Chordata; class Mammalia; order Rodentia; family Heteromyidae; genus Dipodomys; species Dipodomys spectabilis. The sequence continues at coordinate 19,438,401 of NW_024870840.1, read as the reverse complement.
ACAAAGTCCAGGCACTTTACCCTTCTTACTGTTACTAAGTTTATTTTGCTTTTGTTGACAATCTTTACTCATGTGTCCTGACTGGCCACATGAGAAACAGATCCCATTTCCGGCCTGAGGTACTGTCTTATGTAATTTTTGTACATAAGCACTGAATAGTTCTCATAGTTTTCATTGCTGCAATATATGCCATTCCTTGAATGACTGCTGGTGAAGCATCTATGCATGCTTTAACATAATCTTGCAATGATCCCCTTTCTTATGGGTCTTATGAGTTCTTTACATAGTGAACTTACATTTTCCCATGCCAATTGTTTGAGTAATAGCTCTGTTCCTTCAGAGAGGGGAAAGCATTCTCTGCAAGGCCTCTTCTAATCTAGCCACAAATTCTTCATATGGCTCATCTTGTTCTTGCTGAATACTAGCTAAAACTGCGGTTTTACCTTCAGCTGGTGGCAACTTTCTCCAGGCTGATACTGCTAATTTTGATATTTCAATAAGCATTTCTTTAGGTATATCTGTTTGACTAGAGTGAGTAGTATATTCACCTCTTCCCTTCAACATGCCCGTGGTTGTTTTAGTACCTCTCCTTTTAACATTTGATTTTTGTACTAATTCTCTAGCTCCATCCTCATAATCAGTTTTCCACAAAATATGTTGTCCTGAACTGAGGACAGATTTTGTAGTTTGGAACCAATCATAAGGTGTTAACCACATGCTTCCTACCATGTCTAAAATTTGAAGAGTATAAGGAGAAGATGGTCCCATAGTCCTGACAGCTGTTTGAAGCTCCTTAAGAGTCTTTAGCGGAAGAGGCTCCCAATCAGGAAGACCATCATCCTACAAAACTACTGGCAAGCAAAAAGAGGAATCACCTTGCTGACAGGCCTCTGGTATTGCTCCCATAAATCCTGGAGCTAAAGCTCTGGGGTGAGCTCTCCTTTTTATTTCCTTATCAAAGGAAGGAGGAACTGGAGGAGCAGAAGGGAATACCATAGGACCTCTTTTTATTTTATTTTTCCTAGAACAATCCTCTTCTTCTTCATCATAATCAATTTGCCTCATATGTTTTCCAACAAGTATCTTTATCTGCATACCAATCATCATCAGGTAAAGCTTCTAACAGATTGACATGACTTCCTACCTCATCCTTATTTATAGTATTATATTTTCTGTCATTTTTGCCTTTACCAGATGTTAAAGGGACAGTCTCATCATTATTTTCAGATGGAGCTTGTTCAGCTAAGAATTCCATCTCGGTCTTATCTGTAAGCAGGTCCCTTACTTGTACCCAGACTGAAAAAGCAGGTGGGGGGGACTTCCTTGGGGCCATGTTTTTCATAGTATCTTCTTATTTCTACACCAACCTTCTTCCAGTCTTGCAGAGATAAGCTTCCCTCCTTAGGAAACCAGGGCGAAACCCTTAAGATGAACTCATAAAACTCCACAAGAGCTTTCTTAGAAACATGATTATCTCTACTTTCCAACATGTGTTTTAACACAGAGAGAAATAATCCTTATTTCTTGACTGGGAATGCCCCATGATTTTAAATACCTGCTTGTCGTCTTATTCTGATCAGCCTTTATCAGGGAGCCTGAAGCGCTCTGATGAGGTCCTATCCTTTGCCTGAAAATAATGAGAGAAAGAGAAGAAACAGCTTACCTTCCCGAGAACTGTCTGTACAGCTTCAAGCTGCGTGTGTTTTCGGGCCCTACGTTGGGTGTCACCTGCGCAGGACCAGCTCAGCCAGAGCACTGGGACCGACGGGACAGGGATCTCGGAATAGGTAGGCAAGGAGTCGGCCAAGTGACAAACAGACACAGACTCAAAGGAGTTGCCTCTGGGTGTATCTTTATTGAGAAGAATTAACGTTTTTATACAGTATGTGATTGTGACATAGATTCTTTATTTGAGCATGTAATCAATATCTAAGAAAAGCAAAGCATTAATGGGTTACATGGAAACTGATGACTATCCCACCAACTGTTTAAGCTAAATGGTGCAAAACAAGTCTAACATATTGTTTAATGCAATGCGTCATCTACTCAGGCTTTTATGTTTAAAAATTAATAAACCTAAGACAGGACTGTACTTATATTGTACCCTTTCTATTTTCTCCATAGATTTCCAAGTCCCTTTTCCTAGAACTCTCTGTGCTTTTGGGATAACTCCTTCTGGTTTAGTTTGAATCATTAATTCTGCCTGTTGTAACATATTTAGAAATTTTAAACCTTTATGTTTGCTATGAGTAAGTCTCATAATTGCTTTCAAAAATGGAGGGGCATCTGGTGGCAGAGTCACGTCAGGCAACATTGTTTCAGCAACTTTGTTTACATCCAGTCTTTGTTTTTGTTCTTTGTTACTAGAAGAAGGCTTAGTTACTGGACTGGAAAGGAACATTGTGCCTTTGCCATGGACCAAGAAGAGAACAATAAGGATAAAGATAGAGGCAGTAAAGGTGCAGCCAAGTATATAGGAAGCCTTGAAGCAACACCCCCTTCCTGCAGGCATGCTTCCTCGAAGCTTATGCTTTACCTGGCGTGATCTCTCATGCAGACTCCGCAGGAGGTGGCATGGCACTTTCCTGCCCAGGCTCGCTTTGAACCATGATCCTCAGATCTTAGCCTCTGAATAGCTAGGATTACAAATGTGAGCCACTGGTGCCAAGCAAGGTTTATAGTCTAAAAGCATAGCACAGGCAGCTGCCTGGGCCTCTGGCAGGCATCAAAACATAGCAAAGGACATCACATGGCAAGACACAGCAAGCAGCTAGCTTTGGTTTCTATTCCTCTTCTTATAAAGCCCTCAGTTCCATCAAGGAGGGCCCTCCCATGACCTCATCTAACCTTAATTCTATCTTAAAGTCCCCACCCCAAATGCCACATATCAATTTGGGTGGCACATTCAATCCACACTCAGAGGAATGTTTGGTATTTTGTGGGTGGTATGGAGACCTGCTGTCATGTGTACTTAGAAGCCATTAGGAAGCGGCCCTGTTGTCTCTTATTGGGATTTCAAGGCAACTTTGTCTGGGGGTGATATGCTAACAGGCATCTGAATAAAAGGAAGCGCGCACGCGCACGCACACACACACACACACACACACACACACACACACACACACATATGCTTCTTAAAATTATTGGCATTTATCAAACCCAATGAGAATAGCTACTTTTTACATCACAACTAACTTTTCAGATGTTATTGCCGGTGTGTGTGTGTGTATGTGTGTGTGTGTGTGTGAGTGTGTGTGTGCGCGCGCGCGCGCGTGCAAGTGTGCATGTACTCACACACACACATGTGCTGATCCTGGAGCTTGAACTCAGAGTTTGGGCGCTGTCCCTTAGTTGTTTTTGGCTGAAGACTAGTGCTCTACTATTTGAGCTACACCACTTCCAGGTGTTGTTGGTTTAAAAAAAATAGTTTATTGGAGGTAAGAGTCTCATGGACTTACCTGCCCCAGCGGGCTTTGAACCTCAATCCTCAGATCTCAGCTTCTGGAATAGCTAAGATTGCAGGTTGAGCCACTAGTGCCTGGCTATTGTTATCATTTGTGTACTTTTTCTCAGTTCTTCTCTTTGCATATTATTGTAAACTCAAGACTTTGTACTTGCTAGACATATGTCCTACCACTTGAGCCAGGTCCCTGGCTTTTTTTTTTCCTTAGTTATTTTTTCAGATAGGGTTTCATAGTTTTCCCTTAGTACCAGTCTTAGGTGATGGTGCTCTTACCTATATTTCTTGAGTAACTGGGATTCTAGTTTCATGCTACTATACTGTCCTTGTTGGCTGACATAGGATTTTACTAGCTTTTTTTTTTTCCCCAGGGAGACTTTGAACTATGATCCTCCATATTTTAGGCCTCCCCCTGCCCCCCACCCCAAATATCTGGATTACAGGTGTGCACCTCTATTCTGTGAGTAAAAAAATTAATGTGGATACCTCTTAAACAGTCATTTTACTTCTATAATTTTTTTTTAATAAACAATCTCAAGTATAGGCTCAGGTTTATGTAAGAAACATGTACGTTGTACATTGTAAATAGTGGAAACAGCCTAAGGTCCAGCAGTTAGGGGAGGGCAGCAGAGAGGCCTGGGCAGCCCAGAGCAGGGATGGGAACACAGTCTGTGGGACTTCAGGCCCTGGTAAGATAAAAGATCCTCCTGAAGAATAGATGCGGGGGTGGGGGGCACTCATGGAAACCACAGGGACCACCAGTCAATCTACCAACTCAAGGACCTGAGCACCAAGTACGGGACACTGATGCAGAACAAGATGAGTTCTTCATTATAGACTCATGTGCATGAGTGAATAGTTTGGTCTATTTAAGTGAGCAAAACAGAAGGCAATCATCAAGCCTGTAGTACTTGAGTCAGAAGGATTTGGGCCAAGCCCTATCTCAGCACCGTGGAGAAGTCGGGCACCTCCCCTAGGAACTTACACACACATGCAAAACACGCCCACCTAGATCTACACTGAAGAGGCCAGAGCACAGGCTGCACAACACAGGACTTGTGTCAGAACCACCGGGTGCGGGTTCAGCCTTGTGCACCTGGGGGAGGTGGGCATTGTGCTCCTTCCCTCCATACTGGAAGGGATCCCAGGTCCTCTTCTCCTCTCTGTGTCGTCACTTTAAGTGGGGCAAGGAAGAGGCCTGTGTGACAGCCACACCCAGTCCATACTAGCTACTGTCATTGCTTCCCACAAGTGTGCCCAGCCCTGGGTGTCTGCTGGCCATTCCTCCACCCTTCCTTCTGTGCAGATTCTATCCTTTCTACATGGCTGTGTCCTCATCCATTGTCTCTTTCTTTTTTTTTTTTTTTGGTCCAGTCGTGGGGCCTGAACTCTGGACCTGGGTGCAAGGCTAGCGCTCTACCACTTGAGCCACAGCACCATTTGCAGATTTTTTCTTTTTGCTTAAGTGGTGCTGAGGAATCGAACCCAGGGCCTCATGCATGCAAGACAAGCACTCTACCACTGAGCCACCTTCCCAGCACCCTCATCCATTGTCTCTAGGAGGACAGGAGGCCTCTGCCTTGGCTGTGCTCAGGGCAGAGGGAGCTGGAACAAGATGACTAACTTTCTATCCATAGCCATGGAGCACAGGGGAAGAGGGCCAGGGTGGCTTGGGCCCTGGCACCCTGGAGGGAAGCGAGGGGGACCGGGCCCCTGCTGCTACCTTGGCTGGAGCTGCCCCAGTCCATCCACACTGGGTTTTTCTCTCCTCCTGCAGCCCGGATGATATAGGTGACCTGGAACGAAAACATCGCAGAGATATCATTGCTGCTGCCTTGGACTAGAGGACGGCATGGCCTCCCCAGGTGACCACTCTTGATCCTTTCTGTCCGGTTTCTGCTTGAGGCCTACATGTGGGGCCTCAAGTTTGTCACCTCCAAACTGAGGCTGTAGAGCAGTGGGTGGGCAGCTAGGAGGAGCCCTAAGAGGGACCGTATCCATCTTCCAACCTGTGGGCCTGTGGGGCCCTCCTCCCTGGCCCTGTCCTGGAGTGAGGCGTGGCGCAAGGGCTAGCCTCAACTGTAGTATTCCTCCTTAGCAGGGACCAGGAGAGCCTTGAGAATGTGGAGAACAGCAGGGAAGCAGAGCAGGGGAGAGAAGACAGGAGGTAGCAAAGGCAGAGACAAAGGTCAAAAGCACCTTGCCTGCTTCCCCTCTCCTCCTACCTCCTTTCTTCCTGAGGCAACCCTGAGTGGCTCTCATGAGGGCGCTATACCGCCAGGTCTGTGCCCAGCATCTTTGAGTGGCTTAGAAGAAGAGTATCTTGAATGCCATTGGATTAGACACCCAGTGCGAGCTTCTCTGCCCCTATCTCTGTGACCTGTGACCTGACAATGTAACATGAGAACTTACACGTAACATGAAGGTGACACACAAGAAAACAGCCCTCCTCCCAGGAACAACCCCCACCCACTGGATACATGCTACCTTCCATCAGTCCTGCTTTCTTAGGGCTCTGTTTTTTTCCTCCCCCAATTGCCTTGCAGCCAAGTCAATTCTTCCCAGGATCTGGCCTGGAGAGCAAATGGTGATATCTCTATCTATCTATCTATCTATCTATCTATCTATCTATCTATCTATCTATCTATCTATCTATCTATCTTTCTATCTATCTTTCTATCTATCTTTCTATCTATCTATCTATCTGTCTACACACAATATATGGATATGTAAACACACGTATATTTTTATTTGTTTTTTGTTGTTGTTGTTGTTTTTTGGGTCCAGTCGTAGGGTCTGAACTCTGGGCCTGGGTGCTGTCCCTCAGCTCTTCAGCTTAAGGCTAGCGCTCTATCACTTGAGCCACAGCGCCACTTCTGGCTTTTTTCTGCTTATGTGGTGCTGAGGAATCGAACCCAGGGCCTCATGCATGCGAGGCAAGCGCTCTACCACTGAGCCACCTTCCCAGCCCCAACACACGTATATTTGTATATAAATATGTGCATGTATAAAAATTCCCAAAGCAATGTTTACCTTTCCTGTGTTTAAGTCATTTGATGATTGTCAATTCCATTTCCTTTTTGGAATACTGGATTTGCTCCTAATGAAGCTTCACTGAGGTGAAGCTCATTTTGTGTTACTGTTATCATACTTGAGCAAATACTTGACAACCTAAGGGAAGAAAGACTTACTTGGTTCACAGTGTGAGAAGTTGCATTCCATCATGCTGGGAAGGTATGGAGAGGTAGCTTGTATCATGGTGGACAGGAAGCAGAGCTGAGCAGTAACAGGAAGAGGCGAGGGCGAGATGGAGCCTCTGGGGACAAACCCAGTGACCTACTTCCTCCAACCAGGCTGGGCCTTCCAAATTGCATCGCCTCTCAAGAGTCTGTTCCAATTTTGAATTCACCAATGCATGAATCCATTTATTAGGTCAGAACCCTTGTGGCCTAAACCTCTCAGGAGCACCCAACCTCCCAGTCCAGGGTGGTACTTTATTAACCGCCTAGGTGTTTCTCAGCCCAACCAAAATTGAAAAAAAATCAAGATTGACCGCTAAACTGCTGATGGGTTGAAAGTCCCATTGGCAGGCACAGAGTGTTTCCCATCCAACAGGCACATGGTAGATGGAAACCATCATTGAAAATTTCCCACTTCCCTGGGGCATAAAGGCTCACTTTCTGACTGCTATGAGTTGACAAAGATCTATTTATATCTGCAAAGCACCATATTCTTTCTGTTTTGTATTGCTAATCTCATACTGCTATCATAAATGCCACAGTACAGTGGCTTAAACAAATATCCTTTTTTTCCTTACAGCTCTGCAAGTCAATGCCACAGCCTGAGTGGCAAGGTTGGTTCTGATGAAGACTGTGTTCCCGGCATGTGGAGAGAGCTCCTCACTGCATGTGGGCACATGGCCTTTCCCCTGTACATGGAGAGACGGGGGCAGGGGGGAAGGAGGGCAGACAGAGACACAGATATTTGGTGTTTCATCTTTTTTAAATTTATTTTTATTTTTATTTTATTTATTTATTTATTTTTGCCAGTTCTGGGGATTGAACTCAGGGGCTGAGCACTGTTCCTGAGCTAGTTTTTGCTCAAGGCTAGCACTCTACCACATGAGCCACAGCACCATTTCTGGCTTTTTCTATGTATGTGGTACTGAGGAATCAAACCCAGGGCTTCATGCATGCTAGGCAAGCGCTCTACCACTAAGCCACCTTCCCAGCCCCTCTTCTTAATAGGTGAGAAGTCCTAAGGATGACATGCATGGCCTCATTTAGTCTTATTTATTTCACTTTCTTAAAGAAGCTGTCTCCAAACACAGTCACAGGAGGTTAGGACTTTTACACGTGTATTTGGGGACCGTGATTCAGTCCATAACACTGGGGTCCATCCAAAGTGACAGATGCTCAACAACATGATCCTGAACTCCTTTGTTCTTGATACCATTCAAGCTCCACCTCGCCGACCTCTAACCTTATTCTTTTTCTTTCCAACCAACTAGAGAACCAAACCTTCACTGAGCTGGTCACTGAGTATCTCCAGGACACAGTGAGCAGGGAGGAACTGCAGCTCCTGCTGATGGATGATGACGCATGGGAGGCAGTTGTGGCCAAGGCTAAGTTGTCCAGGTGACCTCCATGGGGAGCCACAGGATGGATTCCCAGTCCCCTGGGTTTTCTCATGACAGGGCTGTTTCTCAGGCAGTCCAGGGAGGGGTAAGGATGTCCTTCTTAAGAAATTTCTTGAGGTCTTTGTACACAGGGTCTTTATGTGTGCAAAGGCAAAACTGGCACCAGGTAAGGTGTCCAACAGGCTGGTGAGAGCAGGCAGTCACTGAGGGTTGTTGTTTTTGTTGTTCCTGCCCCTGAGAATTCTCTATCTCTTTGTTCCTCTACAGAGATCCCAATCAAAAATTTCTTTCCTTTTTTTGTTGGTCCTGGGGCTTAAACTCAGGGCCTGGGCTCTTTCCCTGAGATCTTTTACTCAAGGCTAGCAGGCTACCATTTCTGGTTTTTTGAGTGGTTAAATGGAGATAAAAGTCTCACAGGGACTTTTCTGCCTTAGCTGGCTTTAAACTGCGATCCTCAAATCTCAGTCTCCTGTGTAGCTAGGATGACAGGTGTGAGTCCCCGGTGCCTTCAAAAAGAACTTTTTAATCACTAAGGAACACCTGAAGATGACTTTTCCTCACTGTTCTCGTATTGACTGAGGACCACAGGCCCTCTGTGATGTACTAGACATGGTCACCATGGGAAGAACTACTCTGTACCTTTGTAAAATCCTTCTACATCTGATTTCCGGTAGCAGCTCTGTGATCTGGGCAGGATAGAGATTACAGGTCCCTTTGTGCCAAGAAGCAAACTGAAAAAATTTGCTCTTTAATGTTCCAGGGAGGAAGCTGATGAGCTTCGTGACACTCTGAAGATGCTCACAGAAGACATGGAGGAGGAAGATGAGCTCCAGGATCTGCAGGATAGGAAGAGGTTTTTGGATGAATTTCCCCGGGTTAAAGAGGAGCTTGAAGAGCGCATAAAAAAGCTCCGCGCCCTTGCTGACAAGGTTGACAAGGTGCACAGGGACTGCACCATCTCCCACGTAGTGGCCGGCTCCACAGGCGTGGTCTCTGGGGTGCTGACCATCCTTGGCTTGGCTCTTGCCCCTGTGACGGCAGGGGTCAGTCTGGCGCTCTCTGCCACTGGGATGGGGTTGGGAACCGCAGCAGCTGTGACGAGTGTTGCCACGAGCCTTGTGGATACATCAACCAAGCGGTCAGCTGAAGCGGAAGCCAGTTCTCTGCTGTCCACCAAAATGGACATGGAGAAGGTGTCTAATGATGTTCTTGCTGAGGTTAAGCCCAGAGTTGTTTCCATAACCAAGAAATGCTTCCAAGACCTGTCACGCCTTCAGAAGAACATCGAAGCCATAAGGCTGGCCAAAGCCAACCCTGGCTTAGCGGCCAGTGCCAACCGTCTCATGACCGCGGGGAGAATCTCAGTCAGAAACACTAGGAAGGTGCAGAAAGCCTTTGGAGGCACCGCCCTGGCAATGACCAAAGGAGCCCGGATAATGGGTGCGGCCACTGCAGGTGTCTTCCTTCTGATGGATGTCGTCAACCTTGTGAATGAGTCCACACATTTGCACCTGGGGGTGAAGACAGAGTCTGCAGAAGAGCTGCGGCGGCAGGCTCTGGAGCTGGAGAAGAAGTTGGAGGAGCTCATGCAGGTCCATGAGAGTTTGCTGTCGGATGTGAGTTGGTGAGGCCCTCTTTGGAGCAGCAGAGAGGTCAAGAGAGATGCCCTGGGTGGCAGTGTGACAAACGAGTCCACTCTTCATCATCCATTCTAAGTGAAGCCAGGACATGGGAGGGGCCATTCTTCTGACCCCCACTAGGCTCCACCTCTTAAAGGTCCCACCCCTCCAACTACGCCATGCTGAGGACCAGACTTCCAGCACACATGCCCAGGGGAAAGGGCACCCTGTGGCCTTATCTAAGCCACAGCACTGCTGGCCCCTAGACACACCCTCCACCTTGGTCCCAGCATAGAATCCCCTTCCTTGTTGTCTCTGGGCTGTGTCACTAGTCTTTGATAGGTAGCATAAGGGATCTCTCTCTTCCTCTCTGATAATGCCTAATTTTTCTTCTCCCAAATGATTCCAGATCTTTCAGCCAGATTATGACTGTGAACCTAAAAGCCAAGCTTTTCTGTTGTCACTGTCTATTCCTGCTTCCTTGGGGTGACAGGGGTCTTCAGTGTAATGCTGCAGAGCTCCACTGAAGTACAGATGGCAGGGTCACCTCTGCGCAGGCCTCGAGACTTGCCTCAGTTGTCAGCTGAGGGAGCAGCAGGGCCTGACCCGTGAGTTCTGCTCCCCTAGCAGGCTTGTTGGTAAATAAAAAGAACTTGGCTTCCTATTAAAGTTTTAAACTCTGCTGCCGTGGAAAGAGATGTGAGAGATGACCACCACAGGCTGCGCTTATTCTGTAATTTATTTTTTTTTTTTTTGGGTCTGGTCGTGGGGCCTGAACTCTGGGCCTGGGTGCTGTCCCTCAGCTCTTCAGCTCAAGGCTAGTGCCCTGCCACTTGAGCCACAGCGCCATTCCGGCTTTTTTCTTTTTTGCTTATGTGGTGCTGAGGAATAGAACCCAGGGCCTCATGTATGCAAGGCAAGTGCTCTACCACTGAGCCACCTTCCCAGCCCTATTCTGTAATTTAAAAAAAAATAAACTTTAAAACAGTGATCCTGTCGTATTTTGTGCTTTCCCCCAAGTGCTGCCATGGCTTTTGTACATCCATATCTTTAGGAGAGACTGAGAATCCTCCCACTGCCCAATTGTCATCTTTTCTAATACACACACACACACACACACACACACATATGTATGTAATTCCTTTTTTTTTTTTTTTTGTTGGGCTTTGGGTTTGAACCCTAGGCCTGGGCACTGTTCCTTAACTCTTAAGCACAAGGCAAGCATTCTACCATTTGAACCACAGAGCCACTTCCAGTTTTCTGGTGGTTAACTGGAGATAAGAGTCTCATGGACTTTCTGCCTGGGCTGGCTTTGAACTGAAATCCTCAGATCTCAGCCTCCTGAGTAGCTAGGATTACAGGCGTGAGCCACCAACTCCTGGCCTTTATTGTTATTCTGAAGGAGTTGTATGGAGGGGTTACAATTCCTTAAGTCAGGTAATAAATACAATGTTTCCTGGATAATGTCACCCCTTCCTATACTTTCCCCCAGTTTCCCCCTCCTGCCCCTGCCCACAAGTTACCTAGTTCATTTTTCACACCATGTATATTGAAAACCATGACTGCATTAGCTTACCTTCCCTGGCTTTTCTTGTGGTCATGGAACAGCTTTATAGCAGATTGAGGTGATGGAATCTTTAAGACCCAAATTTCTACTCTTAAGGTGAATCTGCAACTCTAACCTGGTTGCTGTAGCTTGAGGCCGTGTTCAAGAGTTTATGAATGTCCCAGTCCATTCTGTCACCAGAGGATCCACATCACCACAGGGTGGCACTCTAGCAAATACATTGACATAGTTCTGCATCTTGCTGTGGCTTTGTATGGCTGTCAATCTGATGCATACTTACTAGGAAAAGGGGGAAAGAATCAATGGAAGCTGGGCACTGGTGGCTCTCACGTGTAATCCTAGCTACTCAGGAGGCTGAGATCTGAAGATTGCAGTTTGATGCCAGCCCAAGCAGGAATGTCTGTGAGACTCTTATCTCCAATAAACTACTCAGGAAAAACCAGAAGTGGTGCTGTGGTTCAAGTGGTAGAGCACTAGCCTTGAGCAAAAGAGGCTCAGGGACAGTGCCCAGGCCCAGAGTTCAAGCCTTAGGACTGCCAAAAAACAATTATTGGAGGGGTAGAATTATAGAAGAAAAATGACCCAAAATGAACCTTAAGCAGGGTAAAATATCCAAAGGACAACATTCTGGCTCTTCCTCTTGAGGCCACAGGAGCTCCATAAACACACTAGTCTGGACTTCATAGAAAGAACTTGTCTCAAAAGAAGACCCAGCAAACCAACACAATAAACAAATAAGTATAGAGGAAAAGTGTTGCTCTTCCAAGGATGATCATAAAATTCTAATCAAATGAAGACATAAATGCACTGAGCAGTGTTGTGTTTCCCAAACAGGAAGCAAGCATTAGGCCGTAAAGTCCCATGGCTGTTTGGCCAGGAGACACTAGGCCCATATTAGCTTCTGCAGTCCAGCCCTGCTTGCTCCCCTTCTTCCTGGGACCAAGCTGAGAATTCTGACAGCAACTCAACTGTGTGACTTACTAGCTGTGGGACTGTAGACCAAAGGCGGCCTAAGGGGCCATGGATGCAGGGCATATAGCTTTATACTCTCCTGGAGGGATGCCGGTGGGTGGGAAGATGGCATGATATTTCCAGGTGGCAGGAGCTGGAGATCCTGGCTGAGGAACCATGCACGCACCTGTCTAGAAGGCCTGTGGACAGGACATTCAGCCACAGCATAGCAGTGAACCTACAGTGAGTGCCTAGGATGCGGGGGAGACTGTTGTTGATGGTGGAAAGTTGGCTGAGCTGTCCCAGGGGGCTGGGTTCAAGTCCAGGGGGTGCAGGGAATGATCTGTAGAGTTCCACCCCACAGTCTATAGGTGGTGGATTTTTCTTCCTGAAGACTCCTCTCTCTCCCAAAATGTTCAGATGTTTGTTTGGTTTGGTTTATCTGAGGATCTGGAATGTCAGGCTAAGGTTACACTTGTGAACCACTCAGCGGGGAGGGTGGGTCAGAGGGTGGGCAGAGGGAGACTCCCAAGGAGCACCCTATCTAGAGTGGCGGTTTGATAGCAAGCTGGTCCAAACCCAGGGCTTTCACTCTCCTGCTTGGTTGTATCTACCCCAGAGGATGTGTCTGGTCGTGGCTCAGATGTGCAGGTGGTGACAGGATCCACACAGCCAAGACAGGCAGACCACACCAAACTCAGCCAGGGGAAGATCAAGGTAAGTTGGGGTGGTCTGACTCACCTGCTTCTTCATCCTCAGAGGGCTCTGGAAGAGAAGGATTATTCCCTCTGTACTATAGAGGAGCTCAAGGGTGCTCAGCCAATCTGCCCTGGGTCCTGATATTAAGCAGCAACAGAATCAGGGCCAGAACCCAGGCTATATCTCACTGTTCCCCCCCTAGTATCCTAGTACAGAAGCATATGAGTTCACCGCTCAGGTGTCAGGTTGCCCAAAACATGGTCAAGTGATCTCAGAGGGAAGGTGGCTGTCAGGGGTACCACCTCTTTGGGAAATGGGTAGAGGAGGGCAGGGCACTCAGAATCCAGCAGTCCTTGTGGTCCTGAGATGTGGAGGCCTGCTGGGGGCAAAGGTTGAGTGTGTATAAGAAAGCCAGCAGTTTCTCACCCAGACTGTCTCTGAGCACCTTCTCTGTGGAAAAATGAGGTCCTAGGTCAGGAGTGGCTTTCCCAGAGTCTTTGGAAAGTGGCTGAGCAGGTAAAAGGTAGGCTTGTACTCCTTGTCCTCAGCCGGCCTTGGCTCAACCTGCAGGAGATGGAGGGTGAAGTGGGGGTGGTCCTGGGTGTCTGGTGTGAAGGGTGGCCAGAGGGTGGCCCTGAGAAGGTCAAGCTGCAGGCTGCTGCCCCCAGCTCTGCTCACCAGCCTGACTTGGGGGTGTCATGGGAGAACTCCATGTATACAAGTAAAGGCCAACCTAGAACCTGTGGTATTCAAATCCCACTTGTTTCATTTCAGCCTCAGACTCAGGGAGCCAGTGTCGGCCTCCAAACTGCCCACCAAGGCTATGTCTGGACGTTGTCCAGACAACGTCCCTTCTCTGAGCTTCTGCCTTATCATCTGATAGATGGAGTTAGGATTTGCTCATCTGCTGAGCCCCAGGCAGAAGCTGCCGCACCTCTGGGCTTGGGCGGAAGGCAGTGCTCTGAGAACCAGGGGACAGCAGGTATTGGGAACCCAGATGCCGCAGGAGCCATGGCAATGTGAAGGAGCAGCATGGAAACATTTCACATGGTGGGGAGGCATTTAAGCAGCCTCAGGAAGAGGTGAGCAGGAGATATCCAGGCTTCCAAGCTGCCTGGAATGAAGGTGCACACAGGGCAGGGGAGCTGGGGGGAGGGAGGGTGCAGAGCAGGAGCTGTAGCAAGGAAGAGAGCAGGTGTGCTAGGTGACAGGCTTGCACTTAGCCCTGGGAGTTCATCAAGGATTCCTCAGGAGGCACGTGCAGCTCTAACCCTGTGTTCCTGCCCCAGGAAGGACATCCTGCAGCTCTGGGAGGGAGAGGCCTTTCAGGACACCTCTTGGCAGCTGCAGGCGGAGAGCTGGGGCCCAGCTGGGGACCACAGATCCTTATCCGGGCTGCACAGTTGTCTAGAAGCAGGGTGGGGCAGGAGCCCTCAGTGCCTCCTCCCAACCCACACCCTCTTCTCTCCCAGTTGGGACTAAGCAAGTCTGTCACTGAGCTGGAAGGAGGACTAGCCTACCTCAGCACTCAGTTGAGACCCAAGAAAAGCTCAGAGAGAGAGAGAGAGAGAGAGACAGAGAGACAGAGAGAGAGAGACAGAGACAGAGAGACAGAGACAGAGAGACAGAGATACCAGACAGATACCAGCATGGCAAGGAAGGCTGAGAAGCAGGGAACAGACACTTCCCAATGTGTGGGGTGCATTGCCCAAGGCCATAGTGTTTTTTTCCTGACCACCCATTTCTACTCTCTGGGTGGGCTCATGTTTCTTGCATCTTATGATCTCAAAATGGTGCCCTGGTGTGGGGTCATGTAGACTGGAGCAGGAATGGAGAGGGAGGGGCTGCAGGCTCTCCTGTTGAACTTGTCTCTATAGCAACAACCTCCCCCCACCCCTAAGTTCCTCAGCAGATCTCCCTAGTCAGGGCTGGGTCACTCAATCACTGTATATATATGTGTATATACACACATATGTATGTATGTATAACATATATATGTGTATATATGTATGTATCCCACATTTTCTTTATTCACTCATCTGTTCACAGGTACCTAGGCCTATTATTATGATTAGTGCTGAAATAAACATGGATGTTGCCCTGACTTTTATATGTCTAAGAGGGATATCACAGGATTATAGGGTAGCTCTTTTGGATATTTTGGGGAGCCTCCATACTTATTTACATAGTGACTGCACTGATTCCTTTCCATCTCAACATCCTCACCAATACTGATTGTCATTTGTATCCTTGATGGTGGCCATTCTGTGCTGAGATGGAATCTCAAAGTTGCTCTCTTGTTTTGCTTTGTGATTCCTTCCTGGCTAAGGATGTGGAATATCTCTTCACAGTTACTATCCATTTGTACTTATTTTGAGAACTGTCTGTTCAATTTATTTGTCTACTTATTCCTTGGCTTTTTGGTTCTTTTGGAGTTTTCGTTTTTCCTTATCTCCCTCTATATTTTGGTTATTGATCCATTGTGAAATCAGTAGCTGGCAAAGATTTTCTCCCATTTTGTAGGCTGTCACTTCATTCTAATAATTGCTTTCTTGGTTGTGTAGAAGCCTTTTAGTTTGATGTGATCCCATTTGTCAATTCTGGCTTATTTCCTGAGCTACTGAAGCTCTACTGGGGAAGTTATTGTCTACTATTGTGCTTTTCTAACAGGATTCATGCGAGAAGTAAAGATTAGTCAGGGCCTTCAAAGCTCTTACAATGGTGCCTGTGTGAAGTCGGTGGATGAGATATAGCAGCTCTTCCATGTTTCTTTTTCTTGATTCTGATGCTTTGCTGTTATTTTATTTACTACTATGACAGATAAGGATTTCATTTCTTCTCATATGTTTTCCTTCCTTTCTCTCTTTCTCTTTCTTTCTTTCTCTTTCTTTCTTTCTCTCTCTCTTTTTCTCCCTCTTTTTTTTTTTTTTTCAATATGCTGGTCTGTGGGCTTGAACTCAGGACCTAGGCACCAGCCTTTAACTGCTTCTTTGTGCTCAGGGCTAGCATTCTACCACTTGAGCCATAGCTCCACTTCCAGCTTTTTTGGTACTTTAGTGAAGACCAGTCTCACAGACTGTCCTGCCCAGGCTAGCTTCAAACCACAATCTTAGCCTCTTGAATAACTAGAACTATAGGCATGAGCAGTCGGTGCTTGGTGTATATGTTTTTCTAGTACCATAAAATCATAATCTATATATTATTTATGGACTTTGTAATTGTAAATAATATACTTACATCTTTCTAAAATCCTCTACTACATTTACCTTTCTTAATTCATAGTTTTTTTCATAGTTTTTTATTTAGAATATACTGGTATAGTTTAAGACCACGATTGGGACTTGGGGTATAGCTCAGTGATAGAATGCTTATCTAACTTTCATGGAGCCCTGGGTTTGACCCAAGCACCATAAAAATGTATATGTGTATATAGTCCTATATGTTCTTTTTTGTTGGATCTAAAAGACCAAGAGGCCTCTGCCTTGGCTGTGCTGAGGGCAGAGGGAGCTGGAGCAAGGTGACTAACTTTCTATCCATAGCCACGGAGCACAGGGGAAGAGGGCCAGGGTGGCTTGGGCCCTGGCACCCTGGAGGGAAGCGAGGGGACCTGGCCCCTGCTGCCTGGTCCCAGCTGGAGCTGCCCCAGTCCATCCGCACTGTGTTCTTCTCTCCTTCTGCAGCTTGGAAAGCAACCATGAGTACAAGAAGTCTTTTCATAGACACCGCCATGAAGCTGGTGACCTCCCCAGGTAATCACGGTCCTCTTCTCTGTCTGCCTCCTGCTGCAGGCCTGGCCCTGAGGGGCAGCTCCAAGTGCAGTTGGCCTGCAGAGGAATCAGAGCTGGAGGAGGGGCACCCCAAGAGTGAACATCAAAGTTTACATCCATCATTGGGCTTCCTGGCCCTCTCCTGGAGGGCTGGGCCCCGGGTGCTCACTTCCTGCTGACTGTGTCTCCCTAGATGGGGCCAGGAGAGCCCTGCTGATGGGGAGGACAGAGAAGAGAGGAAGAGGGGAACAGGAGGACAGAAGGGGACAGAGACAGGAGATCTACCCCAACCTATATATGTCCCTTGTTCTCCACCTCCCCTACTTCTAAGGTAACTTCATGGGTGGCTCAGGATCTCTGAAGGGCTCAGAGCAAGAGTGACTCAGAATGTCACTGGACTGGGCCCCAGTGTGACCTTGGTGCCCCTGCCCCCACCGGTGACATGAGAGCAGCTTTTGCCCATGTTGCTCTGAGGGTCAGAGGTGATGCGCCTAGGTCCCCAGGCCAGGACCTGCCACACCCCAGCGCCCCTAGTGCCAGTTCCCTCCCTGCACCTGCACCTGCTCCTGTGCCATGCAGCCTCCCCATCCCGCCTGAAGCTGTGGCAGGTGCCCGCCACACTGCAGGGACAAGCACCTGCTTACAGCGGTGACGGCCCCAAAAGGGCTGGGTCTCCTGACCATGTGGAAGAAGAGCCTGAAAGGGACAGAGAGGGCAGAGGCCTCCTCCCAGGACCCCATCCACCCACCCACCCACCCCACATCCCTCAGGCCTGCTTGCTCCCCTTGCCTCCCCTCCCCCACCTGCCTTCAACCAGGTCAGTCCTTCCCAGGAGCCAGCCCTGCAGAGCAAGGAAGGAGAGAGGGGGAAGATTCCAGGCCCCACTCCCCGCAGGGCCTGGGATCCTGGAGGGAGGCCTGGGTGATGGAGTCGTCAGGATAAATCTCCCTCCTTTGAGAACTGCTCCGGAGCCAGGTCCCCTGAGCCCTGGAGAGTCACAGGACTGAGCCGAGGCGCAGCAGTGCCACCTCCACCCCCACCGCTGTCCCAGAGCCTCCGCCCTCCGCAGGAGGCTGCTCTCTGCACCACCAGATCACTCCACAGCTCCCACTCGTGATCCTCACCTCATCCAGCCCCTCGGGCTCGGGGAGCGTTCCAATGCAGACTTCACAGCAATGTGAAGTGTCCCATCGGCGATGTCAAAACTGATGTCCAGCTGTCCATTCCTGCACAGGGTCTCCTGCTTCTTCCAGAGACCAGCGTGAGACCATGGCCTTCTGCCTGTGTCCCAGTGGAGCTCAGGCCTGCACCACTAGGCCTCATGTGTTTGTTGAGATGAGGTCTGGCTGATTTCTTGCTCAGGCTGACCTCACACTGTGATTCTGTCTCAGACTCCAAAGTAGCTGGGTTACAGACGTGTGCCACCAGGCTCAGCTTTGATTCATCTTAATTCCTGCACTTCGTTAAGGGACCTGTGTCCACACACAGTCACTGGGGTTAGGACTTTTCCTGTGAACTGGAGGGTGAGGCTCAGTACCAAGCTAGATAGCATCCCATGGGACAGGTCCACATAGCATGTCTTCCTACACCCCTGAACTCTGCCCTGTCCTCTGACCTCTTTATTCCCCCCAAATAGATGGCAGACTATTTGTTGAGCATGTCACTGATTTTCTTGTGGACCAACTGGGCCCAGAGTATGCCAGCCTCCTGGTGACTGAAGACCAAATCTGGGAGGTGTTTGTGGCTGCGGCTGGACTGTCCAGGTGACCTGCTAAGTAGGACTTCCCTCTTCTCCCCCTTGTCTTCTCCTCACCCTCCTCCCCATCTTCCCTACCTCCCTCTCCCCCACCCGCACACATTGCATGGTGTCCAGCTCCTCCCGTGTGGCCCTCCTCCCCCAGGTCACTGGCCCAGAGGCCAGTCATCTCTGGAGACTCGCCGTGGGGCACAGGCATACTGTGCTTTATCATCAAGTTCCCAGGCGCATCTCCAGCCAGTCAGGATGACAACCCAGATTCCATCATGAGGCTTAATCACACCCTCCTCCTGTCTACCCTGCAGCCTCGCTCCCTCCCAGAGCTCAGTGCCTTTAGTCTCTAGTGCCTCTGTATGTTAGAAATGATGCCAAAGCACGCACCACATCACACTGCTAGGACTGGATGTCTATTGTCTGGAAACTGTGAAGCCAGAATGGTTTGGGTTCGGGTTGTTTTCTTCTTCTTGATTTTGACACTTGTGTAGGTATGTAATAAAATACCTTGAGTATGGCCACAAAGCATCTGTGACATGCTAAACATATTCACCTTTGAAAGAATGATGCTGGAAATCTATAGACTCCTTTTCCATCCTAGTAAAAAGTGTTGTGACTTGTGTATGTCCATTTTACAGATAAGCAAATGGTCCGTGTGTGTGTGTGTGTTTGTGTGTGTGTGTGCGTGTTCGTGCGTGGGTGCGCGCACGCCACTATCAGGATTTGATCTCAGGGCCTTGTGCTTCCGCTCAGCTTTCTTGCTCTGGGCTGGTGTTCTGCCTCTAGTCTGACATTTTGCCGGTTAATTGACAATACTGCATCACAGAGTTTTCTGCTGCAGGCTGGTTAAAATCATGGTCCTCCAGGTCTTAGCTTCCTTAGCAGTAGGGTTAATGTGTGAGCCGCTGGCACCCAGTTGCAAATGCTCTTAATTATATTACCTTAACTTTTACAGGGATGAAGAAGATGAGCTACGAGAAGCTCTGAGGAAGCTTCCAGAATCCATGGCCATGGACAACAAAGACAGGCTCCAGAAAGACCTGAAGGATATGAAGATCTTTGCGGGGAGGTTTCCTCAGGTGAAATCAGAAGTTGAGGGGTGCATCAGGAGGCTCCGGGCCCTTGCAGAGGAGGTCAGCAAGGTGCACAAGGACTGCACCATCTCCAGCATTGTGGCCAACTTCACAGCTGTTGCCTCTGGACTCATGACCCTCAGTGGTCTTGCTCTGGCACCTTTCACAGCAGGACTCAGTCTGGGGCTGTCTCTGGGTGGGATAGGGCTGGGAGCAGCAGCTTCGGTGACCAGTGCTGCCACCAGCACTGTGGAAGCAACAAATATATTATCCGTCAGAGATGAAGCCAGCAACCTGGTGTCAGTCAGCCTGGAGACACTGAATGATTATTTAGTGGCTGCGGCTAAGACCACACCTAAAGTTGTATTGGCATCTGATGAGTTTCTCCAGAGCCTGACAAAGCTGGGGAAACATGTCCGTGCCTTCAGACAGGCCAGAGCCAACCCTCAGGTACTGCGACAGGCGAGGGGCCTAACGAACACTTGGAGATCTTCGAGAGGCTTTGAGAGTGTGGAGAGAGCCTCTGGGGGCACTGCACAGGTGATGACCAGAGGAGCCCGAATCTTGGGGGCCGTCACCACAGGTGTCTTGCTTGGGATGGATGTGACCAGCCTCGTGCAAGATTCACAGCATTTGTCTAAGGGGGCAGAGTTAGAGTTGGCCAAAGAGCTGCGCCGGGTGGCCCAGGAGCTGGAGAGCAAGTTGGAGTTCCTTGTCAAGGTCCAGGACCAGCTCAGTGGCATGATCCCACCTTCCTGAGCAGCCCAGAGGTCAAGGGAGAAGTGCAGGGCAGAGGTATGGGCGAATACAGGCACCGTGTTAGAGGGAGAATGGGAGTAAGACGGGTCTATGGGATGAGGTGGAAAGGAGTTGGACAACACGGGGGCTGAGCACAGTGAAGGGAGTGCAGCTAGCAAGTGGGTGGAAGAGAGCCTGGAGCCTAAGATGGGGACAAAATAGGCCCCAAGAGCATGGGGAACAGGAGGAATGGTTTACTGGGGATGGAAGAACACACAGGAGCATGGATAGATGGAGGATTCATAGGAATAGCCATGAAAAGAAGGTCAGGAAATTGAAGAGCTGAAAGGAGAGAAAGTCAAGAGTTAGAATTGCTAGAATAAGCTGGGCACCGGTAGCTCACGCCTGTCATCCTAGCTGCTCAGGAGGCTGAGATCTGAGGATCACAGTCCAAAGCCAGTCTGGGCAGGAAAGTCTGTGAAACTCTTATCTCCAATAAACCACCAGAAAACCAAAAGTGGCGCTGTGGCTCAAGCAATAAGAGTGCTAGCCTTGAGCTGAAGAGCTGAGGGACAGTGCCCAGGCTCAGAGTTTAAGCCCCATGACCAACAACAACAACAAAAAAGAATTGCTGGAATAAGGAGGAAGACACCGTGGTTCCATGAGGACAGTCCCATTGTCTGATGTCCCAGCAATAATAAAGGCTTGCCTTGGGGTCTCATCCTGTTTCTTCAATATCAACTCATCTTCGTTCTGGCTCAGGCCGTGACTTCTTGGTGACAGCAAAAGTGATGATGATGGAGATGATGGAGTGGAGATGATGATCATGATGATGATCATGATGATGAGGGTGCTGTCAGTAACGTGGGTGGGGCTCAGGCATGCGGCCATCCCTCTTGAAAGTCCAGATGCTGTGTTGAACAGTGTTTGGTTGAGGTGGTTAGTGACGCCAGATTTGAGGAAATGTCAGAGAACTTTGTGGACTCTAGAGATGGACAGCTTGGGGTGAGTCGATGCACCATTCAGAGCTACAATTTTCTCTTCATCTAGGGAAGGGATGCTGGACATCAGAAATACATCTGCTTCCTTCCATCTTGTTTTCTGGAAACCCCATTTCAATAAGTAGTAACTGATGATGTCAGGAAAATGATCAGGAAAGAATCTATCCCCACAGGCAGGCACCAGCTGAGGCCAAGGAAAGAGATGGAAAGATGCAGAATTAAGAAGAGTGTTTGACTGTTGGCCATTGGACAGATTGGAGCAGTAAAACTGTGGGCCAGGGCTGTCCATACTCAGACCCCGGTGAGCCCCCGGTGATAGGTACTGATCTCTAAGTCCTCCTAAAACAAGTGTTGACTTTTATTTTGATGTTTTGGTAAAGACATAATATCCAGTGGCCTCTCTTAGACAATCTTACTAGAGTAGCCTGGCTGATGACCTTCAACTTCTGAGAAGACACATTTCAGTTGACTACCGGGAACCTGAAAGATATGCACTGTTAGCATTCAGCTGTTGTCGAAAGGTTTGTTGTAATACCTGTTATTTTGCTATTTTTGTTGTATTTGATGCTGCCTTACTCCTCATTTGTTTAACAATGCACCCAAGTGTATTTATTTTTTCCTGTATTCTGTCAATTTTATCTTCCTTTTCTGTGTGTAGGATTCCTTTAAGAATCTTCTTCAGTTCTGGCTTAGTGGTTAAAACATCTTTCTTTATTGTGGACCATTTTTAGTTCATCCTCAGTTGTATAGCTTTGCTGGGTTCAGTAGTTTGCGTTGGTAGGTATTTCCTTTCAGGCCTTGAAGTAGATCCTACTCCGTATGTTTAGAGTTTGTGTTGATGCATGTCCTGTTGTTTTTATGTATGTAAGCCCTCACTTTCCTCTTGGAGCTTTCTAGTTTATTTCCTTCTTTATAGTTGATGTTTTAAATACAATCTGCTTTGGAGAGTTCTTTTTTTGTTCTTGCGTGTTTGGTGTTTTAAAAGTCTCCTGTACCTGGATAATTGGTTTTCTCTCAAGATTTGAGACATTTTCTGCTATGAATTTGCCAAATATATATTTTTCTATACCTTAGCTTTCACCTCTTCTCTTTCTGCCCATGATTTATAATTTTTGTCTTTTAACTGTTGGTGTAACAGGGATCTTGTATGTTTATTCATACTTCATTTTTTTCTTTTTTTTCTGAATGGTGCAATTCATCTACCTTGTTATTAAGCTCTGATAATCTATATTCAGTTTGATGCACTGTATTGTTTAGATTTTCAAATTGATGTTAATTTGAGATACTGAGCTTTTCATTTCTAGAATTTCACTTCCCACCCCAGGATTCTTATATTATTATTGACATTCTCTTTCATATCCTGCATTATCTTCTTTTTTTTTTTTTTGGGCCTGGTCATGGGGCCTGAACTCTGGGCCTGGGCACTGTCCCTCAGCTCTTGAGCTCAAGGCTAGCGCTCTACTGCTTGAGCCACAGCACCACTTCCGGCTTTTTTCTTTTTTCTTATGTGGTGCTGAGGAATCGAACCCAGGGCCTCAGGCATGCAAGGCAAGTGCTCTACCACTGAGCCACCTTCCCAGCCCCATGCATTATCTTCTTTATTTCATTCCATGCTTTATTTGTAGTCTTTTTCTTCTCTTAGGATTCATTCAAGTGTATGTATGTCCTCTTTGAATTTGTTTGTTTTTGTTGTTGTTTTTATTTTGTCAGTCGTGGGGCTTGAACTCTGGGCTCGGGCTCTGTACCCGCGCTCTTCAGCTCAAGGCGGGCGCTCTACCGCTTGAGCCACAGCGCCACTTCTGTCCTCTTTACATTTGTTGATTATTCTCGTCATCATTTTTTCTGAGTTCTTTGTCTCTGATCTCATCTTCTCCATTATCACTGGGATATCATCACTGTGAAAGCATTAACTTTTGGAGGAGTCATATTGCACTGCTTTTTCTATTTCTTGTTTCTGCATTGGAATTTCTACGTCTGTATCCATGTCATAGACGTTTCAGTTACTGGTATTCCTTTAGTTGAATTATTCTCAGTGTTCAGACAGGACTGAGTAGTGACATGATTGAAGTGCGGTTTCTCCTACTGGACCAGGGGGGTATCTATCTCAGTAGCCAGACATCTGCTTATGTTCTCAGGGCATCAGGTCTGCTTCCATGCACTGCTCAGAGAGAGGAAAAGTTATTCCTGAAGTATGGGTTGGTGCTGTATGTAGGTTAAGGGCAGGCCTGGTCAACAGTCCATTGTCCATTCTGGGATGATTTCCCTGTGGAAGTTTCCCTTCTTAGTTTCTTTAGTTTCCTCATCTGGAAAATCAGAGCACATACCCCAAATGTATGACCAATTTTTACAAGTTAATTTCAAAAATATGTAGACTGTTTTGCTCATCATGGTGGCACACATCTGGACTCCTAGGACATCAGAGGCTTAGGCCGGAGGACATGGAGTTATGGGCAGCCTAGTATACATAGCAAGCTCTTGTCTCAAAAAGCACAGTGGCTCATGCCTGTAATCCTAGCTACTCAAGAGGCTGAGATCTGAAGTTGTGGTTCAAAGCCAACCCAGGCAGGAAGGTCCATGAGACTCTTCTCTCCAAGTAACCACCAAAATATCCAGAAGTAGAGCTGTGGCTCAAGTGATAGACTGCTAGCCTTGAGCAAAAAGCTCAGAGACAGCACCAAGGTCCTGAGTTCAAGCCCCAGGAATGGCATGTACACACACACACACACACACACACACACACACACACACACACACACACTCACACACACAGAGCAATGAAGTATTCTGAGAGATAGTGGTTTATACCTGTCATCCTGGGTACTCATGAAGCTGAGATCTGAAGGATCACTGTTCAAAGCCAGGCTTGGGCAATACGTCCTGAGATGCTACCTCCACCTAAATAGCAGAAAAATCTAGGTTAGAGGCATGGCTCAAGTGGTAGTGGGTCAGCCATGAGCAAGAAAGCCAAGCAGAGCTCAAAGGCCTGAGGTCAATCTTGGATCTGAGAAACAACAAACAAAAAAAACCAAATGATTTTTTAATGGAAAAATTAGATCTTTAAGAAATAGACTGAGAAGGACTTGAAATGCAGGGCCCGAGTCACTCCTGTGAGTAGATGAGCAAAGTGGGTGAGGCTGAGGGTGGCATCCTACAAGCTGAGATTTTCATTTTGGGGTACCACAGAGGATAGATGAAGCTCCCAACTCAGACATAGAGCTTGTAACTGGACCCAAACAGTTAAGGAGAGCTGGGCTATATCCAAACTCAGCCAGGAGAAGATTCTGTGGTAAGTTGGAGATGGTATGATCCACCCTCCTCATCCCCACCCTCCTCATCCCCACTAGCGCTCTGACAGAGAAGGATTTGTTCTCATCTTATAGATGAACTCAGATAAGTGAGGCAATCGGCTTCTTGGCCATAGTGCTAGGCAGTAGGAGAACTTGGATTTATAGCTAGGTTTGAGTCTGATTGTTCCTCCATCTCCCTGTACAGAAAAGAAGGTGGAGAAACCACTCAAGTGGTTCACAAGGCTGCCTGGGGTGCAGTTCCAGTGCCATGCTAAGACAAGGCATCCTGGAGGCAGACAGATTTCTTAGGTGGCCCCTAAATGGAGGAAACAAAGGAAGGAGAAGGAAGCTGGGCGCTGGTGGTTCACACCTGTAATCTTAGCTACTCAGGAGGCTTAGGTTTGAGGATTGTGGCTCAAAGCCAGCCTGGTCAGAGAAGTTCCTGTGAGACTCTTATCTCCAATTAATCACTCAAAAACCAGAAGTTAAGCTGTGGCTCAAAGTGGTAGGATGCTAGCCTTGAGCAAAATTGCTCAGAGACAGTGCCCAGGCCCTGAGTTCAAGCCCCACAACCACCACCAACAATAACAAAAGATAGACACACTCATATACTGCCTGAGTGGATGTAAATTGGTACAATTTGTTGTATAACAGTGTGCTTAGATATGAGAAAGTTTACATTTTCTCTCAAGGACTAGAAACAATCTAATACCCAACAATTACAGGAAGACAGCTAAGGGGCCTGGGCAGCCCACTCTAGCTGGGAGGAAGGATCCTGTAGAAGCAAGGAATGTGCAGATTTGGGGAAGACAGTGTCACCAGCAAATATAACAAGACAGAGACCCGGGAATCAGGTATAAGACATTGATTTGGAAGGAGGGAGTTGTTATAATCAACATATATACATGAATGCATAGTTTCATCTATTTAGGGGAACAAAACATAGTCATCAAGAAAATGAGACTTCAATCAGAAGGACTTGGTTCAAGTCTTGGCACCAGCACTACTGTGAAAAGTAAGGCAGGTCACCGGACCTTGCCTTGGCCTCAGTTTCCTCACCTGGAGCATCAGAGCTCACACTCCACAAATATGTACAGCTCCACAAATATGTACAGTATTTTATGTCAGCGTGAAAAACAGGGAGAAATATTGATTTTTTAGGAAATGGTTCTAAAACTCCAGCCAAGTAGGGAAGGAGGTCCACTGAGAACTTAGTGTGAGAGTTCTAGGCCACCCACCATCCCGCCTCAGAGCACTGAGCAGGTGATAGCACAGCCCTGCAGCCTTGTCTAGGATGGCGATCTCAGGGTGAGAAAGGCCCCATCTGAGGGGTCAGGCTGACCTCCGGAGTCCAGCCCCAACTGCAGCTCCTCTGCCAGGAAGGCAGCTATGAGGCTCAGAAGTTTTAGAGCTGCTGTGGACTTTGTCCCCTCTTGACCAGGTGCCATAGAGGCTGAGCAGGGTCAGTGGCCTCTGGTGACCTGGGGGGGGGGGGGGCGAAGCTGGTGGGGTTCAGCCAGGAAGCAAGGCATGATGTTTCCAGGTGGCAGAAGCTGGAGATCCTGGCAGAGGAAGCCATGCAGGCCACTGTCTAAAAGCTGTATGGACAGGACGCCCAGCCACAGCCCAGCAAAGAGCCTGCAGTGAGCATGCAGGGTGCAGGGAGAGGTGGGGAGGATGGAGAGGGGTGGAGGGATTGTGCAGGGGCGAGGGTCTGAACCAAGTCTAGGTGGTATGGCAAGGCTTTCCTCCTAAAGACTAAGGAGACCCTGGGAGGATGATTTGGGTTGTGAAGGGCCCAGAAAGTCAGGCTGAGTGGATCGTTTGGGTGAGTCATCGCAGAATTGAGAACTTTCAATTTCCCTTTCCCTTCCCTGTGCATATCTAGCCTGGGTCTACGTTATTGTGACCGAGGAACAGCTGACCACACATCGCACACAGCCACAGACCACTGGGTCGCCAGCAAGCCCATCAGGGGGAGAGTCTGTGGTGAGTTGGGCATGACCCGCTCTCCCCCCCCCAATTCCCTGCCTGGGGAGGAGGCAGAGTGGGCAGATGGCCTGGCTCTGCCTGTGGGAGATGGAGGAAGAGGATGGGGCACCCGTGTGTCCAGATGCCAAGGTGACCAGGTCTGGGGACAGCATGCCCAGCACCATCCTGGTTTGCAGTCTTACAATCAAAGGCCTAGCTCTGGCTCTGTGTGTGTGGAAGCAGAGGAAAAAACCTAGAAACTTCTGGATTTTTACAGTCACACATTTTGCTTCAATTCAGAGTCAGAGGGCCAGTGTGGAACTCCACTCTGCTCTCCAGAGCTGTGTCTCACTAAGCAAGTCACTTCCCTTCTCTGAGCTACTTTGGTGGATGGATGGAGTTAGGACCCAGCCCTGTTGAAGCCCTAGCAGGCTTCTGCCCATCTCTAGGGTGGGTGGGAGGTGCAGGGGCAGTGAGGATGGATCAGGCATTGGGAACACCGGAGCCGCAGGAGCTGTGGGATGCCAGGGGAGCAGGAGGCCTGGGTCCCTTTCTCAGATGCTGGTGATGTGCTGTGGTAATAGACTAAGCCTAGATTGCCAGAGCAAGTGTTACTGGGTGTTTGGTGTTAAATGGTCAATAATTACATTTAAATTACGGTATCTGGGGAAGATCTAAACCTCACATATACGCCAACAGAACACATACGCACATATACACATGCTCATGCAGGTCTACACACTCCTGCTGCAGACGGGGCTCCATGCATGCCCAATCCGTACTGCGCCGGCCTCCTGGGTCTCTTCCCCCAGGCTGCTTCTCCTCCTGTGTTGAAGGGTGGTCTGCTATGCCCAGTTACTCACTCATGGTTTCTTATTTGCCTGTGTGCTACTTTGTGTGTACTAGAGACCTGCAGGGGAGGGTGCTTGGCCATGTCTGGAGCACATTGCCAGGGTAGCTGGGCATTGGTGATTATTCTTTAAAACTCTGGAAACTTGACAGCAGACCTGATGCGCTGTCCACGGCTTGCCAGACATGGCGGCATTTGGTCATTTAAAGTCTGGCCAATGTGCAAGTTTTCAAATTACACCTCTCAGTATTAACCTACATTTCCTGCTTTTGTGTGAGGGGTGGGGAGAAGGGAGCAGCCGGGGCAGTGAGGACATTCCACCCTCCACCCTTTCCTGTATTTGTGATCCCAGTGGAGTGAGGTTCACAGGGGTGGAGCCTGAGACAGGGCCTGGGGTGTCTCCTGGGGCAGAAGGGACTTTGGACCTCCTGGCTAAAACCTGGACACACCATGCCTTGCTTCCTGGCAGAATCCGCCCAGCTTCCCTCCACCCCCATCCCCGGCAAGCAGAGTCCTCAGACTCTGCTCTCCACAGCAGTTCCAAGACTGAGTTTCTATTTGACTTACTGAGTTAATCTTTTCCAGAATTTTAATGTTTTTTTTTTCAAGATCCTCTATCTCAACTGAACTCCTCTTCAGCTCCTCCATCGTCTTTCTTATTTCATTCAGTTTTTTTGTTTCTCAGAATTCATTCGAGAGGACGTTTATTCCTCCTGTTCATTGATCATTTTATTGGTCATTCTTTTGAATTCCCCAAGAAATTCTGCTTCTCAGCCATTAGACCTATTATTATGGACTTGTTGCCTTTTGCCACGGCTGGATTGCCTCTCCCCCGCCCCCACACCTGCCCTGCTCCCCACATTTCTCTCAGTCAGTTTTGTAAATTGCACTACTATTTATAATCAAGGGTGGGGAACTTCTGACCTATGGGCCATAGAGGGCCTGCAAACTCATTTTTGCGTAAACAGGACAGACGTGCATTCTTGTTTGCTGCCTGTAACTGCTCTGCCTGTATTGATCATTGTGTATGGTCCAAAAATGATGTTAGAAGTATACAAATGGACTGTCGCAGGAAAAAGTTTTTCTACTCCTGAAGGGATTAGAAGCAAGTATGAGCTGACCATTAGGGCAGGACCGCAGAAGAAAGGGGCAGTTCAGAGCAGGGGACAGGGTCTGTTTCGAGGCCCTGGTGGAAGAAAGGATCCTGCTGAAGGAAGATTCAGGGTTTGGGGAAACACAGGCACACTAATGAATGTTCTATGATAGTGGCTTGGGAAACGGGTCCTGTACACCTTTTGGAAAGAGAGAGTTCTTTGCTATACACATGCAGATGTGAGTAATTACTTTTTGTATATTTGAAGAAGCAGAGTATAGTCGTTGAGATCATGGGATTTCAATCAGAAGGAGTTGAATTCAAGTCTGGCTCTTTCATTCTTGTCTTCGGACACTGTGGTCATGCCTTCTGCAGGGAAGCAGGAGCCAGCAGGGGTCCTCATCTCATAGAGCGGATGCGAACACCCCGAGGCGCAAGAAGTCTGTGGCTGGACCTGCCTCACATGATGTGCCTCACATGATGCGTTCATGATGTGTCCTTTCTTCCTACAGCCTGGACACCGCCCGAGACGAGAAGGCAAACCTCTCAGCGATTGCACCGCTGGACCCATGGAACCAGAATTCTTTGAGGCCTTCCCAGGTAGTCACATCTTCTTCTCTGACTGAGTTCTGTTCAATGCTTAGCTCCAAGGCGAGTCACCCTTCAGAGGAGTCAGAAAAGCAGAAGGGGAGCCCCATGAGGGAACAAGAGGCGTTCCCTAAACCCTTGTCTGTGGGGCTTCCCATCTGACCTTTGTTTACAGTCATGGCCCAGGTGTTCACTGTCTCCTCTGTCTCCTCTGGTGGAGCTAGTCCAAAGGTAGGGCCAGGGAGAGGACACCAGCGACGCAATGGGGAAATGAAGCGGGAGCAGGGATCAGGAGTGGAGGATTCAGGAGACAGCACTGTGGCTGCTCCTCTCCTCCCACCTTCCCCTCTTCTCTGGGTTGACCCTGAAGAAGTCCCCAGGACACCTTTAGCTTGGTGTCCCGGCATCTCTGAGTGGCTCAGAGGTGTGACGATTCTACTTACCTCATGTGGAAGAAAAGTCTGAACATGACACAAAGGGAAACAGCTCTATTCCTTCACTCACCCAGTCCATAGTGTAAGGTTCCCTCCTGGATGGCAAGCAGACTCCACCCTCCTCGCAGCAAAGTCTCCACCCAGTACCTGCGTTACCTAGGCAACTGAGACACCTGGAAGAGGTCACATCTGAATTTGATGTGGCCACACCTTTCCCCGCCCATACCCTACATAAGGCCTAGCCCAGGCCCAGACTCTCTCTTTCTCTCTCTGTTCGTTTCTAACTCTTGCTCTTCTTTTCTAGCTCTCTCTGCTCTCTCTCTGCTCTAGCTCTTTCCTCTCTCTTTCCCAGCCACGGGGAGTGCCAACCTTGCCTGGTCCCAGCAGGTCTACTGAATAAACCTACCCTTTACCTGAATACCACGTGAGTGCTACTGTTCTTACCCCTCTCTCTGCTCTTTTCTAGCTCTTTCCTCTCTTTCTCAGCTCTCTCTCCTTTCCAGGCCTTTCCCAGCCACGGGGAGTGCCAACCTTGCCTGGTCCCAGCAGGTCTACTGAATAAACCTACCCCTTACCTGAATACCACGTGCGTGCTGGTGCAGTTTTTACTCGGTTACCTCTTTTTAAAAACCTAACATAAATGGTGCCGTGACTCGGATAAAGGCTTAAAGTCAGAATAGCTGGGATTCCTCTCTGTTTTTTTCCTCTTTTTTCTTTTTTTGTTCTTCCCTTTTTGCTCTGAGGAATACCCACAGTTCTGACGGCCTTTTGCGAACCAGTCTGTCTGCGGCGGAATCAGCGCATCGATACCATTGCTGCCTTCACATCCACGTCCACACCACTTCTCTACTCTGGTGAGTGAAACTACTCTACGGCTCTCTGTTACTCAGTCTCTGTCCAGACGTGGTGCCACGCCAGAGAGCTCCTACGGCCTTTAGCTGAAAGGCCGGTCACCTCAGAAGCCGAGGACGCTTGGTTTTGGGGGCTTGGCCATTTCTCTCTAGAGGGCTCTGGGGGAAGTTGGGACGCCGCTTCTGCCTGGTCAGCTCTCCCTCACTCACCAGACTGACTCTACTCATTTAATGGGGTGCTACGAATCATGCCTGAGCCGTGAAACCCCTTTGAAATGTCTCCTGCGCTCCCTGGAAAGCCAGAGAGCCTCATTTTTATGCCATTCTCAGAAGTACAGTTTTTGCTACTGCAATGGTAAATGATCAGAAGTCTGTTTACTTTCGGGCTCTCTTTGCTCTCTCTCTGCCATTCATGGGCAAGTTTCTACCCTTTTTTTTCTACAACTTTTTGGCTTGTGCCTTGAAGAGTGTGACGCAGGCTGGGTCCCAGGGACCCCCCTCTAGGTTCCCTCTCAAAGGCTAGCCAATGTAGGCTTGATCTATTTGTTCAGGCTTTCTTTGCATTTTTTCAGAAATTCGCCATCTTGAATTCGCCATCTTGGCCACGTGGTAGGTTAAGGGTTTGGCCCCATCTGACCCTTAACCTTCCACTAAGTTTACTACTCCATCCATCTATTCTAAGGTGCCTTGCTAACAAGTTGCTCTTTTCACAGGCCCTGGTAACTGAGGCCCAACCATCTGATGTGCTTTGTTAGCAAAGATGTCTAAACGTTGTCAAAATTTTAGGTTTTGAGTTTTGCCTTTTGTGTTTTGTGTTGTGTATTCTACTACTGACTACATGGTTCTAAAATACTGGGCATATCTGTGCTAAAATTATCATCACATCTAATGAGTTTTGTCATTTCAGAATATTTGTTGGCAATTCTTGTTAAGGACCAGGTAAGCTCTACTTATTCTACTTGATCTCCTTGTTGCTTTAATTGGAAATAATAAAGGGCTTTTGAGGCAAAGACTGCAGTTCAAAGCCAGCCCAGGCTGAAAAATCCCTAAGACTCCATCTCCCAGCTAAACTCTGCAAGTGGTACTATAACTCAAAGTGGTTCAGTGCTAGCCTTGAGCAGAAGTGCTCAGGGACAGTGCCCAGGCCTTGAGTTCAAACCTCCTTAAATACTAGTGGTACTATAACTCAAAGTGTTTCAGTGCTAGCCTTGAGCAGAAGTGCTCTGGGACAGTGCCCAGGCCTTGAGTTCAAATCTTGAATACCAACTGGGACAAGCCATCCCAGCAATGAGCACCTAGACTCAGCCAGTCTGGGGAACAAGGGAACATGGAGAAGAGTAAGAGGAGATAATGTCACATCAGCTACTTTGTGCCTGCCCTTTCAAAATTAACCAGAGCCGGGAGGTCAGTGGAAGTAAGAAGCCTACCCAGCCAATGTCTATACCTGTCTACCTATTAATGGAACAGGAATTTATATTCTTGCCTTTGTCCCCTGACTTCTCTACCTAGTCGCCAGATGTCAGAAGTATCTAGGGACATTTCTACCAACATTTTCAGCCCCAAGTCCTTCCTCTTGTCATTTATTTGCTGCTTAGTATTTTTTTTTCCAGCCCCTCAATGCTCATGAGACTTCTCCATACTTCACCTAAGGACTCACGCCACCAAGGGACAGCTGCTGCTCGCTGCCTTCTCTGGGAGGAGACCAAATTCCAGCCTTTTACCCCTATTGTCGACGCCCCTTGTCAGCAGGAAGTAGCCAGAGAGAATCCTCGCCCTATTTCATGATTATTAAAAGGCTGGAATGTAAGGTTCCCTCCTGGATGGCGAGCAGACTCCACCCTCCTCGCAGCAAAGTCTCCACCCAGTACCTGCGTTACCTAGGCAACTGGGACACCTGGAAGAGGTCACATCTGCATCCGCTGAGGTCACATCTGAATTTGATGTGGCCACACCTTTCCCCACCCATACCCTACATAAGGCCTAGCCCAGGCCCAGACTCTCTCTCTCTCTCTCTGTTCGTTTCTAGCTCTTGCTCTTGCTCTTCTTTTCTAGCTCTCTTGCTCTTGCTCTTCTTTTCTAGCTCTCTTGCTCTTGCTCTTCTTTTCTAGCTCTCTCTGCTCTCTCTCTGCTCTAGCTCTTTCCTCTCTCTTTCCCAGCCACGTGGAGTGCCAACCTTGCCTGGTCCCAGCAGGTCTACTGAATAAACCTACCCCTTACCTGAATACCACTTGCGTGCTGGTGCAGTTTTTACTCGGTTACCTCTTTTTAAAAACCTAACACATAGGACTATGTCCTCTCAGTCCTGCTTTCTCTGCCCCGCGTACTTTTCCTCCTCTATTTACCTTGAAGCAAGTCAGTTCTTCCCAGGAGCTGGTCCTGGAGAGCAAAATGTGCCTTCAGTTGTCATGCAGAAGAATAAGAGAAAGGGCAAGATTTGACACTGGTAGCTCTCTGCGGGTCCCGGGATCCCAGAGGGAGGCCTGGGTGATGGAGTCCTCAGGATATATTCTTCCTCATTTAGTAAGTGGGCCAGCATGGGGGTCACAGGAGCTACTGGAAGCCAGGTGTCTAAGACACGGAGAGGTTGCAGGCCCTGAGAGGAGGGTCTGGGCCCCACCATCACCACCACATGAAGATTCCCCCTTCCACTGCCCGCCTCTGTCTCCATCGTTAGCAGGAGGAGCCTTTCTATGTGACCAGTTTTCTCCAGAGTGTAAACTTGAAATGTCTTTTTTTTTCCAATCAAATTTAAAATTCCCATGCTGATATTATAGAACACAATTCAGGAACCACTGGAATTTAGAAAACATGAGCCTTGAAAGTAATGTTAAAAATTGTTGTCTAGTCGGTCTTGGGTTCGTATCTTGGGATTTTCTAGGCTCTGCTGTGAAGCCACCCCCTTCCTTTCCGAGACTCCTGGTCTCCTGTGGAAGGAGGCCACACTGCCTCCCTTGCCTGTACCCACCAGGAAGCACATTCCAGACCATGTCCATAAGCATGTCCTGGTCTCAGTTCCTGCCCTGCCATCCCATCATCTCCACGTCACTGCAAACTACATAGGCAAGCACTGTCCTGACCACCGCTGGGCTCATGCTATGTGGAGTTATTATACTATTTATCTCATTGATATGAATATCCATTTGCTTCAGGGTCAAGCATTAATATTTTTAGTTACTCGGGTTACTTGGGTGGGCAAGCAACACTTTATGAGTCTGGTATTCATTTCCTCCCTCCCTCCCTCTTTTCCTCCCCCCTTCTCTCTTCCCTCCCTTCTCCTCCCCCTCTTTCCTTCCCTCTCTCCCTCTCTCTCTCCCTCCCTTCCTCCCTTCCTCCCTCTCTTCCTTCCTCCCTCCCTCTCTTCCTTCCTCCCTCCCTCCCTCCCTCCCTCCCTCCCTCCCTCCCTCCCTCCCTCCCTCCTTCCTTTCTTCCTTCCTTCCTTCCTTCCTTCCTTCCTTCCTTCCTTCCTTCCTTCCTCTCCATTTCTCCCCACCCTCTCTCTTGTAGTCACAGTCTGGCCTGTGACTCACTGTGCAACCTAGCCTGGCTTTGAAGTCACAATCTTCCTGCCTTAGCTTACCAGGAGCTACAACTATCACTCTAGGCTTCATTTTCTAAAACATTGAAAAACCTAATTGCATATTCCAAAATAGCTAGTAACGAAGATTTTGAATGTCCCTGGCCAAAGAAATGATAAATGCTTAAGATGATGTGATACCAATTACCTTGAAATATCATACTGTACCCCATAAAGATACGCAATTATAGTAAGTCAATGAAAAAGATATCAAGGAGTCTTTTCAAAATATTAAAAAGATCCAAATTCCAAATCATATCTAGGTCCCAGGAATTTAACTAAACACACACACATGCACACATGTACATATGGAATATGTACAACTGTACATATGTAATAATTCAAGTGTAGTCAACATTATATTAATTTCACTTTGGCATTGTAGTAATTCCTTCCCCCCCTCCTTCCTTTCTTTGTGTGTGCTAGTACAAGGCTTGAATTCAAGGGCTCAGTTTTGTTTTGTTTTGCTCAAGGTTGGCACTCTCCCAATTGAGCCATGCTTCCAGTTCCCATTTTTTGCTACTTAATTGAAGATAAGCTTACCAATTTATCTGCCTTGGCTGCCTTTGAACTTGAGTTCTACATATCAGCCTCCTGAATAGCTAGGATTATAGATGTGAGCCATTGGTACCTGGCTGGTACCTACCTTCCTTCCTTTCCTTTCCTTCCTTCCTTCCTTCCTTCCTTCCTTCCTTCCTTCCTTCCTTCCTTCCTTCCTTCCTTCCTTCCTTCTTTCTTTCTTTCTCTCTTTCTCTCTTTCTCTCTCTCTTTCTCTCTTTCTTTCTCTCTCTCTTTCCTCCAATAAACTAGTGCCAAACACACTTGTGTTAGTTAGTATTATCATCTTTGTGACCCAATACTTGACCCAAACAACTAAAGGGAGGAGAGATTAATTTTGATCAGTTTGAGATGCTGGCCCCCATCATGTGTGAAGAAGCTGTTGAGAAGCTGTGCACATGGCACAATCGCACATAGTTGTCAGGAAACAATGTAAGGAGTAGCAGGAAGGGGCGGGGCAAGATGCAGCCTTGGGACATTCATCCCCTGTGACCCATTTCCTGCAACTAGGCCCAGCCTTCCAACTTCAGTCACATTCCAACAGCTTACTCAAGGTTTGACTCCATCAATGGCTGAACCCACTCATTAGGTCAGAAACCCTTTGATCTAATTCTCTTTGGAAATACATTCATGGACACATTTAGGCGTGTGCGTATGTGTATTTTATTCATCTATACATTTCTCACTTCAGGCAAGTTGAAAGTCAGAATGACTGATTTCTCTGACAACCTCCATGGCACACTTCCTTGGTGCATTAATTTCCAGATGCCATCACAAAATACAACACTATGAACCAAATTGTTTCCTTACAGTTCTGCAACCAACTTCCATTTCATGATCAAGGAATGACCAGGTGTGTGTGTATGTGTGTGTGTTCAGCAACAGATGTTCAGCAACATAGTTAACTCCTTTGTCCTTGATACCATTCACGCTTTACCATACCCTTTCCTAACCTTCTTCTTTTCTCTTCCTACCTAGAAAACAAAGACTTCTTTAAGTTTGTCATTGACAATCTCCAGGATCCAGCAAACTGGGACTACCTGCAGCTCCTGCTGACTGAAGATGATGCCTGGGAATTTATGGCCGGGGCTGTGTTGTCCAGGTGACCTTCAGGGGAAGTCCCTGAGGGTGGGTGTGCCTCGCTCCTGCTGGGCTCGTTTGCTCAGGAGGCCCACCTCCCAGACAGGCCCTGTGGTTGGAGTTGAGGACGTCCCTTGTAAACAACTCACTAGTGTTTTCTCAAGGTTATTCCCTGACAGAGACTAATCTCAGAGTAAAGGCAGACAGTCCACCTAGGGGCCAGAATCATTTCTACCATCTTCTAGTTTTGTACTTTGGCAACTTAATTACTGTGTCTTCGTTCCCTCATCCATTGTACTTTATGGTGAGAAACATAAGATAGGTCAGCAACGTGCTGGGTGTATGGTGGACACCCAGCACCTTTCCAAAACCCAGAGATTGAGGTGAGGGTCAGAACCAAGGGTCATGGAGGAACAGGAGCTGGGCACTGGTGGCTCACGCCTATTGCTGAGATCTGAGGATCACAGTTCAATGCTAGCTCGAGCAGGAAAGTCTACGAGATACTTATCTCCAATAAACTACTAAAAAAAAAAAAAAGCCAGAAGTGGCTCTATTGTTCAAGTGGTAGAGAGCTAGCCTTCAGCAAAAAGAAGCTCAGGGACAGAGTCCAAGCCCAGAGGTCAAGCCCCAGGACCACCACCACCACCAACAGCAACAACAAAACCCACAAAAAATCAAGAACAGTAACAGGAGTGGGTCTAGGATGCTGGCCAAAAAGAAGGCTTCTCCCTGAAGGCTTTGAAGTTATTTTCTTACGACATGCTGCTATTCTCTAAATTAAAAGGTTTGTGTGCTCCCAATCTTGAATGTCTTTTGTTCACCTACAGCACTCCTGCTCTATATAGCGTGGTGATACTGGCATCGACCTTGAGTAAGAAGTCACCTTTATCAACTGTCTACAATTCGAAAGCACATTGACTTGTATGCATTGCCCCTTTAATTGCATAAGGACCACAGAGCAACCGTGGCTTTCCCAAAGGTGTTCAGTATCGGATGAAAAAATTTACATATTAGCAAAATTCTTTGGTATTTGATTCTTGGTGAAATTTAAAAAAAAAATGCTCCATGATTGGGACAGGGTGGTGGATCTTAAGAAGCCTGTTTTACAGATACGCACACCATCTTTCTTGATTCTGTGGGCTTCGCTGTTACAGGTATGAAGGTGTTGCGCTCCGCAAAGCTCTGGAGCAGCTGGCGGCAGATGCAGCCATGGAGGACACGGACAGGCTGTGCACAGAGCTGCAGGATAGGAAAAGCTTTCTGGACACATTTCCTCAGGTGAAAATGGAGCTCGAGGAGCAAATAAGAAAGCTTCGTGAGCTTGCAGACAAGGCGGACAAGGTACAGAGGGACTGCGCCATCTCCCGTGTGGTGGCCAGCTCCACCCTCTGGAGTCCTGAGGATCCTCGGCCTGGCTGTGGCCCCGGTGACACTAGGGGGCGTTGCGACGCTCCTCGTCTCGGGGCTGGGGCTGGAGGCGGTGTCCGCTCTGACCAGTGCTGCCTCTAGCCTTGTGGGAGGCGTGAGGAAGTGGTCTGTGGAAGCGGAAGCCACTCACCTGCTGTCAACCAGCATGGTCAAAGGGAAGACAGTGAAGGAGGTTTTGACCGAGACCACACCCAAAGTTGCTGCTTTAGGCAAGAAGTACTTCCAAGACCTGCCACACC
This sequence comes from Dipodomys spectabilis, assembly GCF_019054845.1. Classification (NCBI taxonomy): domain Eukaryota; kingdom Metazoa; phylum Chordata; class Mammalia; order Rodentia; family Heteromyidae; genus Dipodomys; species Dipodomys spectabilis. The sequence continues at coordinate 19,401,184 of NW_024870840.1, read as the reverse complement.
TTCAGAAGAACATGGAAGCCATAAGGCTGGCCAAAGCCAACCCTCGCTTAGCAGCCAGTGCCCGGACTCTCATGACCACGGGGACCATCTCAGCCCGAAGCACTAAGCAGGTGCAGAAAGCCTTTGGAGGCACCATTCTGGCAATGACCAAAGGAGCCCGGAGGATGGGTGCCACCACTGCAGGTGTCTTCCTTCTGATGGATGTCGTCAACCTCGTGAAAGAGTCAAAGCGTTTGTTCCAGGGCCCAAAGGCGGAGTCCGCTGAAAAGCTGCGGCAGGAGGCTCTGGAGCTGGAGAAGAAGTTGGAGGAGCTCATGCAGATTCACGAGAGAGTGCTGTCGGATGTGAGTTGGATGTCCTCTTTAGAGCAGCAGAGAGGTCAGGAGAGATGGGCTGGTGACTGTGTGGACAAATGAGGACCCCTCCCAACATACACTCACCACGTTATGATCTGGGACAAATGAAGGCAGAGCAGGGGAGGGCCTATACTTCCGACGGTCACTAGGCTCCTCTTCTTAAAGGTCCCACCCCTCCCACTATGCCACACTAAGGACCAAGCTTCCAGTGCGTCCTGGGGACCAACCCTGGACCATATCTAAGCCCCTGGGCGTCCCAGCCACTGTGGAGCCAGCATAGGCTCTGCTCCTCACTGTCTTCACTGGGCTGTCAGCATTAGCTTTCCCGTGGCCTTCTTTCATTGGTGGCATTAGAGACCTCTTCCTCTGTAGGCTCAACTTCTCTTTTTTTTGGGGGGGGGGCGGGGTCAGGTCATAGGACTTGAACTCTGGGCCTGGGCGCTGTCCCTCAGCACTTCAGCTCAAGGCTAGCGCTCTACCACTTGAAGCACAGCGCCACTTCTGGCTTTTTTTATTTTTTGCTTATGTGGTGCTGAGGAATCGAACCCAGGGACTCAGGCATGCAAGGCAAGCACTCTACCATTGAGCCACCTTCCCAGCCCATAGGCTCAACTTTTCTTTCCCCAAATAATCCCAAGTCTTGAAGCCAGGCCATGGCTGTGAACCCAAAGTCAAAGGGATCTCTTTGTCCTCAGCTCTGGTTCCTTGATATGGAAGGCTCTTGGGGAGATGCTCAGGAAGCACCCCTGAAGAATGAAAAGTATGGAGTCGCATCTGTGCCGATGTCACACCATTGTCTTTCCACGTGTGAGCGGAAGGACACTCAGAGAAAGGGAGATGGTGTGGCCTGGCCCGGGAGCTCTGATGGCCTAGCAAGGTGCTGGGAAACCTCAAGGACTTGGCTTCTGGTTAAAGGTTTAAACTCTGCTGCAGGGGAAAGAGATCTGAGAGATGACCACCAGGGGCTGCGCTTGGTTTATAATGCTTAAAGAATAAACACCGGCCAATTTGTGCTGCTCCCCCAAATGCTGCCATGGGATTTTCTATACTGGTGACTCCAGGAAAGACTGAGAGCCTAAGTCTGTACTTTTACATAATTAAAAAATTCTTTTCTTAGGAAATGGAAAGACTTGGAAAAAACTATATTAAGCCAGACCCAAAGATAGGTCCCATGGTTCCCCTTATTTGCAATAACTCATATATAGCTAGGATAATCCTACCAGACAAGCAGAAAAGGTCAAAAGCTATGTCCAGATGACCATATAAGATGATGCTAAGTGAAATGAACCCCAAAAAATGGACATGAGGTTTTTTTCTTTGTTGCTGTTGTTTTTAATGTACTATGTGATTTTTTTTGTTCCTTTGGTATGTTCTTCCCCCATGGTATAACCCCTGTTGTCACTGTACTTGATTTCGGTGCCCTGAATCTTGTATAGACACTTCGCTAATTTGAGGAGGAGAAGGGAAATAATAAAATGCTGAGACAAGGATACAGGTTGACCCATTGTAACAATGGGATGTACAAGATACTATGTTGAAAACAAACCTTACAACTTCAGAGTGAGGGGGTGGGGGGAAGAGGAAGGATAGGAGAGGTGGGGAGGGAAGGGATGGTAGAGGAAAAACAAAGGACGGAGTAACAATGCTCAATAGGAAATGTACTCATGTACAGTTACATGCTACTCATGCAACTGTAACCCCTCTGTAGAGTATCTTTACAATACAATTTAAAAAAATTCTTTTCAATGCAGTAAAGCAATAAAACTAGAAGTTTCTAAACAGCTACTGTTGTGCTTCTTTCTGTTATCCTCATCCTTTCTCTCTTTTTGTCCAAGACCAGGACTCAAACTTGCTATCTGATATTTTTGCTCATTAGCTCGTGCTCTACCACCTGAACCACGCTTCCAACCTCTCCTCCTCCTTCTTGGTCACAGGAGCATCTTCTGAGTTTTGGTGTGGCTGGTGGCTTCCCAGCTCCTGTGCCCTTCTTCCTGACTTCTGCCTGTGGATGGTGACAGATGAGGTCGGGAGTAGAAGAGAACCCCACTGCCATAGTTGGAAGCTGTGGGGGTGGGGATGAGGAATTCTGGACGTTCATCCTCCATCATTACTGTCGCAGTACCAAGACTCAGTATCTGGACTCAGTACAAGACTCAGCCTTGATGCACAGTGCACCTTCACCTATAGTTTCCACAAGTGAAATAGAGGGTTTCACATAAGGGAAATTTCCAGTAAGTAGGAAAGGCTGGTTTAACTCAGCTACAGCAGCGGTTAACTTGAATAGGGAGCAGTTGGGCAGAGGGGCCCAGTGATAGACAACGAATGATTCTTCTCTAGAGATTGCTAACTCCTAAAGGTTAACCATCTATGCCTTTCCAGAATCCAGCATGGAGAAGTTCACGTGCATCCAACAACTGGTAGCATATGATGAGTTTATTGATTAAGATCATGCCCCTTCGGCCCCCGGAGTCCCATGATATGCATGTGGGGTAAAGGCAGTCTGTGTTTTCATAAAAGTTGCAAAGAGAAAGTCTAGCAGAGCATTTTAGAATGGAGTTTGGGCATAGAAATAGCCAGATGCTACGTCTCAGGAATCCCCCAAGGAGGATGTGTGAAGGATCGGAGCCCACAAGTACTGAGGCAGCGGGATGAAGGGAGTCTCCCTGGGTGTGGCCCCATGGTGACAGAAAAAGCTAAAGAATCTCTGGCTGGAGGAGGAAGGGAAGGAGCTCATGTCCTGGAAAGTCAGAGAAGTTACCTTGTAGAAAAAGATCTAGGATAAAGGCACGAATCTGAGACTTGGAGAGATCAGGAAGCGGTGACTCACGGGCACAGGGTTTATAAAAGGTTACATAGAAAAATCTCCATCACCTGCTGTACATCGCAACAGTGGCGGGAGATGCAGGAAGCATGGAGATGGCCCATCTGCTTGTCAGAACTGGAGAAGTTCCCTACCAGCAAGGGAATTCAGATGTTTTCCCACAGAGCCATAGAACCTCACAGGTGGTCTTGTCCCACCTCTCCATTTGGAAGGCAATTGTCCAGCGTATTGACGATCTCACATAATGCACCTCCTTCAAACACTTTGCTCTCCCTGCTCATGGTTTTACAAACTTCAGGACTTGATGTTTCTAAGCTGGAATGCTTCGCAGAGCTCACCAAAACTGCTCTCTGAAAAGATAGTATTATGTACCTGGGTTACTGGATGTAGGGATAACAAGGAGGATGCTGGGTTAGAAGTGCTAATCCATCTTAGTAGTAAGAGAAATTCACCGATGTTGCTGCACTAATGGCAGGAGGAAATGCATTGGACTCTAGGTCTTAGAGATGCCCTCAGGCCTTCTGACCCTCATCTATCCTGGGCCCCAACTGCTGGATGCAGAAGGCTCCTGTGCCCAATCCTGTGAGCTGGTCAGTCAGCACAGCAAAGGCTCTGTGTGTCAGGACCCCACTTGGCCTGGCTGGGGCCATCTTGATCACACCCTCCATGAAGGCCCCTGAGAGACCCTGGTGTGTTCCCCTGATTCATTTGCCAGTTGACTCTGGATGAACTGTGAAAGTGACATGCAGTCCTTAAACTGAGTCGGTACCGTTCATGCCAGAAATATATAACCAAGTCCATCTCAGCTAGGATAGAAGTGCTTCTGAGACTTTATTAGCCCCTGCTTGTGACTTGATGGTAGACAGCCACTAGCCTTCCTTCTTCCCTTCCCCATGTATCTCTAGTTCCAATAGATATAGATAGATGATAGCTAGCTAGACAGAGATAGATTCACACAGATAGATACATACATACATACATATATAGATACATATATACATAAATATACACATACATTAATGTAGATGTAGATGTCCACACACCTTCTGTGTACTGCTAGATCTCTCTGGCTCTTTCATCTCAGGTCATCTTCTGACTATGGTACTAGATTCTTTTACAGCCCAATTTCCCCAGAGTAGTCAGTTAATAGTTACTGAGAAAAAGTCCTTAGATGATCAAAGGGGAATAACCCGATGGATCTCGGATACCCTTGAGGCCAGCACCCCTTCCAGGCTAATGAGAAACAGGCTCTGAGAGGTGCATCTGTTCACTCCCATCAGGTCGACCACGACAAAGTTCTTTCACCTGTTCTTTGAATCTGTCAGCACCCCCACCCATGCCATGAATCAACCACTGTTCAACACAGCATCTGAGGGTCAGTGGGGCTATAGTGATCCCTCGGAGGTCCTCTGCCCCAAGAGGAATGGCCACCAGCCAGTGCTCTACTCACTCATGCCACTACCTTCACCCTCCTCCTCCTCATCTTTACTGCTACCACCACCACCACCATCCTCATTGTCATTGTCATTACTGTTGCCAAGATATCATTTCCTGAACAAGACGAAGATGAATCAGTATTAGAGAAACAGGACTGGAGAAACCAGAGAAAGACTTTATTCTTGCTGGGACATCAGACCGTGGGGACCCCATCTCTTTCTCCTTATTCTAACAACTTCCAGCTCTGGCTTTCTCTCCTTCAGCTCTTCAATTTCCTGACCTTCTTCTCGTGGCTATTCCCACAAATCCTTAATTCATTTCCACCTCACTGCATAGACTCATCTTCAAACACATTGCAATATTTGCCCACACTTCTGCTCCACTGGTCTCCGCTAACCTCTGCACTGCTTGAGAAGGTGGGGGTCACCTCACCGAGCCTGGCCTGATGACAATTTCCTGTGGATCTTGACAAGCAACTCCAACTTGCTCTCCAGCTCCTGGGCCACCCGGTGCAGCTCTGTGGCCAACTCTGACTCTGCTCCCTTAGACAAATGCTGTGAATCTTGCACGAGGCTGACCACATCCATCCCAAGGAAGACACCAGTGGGGACGGCCCCCAAGATTCGGGCTCCTCTGGTCATCGCCAGTGCAGTGCCACCGAAGGCTCTCTCCACACTCTCAAAGCCTCTCGAAGATCTCCAAGTGTTCATTAGGCCCCTCGCCTGTCGCAGAACCTGAGGGTTGGCTCTGGCCTGTCTGAAGGCACGGACATGTTTCCCCAGCTCTCTCAGGCACTGGATGAACTCATCAGATGCCAACACGGCTTTGAGTGATAAACTACCCGCCATCTCTGATAACTCTTTCAACCTCTCCGTGCTTACGGACAATAGCTTTGTGACTTCATCTTTGGCCGAAGACATGTTTTTTCCTTCTACAATGCTAGTGGCAGCACTGGTCACAGAAGCTGCTGCTCCCAGCCCAATCCCACCTGCAGACAGCCCCAGACTGAGTCCTGCGGTGCATGGTGCCAGAGCGAGACCGCCGAGGGTCATGAGTCTTGAGGCAACACCGGTGGAGTCGGCCACCACGTGGGAGATGGTACAGTTCCTGTGCACCCTGCTGACCTCATCTGCAAGGGCGCGGAGCCTCCTGATGTACCCCTCAACCTCTGTTTTCACCTGAGGAAACCTCTGCAAGATCTTCCTCTGCAGCTGGCCTTGCTGGACCGTGTCTGCGGTGCCATTCTTCAGCGCTTTCTTCAGGGCCCCAGCTTCATCCCTGCAACAGTAAATGTCATTCAGTTTGTTTTTTCCAAAAAAAAAAAAAAAATGGATTCCATAAATTCTTTGCTGCACAAGTCACAGAGCTTTCACTAACATGGAACAGGAGTTACTAGAATGGAACAGATATTCAACATTATTCTATTCAAGGTGAATAGGTTTAGTACATCACAGATGCTCTGTGGCCCATATTGAAGAAAGGGCAAGGAAGGAGAGTCAGCCTAAGAAGTTCTTTCATGAAAGGCATTTGAAGGACACCTCCTTCTCAAGATTCATCCATGGCTGCCAGGGCATTGGCCAATAGGAAGCTCTGCTTTAGGTCAGAGAAGGTCAGTGTGTTAAACCAGCAGCCTGCCCCAAAGGCTTCCCTGGGTCTTCAGTGGCTGGGAAGGGATCTGCAGACTCCTGGGAAGTCTTGCCAGCCAGGAGTGGCTGAGTTAGCCTATACACTTTGGCTTTGAGACCATACAGGTTGAGTATCTTTGATTCAAAATTCCCAACTCTGAAATGCCCCCAAATGTGAACCTGGATTTTCTGAGTACTGGGAATTAGACTCAGGCTTTGCAATCAAGTGCTCTCCCCTATGAACCATGCAAGCTCCCAGTCATTTTGGCTTTTGTATTCCAAATGAGACAATATGCAAACTTTGCCCACCCTGCTCTAGACTTGCACCTGTGCTGGGCACTTTGGTATCACTGCTGATCACCCACATCCTCCTGTCCGGTAGCTGGGATGGCAGGTGTGTGCTGCCATTGCCTGATCCCAAATTGAAATCCTCTCAGCACTGGTGTGGAGACAGACATATCAAGCCCTACAACTGACCTTAGCAGACAGATTGTTCTAAAATAGAGTGTGGACTCACCTGCAGGATGCAGGATGCATGTGTAATGTATAGAAAATAAAACTTTTTCTGAATTTCATGTCAAACACTGATCTTATTGCCAAGGAATTTCATTACATACCTGCATATGTGTCAAAATCAGAGAAAAACAAAACAAGAACACAAACCATTCTGGCCTTACTGTTTCCAAGTAAAGGACCTCCAGTCCTAGCCAAGTGATGGTGATGTGTGGTGGGTGCTTTGGCATCATTTCTGACCACTACAAGCAATAAAGGATAAAGGCACTGAGCTCTGGGAGGGAGCGAGGCTGCAGGGTAGACAGGAGGAGGGTGTGATTAAGCCTCATGATGGAATCTGGGTTGTCATCCTGACTGGCTGGAGATGCGCCTGGGAATGAGGTGGGAATACTGATATGTATTACACTGAATTTGTAGATAGCCTTGGGAAGTATTGCCATTTTCACGATGTTGATTCTTCCAATCCAGGAGCATGGGAGGTTTTTCTGCATCCTAAGTTCTATTTTGATTTCTTTTTTCAAATTTTTAAAGTTTTCATCATACAGGTCCTTCACTTCTTGGGTTAAGTTAATTCCTAGGTATTTTTTGTGGGGTTATTACGAATAGTCTTGCCTTCTTGATGATAAAGCACAGCTATGCCTGTGCCCCACGGCGAGTCTCCAGAGATGACTGGCCTCTGGGCCAGTGACCTGGGGGAGGAGGGCCACACGGAGGAGCTGGACACCATGCAATGTGTGCGGGTGGGGGAGAGGGAGGTAGGGAAGATGGGGAGGAGGGTGAGGAGAAGACAAGGGGGAGAAGAGGGAAGTCCTACTGCAGGTCACCTGGACAGTCCAGCCTCAGCCACAAACACCTCCCAGATTTGGTCTTCAGTCACCAGGAGGCTGGCATACTCTGGGCCCAGTTGGTCCACAAGAAAATCAGTGACATTCCCAATGAATTGTCTGGCATCTATTTGAGGAGGATAAAGGGAAGGTCAGAGGCAGGGTGGAGTTCAGGGGTGTAGGAAGTCACCCTGTGTGGACCTGTCCCATGGGAGACTATGCGTGGAACTGAGCCCGCCCTCCAGTTCACAGGAAAAGTCCTAACCCCAGTGACTGTGTGTGGACACAGAGCCTGGTGGCACACGTCTGTAACCCAGCTGCTTTGGAGTCTGAGACAGAATCACAGTGTGAGGTCAGCCTGAGCAAGAAAATCAGCCAGACCTCATCTCAACAAACACATGAGGCCTAGTGGTGCAGGCCTGAGCTCCACTGGGACACAGGCAGAAGGCCATGGTCTCACGCTGGTCTCTGGAAGAAGCAGGAGACCCTGTGCAGGAATGGACAGCTGGACATCAGTTTTGACATCGCCGATGGGACACTTCACGTTGCTGTGAAGTCTGCATTGGAACGCTCCCCGAGCCCGAGGGGCTGGATGAGGTGAGGATCACGAGTGGGAGCTGTGGAGTGATCTGGTGGTGCAGAGAGCAGCCTCCTGCAGAGGGCGGAGGCTCTGGGACAGCGGTGGAGATGGAGGTGGCACTGCTGCGCCTCGGCTCAGTCCTGTGACTCTCCACGACTCAGGGGACCTGGCTCCGGAGCAGTTCTCAAAGGAGGGAGATTTATCCTGACGACTCCATCACCCAGGCTTCCCTCCAGGATCCCACGCCCTGCGGGGAGTGGGGCCTGGAATCTTCCCCCTCTCTCCTTCCTTGCTCTGCAGGGCTGGCTCCTGGGAAGGACTGACCTTGAAGGCAGGTGGGGGAGGGGAGGCAAGGGGAGCAAGCAGGCCTGAGGGATGTGGGGTGGGTGGGTGGGTGGGTGCGGTCCTGGGAGGAGGCCTCTGCCCTCTCTGTCCCTTTCAGGCTCTTCTTCCACATGGTCAGGAGACCCAGCCCTTTTTGGGGCCGTCACCGCTGTAAGCAGGTGCTTGTCCCTGCAGTGTGGCGGGCACCTGCCACAGCTTCAGGCGGGATGGGGAGGCTGCATGGCACAGGAGCAGGTGCAGGTGCAGGGAGGGAACTGGCACTAGGGGCGCTGGGATGTGGCAGGTCCTGGCCTGGGGACCTAGGCGCATCACCTCTGACCCTCAGAGCAACATGGGCAAAAGCTGCTCTCATGTCACCGGTGGGGACAGGGGCACCAAGGTCACACTGGGGCCCAGTCCAGTGCCATTCTGAGTCACTCTTGCTCTGAGCCCTTCAGAGATCCTGAGCCACCCATGAAGTTACCTTAGAAGTAGGGGAGGTGGAGAACAAGGGACATATATAGGTTGTATAGATCTCTTGCTGCCCTCTGTCCTCTTCTTCCTTTCATCCTCTCCCCTGCTGTCCTCCCCATCTGCAGGCCTCTCCTGGCCTCATCTAGGGAGGCACAGTCAGGAGGAAGTGAATAGCAGGGCCCCGCTCTCTGGGAGGGCCAGGAAGCCCACTGGTGGATGTAAACTTTGATGTAGATTCTTGAGGCTCCCTCCTCCAGCCCTGACTCCTCTGCAGGCCAGCTCTGGTTGGAGCTGCCCCTCAGGGCAGGCCTCTAGTATGAGGCAGACAGAGAAGAGGACCATGATTACCTGGGGAGGTGGCCAGATGCTTCGCACCAGCTGAGGTGACTCTGAAAAGATTTCTTGCACTCATGGTTGTTTTCCAAGCTGCAGGAGGAGAAAACACAGTGTGGATGGACTGAGGAAGCTCCAGACAAGGTGGCAGCAGGGGCCAGTCTCCTTGGCTTCCCTCCAGGGTACCAGGACACAACCCACCCTGGCCCTCTTCCCCTGTGCTCCGTGGCTATGGATAGAAAGTTAGTCATCTTGTTCCAGCTCCCTCTGCCCTGAGCACAGCCAAGGCAGAGGCCTCCTGTCCTCCTAGAGACAATGGACGAGGACACAGCCATGGAGAAAGACAGAATCTGCACAGAAGGAAGGGTGGAGGAATGGCCAGCAGACACCGGGGCAGGGAGCATGCATGGGAAGCCATGACAGTAGCTAGCATGGACTGGGTGTGGCTGTCACACAGGCCTCTTCCTTGCCCCACCTGAGGCGACCACACAGACAGAGATGAGGACCTGGGGTTGCTTGCAGTGTGGAGGGAAGGAGCACAATGCCTCCCCTCCCCCCACCTCCCCCAGGTGCACAAGGCTGAACCCGCACCCGGTGGTTCTGACACAAGTCCTCTGTTGTGCAGCCTGTGCTCTGGCCTCTTCAGTGTAGATCTAGATGGGCGTGTTTTATATGTGTGTGTAAGTTCCTAGGGGAGGCACCCGACTTCTCCACTGTGCTGAGACAGGGCTTGGCCCAAGTGCATCCTACAGCCCTGACCCTTTTCATGTGAGAAGAAAAGAGACAAAGCACAAGAGAACATTTCCCAGACCATAGGATCCAGCTAATCTGATGAGGGTTTTAGCTAGGAAAAAGCCTTCCCCCCACTCCCCAGGCCAACACCAGGGCCAGAGCTCAGCCCAGCCCCCATCCTTCCTACCTCTCCCCCCACTCCCCTGCTTACTGGAACTGCCTCTCCCCACCTCCCACCACCCAAGAGATGGACCAAACATGGCAAGATCCTCACTCCATCCACCAGTGAAAACACAAAGCAGCTCAAGAAGGGAAGTGACTTCCCTAGTGAGACACAGCTCTGGAGAGCAGAGTGGAGTTCAGCACCGGCCTCTCACTCTGAATTGAAGCAAAATGTGTGACTATAAACATCCAGAAGTTTCTAGAATTTTCCCTCTGCCTCCACACACTCAGGGGTCCACTGTACAGAGCCGGAGCTAGGCCTTCGATTATAAGACTGCAAACCAGGATGGTGCTGGCCATGCTGTCCCCAGACCTGGTCACCTTGGCATCTGGACACACGGGATGCCCCATCCTCTTCCTCCATCTCCCACCGGCAGAGCCAGGCCTTCTGCCCGCTCTGCCCATTCCCAGGACTCTGGGCCAGCCAGTCCCTTCCTGGGGCCTCAGTCTCCCCACAGGTCCTGGCATAGTCTCCGTGTTCAAGGGCAGGTTGAGTGGAAAACCTCTGGGTTCCTTGATTCTCATAAGCCAAAGGGCTCAACAGCAGCACCCACGGCCAGCTCCAGGGTGGCCAGGACACCAGGACTACTAGGTGCTGGGTCCCCTGATCTTCTCTACCTCCTCTGTGTCCTCCATTTTCCAAAATGGCAGCACCACAGCAGTCACCTTTCCTCTCAGCCCTGCTGGCCATGTGCCAGCTCGCCTGCAGCCCTCTCATCCTGGGGACCTTTGTGGACTCACCTGAGCAGTTCCTGCTGATGCTCTGTTTAGGAAACCATGGGGAGGGAGGAGCAGGCAGACACAACCCTGCGTATGGATCTGGGCTCTGATATTGCCCCACAGTGTGACCTGGGGCTGACTGCCTGACCTCTCTGAGCTCATCTATAAAATGGAGAGCCCTTTTGGAGATGGTGAGGAATTGGATGGGGAGAGCAGGTCACGCCCAACTCACCACAGAATCTTCCTCTGGTGGGTTTGCTGGTGACCCGTGGTCCTTGACTGTGTGTATCCAGTAGTGCCTCTCAGACACAAGAATGCAGACTCGGGCTATATATATTCAGGTACTAGAAAAGGAAAATGAAATTGAAAGTTCTGGCTTCCAGGAAGCATGATTAATCAGACAGCATACCAAATATGTGCTTAAGGTCTGATGACCTTTCCTTATTGACTCTCTCAGAGGAATGACTTTAGACTAGAGAACTGGCTTCCTTGGTAAAGCCTCTGACTTCCAAGTACAAAGCCCTAAATTCAAACTCTAATACCACCTGACAGAGAGAGAGAGAGACAGAGACAGAGACAGAGACAGAGAGACAGAGAGAGAGACAGAGAGAGAGAGACAGAGAGAGAGAGACAATGAGACAGAGAGAGAACATCTCCCTAGTGTGTCTCCATGGTCTTTAGGAGAAAAGCTGTGCCACAGAAATACAATGAACTTCCCCATGGGAACTGGGCTTAGATTCAGCCCCTCACCCCTGCACAACCCCCTCCCCATTCTTCCCCCCCCTCCCCGCATCCTGCAAGTTCACTGTAGGCTCATTGCTGGGCTGTGGCTGGGCGTCCTGTCCACACAGCTTTTAGACAGTAGCCTGCATGGCTTCCTCTGCCAGGATCTCCAGCTTCTGCCACTTGGAAACATCATGCCTTGCTTCCTGGCAGAACCCCACCATCTCCACTCCCACCCGCCCACCCCAGGTCACCCGAGGCCACCAACCTTGTTTGGCCTCCTTGGCACCTTGTCAAGAGGGGACAAAGTCCACAGCAGCTCCAAAACTTCTGAGCCCCACAGCTGCCTTCCTGGCAGAGGAGCTGCAGTTGGGGCTGGACTCCAGAGGTCAGCCTGACCCCTCTGATGAGGCCTTTTCCATCTTGAGATCGCCATCTTAGACAAGGCTGTATGGCACTGTCACCTGCTTGGAGCTCTGAGGTAAGATGGTGGGTGGCCTAGAACTCTCAAAGTTCTCGGTGGACCTCCTTCCCTACTTGATTGGCGTTTCATAATCATTTCCTAACTATCACCTTTTCTCCCTGTTTTTCACACTGCCATAAACACTGTACATACCTGTGGAGTGTGAGCTCTGATGCTCCAGGTGAGGAAGCTGAGGCCATGGCAGGGCCAGAGGCCTTCACCTGAAAACTCACAGGAGGAGCCAAGTCTCCAGTTTGAGCTTTTGATACCCAGACCACGGGTGGGTCCTTGCTAAGGCTACTGTTTGGTCATTTTTCCTCCTGGACTTCCCTCCTCCATTCTTCCCCCTGGGATCAGCATGGGTTTTTCTGCACAGCCAGAGAGCCATGCTGAGATGCAGATCGGGTGATTGTGCACAGGAGCCGCCCTTCTGCAGAGTGAGGACCCCGTGCTCAATCCCTGAATGCTGAATCCCTGGAACATTCAGAGACTCTTGAGCACAGTGTCAGGAGCAGCAACCCAGGGAACAGGGCTGCAGACTGGACCTGAGGATGGAAGTGAGGACTCTGAGCACAGATGCCAGCACAGATGGTCTCCCAGGAGATCGGATGGCTTGTTCTAGAACAGCTCAGCCTGCCTACAACATCGCAAGTCACAAGGATGTCTGCAGCTCCATATTGGGTCTTGACCAAAGTCTCTGATCATGGGCCATGTTGATTTCCTGACTAGGGGATCCTAATCCGTAGGAAAGCAGCCCCGAAACTGCTTTGGAAGGTTCTAGAAGAGAGCAGCAGCACCTGGTGGAAGATGGAGGCTCAGCATCCTTCCCTCCTGTCCTGCTTCCCCATCTTCTTCTTTTCCACACCTGGCCAAGTCCCTCAGACTGACTCTTAGTGAGGACCAGGAGGTGACCAGCATCTCCTAAGGACTGCAGAGCTCACTCTGGGCACAGTCGCCTGCTCTCGATCAGTCGATGTCGACTGAAGGTGGTCACCGCAGTGAATTCAAGGCTAAGTCCCATCAGTCCGTTCCCCTCAGCTGCCAGGCCGCATCCTGCAGTAGGTGCATGTGCTCTCCCAGTGAGCCAGGCCTGCGGCTGTGGTGCCAGTAGGCTGCAGTGCAGCCTAATCTGCATTTCCCTCTGTGGTTGGGGTTGGACACCAGTCTTCACACTGAAATTCCAGTTCAAGTCTTGCACTTAATATCCTATTGTTGGCACTACTCTGCTACTCTCACACCCATTGGAAAGAACCCATCTCCATGATCAGCTCCTCTGAATTGTTCAGCAAGAAAGGTGAGGTTGAGGGTAGTGTCCCACAGCACTGGGTGTGTAGGTCGATAGGATGATGATCATAGCCTGGATGATGGCTCTGGTTGTAACTCAGGCACAGTTTGAGAGCCTCTGCTCTGCTGCACCTGCAGAGCTCAGGCCCCAAGTGGGAAGAGAAGTTCTGTATACAAGCTGTGTATTTGGCCATGAGCAGAGACAGACAGGTGCCGTTTGGGATAGGAGCCAGCACACACCCTCTTCTCTCCACTGACAGCCTTTCCAGGAATTGAGGCCCAGATGTCATCCCAACAGCTCACACTGTGCAAGTCAAGCAAGAAGGAGCCCCAACCCACATCAGCCCCAGAGGAAGTCCTTGAAAAACTCAGGGGACGCCCAATCAGAGCTTCTCTTCTTTTTTAGGAAGCTTGCTCCCTCCAACTATTCCTTCCTTCCTTTTTTTTTTAAAACTATTCTTTACTTCCTTTCCCCCTTTTTTTCAATCTAGTAAATGAAAGAAAGAAAGAAAGAAAGAAAGAAAGAGAGAAAGAAAGAAAGAAAGAAAGAAAGAAAGAAAGAAAGAAAGAAAGAAAGAAAGAAAGAAAGACGGATGTAGGGAGGGAGGAAGAAAAGAAGGAAGGAAGGAGAAGAGAAGGAGGGAGGGAGGAAGGACAGAAGGAAGGAAGGAGAAGGGCAGGAGGGAGGGAGGAAGGAAGGAGAAGGGGAGGAGTGAGGGAGGAAGGACAGAAGGAAGGAAGGAGAAGGGAAGGAGGGAGGGAGGAAGGACAGAAGGAAGGAAGGAGTAGCTCAGAGTGAGACCAAGGGTGACAAGGAAGGATAGGTCTGGGGCGAAGCCCTTTAACCCATATATGGAGTTACCCTGGGCCCCTGCTCTTTCTGTCTGTCCGCCCTCCTTCCTCTCCGAGTTGGCTCATGGTCCTCATGTCTCAGAATCTCAAAATGTCACTCTGTCTCAGGATTCATGCCTCCTTCAAAGCAAGAAACAAGGAGAAACAACTCTCCTGTCACACCTGTCTTGAATAGCAAAAGCCCCTAGAAGCCCATTGGCATGGTGCCCTTGTCTTTCATTGGTCAGGACTGGGTCACATGGTCGCTATGTTACTGAATCCAGTTAACAAGTTCTTTTCCTGGAAAATCCAGCGTCCGTGATAAGAGTATTTTGGGGATGAAGGGCTTTATTCAAAAGTCAAAGAGTGGAGAAGGAAATGAATGTCTCAACCCCACAAGGGCCAAGGGGTCAGATATAGAACAGGAATAATGAGGGAGAAATATGGGCTAATAGGAGGGAGAAATATTCACGTTCTTTCTGAGAAGAGACGGGGGTCTTGCAGGAACATGAGTGTCACGTCTTTTTGCTCCTTGAAGGCTTGGCTTGAACCCAGTCTGGGCAAGAGAGTCTGTGACACTCTTATCTCCAGTTGACCACCAAAAAGCCAGAAGTGGAACTGTGGCTCAAGTGGTAGGGTACTAACCTTGAGCAAAAAAGCTAAGGGACAGCACCCAGGCCTCCAGTTCAAGCCTCACAAATGACAAAAAAAAAGAAAGAAGGAAAGAAGGAAAGAAAGAAGAAAGAAAAGGAAAAAGGGTGAGAAAACTCTCTGCAGAAGAGACATTCAAGCTAGGACTTGAAGGTCCACTAAGGACCGAAGGAGATTGGAGCAGAAAATGGCCCAAGCTGTTCCAGGCAGCATAAGAACGGCCTGTGATTGGGGAGGCCAGAAGGAGACAGGAACAGAATGTGGACACAGACCAGTTGGAGGCAGAATAGAAAATAATCTGTCTTCAGCGCCAGTCACTCGCAGGTCCCAGGTCCAAATGTGTGCTGGATCCCCCAGTGGGGACTGCAGGAGGAGATCTGGAAGCCTTGCTCATTGCCAGCAGCCTCATCCGGGAAGGAAGGTAAGGCTGAGCATCTGCAGCCCCCGGGGACCCTCAGAGGCTGCAGCCAGCAAAGCAGCTGCTTTGACATCAGCGGTAACGAAGGATGTGCGTGCGAGGCCTGAAGCAGGGAGGAATAAATGACTGGTCTCCAAGGCAGGAGCAGAAGAGGGGTTAGCTAAAAACACCCCAGAAACACTACCTTGCTTCTCCCCAAACCATGACATGAATTGTATAGGTTCTGGAAACCAATGGAGCAGGACAGACTAAGCTTCCAGTGCATCCTGGGTGACCACCCTGCGGCCATATCTAAGCCCCTGGATGTTCCAGCCACTGTGGAGCCAGCATAGGCTCCGCTCCACCCTGCCTGCACTGGGCTGTCAGCATTAGCTTTCCCGCTGGCCTTCTTTCATTGGTGGCATTAGAGACCTCTTCCTCTCTAGGCTCAACTTTTCTTTCCCCAAATAATCCCAAGTCTTGAAGCCAGGCCATGGCTGTGAACCCAAAGTCAAAGGGATCTCTTTGTCCTCAGCTCTGGTTCCTTGAGATGGAAGGCTCTTGGGGAGATGCTCAGGAAGCACCCCTGAAGAATGAAAAGTATGGAGTCGCATCTGTGCCGATGTCACACCATTGTCTTTCCACGTGTGAGCGGAAGGACACTCAGAGAAAGGGAGATGGTGCGGCCTGGCCCGGGAGCTCTGATGGCCTAGCAAGGTGCTGGGAAACCTCAAGGACTTGGCTTCTGGTTAAAGGTTTAAACTCTGCTGCAGGGGAAAGAGATCTGAGAGATGACCACCAGGGGCTGCGCTTGGTTTATAATGCTTAAAGAATAAACACCGGCCAATTTGTGCTGCTCCCCCAAATGCTGCCTTGGATATTCTGCATTAGTGACCCAGGAAAGACTGAGAGCCTAAGTCTGTACTTTTGTGCACTTAAATTTTTTTCAATGCAGTAAAACAATAAAACTAGAAGTTTCTAAACAGCTACTTCTTTCTATTATGCTCCTCCTTTTTCTCTTTTTGTCCAAGACCAGGACTCAAACTTGCTATCTGATATTTTTGCTCATTAACTGGTGCTCTACCACCTGAACCACGCTTCCAACCTCTCCTCCTCCTTCTTGGTCACAGGAGCATCTTCTGAGTTTTGGTGTGGGCTGGAGGCTGCCCAGCTCCTGTGCCCTTCTTCCTGACTTCTGCCTGTGGAAGGTGACAGATGAGGTCGGGAGTAGAAAAGAACCCCACCGCCATAGTTGGAAGCTGTGGGGGTGGGGATGAGGAATTCTGGACGTTCATCCTCCATCATTACAGTCACAGTATCAGGATTATTGGGTAAGATTTTCCCACCCAAGTCCAGAGGGGCACTCAACTTTGACGCACAGTGGAGCTTCACCTATTTCCCACAAGTGTAGGAAAGTCTGCTTTAACACAGCTCTGGCGGCAGTTAACTTGAATAGGGAGCTGTTGAGCAGAGTCCCAGTGATAGACAAAGAATAGTTCTGCTCTAGAGATTACTAACTCCTAAAGGTTATCCAGCTATGCCTTTCCAGAACCCAGCATGGAGAAGTTTACGTGCATCCAACAACTGGTAGCATATGATGAGTTTATTGATTGCGATCATGCCCCTGAGGCCCCCAGAGCCCCACAGTACACATATAGGGTAAAGGCAGTCTGTGTTTTCATGAGAGTTGCAAAGAGAAAGTCCAGCAGAGCATTTTAGAATGGAGTTTGGAGGCATAGAAATAGCCAGATGCTACGTCTCAGGAATCCCCCGAGGAGGTTGTGTGAAGGTTTGTGGAGCACACAAAGGCTGGGGCAGAGAGGTGAAGGAAGTCTCCCTGGGTGTGGCTCTGTGGTGACAGGGCTTAGGAAGGTGGCATCTCCTACTGAGCCTTGTAGACCCTGACAAGCAACATCAACTTATTCTCCAGCTCCTGAGCTACCCTGCGCAACTCTTTGGCCAACTCTGACTCTGCCCCCTGAGATAAATGCTGTGAATCTTGCACTAGACTGGTAAAATCTAACCCAAGTAAGATCCCTGTGGAGACTCCCCCCAAGATTCGGGTTATTCTGCTCATTGACTGTGCAGGGCCCTGAAAGGCTCTCTCCACATTCTCAAAGGTGTTTGAAGATCCCACCCTGTTCAATCGGCCCTCCAACTCATGTGGTAGATGAGGGTTGGTTCTGGCCCCTCTTAAGGTAGAGACATATGGCCCCAGCTCTCTCAGGCACTGGATGAACTCATCCATTGCCAATGAACCTTTAAGTGCAAACCTAACACACATCCCTATTAATTCCTTTAATCTATCCTTGCTTGTGGACAACAGCTTCATGGCTTCATCTTTGGCTGAAGACATTTTACTCCCATCTACAATGCTGGTGGCAGCACTGGTCACAGAAGATGCTGTTCCCAGCCCGATCCCACCTGCCACGAGTGCCATACTGAGTCCTCCTGTGCAAGGTGTCAGAAGAAGGCCACAGAGGGCCATGATCCCAGAGATAACACCAGTGGAGTCGGCCACCACGTGGGAGATGGTGCAGTCCTTGTGCACCTTGCTGACCTCATCTGCCAGGGCCCGGAGCCTCCTGATGTGCCCCTCAACCTCTGTTTTCATCTCAGGAAACTTCTGCAAGAAGATCTTCTTATCCTGCTGGTCTTTCCAGATCATGTCTGCTGTAACGTTCTTCAGATCCTCTCTCATTGCCCCTGCCTCCTCCCTGCAAAAGTCAATGTCACAGGATGGAGAGCATCAGTTTGTTTTGCTGCAAAATGGATTCCGTAACTTCTTTCCTGCACAAGTCACAATGCTTTCACTAGACTGAAACAAGGCTCACTAGGATGGAACAGATATTCAGTATTGCTCTTTCAAAGATGAACGAGTTTAGTAGGTCCCAGATGCTCTGTGGTCCATACTCAATAAGGGTCAAAGAGTAAAAGGCAACTTAGAATGTTCTTTCATGAAGGGCATTTGAGAGAAACCTCCCTCTCAAGATAAATGCTTGACAGCCAAGGCCTCTGCCAGTAGGAGGCTCTGACATTGAACAAAGAGCCTTACATCCTAGAAGACCAGTGTGTTAAACCACCAGCCTTACCAAAGCCTTCCTTGGCTGCTCAGTGTCTGGAAAAGGATCTGCAGACTCCTGGGAAGTCCTGCCAGCCAGGAGTGGCTGTGTTATCCTGCAGACTTTGGCTACAAGGCCATACAGGTGGAACATTTCTGATTCAAAATCCCCAATTCCAAAATGCCTCCAAAGGTGAACCCGTAATTTCTGAGTTCTGGGGATTGGACTCAGGCCTTGCAGGTCAAATCCTCTCCCACATGAACCTTGCAAGCTCCGGTCCTTTAGCCTTTTGTTTTTTGCTTCAGGTGAGACCCTGTACAAACTTTGTCCTACCCCAGCTCAGTCCTGAATGTGTGCTGAGGGCCTGTTATTACTGCTGATCGCCTACATCCTCTTCTCCAGAAACTGGGATGGGCTGCCATCGCCTGACCCCAAATCTGAAATCCTCTCAGGACTACCATGGAGCCAGACATGGCAAGTCCTACACATGACCTCAGCAGAGAGATTGCCGTAAAATAGCCTATGGAATCACCTGCAGGTTGTGTGTCATGTACAAAAAATAAATCTTTTATGAATTTCACATCAAGTGCAGACCCTATCCCCGAGGTATTTCATTACATACCTGTACATGTGTCAAAATCCAAAAGAAAATAACCAGAACCCATTTGGCCTCACTGATTCTGGGTAAAGAATGCCAGGCCCTGGCAGTGTAAGGGTGATGTGGGGTGGGTGCTTTGACACCATTTCTGACCTCTAGAGGCACTAGAGACTAAAGGCACTGAGCTCTGGGAGGGAGCGAGGCTGCAGGGTAGACAGGAGGAGGGTGTGATTAAGCCTCTTGATGGAATCTGGTTGTCATCCTGACTGGCTGGAGATGCGCCTGGGAACTTGATGATAAAGCACAGTATGCCTGTGCCCCACGGCGAGTCTCCAGAGATGACTGGCCTCTGGGCCAGTGACCTGGGGGAGGAGGGCCACACGGGAGGAGCTGGACACCATGCAATGGGTGCGGGTGGGGGAGAGGGAGGTAGGGAAGATGGGGAGGAGGGCGGGGAGAAGACAAGGGGGAGAAGAGGGAAGTCCTACTGCAGGTCACCTGGACAGTCCAGCCTCAGCCACAAACACCTCCCAGATTTGGTCTTCAGTCACCAGGAGGCTGGCATACTCTGGGCCCAGTTGGTCCACAAGAAAATCAGTGACTTTCCCAATGAATTGTCTGGCATCTATTTGAGGAGGATAAAGGGAAGGTCAGAGGCAGGGTGGAGTTCAGGGGTGTAGGAAGTCACCCTGTGTGGACCTGTCCCATGGGAGACTATGCGTGGAACTGAGCCCGCCCTCCAGTTCACAGGAAAAGTCCTAACCCCAGTGACTGTGTGTGGACACAGGTCCCTTAAGGAAGTACAGGAATTAAGACGAATCAAAGCTGAGCCTGGTGGCACACGTCTGTAACAAAGCTGCTTTGGAGTCTGAGACAGAATCACAGTGTGAGGTCAGCCTGAACAAGAAATCAGCCAGACCTCATCTCAACAAACACATGAGGCCTAGTGGTGCAGACCTGAGCTCCACTGGGACACAGGCAGAAGGCCATGGTCTCACGCTGGTCTCTGAAAGAAGCAGGAGACCCTGTGCAGGAATGGACAGCTGGACATCAGTTTTGACATCGCCGATGGGACACTTCACGTTGCTGTGAAGTCTGCATTGGAACGCTCCCCGAGCCCGAGGGGCTGGATGAGGTGAGGATCATGAGTGGGAGCTGTGGAGTGATCTGGTGGTGCAGAGAGCAGCCTCCTGCGGAGGGCGGAGGCTCTGGGACAGCGGTGGAGATGGAGGTGGCACTGCTGGGCCTCGGCTCAGTCCTATGACTCTCCACGGCTCAAAGGACCTGGCTCCGGAGCAGTTCTCAAAGGAGGGAGATTTATCCTGACGACTCCATCACCCAGGCTTCCCTCTAGGATCCCAGGCCCTGCGGGGAGTGGGGCCTGGAATCTTCCCCCTCTCTCCTTCCTTGCTCTGCAGGGCTGGCTCCTGGGAAGGACTGACCTGGTTGAAGGCAGGTGGGGGAGGGGAGGCAAGGGGAGCAAGCAGGCCTGAGGGATGTGGGGTGGGTGGGTGGGTGGGTGCGGTCCTGGGAGGAGGCCTCTGCCCTCTCTGTCCCTTTCAGGCTCTTCTTCCACATGGTCAGTAGACCCAGCCCTTTTGGGGCCGTCACCGCTGTAAGCAGGTGCTTGTCCCTGCAGTGTGGCGGGCACCTGCCACAGCTTCAGGCGGGATGGGGAGGCTGCATGGGACAGGAGCAGGTGCAGGTGCAGGGAGGGAACTGGCACTAGGGGCGCTGGGGTGTGGCAGGTCCTGGCCTGGGGACCTAGGCGCATCACCTCTGACCCTCAGAGCAACATGGGCAAAAGCTGCTCTCATGTCACCGGTGGGGGCAGGGGCACCAAGGTCACACTGGGGCCCAGTCCAGTGCCATTCTGAGTCACTCTTGCTCTGAGCCCTTCAGAGATCCTGAGCCACCCATGAAGTTACCTTAGAAGTAGGGGAGGTGGAGAACAAGGGACATATATAGGTTGTATAGATCTCTTGCTGCCCTCTGTCCTCTTCTTCCTTTCATCCTCTCCCCTGCTGTCCTCCCCATCTGCAGGCCTCTCCTGGCCTCATCTAGGGAGGCACAGTCAGGAGGAAGTGAATAGCAGGGCCCCGCTCTCTGGGAGGGCCAGGAAGCCCACTGGTGGATGTAAACTTTGATGTAGATTCTTGAGGCTCCCTCCTCCAGCCCTGACTCCTCTGCAGGCCAGCTCTGGTTGGAGCTGCCCCTCAGGGCAGGCCTCTAGTATGAGGCAGACAGAGAAGAGGACCATGATTACCTGGGGAGGTGGCCAGATGCTTCGCACCACCGAAGATGTTTCTCAAAAAACTTCTTCTACTCATGGTTGTTTTCCAAGCTGCAGGAGGGAAAACACAGTTTGGATGGAAGCTCCAGACAAGGTGGCAGCAGGGGCCAGTCTCCTTGGCTTCCCTCCAGGGTACCAGGACACAACCCACCCTGGCCCTCTTCCCCTGTGCTCCGTGGCTATGGATAGAAAGTTAGTCATCTTGTTCCAGCTCCCTCTGCCCTGAGCACAGCCAAGGCAGAGGCCTCCTGTCCTCCTAGAGACAATGGACGAGGACACAGCCATGGAGAAAGACAGAATCTGCACAGAAGGAAGGGTGGAGGAATGGCCAGCAGACACCGGGGCAGGGAGCATGCATGGGAAGCCATGACAGTAGCTAGCATGGACTGGGTGTGGCTGTCACACAGGCCTCTTCCTTGCCCCACCTGAGGCGACCACACAGACAGAGATGAGGACCTGGGGTTCCTTGCAGTGTGGAGGGAAGGAGCACAATGCCTCCCCTCCCCCCACCTCCCCCAGGTGCACAAGGCTGAACCCGCACCCGGTGGTTCTGACACAAGTCCTCTGTTGTGCAGCCTGTGCTCTGGCCTCTTCAGTGTAGATCTAGATGGGCGTGTTTTATATGTGTGTGTAAGTTCCTAGGGGAGGCACCCGACTTCTCCACTGTGCTGAGACAGGGCTTGGCCCAAGTGCATCCTACAGCCCTGACCCTTTTCATGTGAGAAGAAAAGAGACAAAGCACAAGAGAACATTTCCCAGACCATAGGATCCAGCTAGTCTGATGAGGGTTTTAGCTAGGAAAAAGCCTTCCCCCCACTCCCCAGGCCAACACCAGGGCCAGAGCTCAGCCCAGCCCCCATTCTTCCTACCTCTCCCCCCACTCCCCTGCTTACTGGAACTGCCTCTCCCCACCTCCCACCACCCCAGAGATGGACCAAACATGGCAAGATCCTCACTCCATCCACCAGTGATGACACAAAGCGGCTCAAGAAGGGAAGTGACTTCCCTAGTGAGACACAGCTCTGGAGAGCAGAGTGGAGTTTAGCACCGGCCTCTCATTCTGAATTGAAGCAAAATGTGTGACTATAAACATCCAGAAGGTTCAGGGCTGGGAAGGTGGCTTAATGGTAGAGTGCTCGCCTAGCATGCATGAAACCCTAGGTTTGATTCCGCAGAACCACATACACAGAAAAAGCGGGAAGTGGTGCTGTGGCTCAAGTGGTAGAGTGCTAGCCTGGAGCACAGAGAGGCTCAGGGATAGATCCCAGGCCCTGAATTCAAGCCCAGGACTGTGGGGGGGGGGGGGGGGGAGGAAATCCAGAAGTTTCTAGGATTTTTCCTCTGCCTCTACACACACAGAGGTCCACTGCACAGAGCCAGAGCCAGGCCTTTGATTGTAAGACTGCAAACCAGGATGGTGCTGGGCATGCTGTCCCCAGACCTGGTCACCTTGGCATCTGGACACACGGATACCCCATCCTCTTCCTCCATCTCCCACAGGCAGAGCCAGGCCATCTGCCCGCTCTGCCTCCTTCCCAGGACTCTGGGCCAGCCAGTCCCTTCCTGGGGCCTCAGTTTCCCCACAGGTCCTGGCACAGTCTCCGTGTTCAAGGGCAGGTTGAGTGGAAAAGTTCTGGGTTTCTTGATTCTCATAAGCAAATGTTCACCTCCCTCAGGGCTTAACAGCAGTACCCATGGCCAGCTCCAGGGTGGCCAGGACACCAGGACTACTAGGTGCTGGGTGCCCTGATCTTCTCTACCTCCTCTGTGTCCTCCATTTTCCAAAATGGCAGCACCACAACAGTTACCTTTCCTCTCAGTCCTGCTGGCCATGTGCCAGCTCGCCTGCAGCCCTCTCATCCTGGGGACCTTTGTGAACTCACCTGAGCAGTTCCTGCTGATGCTCTGTTTAAGAAACCATGGGGAGGGAGGAGCAGGCAGACACAACCCTGTGGGTGGATCTGGACTTTGCTGTTGCCCCACAGTGTGACCTGGGGCTGACTGCCTGACGTCTCTGAGCTCATCTATAAAATGGAGAGCCCTTTTGGAGATGGTGAGGAATTGGATGGGGAGAGCAGGTCACGCCCAACTCACCACAGAATCTTCCTCTGGTGGGTTTGCTGGTGACCCGTGGTCCTTGACTGTGTGTATCCAGTAGTGCCTCTCAGACACAAGAATGCAGACTCGGGCTATATATATTCAGGCACTAGCAAAGGAAAATGAAATTGAAAGTTCTGGCTTCCAGGAAGCATGATTAATCAGACAGCATACCAAATATGTGCTTAAGGTCCGATCACCTTTCCTGTTAACTCTCTCAGAGGAATGATTTTAGACTAGAGAACTGGCTTCCTTGGTAAAGCCTCTGACTTCCAAGCACAAAGCCCTAAATTCAAACTCCAATACCACCTGACAGAGAGAGAGAGAGAGAGAGAGACAGAGACAGAGACAGAGAGACAGAGACAGAGACAGACAGAGACAGAGACAGAGAGACAGAGAGAGATAGAGACAGAGAGAGACCATCTCCCTAGTGTGTCTCCATGGTCTTTAGGAGAAAAGCTGTGCCACAGAAATACAATGGACTTCCCCATGGGAACTGGGCTTAGATTCAGCCCCTCACCCCTGCACAACCCCCTCCCTATTCTTCCCCCCTCTCCCCGCATCCTGCAAGTTCACTGCAGGCTCTTTGCTGGGCTGTGGCTGGGCGTCCTGTCCACACAGCTTTTAGACAGTGGCCTGCATGGCTTCCTCTGCCAGGATCTCCAGGTCCTGCCACCTGGAAACATCATGCCTTGCTTCCTGGCTGAACCCCACCAAATCCACCCCCACTCACCCCCCCCCCCCAGGTCACCCGAGGCCACCAACCTTGCTTGGCCTCCTTGGCACCTTGTCAAGAGGGGACAAAGTCCACAGCAGCTCCAAAACTTCTGAGCCCCACAGCTGCCTTCCTGGCAGAGGAGCTGCAGTTGGGGCTGGACTCCGGATGTCAGCCTGACGCCTCTGATTGGGCCTTTTCCATCTTGAGATCGCCATCTTAGACAAGGCTGTATGGCACTGTCACCTGCTTGGAGCTCTGAGGTAAGATGGTGGGTGGCCTAGAACTCTCAAAGTTCTCGGTGGACCTCCTTCCCTACTTGATTGGCGTTTCATAATCATTTCCTAACTATCACCTTTTCTCCCTGTTTTTCACACTGCCATAAAACACTGTACATATCTGTGGAGTGTGAGCTCTGATGCTCCAGGTGAGGAAGCCGAGGCCATGGCAGGGCCAGAGGCCTTCACCTGAAAACTCACAGGAGGAGCCAAGTCTCCAGTTTGAGCTTTTGATACCCAGACCACGGGTGGGTCCTTGCTAAGGCTACTGTTTGGTCATTTTTCCTCCTGGACTTCCCTCCTCCATTCTTCCCCCTGGGATCAGCATGGGTTTTTCTGCACAGCCAGAGAGCCATGCTGAGATGCAGATCGGGTGATTGTGCACAGGAGCCGCCCTTCTGCAGAGTGAGGACCCCGTGCTCAATCCCTGAATGCTGAATCCCTGGAACATTCAGAGACTCTTGAGCACAGTGTCAGGAGCAGCAACCCAGGGAACAGGGCTGCAGACTGGACCTGAGGATGGAAGTGAGGACTCTGAGCACAGATGCCAGCACAGATGGTCCCCCAGGAGATCGGATGGCTTGTTCTAGAACAGCTCAGCCTGCCTACAACATCGCAAGTCACAAGGATGTCTGCAGCTCCATATTGGGTCTTGACCAAAGTCTCTGATCATGGGCCATGTTGATTTCCTGACTAGGGGATCCTAATCCGTAGGAAAGCAGCCCTGAAACTGCTTTGGAAGGTTCTAGAAGAGAGTAGTAGCACCTGGTGGAAGATGGAGGCTCAGCATCCTTCCCTCCTACCCTTGAGGAGAGCAGAGCTCACTCTGGGCACAGTCACCTGCTCTCGATCAGTCGATGTTGACTGAAGGTGGCCACAGCAGTGAATTCAAGGCTAAGTCCCATCAGTCCGTTCCCCTCAGCTGCCAGGCCGCATCCTGCAGTAGGTGCATGTGCTCTCCCAGTGAGCCAGGCCTGCGGCTGCAGTGCCAGTAGGCTCATGCATTTCACTGGGTTTGTGGTTAGACCTTGACTTGCAGTCTTCACACAGAAATTCCAGTTCAAGTCTTGCACTTAATATCATATTGTTGGTGCTACTCTGCTACTATCACACCTGTTAGAAAGATCTCATCTCTGTTTTCAGCTCCTCTGATTTAACCAGCAAGAAAGGGAGAAGGAAGTTGTTAACATGAGCTGTGCACTTGGCTATGAGCAGAGCCAGCTAGGAGCCATTTGGGGTACCACCCAGCACCCACCTCTTCTCTCCACTGACAGCTTTTCCAGGAATTGAGAGTCCCGAGGTCACCGTGTGCAAATCAAGCAGGAAGGAACCCCATCCCACATCAGCCGGAAGAAGCCTATCACAAACTCAGGGGACTTCCAGACAGAAATTCTCTTGTCTCTCATTGGTCAGGACTGGGTCATATGGTTGCTCTGTTACTGAATTCAGTTTAGGAAGTTCTTTCCCTGGAAAATCCAATGTCAGAGATCAGCGTGTTGTAGGAAAGAAAGGCTTTATTCAAAAATCAAAGAATGGAGAAGGAAATCAATGTCTCAACCCCACAAGGGCCAAGGAGTCAGATATAGAACAGGAATAATGGGTAATATAGGCTAATAGGAGGGAGAAATACTCATATTCTTTTGGAGAAGAGACTGGGGTCTTGTAGGAACATGGGTGTCGCGTCTTTTTGCTCCTTGAAGGCTTGGTGTTTCCTGCCGCAGTGGTGGGCCAGTGCTGATAGTCTTGAAGGAGGAAGAGAGCAGCTAGACCAGTCTAGGTCATGTCCACTTTGAATTGTAGTCCAGAGAAAACCTTTCTCAAATGCCCTGCGTGTCTGCATGCAGAGTTGAGGAGGGTCTGACGCAAAGCAAAGGAGACAGACCAATATGAAGACTCATGCCATGATTTTCATCCGGATCCAGTGACCCGAGGGGACATCTTCAGGCTCAGCAGCCAGTATGTTCAGCTGAAGTGTCCTCTGTGTCCCTGGAAAGTAACCTTGTCAAGTGCTGCCATCATGAAACCTGTGGCAGAAGTGTCACTTGCCGTAAGGGAGTGGGTAAACTCAGGCAGGCATCTGCCAGCTCTGTGAACTCCAAAGTCAGCGATTTATGAGGGGAAAGGCTTTAATTAGCTTCATTATTGTTTATCATTGCTGTGTCCACCTCTTAGCCATTCTAAATCTAAATGTAATTCTACTCGTCCTTTTCTTGCCTAAAATCTTACATCAAGCTTCTTCCTTCCTTCTCTCATCCTTACCCTAGACTCCCTTCTTCCCTCCAATTCCCTTGCCTTCTAATTCACTGTTCTAGCAGGAGGGTGGTCTAGATAACTGATTGTCACCTGGCTGTATGGAGTCAGTGGTCCGGGCCCTGGGGAACACAGGGAGAAGCCTCACCCAGTCCCCACACCAGGTTCAAACCACCAGAAGGATCCCCCAGTGGGAACTAAGCCTTGCTCATTGCCAGCAGCCTCATCCCGGACAGAAGGTGGCACTGTTGGCACAGGTATCCACCTTAGAGCTGAGCATCTGCGGCCCCAGGGGACCCTCGGAGGCTGCAGCCAGCAAAGCAGCTGCTTCTTACGTCAGTGGTAACAAAGGATGTGCGTGCGAGGCCTGAAGCAGGGAGGAATAAATGCCTGGTCTCCAAGGCAGGAGCAGAAGAGGGTTAGCTAAAAACACCCCAGAACACTCACTAGCTTCTCTCCCAAACCATGACAGGAACTGAATAGATTCTGGAAGCCAATGGAGTAGGAAAGACAAAGCCAGGGAAACAGTGCTGGGTGCCTGTTCTGCCCATAGCCGGAGAACCAAGAAAACACGAGCTTCATGCAGCTTTTCATCCATGTTGATTGACAGCCCACGGTGCCCTATTCCAACAGGACCAGCTCATTTGCCTGTGGCACAGAATGGCCTAAGGGCTGTGTGAGCTCAGGTCGTGCTAAGAAAGGTGCCCCGTGTTCCAGTCCCGTACCTCAGCTCAGATCGTCCCCCACACTGAGTCCCCCTGGCCCTCCTTGCTCCCACTGCCTCCTCCCTTCTTCCCATTCTCTTGCTGAGCCTCTATCCCTCTGGTCTGGGCCATGGATTTTTAAATGCATTGTGAGATTCACAGGGATGCTGCCCACATTTTCCCAGCTCTTTTCTTTTCTAGGTACCTGGTGTGTTTATTCTTCCTGAGCTTCTCTAGAGAATGTATAATAGACTCTGGCCAATGAGCTCTGAATGTCAATAATATATTTCATGTATGAGCCATAATATTCGATGAGATAGGAGACCTTCCTCTATCATGGCAGCCAGCAGTGTCCCAGGGACTTGGTCCTTCACAGCTGTGGGTCTAGGAGAGAAGAATCAGGAACAAAGCTGCGCCTGATCCACGATGGATATGCAGCATGTGCAAGAAATAGCCACCTCTGTTGTTGTAAACGACAAAAATTTGGGCATAATTGTTATTGTCACATAAACTAGACTCTCCTAGCTGATACAAGCAAAGTCTTGGCAGACAATTATTAACAGAAATGATCATTTATGAAGCAGCTACAAGTAGTTGGGAATTGTGGATGTTTTGTCATTAATTCACATCACAGCCTATGGACTTGGTATTTTCTTGTTCAGGAGAGAGAGAGAGAGAGAGAGAGAGAGAGAGAGAGAGAGAGAGAGAGAGAGAGAGAGAGAGAGAGAGTGTTGCTGGTTCTAGGGCTTGAACCCAGAGCCTGAGTGCTGTCCTTGAGCTTTCCCCCCGCAAGACTAGTGCTCTACCACTTGAGCCATAGCTCCACTTCCAGTTCTTTGGATCATTAATTGGATATAAGACTCTCATTGACCTTCTTGCCTGAGCTGGCTTTGAACCACAAAATTCTGATCTCAGCCTCCCGAGTTGCTGGGATTACAGGCATGAGCCACTGGTGCCCGGCTTTGTTCACTATTATTAATCTCATTGCAGAGATATGCCAAAGTCCCCAACCATAACTAATGTGTGGTAAAATTAATATTCATATTAGAAGCTTCCCCCAGCTGGATGGTTTATATAAAGTGGGACTAGGCATTCCAAGAAAAAAAGAAGTGATTTTTTAAAATAAAAGAAATGACTTTTAAAATGTAACTTTATTGTTATCATTAAGGTGTTGTACAAAGAGGTTACCATTCCGTGAGTCAGGTAATGAATGCATTTCTTTTGGATAATGTCACCCCTCCCTTCGCTTTCCCATAGTTTTCTCCTCCCCTGCCTGCCCACAAATTGCATAGCTCATTTTCCACACCGTATTTCCTGAGTACCATGCCTGCCTTTGTTTACTGTCCATTTTGTTTGCCCTCCATCCCTCCGTTTCTGTGCCCCTCCTTCATCACCACCCCCCCAAAAAAAGAAAACAAAAAAGCAAAAACAAACACCACCAACCACAAACCCACATTTCCATTTCCTGGGATTTGTTTTGATAAATAGTATTTTAGATGTTCGGAGGAATTACGCCTTTGGGTTCCTCCCCTAAGAGAAGAAATGATTTCTTAATGGGAAAAACATTCACATCTGCTTTTGACTCGACTGAACGTGAAGATGACACTGATTCACTGAACAGACGCTTGCTCTCCAGCGTGAGATCTGTCCATGGACCATTCATTGTCTCCTCTGATTAGGTGCTTTACCAGCAAACGTGAAAGGTTTAAGAAAAATTCAGACAGATCACTTTGTCTGTCACTTGACATATTTGTGAGCAAGCTGGGAAATAATTGCATTGCACATCTTTGCATAGTGGAAGGAATGGCTTTAGATCTCCCACTGTGCCTCGGGCATCTTCCTCCTCCTCCTCCCTCTTCCTCCTCCCTTGCCTGCCCACTTGGGGGACTGGGCCCCAGCCTTGCTCCGTTGGATGCCCTCCCTGCCCACCCTGATGACCTCTGTCACCACCGCCGTGACCCATGGAAAGGCTGCAGAGCTCCTTCACTCACATGAGAGCTTCCTGAGAGCTGGAGCACCATCTTCTTGCTTAAAGTTAAACATTTTATTTTTCAGTTGTACAAATGACATGAAGTAATCCCAAATACCCTTTACCTAGATTCACCGTATTGCACAAGTTTTCAACATTGGTTAATGGGTTAAAATTTTAATACACTTGGAGAATGAACTGTTCGTGAGCCAAGGGTGTGGTTCCCGAGCCTTGGCAGTGCTGGCAGGAGGTGGGAGCTTCAAGGGAGAGGAGAGCCTGATGAAAAGTCCCCGTCCCTTGCTTGGCATGTCTATATGTGCATACAGTGTGTACCTTGCTCAGACTCTGTACACACATTCCCACTGTCTCCCTTCCCCACGCCTTCTCCCCCCTTCCCAGGCCCAGCTCCACAAGCTTTATTCTTCCATTTTCACCCATGGGCATCAAGTATTGAGATCACATTCACCCTCTCCATTCTCACTCCTCTCTCCTACCAGTTCCTCTTTCTTAAATGTATGTGAATGGTTCAAAGAGTTTCCACTGTGGTGTTTAACATATATACTGTACTTGTATCAACTTGATCCTCTCATCCTCTCTTCCTTTCCCCATCCTCCCTATTCCCTGTTATTCAATAAGTTTTGGTGAACTTCATCCTGTCACCTGCATTCATACATGCAACGTATTTCTGTATTCTTCACTTTCTAACCTTCTCTCTTTCTTCCACAATCTAATCTCTTCAAACAGTCCCACAATTAGAAGCACGCATTACATATGCACACACACACACACACACACACACACACACACACACACACACACACACACACACCACACAAATAAGTGTATCTTTTAGGTCTAACATTTACATATGAGAAAAAAATATATGCACTTTGTCCTTCTAGACCTGGCTTCCTTCACTTAATATCATGGTTTTCAGTTTCACCCATTTAATTCTTATATATAGCTCAATTATACTCCATTGTATGTGTATGTGTATATATATATATATATATATATATATTATACACACATACACACAGATAGATAGATAGATAGATAGATAGATAGATAGATAGATAGATAGATAGATAGATATCACCATTTCTTGCTCTATTCATCAGTTAGGACATCTGGGCTGTTTCTGCAGCTTTGGCTATTGTGGACAGTGCTGTAATAAACATGATGTGCAGGTGCCTCTACTCTATCCTGAGTTACATTCCTTCAGATATAGGCCCAAAAAACGATAGGATTAATGGATCATCTGGTAGTTCTGCTTTTGGTTGTTTGAGAAACCTCCAGACTGACTTCAATAGTAGCTACACTAGCTTACATTCCTACCAATGGTGTATAAGATCTTCTCTTTCCTTCATCTTCACCAGCATTTGTTGTTTGTGTTTTTGATGCTGGCTAGTCTGGAATAAGATAAAGACTCAATGTATTTTGATTTACAGGGACCAGGGATGTTGTACATTTCATCATGTATTTAATGGCTATTTGTATTTCTTCTTGCAGGACTTGTCTGTTGAATTCATTTTGCCCCTTATATTAACTGGGTTGTTGATTCTTTTGGTGTTTAGTTTTTTTGAGCTCCCTGAATAACCTGATTATTAATCCTTGGACAAATGTGTAGCTGGCAAAGATTTTCTCCCATTCTCTAGGTTGTCTTTCAACCTACTAACAATTTCCTTTGCTGTGCAAAAGCTTTTTAGTTTGATTCAAGCCATGCTTGAGCTATTTGTTGAGCATTTGTTGAGCTATTAAAATTCAATTCAGACAGATATGGCCCATGCCAATATGTTCTAGTGTATTCTCTAGTCTTTCTAGTAGTAATTTCAAATTTTCATGTCTTCCATTAAGGTCCTTGATCCACTTTAAATCTATATTAGTAGAGGGGTGTGTGTGGCGGGGGGAAAGGGGGCAGAATAAGAATCTAGCTGGGCAATGGTGGCTCATGTCTGTAAACCTAGCTACTCAGGAGGCTGAGATCCAAGGATCATGGCTCAAAGGCAGCCCAGGCAGGAAAGTCTGTGAGATTCTTATCTTCAATTAACCACCAGAAAACCAGAGGTAGCACCATGGCTCAAAGTGGTAGAGCATAAGCCTTGAGCAAAAAGAGCTCAGGGACAGACAGCACTGAGGCCCTGAGTCCAAGCCCCATAACTGGAAGGAAAAAAAAGTACCTAGCTTCAGTTTTCTGTATATGGAAATCCAGTTTTCCCAGCATCATTTATTGCTTGTGTGAATTTATTTCTGAGTCTTCTGTTCTGACCTATTGGTCTTCATGTCTGAAGTTTAGCATTGTGATACCTCCAGTATTACTTTTTTTTTTTCTTCTCAATATTGCCTTGGCTATTTAGGCTTTTTTGTGCTTCCATATGATTTCTAGAATTGTTTTTTCTATTTCTGTGAAGAATGGCATTGAGATTTTGATGGCGATTGCATTGAATCATTTTATTTTATTTTATTTTTTTAATTTTATTTGTGAACATACTGTACAGAGGGGTTACAATTACATGGGCAGGATAATGCATACATTTCTTACCAAGCATTGCAACCTCCTCCTTTGTTTACCCTTCACCTCCCTTCCCAGCCTCCCTGAATCATTTTTATCATATTAATTCTGCAGTCCATAAACATGGAAAGTCTTTTTCTCTTCTGATGTCTTCTTCAATTTTCTTCTTCAACTTTTTTTAATAGTTTTCATTGCAAGGGTGTTCACTTCCTTTGTTAAGTTTATTCCTAGATATTTTGAGGCTAATGTGGATGAAATGATTCTCCTAATTTACTAGCCTGTTCATTTGTCAATGTATAGAAAAACTAGAGATTTGTGTATGCTGATTTTTTATTCTGATACTTTGCTAAAGGTATTTATCAGATCTGTAAGTTTTGAGGTTGAATCTTTAGGGTCCTTTAGGTAAAGAATTGTATTATCTGCAAATAGAAATAATTTGTTTTCTTCCTTCTCTATTTGGTTCTCTTTTTTCTTTCTTCCTCTTGTTTTATTGCTCTGACTAGGAATTCTAATATTTTATTGAATAGAAGTGAAAAGAGGGAATACTTTTGTCTCATTCCTGGCTTTAAAGGAAATGATTTCAGTTTTACTCCATTTAATATGATGTTGAAATACATTCCTTTTGTTCCTAGATTCTTCAGAGCGTTTATCTAAATGCATATATGACCGGCCCATTTTCTAGTAATTGCATGTGATTACACCAAACACTGCCTCTCCACTACTACAGGCAGGATATCGACAATTGATAAAGGTGGTATATAGATAATTGCCATCAAAAATCCTTGGTGTTGCCTTTCAATAGGCACACCCACTTCCTTCCTACCCCACTCTCCTGAACTGCCGGCCACTGCCAGTGTAGTCTTCGTTTCTATAATTTTATTTTTCCATAAGGTCACATGAAGGAAATCACACAGCCCATTGCTTTGGGGGATTGCCTTTTTATACTCAGCATGATTTTCTGGAGAGTCATTCAGGCTATTTCATGCACCAGTAAATTTGCAGATGTTCTCATTTGCTTAACTCAGCCCCCTTCATTTTTCACCAGTGCCTTGTACATGGCACACAAAAGAGTGATGATTCTGTGGGCAGAGAGGAGGTTGAGCAAATGTCTTCACCCCCATCTGCCTCAGTCTCTGCATATGTAATGTGGGACTAGTGGTACTGGCCATCTTGTGTGACTTTTTAAAATATATTTTTATTGTAAAGATACTGTACAGAGGGGTTACAATGACATGAGGAAGGTAATGAGGACATTGCCTATGGAGCAGTGTTACCCTCTCCTTTGTTTTTCCCCTTCCATCCCTTTGTGTGATTATTTTGAAAATGAAATTAATCCATCAGTTGCATGTGTTTTGTCCACAACTAGCTGATAGTAAGAACGGAATTGACAATCATAGACTAGAATAATAATAACAATAACAATAATAATAATATACATTCACTGAACTGAATTGAAAACACATTACAAAAAGGCGTTATCCTGCTATTTTTCCAGAGCCTGCACACAATTTCCCTCTAAACACTGAGCTTCCAAGACTCTTTGAAATAAAAATATTTGAAAACAGCCCAGCAGAACCCATTGACGATGCTGTATCCATTCAAATGCAGCTACCATCTCACTCGAGACAGTGGTGCATAGAGCTGGGATTCGTTCCAACAGTGTTTACTGTGCCTAGTGTATATTTACTAGACATTGGTCTGAGGGTCAGGGACATACAGAAGAAAAGAACGTAGACAACCCTGTGCCCTAGTGGCAGGTAATGGTGTAAAAGAAGAAACCCTAGGCTCTCCCACCTCTGATGACAAGGTGGTGGAGATGACTCCTAGAAAGAGGAGGGTCTGGTGTCAGAAGCAGATGGCCTTGGGAGGAGGCAGACATGTCAGGATTGGTTCTCATCTTCCCTGCTTGACCAAGGAAGTGTCAACCTGCAGGCTGGAGGGTGATCCTTCTTTTCTTCATCTCCACCTAAGGGCCAGTCACTCTGGTATACCCTGGAGTCATGGTGTGTGTGGGGGGACATTGGAGCCCGGGGTTCCCAGCAACTCCTAGTGACAGAGATGACTTGCAGGAATCAGCCCTGCTGTCCTCGCTTTCCTCGGGGCCTGCCTGTGCCTGGGTCCAGTGGCTGATGGAGGAGCTCAGAGTCCGGCTACAAAGCCACACTTTCCTCCCAGGGATTCTAACTGGCCCATGACCTTGGCCTCATTAGCTCAGCACTCTTCACCTGAGCTGCCTGGATCCAGGCCAGCCAGGGAAATTAGCTCAGGCCCACAGGCCCCTGGGAACAGTGTCAGGTAAAAATAGATCAGAGCGAGTCAGAGAATCCTTGTACGGGGACCCGTGGAGGTCATCGGCTCCAGCATCGTCCTGGCTCCCCACTTGAAGGCCAAGGCCAGGACAGAGGAGGTACCTGCCAAGGTCATGCTGTCCTTCTGGGGAGACCTATGTGAGAACGGGAGGGGGGTCCCTCGATATCTAAAGCAATGTGGCTCCTCTCAAGTGATCCTCCTTTGAGCCTGTGGTCAGGGAGGGATGGAAGCCAACAATGAACAATTAAGAATCGCAGGCAATGGAACCATTGCATACAGGCCATTTGTAAGACAGCTATAACAAAGTAAAAGGAATGGCCTTTAATCTGTGTTTAAATAGATGACAAAAAATATGTTGAGAGACAGTGTCACCTAGTAACTACAGCAAACCTCCCCTGCCTGAGTTTCAATCCCAGTCAGGGAAATGGTGCTTTGGACCTGGATGACGTCTGCACTGCACTGTGAGGAAAGCCTGCTACCTCACAGCCCTACAGCCAATCCCTCCCTTCCTCCATCAGACTGACCCTTCCCTAGGGACCACAGCTGCAGGGGCAACTCCTCCCCCCAGGCACCATTTCAGGGAAGAACAGAGAAACTGTCCATTTAAAGTGAATAAACACACTCTCTGCACCCACATGGCGGCTCTTTCCAGCGTACACTATCCTGCTGGAGTCTGTGTTAACGCAGGCCGGTCCCATCGAAGAAGAGCACCAAGAACAGGGTCAAGTCAGGTAATATGAAACTACCTCCCACAGGCCAGCAAAAATTAAGTCCAGCCAGATGACAATGACTCATGTCTGTCATTCTAGCTACTCAGGAGGCTGAGTTCTGAGGATCGCGTTCATAGACAGCCTGGGCAGGAAAGCCTGTGAAACTCTTATCTCCAATGGTCCACCAGAAAACCAGAAGTAGTGCTGTGGCTCAAAGTGGTAGAGCACTAGATTTGAGTGAAAAGGCTCAGGAAGAGTGCCCAGGCCCCAAGTTCAAACCCCACAACTGACAACACAAAAAAAGAAAGTCATTGTTACTTCAACTCCTGTCAGAACATGGCGTCCTTCAGTCCTGCCCTTCCTGGAAACTGGGGAGGCTGCAAGGTAGCTGCAGGAGAGAATGGCCCAGAGCCAGGATAGATCCAAAACGGAGGCAGGGATGCCAGGCTTTTATCTGGCTTTTAGTTATTCTCAGACATTCGCAAGCCCCACTGGGGAGTCAGTTTTCTGCAACAGCAGCATCTACATTCCCGTTATTTAACCAATTGTCAGTTTCACAGATCTATGTCCAGGGGCAGCAAACAGCTTTGCTGTCTCTCTTAACTAAGAAGCCATTCCTGAAGTCACACACACACACACACACACACACACACACACACACACACACACACCAGATTCATGTCTCATTTACATAACTTGGTTGCGTGTCCTTTTGTAGACTAATCCTCAGAAAGTGTCTTACTGTGATTTGTGTAGTTTATATCCCTTGCATGTCCCAGAGCTATGGTGAACTGATGCCCGCAGTCTATGTTCTCTGAAGCACACCAGGAGCCTGGCTTTTGAATCAAATTGAAGCCTTGTTATTTGTTTTTTAATTTTCTTTTGGAGCTTGAACTCAGGGCCTGGCCACTGCCTTTTAGCTTCTTTTTGCACAAGGCTAGAACTCTACCACTTGAACTACAACTACACTTTTGGCTTTTTTGGTGGTTCTTTGGAGATAAGAGTTTCTCGGACTTTCCTGACAAGGCTTTGAACCATGATGCTCAGATCTCAACCTCCTGAGTAGCTAGAACTACAGGCATGAGCCACCAGTGCTTGGCTTCATTTAAAAAAAAATCATGTCTCAAGCTGACTGTGTAGTGGAGTAGCTGTCAAGGTGGGCATAGTTGTGTTTTCCCCATAGATAACTGTGTGTCTGTTATCTATTGCATAACAAACCATCCCCAAACTCAGTGGCCTAAGCCAACAATGATTTGTACTTTCTCAGGATTTTGTGGGTGGGAATTCAGACCAGAACTCAGCTGGGCGGTCATGCTACCATGTTCCAAAAGAGGCTGGGCTGGTTAAAGCAGGAAGGCTCAGGAAGGTATCTCTCATGGGGGCTGGGTTAGCGCTGGCTGGCTGGACAGGGCCTCTCTTTCCACCTGTGACATCTCTCATCTGAGTAGCCTGGATTTCTTCACCCAGGCCCCTCTACAAGGGTAGAGACAGAGATTGCCAGCTCCTTAAGTATCAACCTAGAAACGGCGCGGAAACATTCGCTACATCTGATTGGTCCATTTGAGGCATGTGACCAGCCCTGCATAGTACACCTGCAAACTCAATGAATACCTGCAGAAAACACTGGGCAGGATAAGTCATTCCTCCAGGAAGGGAAACTGGGAGATTGGGGAATAGGGTTGGGAGAAGAATTTCTTTCCCATTTTACATACCAAGTGTGTGCGCTTTTATGACTTGGGGTTTTTTGTTTTGTTTTAACTGCTCTAATGAGGTCACTCAGTGATAGGAAGCAATGACAGGACTCAAATCCAGATCTGCAGCACCTGAACCTCATTCCCCACCTCACCAGAGGTGGCGTAAATCCACCAATGTAACCCACATCAACCCCCTCGGACACAGCTGAGCCATAAAAGAAGGATCTGGAATCCCCAGGGACAACGTGCCTCTCACACCTGCCACTCCCAGGCCACAGGCCCTCAGCAGCCTGCTGGGAGCTGAGCTGCTTTCAGAGGGACCCCAAATCTGTAAGATCAGAGCCTGGTTAAGACTCCTCAGAGACTCTCCTCAGAGCTGGGAGAGGAACAGGATCCTCAAGTCAAATGACCAGAACTCAGTCAGCCGCAGCTGGCAGGTTGGTGAGGATACCTGGTTTCTCTGACCACTCATATTTTCACTGGGAAAATGGCGGCCATAATATCCCCTGCCCTTGAGGTCAGCATCGTTCTAGAAAATTCTCTGAAGATGAAATCATGGGCACCGTGGAGGCCGGTGGCGGACGGCTGGCTCTCTCCGATCTGTGGCAGAACCCCAGGGTAAGATGGGGGTCTCTGTGCCGCTTGTCACGTGCAGGTGGATCTTTTGCTCCTCTTCAGCTGTGAAATGAGTGGGCAGGGGAAGCCCCCGGGGGGTCCCTGTCAACATGGCACCCTAGGGCCAGGCTCACATGAAGGCTGGTACATTGTGACCTTATCTGCTTCAGTCTTGTCCTCAAGACTGGCTGCAGGACCACAGAGAAGGCCGCACTGCTGACCGGGCTGCCTGACGCAGCCGTCTCCTCCAGCCCCTTGCTCTGTAGTCAGGCCAGCCTCTTTGGGTCTTTTTCAGGAATGTCAGTGACTGCAGGTTCTTCACAGAGAGCCTGGATCTACAAACACATCCCCCAAGTAGAAAAATTCCAGTCCAAAACAATTTCTGAACCTGGCAGGAGGCTGTCAACCCGGCAGAGGTGGGAGGGCAGCTTGGGCCCAAAGAAGGGTCCACAGGCTGTCTAGCCCAGGGAGTCTTGACCCCAATCTCTCTCCCTCTGGGCCTGTCCTACCTCCCTTCCCTTCCAGATCTTTCCTTTTCTCTGGCTCCCAGCCACTCAGGGAGGTGTGGAGAGGGGACCTTCTGTTCCCTTAACCCTTTACTCTCTTCTCCGCATTGCTGCCTTCCCAGGCTCCCCGTCCAGTTTGGCCACTGGTCTGGGCAGTGATCATATTGCCACAGCGAATGGGTAGACAGCTGTCCCATCTTCAAAGTGTCTCTGTCTTCTCCAAGCCCCCCTCCCCTTAAGGTGAGTCTTATTAGCTTCCCCATTCCACAGCAGGGAAGGCAAGACCTAGAGAAATCAAATTGTTTGCTTAAGCTCAGAACTAGGAAGCTAAGCTGGCCTCACACTTGTAATTCTCACAACTCAGGAGACTGAGATCTGAGGATTGCAGTTCAAAGCCAGCCTGAGCAGGGAAGTCTGTGAGACTCTTATCTCCAATAAATTACCACAAAAAAAAAGCCAGAAGTGGAGCTGTGGCTCAAGTGGTAGAGCACTAACCTTGAACAAAAAGAAGGTAGGGGCCAGTCCCCACACCCTGAATTCAAGCCCAAAGACTGGCACCAAAACAAAGAAACAAAACCGAAGTAGGACGCTGCAGAGCTATGACTCGGTCCCAGAGGCCTTTACTGTTTCATGCCCTGCTTCCGGCCACGCTCCAGGAGTGAGATGCATGCATTCCTCCCTCACCGAGGACCAGGCCCATTCCTCTGGGCCTCCCTGGGGTCAGGCAAGGCCTGGACACTCAGGAAACCCTGCCAGAAGGAACTTCCGGGGTGGCTGGAAAGGAAGTGGGTCAGGGAAGCTGGGCAGCTGCACTAGCTACATAGCCTCCCGTGACCTGGCACAGGGGGCCGCCGCCCCCTATCCCACGCAGAGGCAGGGGAATGATGGCAAGGGTGCCCTCGGAGTCTTGCCTCCCGGTTCCAGTGGGCTGCAGGCCATTGTTTTCCAAAAGCCTCTCTGAAAACACAAGCCTCCTGCACAGGTTCGCAGCGTGGGGTGGGCGCTGGCCTGGATCCCAATCCTCAGTCTCCTCCTGACCTCTGGCCCCAACCACCCGGAAAAAGAAACATATTGCAGGGCCTCCAGGTCCAGTGGGTGGGACCACAGCACCTGGGCCCAGGAAAATAGTGTCCAGGCCTCTCTGCCCTTCCTTCCTTCCTTCATCTCCTTTCTTGCCTAGCACCTATTCCAAACATGGACCTGCGCAGATTGGAAATCCCTCCCCGGTAAACCCTGGCCAAATATACAGTGAGTCTCTGTCTAGAAGGCAAACAGCCCAGGTATTAATAGAAATGGCAGGTTTTGTTATGGCACAGACTCAGTTAGCAGCTATTACTGAAACACTGCTGCTCCATTCCAGGTATGCCTGCCTAGAATGAGGCAGCCCTAGTGAGCTGTGTGACCTGAGTGAGTCGCTTAACTTCTCTGAGCCTCAAATGCCTCATCTGTAAAATGGGGCAGGGGCAGTGATTTCCTTCAACCCTCCCTCAGTATTGCTATCAGAACAAAGCGATGTTAAAGTGAACATACAGAAGCTAAGATGTGGAGACTCTACAGCTGGCTGCTGGTCAAGTGTTCCTGGTTGATGATACACCCAGCCTTCCAAACTAATCATCATCTGTGTCCTATTAGCTCCAGTTCAGCTCTGGTGTCCTCCCCTTCTGTCTTCTGAATATCTCCTACTCAGGTTCTGATGTCTGGGCAGTACTGGTTGACAAGAGGGGACACTAGTAGCTGGTGGGCCATTGTTCTGTCCTTGTGACAAATACCTGAGAAAAACAACTTATGAGAGGATGGATTCATTTGGGCTCATGATCTCAGAGGTTTCAGTCCGTGTTTGGTTGGTTTTAGGTTCCTGGGCCTGTGGTGTCGGCAGGGCACCACGGCAGAAGGACGTGGTAGAGCAGAGCTGTTCACTTCCACAATGGCCAGGAGGCAAAACAAATGGACCAGAGCCAAGGTGATATTCCCAGGGTCCTAAACTTTCTCCAGCTAGGCTCCAAGGGTGAGAGAAGGGTGACAGCATTAATTGGGTCAGGGCCCTTATGCAAATGAAGAATTCTGTCTGCACCAATCAAGGTAGCCCCTTATGCAAATGAAGGACTGTGTTTACACCAATCACAAGTCTTCAGTTGCAGTATCAGAGGAAATTCTGTTCCTCTGGCCTGGGTGGAGATGTATTCAGATGCATTCGTCTAGACATGTAATGCGAAAAGTCCTGTGCCTCAGTTGTTTGCTGGGACAGTGACAGTGCCATTAGGAGGAGCAGAGTTATGCTCTGACATGTAGACTCCTCTAAGGGAGGAGCAAGCAGTTCCAAGGGCTGGTTGGCTGATGGTCCTTCATTTAAGGCAGCCAGGGTATCAGGGAAGGTTCTAAGAGCAGTCAAATAGGCAGACAAATTACCCGAGGTCCCCACCATCTCAACATGCTTAAAAAAATTAAAAGGGGTGCCTGCAATAAAACATTATAAGTAAACATTTGCAGAACTTTAATAGTATTTCATCATTCTGTGGCAATGTTTACCTCCTATTTCAGTGCCCCAGGGAGAGAGATGTGTCTATCATCTGTGTCACTGAGCTACTGCCTACAATGGTGTGAAACTGAGGGGGTGAGGGAGAGAAAAGAAATAGAACTGGGAGAAGAAGGGAGGGGAGAATCAGCAGACTGTGTTTGAGAAGGCATTTAGGGCAATTTTGATGGGGAAAGAGGAAAATGGGAGCAGCAGGGATGCTCAGCTATGTGGGATAAGAAGGTGATTGATTTGTTTTAAAGCTCAGTGAATATTTGTTGACGTTTAAGATGTGGTCCTTGTTATTGAAGGATTGTTATAATCTGGGCAGAAAGGAATGCAGACACATGAATAGCAAAGCAGTGAAACAAGAGGAAAATGATTTCAATCACAGTAATGTGAGCTCTCCAGGCACTGCATGATTGAATGTCCAGTTGACATAACAGAAAATAAAAGCAAAATAATTCGAGAAGAAACTTCATGGATTCTGTGAGAGTCACTGACACATAGGAATAGATGTTAAACAGAGACCTGGAGAATGGGTAAGATTTGGATTCCCGCTTTGGGTACTGCTAAGCTTTATTCTTAGATTCATTTTGAGAGAGAATTTAGACCTAGGCTGTCAGGTGCTTATAAATACCTTTAATTTCCCCCTCTTATCTATTGTTTTTTAGCTTGACATTGAATTTTAACTTCCAAAATCTTTCCCACAGAGATTTGAACAGATTGTTTCATTGTCTTGTGGCATTTGGAGTGGCTAATGCCATTTCGGACCCTATCAAAACTTGTTTTCTTTGTGGGTGATTTGTTTGTAACCTGTAAAAATAACACTGAGGTTCTTTCTCACTCTTGACACTGACGAATTTCATCAGGAGCAGCTATTTGTCATCAATACCCTATAAAAATTTATGTGTTTGTTTATCCTGGGGGGATTTTCTACTATTATTTCTTGTGTTATTTCTATCTCTGAATAATTTGTTCTTAAGTTAGGTAATGGAGTCTGTGGATTTATCATTCATGTCACTCAACTTTTCCTTTATATTTTCCATATTTGGGTGTTCTTTCTGTCTGTGTTCCCTGCGCTGTTCAGTTATCCACCCACTCTCCTAGCTGAATGTTGCTTAGGCTTAGTTTGAGTTCTCTAATAAACTCTTAAATTGAATTTGAGCTGAGGGGGTGGCTTGGTGGTAGAATGCTTGCCTTACAAGGTCTTCCGTTCAACCCTGCACCTTGTTTGGGACATGATACCAGGCACTAGAGAAGGGGAATGATGCAGTAAGATGGAGAAAGAAGGCAGCTGATGGCAGATAAATTGC
Source organism: Dipodomys spectabilis (assembly GCF_019054845.1). Classification (NCBI taxonomy): domain Eukaryota; kingdom Metazoa; phylum Chordata; class Mammalia; order Rodentia; family Heteromyidae; genus Dipodomys; species Dipodomys spectabilis. The sequence continues at coordinate 19,359,733 of NW_024870840.1, read as the reverse complement.
CACACCAGCAGCCATAATCAATCATATTGGGTACTCTGGAAGACAGAGTAGAACATGAGTATTTATACCAGATCCTGTTGGAGGCTATCGGAGAGCTCTGGGGATGGGGCAGAGGGAGTTGGGGTGCTGATGGCTGAAATCAAGTCCCTGAAGAGGGAAGGGTGAGGAGATGTGGACAGGCCATCTACTACAATTCGTTTTATGACTTCATTATTCATCTCATATTCCTTTGAAGCCATATCATCTTCCATGAAACCTCCCTTCTGTTTCCTTAAATGCTGGTCTGTCTTCTGTGGGACTTAGTGCCTCTCTTTAATGGTTTTGGTTTTATTGACTTGAGGGAAACTTGTTGCATGACTGGGGCCAGTGATGGTGATGAGAAAATGTGTGGGAATATGTTCTAGAAGTTGTCTTTGGAGTGCATCGGGCCCCCATTATTCCTGCGGTTCATCAGCTGCCTGGGGCATTAAGTTTATCTCTTGCTTTGCCCACCCTAGTTCAAGACACACCACTGTGACCTGGAGCCAAATACCATTGCAACTTGCTTAGCACCATGTGAAGGCAAGGCTCTACCTGTTTTATTGTTCTCGACATAAATTCTTTGGCGTATGTTGCCAGTCCTGGGGCTTGAACGCATGGTCTGGGTGAGGTCCCTGCTTTTGTGCTCAAGGCTAGTGCTCTACCACTTTGAGCCACAGCTCCATTTCCAGCTTTTTGGTAGGTAATTGAAGATAAGAGTCTCCCAGACTTTGCTGCCTGAGCTGGTTTTGAACTGCAGTCCTCAGATCTCAGCCTCCTGAGTAGCTAAGATTGTAGGCATGAGCCACTAGTGACCCGTTAGATGTGAATTGTTAAATAACCACCTTCATGGGGGGCCCAAAGCCTTGTTGTGACCCTCATTTTTCAAGAACTTCTATTACCCATAGCCATCTCCTTCTGCATAAAGTTTAGGCTGTGATTTCCTCCACCAGATTGATTCTTTATGTTTTTTGTCCTTTGGCAATATTACTAGCTTATGACTGCCTCTCTTCCAGACCTATCATGGCATGAGCCACTAGTGACCCGTTAGATGTGAATTGTTAAATAACCACCTTCATGGGGGGCCCAAAGCCTTGTTGTGACCCTCATTTTTCAAGAACTTCTATTACCCATAGCCATCTCCTTCTGCATAAAGTTTAGGCTGTGATTTCCTCCACCAGATTGATTCTTTATGTTTTTTGTCCTTTGGCAATATTACTAGCTTATGACTGCCTCTCTTCCAGACCTATCATGGGTTCGTTATTTTAAAATGTGCCTCTTAACAAGTACTGGTAGCTTACCTCTATAATCCTAGCTGCTCAGAAGGCTGAGATTGGAGGATTTCAGTTCAAAGCCAGTCCAGGCAGGAAAATCCATGAGACTCTTATTGCCAATTAACCACCAGAAAACTAGAAGTGGAATTGTGGATCAAAGTGGTAGAGTGCTAACCCTTCAGCAAAAAAGCTCAGAGACAGCACCCAAGCCCTGAGTTCAAGATGTGTGACTGACCAAAAAAAAGTATCTCTTCTGTCATTGCTGAGGATTCGAGATAGTTGTAACAACATGTGCTCAGCCTGCCATTTTGACCCAACCCCCAACAGAGAATTTTAAGAAGTATAGCTGAATATTCCATATTTCACTACTACCATCATCACTGCCCTCTGATAATTTTCAAGAGTCCCAAGTAAAGAGTCAGTGTTAGCCACATTACAGAATACTATAATCCCAACACTTGAAAGGCTGATGCTCTTAACTTCAAGGCCAGTGTGGGTTATATCGTGAGACTCTGACTCAAAGAAAATCAAACAAAACCCAATCTGAGTGTCAGGTGCGTGTTTCCTTTTAAGGTAATATGTTGGTGAGGTACATTGGGTCGGACTTTATTTGCCAGCAAGGTCCACAAGCATATCCCACTGAGTGGTAAGGATTTGTGTGTTCTCTGTTGAACCTTCATAAATCCCACCAAATGTTCCTGGGATCAGGATCAAAATTCAAGGAGGAGTTCACCCAGGGGGTCATATTATTTAATTTACTAGTTGTTACTGATTTAATATTAGAGAGAAATTAACACTAAAAACAATTTGTCATTTACTTGAAATTTGGCTAGTTTTTGTTTTTGTGGTTGTTGTTGTTGTTGTTAGTTGTGGCGCCTGAACTCTGGGCCTGGGCGCAGTCCCTCAGCTCTTCAGCTCAAGGCTAGCGCTCTACCACTTGAGCCACAGCACCACTTCCAGCTTTTTCTGCTTCTGTGGTGCTGAGGAATTGAACCCAGGGCCTCATGCATGCAAGGCAAGCGCTCTACCACTGAGCCACCTTCCCAGTGCTACTTGAAATTTGAATCTAACTGGGCATCCTGTATTTTACCTGGCAACTCTAGCAAGAATCAGAAGGGTTCTGAGGGTCTCCCGAGGGTCCAGTGTTCAGTCGTATTGGAAGCCCTCTTTTCTTAGCTGTCTGGGTTGTTTGTCCAGGGGAAGGCTGCCAGCAGGGCCCCAGTACCTCGTGCCTGCTCCTAGAGGGCGCACAATGAGTATTTACAGAATGATTACCAACCTCCACGATATGGTGCCAGGTCCAGAGCCCACAAGCAGGTCAGAGTTCACAAACAGGGGGGGTGAGGTGCATGAACAATGGATCCCATCCTAGAAAAGGTTCTAGGATGAAGTTGAACCTGACATGGGAGGAGAGGAAACAGCTAAAACTTCTCTAGTTAGGTAAGTTCTCACAGGTTAGAAGCAAAGGCAAGAAGTCTGAAGAAGTTTACTGAGCCACAGGTAGTGGAGCTGGAGTCAGAGCCAAGGAGAAAAGGCAAGAGTTGGGACTCAGGAAGGGTGTCTGACAGGAGCCTGTCAGGCCCCTAGGACATGGGGAAGGAGGTGTCCTCCTGCAGGAGACAGGGGCAGCAGAGGACTGGAACACGCGCTCAGAGGAGGAATGAAGCCATAGGCAACCCCAATATGAGGGCTGTGGGCTTTTTTCCCCCTCATGTGGCCTCTTCCTAACACTACCCTGTAGATGCTACAGCAGGCACAGCCTATGTGCCAAGGAGAGGTATGATTCCTGCTGCCACCTGGTGGTGATGCTTATAAACACACCCTGGGCCTGCCTCTGATCAATAGTCCTGTTCTTGTCATGGTGAAGATCAAGAACCATAGTGAAAATTACAATGATGATGATGATCAGCGATGATCGTGATGGTGGTGGTGGTAATGATGGTGGTGAGGTGATGGTGATGGTAGTGATGCTGCTGCTGCTATTTCTCTTATTGAACTCTCGTGTGTAGGATATATATTACATACATTGCTTCTCTTCTTGCAATAATATTTCAAGGTGACTATTGTTTTCTTCTTGTTTGATGAGAAAACCAACCCAAAGAGACATTCAGAAAATTATTCAAGGCCTCACATCTGGGAAGACAAGAATCTGGGAAGCCAGGTGCTGGTGGCTCACACCTGCAATTCTAGTACACAGAAGGCTGAGATCTGAGGATCTCAGCTCAAAGCCAGCTTGGGCAGGAAAGTGCTTAACATTCTTATCTCCAATTAGCCACCAGAAAACTGGAAGTGGCTCTGTGGCTCAAAGTGGTAGAGCACTAGCCTTGAGTAAAAATTGCTCAGGGACAGCACCCAGGCCCTGAGTTCAAGTCCCACAACTCCCCCCCCCCCACTACCACCAAAAAAAAAAAAAAAATCCAGGATGCATATCTAGCTCTTTTGAGTCAGAAATCCCATATACAATGGTGCCAAATTCACTGATATTTTATATTACATTTTAAATGACAGCAATAATCACATACCAGCAACACAGCAAGAGATCAGGTTGTAAAGAGACTTGATTTTGGGAAGGAAGGTGCTCTAGGGAGATCCATTGGTAGACTACATGAGACCCCACGCTTGGGTTTTGATCCAAACACTGCTACCAGCTAGTCAAATGACTTGACTTCCTGGACCTCGGTTTCCTCATCTGTATTATAACAGTACCTGCTTCATCAAGTTGTAGAGGGAATTCAATATGGAGATAGGTAGAAATGCCTAAAGCTGCACCTGCCACCGGCTCACCAAACATGAGCTGTGAACTTTGCTCTTGGGTCCTTGCTTTGCCAGGTGTTACAGACAGGGACAGGTGTGCGAAAGAAGCCATGGCCCGCGAGATTCTCTTCTCTTCTCAGACACATGTTCCCTCTAGACATGTGGACATGTCTCGTATGCAGGCTGGTGTCCTAGGCCACAGCCTCTCCTGTCTTTGTCCCTGAATGCCAAACAGTCCTGCCAAGGAAATGGAGAAGGTTTTCAGAGCAGCAAAGGCTGGGGCAGACTGAAGAAACCCAGAGAGAAAAACTTGCCCACAAGTCAATGGCACCCACCCAGCATGGCCCAGACTGGTTGGACTCTGGAATTGGACTCTGGTCCTCCATGGCCTAACCACAGAGCCTCTGCCGGGACCTGGCTGCCCCATTCCCACAGCCAGTGGCCCCAGTGGGTAAGGACATCTGCATGCAGACCCATGAAGTCAGCTCAGATAGACAGAGATGAAAGAGTCTTATCTCCAATCACCAGAAAGTTGCTGAAAGTGGGGGTGTGACTCAAGTGTAACGTGCCAGCCTTGTGTGAAAAAGTTAGCAAGAACCCAGGGCCCTGAGTTCAAGCTCCAGTACAAGCATGCGTGCATGCACATGCACACACACACACACACACACACACACACACACACGCACACAATTTTTCACTTTATTCCTGTCTTATGCTGGAAGCAGGAACTTCAGGGTCCTCCAGTGTCATTAAGATCCATTCTGCTAAATAAAGGTGCTGGCGACTCACGCCTATAATCCCAGCTACTCAGGAAGCTGAGATCTGAGGATGGAGATTCAAAGCCAGCCTGGGCAGGAAAATCTGTGAGACTCTTATCTCCAATTAACCACTAGAAAAATGGAAATGGCGCTGTGGCTCAAGTGGTAGAGCACTAGCCCTGAGCAAAAGAGCCCAGGGACAGCACCCAGACCGAATTCAAGCACCACCATCTACACCCCCCCCCCAAAAAAAAGATCAATCCTGTTAGATCCCCAACTTTAAGAGGGTGTTGAATACGAAACAGCCCTGAAAGGGCGTTGAGCAGGTGGGCAGCCAGTCCTGGGGCATGCCTTTCCCTCGGAAAGGAGGAAATGAGGAACCACCAGGTGTGAAGTGTAAGAATTGCAATCTTTTGGAACTCTGAAACCTTTGCTGTGTGACTCTGCAGCACGGAGGAAAGCTTTTCTTCTCTCCCTTGCTTCAGAAGACTCTACCAGGAGATAAATACCTGCTGGCTTGCCAGGCTCTGGTGAAGGAACCAGCGAGGACTCGCCTCCAGGGGGCGCAGCCGAGCTGCCGCAGCTACCGCGACTCGCCTCCAAGGGGCACAGCCGAGCTTCTGCTGCAGCCGCCGCAGCCTTCGGGCCTGGCAAGCGCTGCTGGTTCTTGGAAAACACTGAACTTCCTGCCACGAACATGGGTGGGGACCTCGGGTGTTTGCAATCCGGTATTACGGTGCCTGGGGTTCCACGGACGCTGCCAGCCTCGTCTGTCACGTGTCTTCTTTCCAAGCCAGACTTGAGTTCCTTAGAGCCAGACTCTTGTTTCCACTTCATCCAGGGAAAATTCTGGAGTCTTTAGATTTGGATTTGATGGGTTCTGTCTCCCAGCTGAGGGGTTGAGGGGGGCGGTGCCTGGCTTCCACAGACTGCTTGGTGGTGGTGACGGCTAACGGGAGCTCAGGACGGGCGACGTCTAATTGGAGCTCAGGAGTGGCCACGTTTGATTGGAGCTCAGTGGTGGTGATGTCTGATTGGAGCTCAGGGATGGTGACATCTGATTGGAGCTCAGGAGTGGTGATGTCTGATTGGAGCTCAGGGATGGTGACGGCTGATTGGAGCTCAGTGGTAGTGATGTCTGATTGGAGCTCAGGGATGGTGACATCTGATTGGAGCGCAGGAGTGGTGACGGCTGATTGGAGCTCAGTGGCAGTGATGCCTGATTGGAGGTTGGTGGTGGCAACATGGGATTGGAGCTCAGGGGTGGCCACGTTTGATTGGAGCTCAGGGGTGATGAGGTCTGACTGGAGGTTGGTAGTAGTGATGTGTGATTGGACCTCAGGGATGGTGACGTCTGATTGGACTCAGGAGTGCTGACGTCTGATTGGAGCTCAGTGGCACAGTGGCAGTGACGTCTGATTGGAGCTCCACAGTGGTAACATCTGATTGGAGCTCATGGTGATTGTGCTTGATTGGAAGCGGGTGCTTGCAAGTGCACAGGCAGATTGTGCAGGCCCAGTGGACCCTGGCCAACCACAGCAGGCCAGGGCAAAGGCAGAGAATCAGGGCATAGGGAGATGATAAAATGGCAAGAATTCCTCCCCGCTACCAACTCCCCAGCCATACTTTCTAGACCAACCTCGGACTCTCCAACCTTGCCTGGGAAGACCAGAGACACCTCTCCCCACGGCTCTAGGCTTCTCAGAGACCCCCTTTTGATTAGGAGAGCAAGGTGGGGTCTGGGAAGGAGCTTGAATTTGGAGAACAAACAGTGAGATCAGATTTCCAATCCAGTTCCTTCAAATACTTTTTTTTTTTGGTCGGTCATGGTGCCTGAACTGTGGTCCTTGGCGCTGTCCTTCAGCTCTTTAGCTCAAAGCTAGCACTCTACCATTTGAGCCACAGCACCACTTCTGGATTTTTCTGTTTATGTGGTGCTGAGGAATCGAACCCAGGGCCTCATGCATGCAAGGCAAGCACTCTACCACTGAGCCACCCTCCCAGCCACCTTCAACGAATTCCTAAGTTCAGTTCTGTGGACCTAGGTATCATAGAACTGGAGACATGGCCTAAGCAGGAGAGCAGATAGAGAAGAGTCAACAAAGATTTATTGGAAAAATGAATTTGCTGACTGGTGAGTTGATCCATGAATGTTACGGAGAGGGAGAGGGAGGAGCAGGGGGAGGGGGAAAGGGAAGGGGAGGGGGAGGGGGAGAAGGAGGATGGAGAGGGAGAGAGAAAGGGAGAGGGAGAGGGAGAGGGACCCACAGAATAAAAAGCACCTTAAAGATCAAGGACAAACCTTTCATGCTAAGATTTAGGAACTTCCAAGATCCATTTACAATGGTTATATAAATGGAGTCAAGAATATGGGCTACAGAGCCACTTGGTTCAGACTCTTGGCTCTGACACCAACTAGATGCATAATGCTGCATAAGTTACTGAATCCCTCTTGGCCTCAGTTTCTTTGTCTGTATAATTGGGATGATAGAATCTGCTGGAAAGGGTAAAGAGAAAGCACTTGGATGAAAAACATGAAGTACTGAGTACAGTAAGAGCTCAGTAAATGTTAGGTACTATACCAGGTATCACCAGGAACTGTGTCAGGCCCAGATCATCTTGTTGAGACAATAGTGGTTTCCAAAACAAAAACATAGGTGTCAAATCATTAATTTGTCAAGAATCCATTGGGGACAGAGCAAACATGTTCTCCATTACATGGGCCAGCCATGACCATGAGAAATGTACAAGAAGTCTGAGACAAAGCAGAAAAGTGACAAGTCATTTCTATTCCTTGACTGCTCCTGGCAATAATTCTCTCCTCTCTTCTCGCTGCTAGCTTTTCCATTCGCCTCTCACCAAAGCTCACTCCCCCAAGCTGTGGTACCTGCCTGCAGCCTGCTTTTAGAAGGGCTTTTCTATAACACAATCCTCTTGCTCATATCTGCTACTGAGTCCTCTTTTCTTATAGCACTGGCTCTCAAACTTTTTGGTCTCAGACCTGTTTGTAGCCTTGAAAGTTATTGAGGGGGGAGGGAGTGTAGTTGTGGAGATGGGAGGGAAGGGATGTCTACATCATTTTGTAAAATACAAAACAAAACGAAAAACAACAAAACTTAATTCTTCCAATGCACAAATACCTAATGAGCAATGTGGCTTGGCTTTGCTGTTTTTGCAAGTCTTTGAATTGTCTGGCTTAAATAGAACATAGCAGCTTGATTTTCAATTTTCCTTCTGCAGTCAATCTGTTGCACTGCACTGCTTTGGTTGAAGCTAGGAAGAAAATTTGATCTTAGGCATGTATGCACTCAGCATCCAAACTACTCAGGAGTATTTTAATAGACTTTCAGGTAAGGATGAGTCATATTTTTTTGCGATTCTGCCACACCTCAGCAAATGATCTTTTCTTTGCAGTGCAGAATATTGTTTTAATGTCAATGAAGTTTTCTTAAAATCCATTGTGTGTGTGTGTGTGTGTGTGTGTGTGTGTGTGTGTGTGTGTGTGTGTGTGTGTTAGGGCTTGTGCCCTAACACTTTAGTCACAACTCCACTTCTGGCTCTTTTGTAGTTAATTGGAGATGAAAAGAGCCGCCTAGACTTTCCTCCCTGGGCTGGCTTTGAACCTCAATCCTTAGATCTCAGCTCCTCCTGAGTAGCCAGGATCACCAATGTGAGCCACACTGTCTGGCTAAATCCATTCTTTTGCCTTGTGCAGGGTAAGGTACCCATTGATGATTTGGCAACAATGATTTTGAGGAAAATATTGGGTTCCCTACTTGTACAGGTCTCCCCAGCATTGACACATTGTATTACATTGTTGGAAAAATAGGTTCCCACTGACATTGCCACTGATTGCTTCAGAAAAGTCTTTCAGTATTGAGAAGCTGAGAAATCCACAGTGTAAAATTTCTAACACTTGCCATTTTTGCTCAAAAGCTCAAGTTTTCTCACTGGCAACAAGTACTAGCAGTTGTTTTTCTTGAAGTGATAGATTCACTGCATGTATTTTGAGGCAACTATCTGCCAGATACTGGAATCGGAAGAACTATAGTGTGTGTGTGTGTGTGTGTGTGTGTGTGTGTGTGTGTGTGGCTGTTCTTGCACAGTTCCATGGAAACTGGATTATTATACCTGGGACACAGACGTCTCCTAGCAATAACCAGGGCATTCTTGTAAAAAGAAAATAGTATTGCTCTACACAGGCTTCCCATCCTCTCACACAGAATATTAGAACACTGTTTATCTGAGGATCAAGATTTCATCATATAAGTAATAATATGTGTATGACACATATATGGTAACTTTTAAAACAATTTTATTATTATTAAGATGTTGTACGGAGGGGTTACCATCTCACAATTCAGGTAATGAGTACATTTTTTTTTTTGACAAGGTCACCCTTTCCTTCTCTTTCTGCACTTTTCCCTCCTGTCCCTGCCCATGAGTTGCGTGGCTCACTTCCCACACAGTGTATTCTGCATAGCATGATCACATTTCTTCACCCTTCCTCCCTCCCTTTCTTCACTCTTCTTTTTGACCCCTTCCCCAAGAAGCAGAAAAAGAATAAAAACTTTATTGTTTAACCATCACTATATATGCCAACAAAGTTAATTCATCAATGAATAATTATTGTATCGCCATGCTTTCTACCTCTTGGGCTCCTTAAAAGGGTTTGAGGACCACACTTTGAAAAATGATGTCTTAAGTTTGGGCCAGTGGCTCACGCCTATAATCCTAGCTACTCAAGAGGGAGAGATCTGAAAATCTGAATTTCAAGGTTCAAAGCCAGTCCAGGACAGACAAAACTGAGAAACTTTTGTTTCCCATTATCCACCAAAAAGCCAGAAGTGGGAATATAATTTAAATGGTACAACACCATCCTTCAAGAAAACAGCTAAGAGCTAGAGGACTTGAGTTTAAGCCCCAGTACCAGCACAATACAACACAAAAAAAGGACCTATGTGGCTGATGGCCTGTCCCCTGGAGAGGATAATACAAGCCAGGAGCACTTGGCAGAAATGCTGTCTGCCGGTGCCCTGACCTGGGCCTCCTCATCCTCCACAAAGCTGCAATAGAAAGTTCTGTTACTTGCAAGTCACCCAGTCTGTTATTTTGGTATAGCCTCGAATGGCCTAAAATGGAAAGGCTGGAAGGCCTTAGCAATTACTCAGAAATACCTAAACTAAAAAGTAGGGTTTTGTTTTTTTTTGTCAATTCAGTTGCTTTCAAACCTTGCCGTGAAAGGATACAAGGCTTCTTATAATCTTCTAAGTTGGTGTGGATATCCCTGGGCTTTACTACAATATGAATGTGTTTGTTACTGAGGAGACACTGCAGGCCCTGCTAAAGACCACAAGAATACATTGGGCATTTTATATTGTCTACCTGCCTGTCTGCCTGCCAGCCTTCCCTCCCTCCCTCCTTCCCTCCCTCCTTTCTCCATCCCTCTTTCCCTCCCTTCCCTTCCCTTCCCTTCCTTCCTTCCTTCCTTCCTTCCTTCCTTCCTTCCTTCCTTCCTTCCTTCCTTCCTTCCTTCCTTCCTTCCTTCCTTCCTTCCTCTCTCTCTCCCTTCCCTTCCCTTCCCTTTCCTTTCTTCTGTGCCAGTATTAGGGCTTGAACTCCAAACTTTTCCCTCTTGCTTAGCTTTTTCCACACTCCACTTGAGCCACAACCTCCACTTCCAGTTTTTCAGTGGTTAATTGGAGAAAAGACTCTCAGAGTTTTTTGCCCAGACTGGCTTTGAACCTTGATCCTCAGATCTCAGTTTCCTGAATAGCTAGGATTGCAAGTGTGAGCCACCAGCACCCGGCTCTATAGTACCTTTCTAAAATGTGAGGAACCTTGAAATCCACAACTCATTTTACCCGGAGGACTTGTGAGGAATCGTGAGTCTACATTCTACTCCTTTGAACATGTTTAGCCCTTCTACTTAACTGATATCCACGAAGAGGGGGCCCAGTCCATCCCCTACCACCCCCACCTCCACTCCCCACTCCAGCAGTGTCTGCAGGAAAAAGGTTACAGGCAACAATGTTGGTGGGAAAAGTGGAATTCATAAATTCTCCAAAACTGTATGGAGAGCCTCTCTCCCCCCTCATTCCCCACCCCCCACACCAAATGTGAAGGAGCAGATTGGATTTCAGCGTTTTCCGGGTAGAGTTCAGCTTTGGACAGATTGCACACATGCATTTGATTTTGCCCTACTCGAATTTCGGGAAGAAGCAGGGTGGAGGGGGGGAGCTGACATAAAGCCACACTGCTCAGAAAACAGGACAGGAAGCCACAGCCATGAGAGGGGGGAGAGGGATGGCGCGGACTGGCTGGGCAGGCCTGGGAAAGCCGGGCGGGCGGCTGTGGGAAGGCCCAGGCTGGGTGTGATTTACACTGCAGACTCTGCCAAAGGAAAAAAAAGAAGCCAGCAGGCCCCAGGCCTCTGCTCCTGCGGGGGGAGGGGACAGGACAGAACTCAGAAGGACTGGGTGGGGGAGCTCTTTGGGAAGCTCTCTGATTCCTAGATCCCTTCGCCCTCTCTCCTGGACTCTGGCAGACATCTGGATCTCTGTTCTCAGTGGACAGCACAGCTTCTCTCCGTCAGGGATGGCAGGCACATTGAAGACTTGGGAGCTGTGGAGAGGCGTAGGCACAGCGGAACAAATGTGTTTTAATGCTGGATGGAGAAACAGCACGCCCTCCTTGGCCCCTTCGCGTATTTCCTAGAACTCTAGCCACCAAACCCTTACCCTCCCTAGAGGATGACTAGTGTAAAGGAAAGACTTACACACACACACACACACACACACACACACACACACACCACACACACACTGGCATTCTGGGGTTCCCAGCAAATAGCCACCCAGACCACCCTGTGGGAAAGCTCCAAGTGGACTCCCACAGGACAGCTTCCAGCTGCCAATGACCTCCGACAGAAAATAGAGTCGAGGAGCCCCTCACATCCCAGGACAACCTTGAAGGCAGGAAAGAGACCAGAATAAACAGCATTACAATGAGCTGGAAGAAAGAGATATTGTACATAACTGAAGATTGTTGTGATTGATGATGATCATGATGATGGGATTGATTTAAAGTATTTTGAGAGGAAGAAGTGGAGGGAGAGAAGGAGAAGGAGGAAATGGAAGAAGGAAAAACAATAAAAAATTTAAAAACGCATTTTGACTTGGGAGGGAGGAAAGATTATTGAAACTCCAAACTACAACAAAAACAGACTACTGCTGGAAAACATTCAAGATTTAAGAAGGGTTTTAAAAATAAAGATAGGAGCATTAACAATTTTTCAAATCAATAAAAGACTTGCAAGATCAAATTAAAAACATCTTAGTGTGGGTGGGGATGGGAGGGAAAAACTAAGAGAGAGAAAGGGAAGGGGTGACATTGTCCCCTCCCAAAATATACTCTTTACCTGACTGTAACCCAACACCTTTATAATAACAGTTTTTTTAATCTTAGAAATTGCAACAAAAAAGACAAAAGACACTGAAAATAAGAATGAAGGAAAATAAATATGAATCCCGCTCAGGAGAGTCAACATCAGAATTAATAGGGCTTCTAAAAGAAGAGAATAGAAAAATGTGGAGGAGATCATAAATAATAATCTCAAAAAGCATTGTGTTCTCTGTGTGTGTGTGTGTGTGTGTGTGTGTGTGTGTGTGTGTGCATGAGAGAGAGAGAAGGAAGAAGGGAGAGAGAGGAAGAGAGAGAGGAAGGGAGGAGACTGGGATTTGAACTTAAGGCTTTGCAGTTTATAGGCAGGTATTCTTTCATTTAAGCAATGCCCCCTACTCTCTTATGTTTTATTTTTTCCAGATAGGGTCTTGTGCTTTTGCCCTAGAACAAGACCCAGCCTCATGTAGCTGAGGTTACAAGTGTGTGCCACACATCGGCTCATTGGGGTCTCACTAACTTTTTGCTCAGACAGGTTGCCAAATTCATTCCTCCTGATGTCCATCTCCCAAGACTCTGGGATTTGTAGGTATGATCATATGGAGCCCAACTTATGAAATTCTGCAGAATCCAACCTTCCAAAAAGACAGAGCCCAGCAAGTGCTGGCCCGTCACTGTGAAATTTCAAAATACTGAGGGGGAAAAGGAAGAGTCTATGTGTGTGAGGTGGCGGTAGGTACATGTGTGTTAGACAGAGTCAAAATGGCATTTTTCGTAGCAACACTGAAAGCCGGTGATGACCCAATGTCTCCGAAAGTCTGCATAAAATGATTTGTAATGTAGAATTCAGCTTCTAGTCCAGTTATCAGCCATGTAAAGACATTTGAAGATGCGTGGACAGAAACATTTCAGACTTCTGAAACTTTCCCAGACACTTTCCCATGGAGCCTTTCTCAGCAAGCCACTGCTGGAAAAGCTCCATGGAGACAAGAAGCACAAATCACCAGAGTGGATGGTGCGGAGTGCATAAACCAGAGTCTATTGCGGGAGAGAATGCCAGCCACGCCCGGGACTGAAGGGAGAATAAACCATTCCACCAGGCCAGAGAAAGTCCTTTGACTCAGCGAGGAGGCTTGTGGTGGATCCTAGCTGGAGGACAAGAGCCCCCAGAGAAGCACAGCTGCTTCTTTCCAGGTCTGCCTTGCCTGTGCCAGGGTCTTGTGAGGTCCTGCTCTCTCTGCACAGCTGGATAGGGCACACCTGTAATCCTGGCTACTCAGGAGGCTAAGATCTGAGGATCACTGCTGGAAGCCAGCCTGGGCAGGAAAGTCTGTGAGACTCTTATCTGCAGTTAACCACCAAAGAGCTGAAAGTGGGCTTTGGCTGAAGTGGTAGAGCACCAGCGTTGGGCAGAAACCACTAAAGGACAGTGCCCTGAGTTGGAGCCCCAGTACCAGCACACACAAACACACACAAAGAAGGTAATATGTTCCCTCCTTTTACACTGATAAAGAAGCAAAGGGAAGGAACTTTCTTTTCTTTTGTGCCAGCTTTTTTGCTCAGCTTTCTTGCTGATAAATGGTGCTCTACCATTTGAGCCACATCTCAAGTCCAGCTTTTTGCTGGTTAATTAGAGGTGAAATCTTGTAGACTTTTCTGCTTTAGCTGGCTTCAAACCATGATGCTTCAGATCATAGCCTCGAGTAGCTAGGATGACAGATGTGAGCCACCAGCACCCAGCTCAAATGTGATTCTTTTATTTTTATATTGGTAGTGCTGGTGCTTGAACTCAGAGCTGTACACATTTGTGTGGCTTTTTCATAGTTCCACTTCCAGCTTTTTACTAGTTAATTGCAGATAAGAGTTTCACAGACTTTTCTGCTTGGGCTGACTTTGAACAGTGATTCTCAGATCTCATGCTCTTTAGTAGCCAAGATTACAGGCATGAGCCACTAGCGCCCCATTACACTTTTGATAAGTGATTTGAGCATCCATGGATTTTGATATCTGAGAGAATCCTGGAGCCACCGAGTCTAAAGGATAACCATAGTTGTGTTCAACCAAGTTCTGTTTCTGAAAAAATGTAGCAGCGCTGGTGTTAGTCTTGAGTCTGCAGTCCGCCCTTACTGCTAAGTCTCAAGGTTTTGTGACGTATTTGGGTGTTACTTACAAAGATTAATCACTCGCTTAGAAATGATGAGACATGAGTACACTCCTCCCCTTCCTCCCAACAGAGCCAAAAAGGGAGGGAGAGAAAGACCTCACATTGGTTGGGAATCCCACATCCTCCAGCGGGTCAGTTTCCTCCTCTTGCTGAATAGTCAGGGTTGAACAACTAGAGTTGAGTCCCTAGGTGACACTTAGGACTTCCAGAAAAATATTCCATGGTTCTCTTAGTGCCAACACAACATTTCTGGATTCTGAACACTTAGTCACGATTTGTCTGTTTGGTTAGTGTGTGAATCCAGCTGAGCTGCTGGGGAAAGTGGCCTGTTTGGTGGTGGTGGGGAGAAAAACAGAACATTTAATCTACTGCCCAGAAATCCCCAGGGCCTCTTCGGAGTCATTTGAGATGGTGAAACAATAAGAGGAAGAAAAAACAAAAACTGAAATTCATCACATCACATCTTATTCCATTTTTTTTTCATTTATTCATTCGTTCAACAAATGTTATTCAGCCACTGTTATTTGTCATGGGTTGCAGGAGGTGCTAAGAACACCACTGCGAATAGAATGAGATTCCTAGAATTGAGGGCGGGCAATCTCTGGTTTGGATGTGGCTCCTCCCACAAGGATGTGCTGGGAGATTGGTCTCTAAGGCAACAAGTGTTGACGTGGTGAATCCCACCTGCTTACAATGCAGGGCCTTGCTGGGCATGATGGTACACACCTGAAATCCCAGGACTCAGGAGGCTAAGGATCAAGAGTTACAGGTCAACCTGTAGTGAGACCTTGTTTCTAAAACAAATAGCAACAACTATGGCAATAAAGACCACAAAAGGCAGGGCCTAGTGGAAGGTGATTAGATTGTTGGGTGCTCTATCCTTGGAAAGGGATTAATGCTAAAACCCCATGTATGCTGTTCTCATGAGAATGGGCTGTTATTAAAAGGGAACAGTGACCCCTTCCTGCTCCTTGGCTTCCTGTCTTGCCATGTAGCTCCTGCCATTGTGATGCTATTTGCTGTGATAACCTCACCAGGGAGCAAACAGATGGGGCTGCCTGATCTTGGAGTATCAGCTTCCAAAACTGTAAGCTAATAAACTCTTTTCTTTTTTCTTTGATGGATCAAGGGGCTGGAACTCTACGCCTGGGCACTGTACCTGAGCTCTTCAGCTCAAGGCAAGCACTCTACCACTGGAGCCACAGCACTACTTCCAGTTTTCTGGTGGTTAATTGGCAAGAAGAGTGTCACGGACTTTTCTGCCTGGGCTGGCTTTAAACTGGAGTCCTCAGATCTCAGCCTCCTGAGTGGCTAGGAGCCACTGGCTTGAGCCACCAGCACCCGGCCTTAAACTCTTTTCTTTTTTCTTTCTTTCTTACTTTTTTTTTTTTTTTTAGTCAATCTGGTGGGCTTGAACTCAGGGCCCTGGGCCTTTTGCTCAAGGCTAGCATTCTACCACTTTGAGCCATAGTACCACTTCCAGTGGTGGTTAATTGGAGATAAGAGTCTCAAAGAACTTTCCTGCCCAGGATGGCTTTCAACCTTGATCCTCAGATCTCAGCCTACTGGGTAGCTAGGATTACAAGTGTGAGCTACCAGCAGCTAGCTAAACTCTTCTTTATAAACCATCCAGCCTCAGGGGTCTTGTTAGGGCAACAGAAAACACACCAATACAAAGATTGATTTAATTCTCCAAAGTAATATTTTCCAACAATTTAAACATTTAGAGAGTTCACACAATAGTAGTTCATGACATTGTCACCCAGCTACCTTTGCTTGCTATTGTCACCGACCTTTTCTGCCAGCCCCTTGGTGCCACCCTGTGACTAACTGATGATGTGTGAAATACTTCAGGGACCATAGCAAAGTGCTCAGGAAGCATGATGAGAGTGGGAGGAAGCGGGTGACAGGAAAGATCGGAAGCAGGGATGCTGAATCTAACCTCTCACCAGTGCAACAGATCTCATCGAGCAAGGTGTGAACCAAGGGAGCCTTCAAGAAGCTCTGCATTTCTTGAAAGACCTTCTCTGAGTCTCCAGCACATTCCTAAAGCATTGGGCCAGGAAGGTGTATGAGAAAGAGCTTTCCCCCTGCTGTGCAGCTCCTGCTTTAGGAGAGAGGCAGAGAGCTAAGAAAGAATCAGAATTCAAGCACAGTGTCATCGGGGTGCACCAAAATGCCACAGCAGAGTCTTCAAGGAGCAGTTCACTCCACCAAGGTTGGAAATCAGGCAGGTTCCAGATTCAGAGCAGCTAAGCGAGAAGGAACTGCGATAGGTAGTTGATTGAGGAGGGCTGGGCACCACCCTCTGTGTCTGACTCCTCAGAGCACAGAACCAACATTGTGGACATTTGATAAATGTCTATTGCCTGCAAGGAAGCATTTTATGATTAAACACGCTCTTTTTGTTTTTTAATCTCCTCAAACTCAGTACTCCCTTGATACTTCCCACATGGTATTCTTCTTTTGTGGAATACTCTTCCCCCATGTCGTTCTATGGCAAACACGCTTTTAGATTAAAAATAGCCCTCTGAGAAATGAGACCTCTGACCTTCCCATCAAAAATAGGTACCCACGCTCCACCAATCCTATCACACCCCCTTTTAAATGATCTTCAACAGCTGTACAAGGGGGCTTCGATTTAGGGAGGGAGAGAAAGACTCCACATTGGTTGAGAATCCCACATACGTGCCTACCATTCTTCTCTCCGTTTATCCGCCTCCCCGCTAGCCCCTGCCTACCCCATCAAGACCGATTTCAGCTTCCTGATACTCATTTTGTTAACTGCTCAAAGGGATTGTACCCTGGAGTCTCACCCCTGCCTCACCATACTTTAGTCCATTTGATTGTGTATGTATACGTATAACCTGGTCTGTGTTTATGTGTCTGTTTTATTTTAGGTCTAACATCCTACATGTGAGAGAAAAACAGACTCCCTTTGTCTTCCTAAGCCTGGCTTACTTCACTCAATATGATGTTTTCCAGATCTATCCATTTCTCTGCAAATCACATAATTTCACTCTTCCTGATGGATGAACATAATTCCATTGCTCCAGCATACTCGTGTATGCATGCATGCATGTGTGTGTGTGTGTGTGCATCATGTTTTCTGGATCCATTCATTCATTCAACTCCTGAGCTGTTTCCATAACTTGGCTATAGTGAGTGGTGTTGCAATGAACATGGTGTGCAGGCAGTCACCCCTTTTTGGTTCTCTGGAGCATTTTCACATCTAATGTGTCCATGGCCCATTTTCCCTCGCTCTTCACAGGAATGTAAGCTTAATAAGAGCAGAGATGAAGTCTCTTCTTCACAGCCACATTCATTCCCAACTAGGAGCCACTCTCAAAAATGGAACTGTGTATGAGACATGACAGTGGTTGCATGGGGACCATTGAAAAATCACACAGTACAGTGTGGAAAGAAAGGGAGGCACTGGGGTGTGTAAGGCAGAGGCTGATCGGCACAGCTGAGATGCTAGGTCAAGGTGGTTTGACAGGAAGCCCAGGTCTCCAGTAGGGCACTGGAAGTCAGAACTGGATGTCAGCAGTTCCAAGGCTGTAGACAGCCCTGTTAAAGGCTCAATAGGCAGAAGGAGAATTTCTGGATAACAGCCACAAATTGGGAAATAGGTCTTCTACTTTGTGTGTGCGGTGGGGAGGGGAGAGGTGTCATGGGGTTTGAATTCAGGGCCTGGGCGCTGTCCCTGAGCTCTTTTGCTCAAGGATAATCCTCTACCACTTTGAGCAACACTGCCACTTCCAGTTTCTGAGTGGTTAACTGGAGATAAGAGTCTCACGGGAACTTTTCTGCCTGGGCTGGCTTCGAACTGCAATCCTCAGATCTCAGCCTCCTGAGTAGCTAAGATTACAGGTGTGAGCCACCAATACCAGGCTACATTTTTAAAATGTTCTGTGTGTGTGTGTGTGTTCTCTTTTTTAAAAATTGTGATTATAAAAGTGATATACAGAGGGGTTACAGTTACATAAGTCAGGTAAAGAGTACATTTCTTTTTGGACAATGCACCCCTTCCTTTGCTCTCCCAGTTTTTCCCTCCCTTCCCACCCATAGTTGTATAGTTCACTTTTGATGTAGTGTCTATTGTGTACCACTGCTGCATTTGTTTGTTCTTTGTACCTCCATTTCTGTGCCCCCCACTCGCCCAAAGACAGATAAATGAATAAATAAGACAAAATGAAAAGAAAACAAAAACAGCAACAAAGACAAAATTTCTTGTTTCCATTTCTTTTTCATCTCATTTTGATAAACATTATTTTATATGATCAGAAGCACATAGGCATTGACCCTGTATGTTCCTCTCTTAAGAATATCTTCCTTTGGTCTCACTGTGTGTGAATGCCTAGAGTCCAGTAAAATTTCTCATGTCCAGTGTATTTTAGATCTAGCTTCCACATTTGAGAGTGCTGTTTGTGTCTCTGAGCCTGGCTTACCTCACTTAACATGATTTGTTCTAAGTCCATCCATTTCCCTACAAATGACATAATATCATTCCTTCTGTGTAAAATTCCATTGTGTATATATACCACATTTTTTATCCACTCATATATTGTAGGTCATCTGGCTGTTTCCATAACTTGGCTATTGTGAATAGTGAAGCAATGAACATGGGTGTGCAAGTGTCTATACTGGCTTGCACTCATGTAGGACTTTGATAGGAGAAACTTCTATCCTAGTTTTGGTTGTGTTTCTTCAAAAGAGACTTTGATCCAGGTATTTGTGTGTTGTGGTTTATTTGGGTGGTAACCCCAGGTTAGCCCAGTGGGACATACAGATGGAAGGATGAAAAGAAAAGGAAAAGGCATGCCCTTTATGAGTCTTTTGAGAGACTTGTGGAAATAGCTCATAGTTGTTCTACAAAGAAACGAGGTAGCCAGGGATTTTATACCCTGACTTCTTTCCCTCCTTGGTGCAGGGAGGCACCTGGTATAGTTAACCCTCCAACATGTTGGAATTATCCTGCACAAGTGCACAGCAGATATCTGTAGCCAGAGAAGGACACCTGGCAAGTGTTGCCAGTAAGAAGCAGCTGATGTGTGTGGAGTATGTGGCCATTCTCTGTAGAACCTGCTGGGGACTTTCATAGTAGCCAGGGGGACCGTGTATAATGACAACAACAACAACATTTGCTCTTGTTTGGTCTTTAGCAAAGTTTGGGGAAAGCACATTCCACATTTTCATTCTTCAGCCCTCCTCTTCTTTGGGAAAGGAAGTCTACTTGATTATATTACTGTTCAACAATATAACTGGGCACGGGTAGCTCATGCCTATAATCCTAGCTATTCAAGAGGCTGAGATCTGAGGATCATAGTTCAAAGCCACCCAGTCAAGAAGTCCATGAGACTCTTATCCCCAATAAACAAACGAAAATCTCAACAACCAAAAAGCCAACAAGTGGAACAGGGGCATACATGGAGGAGCACTAGCTTTGAGCAGGCATGAGTCCCAGTACTGGGCTGGTGCTAGGATCTGATCTTGGTCTCCTTAGCTGTGATTGATGGAAGAGAGGCCTAGTGGCTTGCTCTCATCCTATTAGCCAGAGTGTTGTCAATTACCCCTATTCCCTGGGACACTGGGAAAGTGTCTGAGCACAGGCATATCTTAGCCACAGAAAGACTAATTTGCATCCTCCTTCCCCTGGCTCTCCCAGGCACCTTTTGCTTGTCCCCACCCTTTTCTTCTTTCATAAATAAAGCTGTTAAAGTGGCAAGCAAAGAGAAAGAAGGCTTGGCATTTGATTTTGAAATCCCTTTGGAAATGTATGGCTTGGCAGAAGTCTGTGTCAAGGGCCTGTTTGTTTTTTGTTTGCTTTCCCTCTTCCCTGCATGAGTCTGCTCTAGGTCTTGCAAAATCAAGAGGTTCAAAAAAATCAGAATGGGCTGAGCCAGTCAGTCTGGTGTGCCCAACCGGAAGAGGCAAATGCAAGGGGCAGGGAAAGAGGAGGGACTAGAGAGAACCTGGGGCCAGGCAAATGTGGACCTTACGACAAGTCTGCAGACAACTCCGCCTCCAGTTTTCTTCTACCTGGAGGCTGAGGTGGGAGGAGATCCAGGCTCTGCGTCCCTGACAGCTGGAGGGGCGGGGAGAAGACTTAGTCACTCTTTATGGAGACCCTGGAGGTGGGCAGTTTGGCAGTGTTTCCCATCCAGTGTGTGGAGTATGCATGCCCCTGTGTCTTCACCTCTGGGGCTAGCCAGCAGGGAGGCACAAAGCTCTAGAGCCTGTGAAAGCAGCTCTGGTTTTCCTGTGTCCTTGACAAACGTAATCTGGGCAGACAAATAACTGGGAACTAGATAGGACAGCTCAGTGGTCTGACTGGGGCTTTTTACTAAGAGCCAGATAGGTACCCAGGGAAGACAAAGAAAGGAATGAGAACCTGATGGCTGAGTTTAATGAAATATTAGATCAAAACACTTAAGAACAAAGAGTTAAGTCCTTTTGTCTCCTCTTTTGTTTTTTTGGTGCTGGTCCTGGACCTTGAACTCAAGGATCGGGCACTGTCCCTGAGCTTTTTTTGTTCAAGGGTAGCACTCTATCACTTGATCTGCAGCTCCACTTCTGGCATTTTTGGTGATTTACTGGAGATAAGAGTCTCACAGATCTTTTTTGTCCAGCCTGGCTTTGAACCATGATCCTCAGATCTCAGTCTCCAGAGTAGTAGTAATAGGATTGCAGGTGTGAGCCACCAGCACTTTGCTTTTTTTTGTCTCCTCTTTGCTGTAAGATTTGTACCTGACCAAAGGAAACATCCTAACAGGTACTCAGGTTGCTGTGCTGGAAGGGGGAGAGGACATGAAGCAGGGGACAGAAAGTCCTGTCACCAGCTTTTCTTGTGTGACCTAGAGCCTAGTTTCCTCTCTGTGCTTTTGTGTTTTCTCATCTGCAAAAGGAGATGTAATACTACCCACTGCACAGACATTCCCTGAAAATCAAATGCAAATGAATAAACAACCCCCCCCCCCAAATAAACAAACAAGGAAAAGCCTAGTTCAGGGGCTGGCACCCATTAGGGACTCAGCAAGTATCTGAACCCAATATCAAAACACTCTAATTCTTGGCAGGAAGGATGGATACATGAAGCTAGGTATAGCAGCGCCTGGAAAATAAAATACAGGCTTCCTCGTCTCTGTGAGGAAGCAATAAAAACCTCGGGTAAGGCACGGCACAGACAATGAAAATATGACTTAAGAGCAGCCAGGGCAGGGTGGGGCCAGGCAGGGTAAGGGCGGTGACTGAACTAAATGAAAAACAACTCAATACCCTGCTATCATCCTTCATGGAACTACAGAAATAGAAACCCATAATGTGAAGGGCGAAAGGGTTGGCAAGGTCTGGTCTATAGGAAAAACCCAGGTTCAATAATGCCGTGAGAAGAGGGAGGTAGGAAAGTGAGGGGAGAGTCAATAGTGGGTTTGTGTCTGAATGGCTGGTTTCACAGTCCTAATGAGGCTTAAGCATCACAACATCCTTTTATGCTGAACTCATTAGCCTCTCTATCTGCTCCCAGATCTGCCAGCCACATGTCAGGAGCTCCTTCCACTTCCTCTGGTTGATGAATTATCAAGAGGGTATTTTCCACCTTTCTTTTTTTGGGGAAAAAAGAAAGCATTGGTATAGGAAGCAGAAAAATGGTCTATTTATATCCACTCCTCTCTCTCTCTGATTAAAGAAATGATCAATTCTGGGGACAGAGGGTTCCTCTGGGTACCTTGTTTAGAAGAGTGTACACTTAGCACAGCATTCTAAGATTGGAGCTCTGCTGTGCACTTCTATCTATTCTGGGAGGAGAGGCTGGGAAGTCCTGAGACTGGGGTTGCTTTATTTTGTTTTGTTTTTGAGGATTGAATGCAGGACCGTGAACACGTCAGGGAGTCATTCTGCCAATGAACTACCCTTTCAGCCTAGAAAGGTGCATTATAAATATTTTTAAGATTGTTGGAATAGCCACATTTTAGGGCTCTATTAGGTGTTAGGGACACAAAAATCAAGGAAAGGATTAAGACAGTGTTTGTGTTCTCAAACAGCTTATAAATAATTTATACTACCAGCTCATGGATGGCAGTCAATGATCAGAGTACTGAGTTATTTAACTGGCATTTGACAAGGTCTTCCTAAGACTAGTTAGGGCCTTTCTAAGACTTTCAAATCCACCCTCCCTCCCTGACCCTGCATTTCCAGATAGACAGTCTACTTGCCTCTCTCAGATTCCCTTTATTTGAAGAGTACATACAGCCTCTGGCTCTGACTTCAGTTGTGGCCCTTGACTCTGAGCCTAGTAGATACCTCTGTATTTACTACAACTTTCTACCAATATAGCCAAGTGGACTTTGCTGTATTCTTCCTAAGGAAAGCAGGACGCAAGAATTTGCTCATCTTTTCATCAGAAACCATAGCCTGGGAAACTTCTTATTTTAAAAGCTGAAAGCTGAATGTAACATTCAGGGTAAAACCTGTTTTCTCTCCCCCAGGCACAGGGAGTGACCTCTTTCCCTGTAACCCTATACCTTTTGGCATATACAATGATCATATAAATAAGGATAATAGATATAATAATAGTAGTACAAAGTTCTATGTTACCATTTATTGAATGTGCCTAGCAAACCAGGTGTCATGCTAAGAGCTTTACATGCATTATTTAATGCTGAAAAGAACCCCAGAGGAGACACTGTTATTATCTTCCATTTATAGATTGTATCAGCTAGCACTTGAGTTTGACTGCACGTCGAAACCTGTTCAAAGTGGCTTGTACAATTGGGAACTTATTTTTTCTCAAAGAAGGATGGATTAGAGGTTGGCGGGCTTGCTCAGGTATGGTGGCTCTGTCATACCACTCCTAGCACAAGGATTTGCTGTGGTAGGGACAAGATGTCTGTTGTTTTCTCAGTTTGCTCTAATGAGGAGGAAGGGGGAAGGGCAAGGAGTCTTGTCTTCCTGTGGTTTTTGTTTTGTAAGCTGGGAGGGAATGCCATCTTGAGGGAAGAAATGTATCCTGTGGTCATCCTTTGCTGCCAGTGAGCCTGGGAATTCTTTTTCTTTTCTTCTTTTCAAAGCTGAGCAGATTTCTGTCCTTAACAAAATTGGGATTCTACTCACAGTAAAAGAATGAAGATTGAGTTGGTAATCACTAGTCCCGTTTCACAAAGGAAGATGCTAATGTATTTATTAAAGTCAACTATACACACACACACACACACACACACACACACATATAATATACACACACACATATATATATATAATACACACACACACACACACACACATATATATATAATATACACACATACACACACACACATATAATATACACACATACACACACTCTCTCAAGCCCATGTCTGTTTGACACCAGAGTCTATGTTCTTGATCAGTGGGAAAGAGGACCATCTTAACATGCTGTATCACAACTGTTTTTTATTTGTTCATGCCCTTCTTTCTATTTGGTACTAAGAATAAATTTTACTCATCTTGGTATTCCAGATGCTTCTCTATAGTTTCTTTAGGGAATAAGTGAACCAATGTTAGGATTTTGGTAGTTCACAGATAAAACTTATTACTAAGAAAAATATTCTTTACTGTGTTTTTCCTCTGTAATATTTCATAACTACCTGTTTCCAAACAATCAGCAGCAGCAGCTATATATAAAATAAATTATGTGTTTTTCTGCTGCTGTGGGCTCATCATTTTGATTCTTCTATGATTCATAGGCCTCTGTCTATTCTCTTTCTCTAAGTGCTTAATTCTTGTTTACAAAGCACAGTCCAATTTCTCTTTTCTCTGCCTGAACAGTCATTCCTATACTGCATGGCTATATTTTAGGGAGTTGAATAACAATAGTTTGAGTCAAAGGCAGCTCTGACCCCGAATCTCATTTCTTACTTGGTCCTGGGGTAGCCCAGGAAGGACTTATGATGATTTAAATTTTAGTATTTGGCAAAGCAAATAGGGAGGGGACAAGAATTCCTAAGACATCAGTTCAGTAAGTAAATTTCTCAGAAAAGCAAGTGCTGATGTGCCTAGGATAAAAACAGAAACCATCATTGTTCTACAGACCACTGGGAACCATCTTGATTTCTCTTCAAAGCTATAATGCTTGGACTGGACAGGATCAGGCTCCATATGTTATAGGGTACTGCTAGCATGAGACTCCAGACTTAATTTGAAACTGTCCAATTCAACTCAAGAATAAGCTTGTGCCAGGTACTGGTGGCTCATGTCTATAATCCTAGCTACTCAGGTGGCTGAGATCTGTGGTTAAAAGTCAGCTTGGGCAGGAAAGTCTGTGAGACTCTTCAATTAAACAAAGAAAAAAGCTGGGTGCTGTTGGCTCATGCCTATAATCCTAACTACTCAGGAGGCTGAGCTCTGAGGATTGCGGTTTGAAGTCAGCCTGGTTAGGGAAAGTCTGTGAGACTCCTATCTCTAAAAAATCAGCAGAAAACCAAAAGTGGCACTGTGACTCAAAGTGGTAGAGCGCTAGTCTTGAGCAAAAGGAACTCAGGGACACTGTCCAGGCCCAAAGTCTGACACTCAGGACTTGCAAAAAAAAAAAGGGGGGAGGATGGGGGGGAGGATGGGAAGGGATGGGAAGGGGAAACAAAGGAGGAGGCTACAATGCTTGATAAGAAATGTACTCATTATCTTGCCCATGTAATTGTAACCCCTCTGTACAGTATTTTCACAATAAAAAAAGGGGGAGGGATAAGCTTGCAAGTGTGTGGACCTAAAATATTGGTTGTAGAAATAATACTGTAATATTAAAAGATAAATTTCTCTTTCCAACCCCATGGGCCTCTAATCCATAGCTTTCTATCACTGATAGCTTAGATAATAAATAATTACTACTTACCAGGCTGTTACTATGTTACGCATTCTACTAAGTGTTTTATTAGATCTCATTTAATGCTCAGAACAACATTGTGATTATTATTGTCATTTTACAAATGAGGAATGTAAGTCAGTGGAAATAATTTGCTAAGTGTTAGTGGTTATATAAAGGGTAGCTTGAGGGGCTGGGAAGGTGGCTCAGTGGTAGAGTGCTTGCCTTGCATGCATGAGACCCTGGGTTCGATTCCTCAGCACCACATAAGCAGAAACAAAAACGCTGGAAGAGGTGCTGTGGCTCAAGTGGTAGAGAGCTAGCCTTGAGCTGAAGAGCTGAGGGACAGCGCCCAGGCCCAGAGTTCAAGGCCCATGACCAGTAAAAATAAATAAATAAATGAAAGGGTAGCTTGAGGAACTTTGTCCCATCTAAATTGTAAGCAGTCCTACCCAAGTCACCTTATAAGAAACATCAATCATAGTAATGATTCATCTTGACAAGTACTTTATCATTCTCATTTGCAATGTGAATGAGATAATAACGGTACGATTTAATATTAATATTAATGTATGAACGCTTACCACAGGCCATTCTGATTTTGCTAGTTCTTTATTGTGGTTGTGACAAAATACCTGAGAAAATAATCTAAGAGAGGAAGGATTTACTTCGGCTCACTGTTTTGACTTATAGTCATTTGGCCCAATGGGTTCTAAGTCTGAGGATGGTGAGGTAGAACATCCTGGCAGAGGGCATGTGATAGAATAAAGTAGCTCATCTTCTGGTGGGCTGGAGACAGAGCCTGAGGAAGAGGCCAGGGACAAGATAGACACTTCTAAGAAATGCTCCTAGTAGCCCACTCTCTCCAATCAGGCCTTAGGTTTCACAACGTCCTCCAAGTACCAATAATGCTTTCAATTATTAATTTATCAATGATTAAGGCATAGATTAGGTCAGAGCCCTCATGATCCAATCATTTCCCCATCAGCTTTGAATACAGTCTTCAAGGGGCATTTGAATTCAGGGCCTCATGCTTGCTCAGTGTACCTGCTTGGCTGGCACTCTACCACTCAAGCTACACCTCTAGCTTTTTACTGGTTAATTGGAAATGGAGTTCCATGTTTTTTTTTTTTTCTATCTAGTGGCTAACTTTGTGAGCCACTACCACCCTGTTCTGATCAAAGTTCTTAATGTTTGCTCCTTATAATAATCATTTCAGGAAGATGCTATTATTATTCTAATTTTCCAGTGAAGAAACTGAAGGATAGAGAGGTTAAGTGTCCAGAAGGCATTATGACTTGTGCATGGTTGAGCTAAATAAGTATTATATTGCAGCTCACTAAGAAAAAAATCCAGGTTCAAGGTAAGTCATCCAGTCTTTTCCTATTATTTTCCAAGCCCTGAAACACTTTCTGTAAGGGAACTCTGGTCACCACTGGTCCAACATTAACTTCACAATAAGTAGGGAAGCCTGGGCTCCACCTGTGTTGTTTGACTCTGAAGTAGAGTGAAACTTCTGTACTGTTTTAGTTCTAGCAACTTAATGCAAGTTCAAAGACCAAGTCAAGGACTGGTTGCAAATGACCTTAGAAATAAATCATCAAACCCAGGGTTTCTCAATTTCTGAACTACTGCCATTCTAGGCAAGTTAACTCTTTCTTGGCTGGGGGGGGGGGGGAGGGTTGTCCTGTGCAAGGCAGGATATTGAGCAGCCCTCTTAGCCTCTATTCCACAGATGTCAGCAGCAACTCCTAGCTGTAACAATAAAAATGTCTCCAGACATCGAGAAATATGGGAGTGGGGGGTGGGGGAAAAGCAAAAATGGGCTTCTAGTTGAGAACCACTGATGGAAAACATTCCCTTCTTTCACAGATGTTGCAGTTGGGAAGCCAAAGAAATAAAGTTACTGCACTAGAATCCAGCTCATGCATATAACAAGACCTAACATTCCCCCTTCCCCATTAAAAAAATACAAAATATGACATTGATCCTTGAGAAAGTGTATGCAGTTCTGGTTATTTACAGTCTGGAGAGAAATAGGAGAGAATGCTTATTGCATACATCTCTAAGTGCAAGAGGCTGAGAAGCAATGAAGTGCTACTCAGGCAGCAGAGTGTAGAGAAAGAGAATGCGCCCTGGCCTCCAGCGATCTGGATGGGTCACATTATTTTTTTCTTTCGGTACTTGAGGAAGTTCAGGATTATTGATGGAAAGGAGACAATTTTCCCTACCTCCATCACCAGCCTCAAAACGGGGGTGTGACTCAATCGCACAAACTGCAAAGCTCTTAGGAACATCCGGTATTAAGATGATCAGGGATGTGGTAATAATTAATAGGCTAAAAGCTCTCAGAACTGGTTGGAGGAGTGCCTTCATTCCCCGCCTCCCATCTTGCGAGCCCCGATCTTCGTATCCGCTCCACGAGCACAGGTAGCCAGGTAGGTGAGCTCGGGTCACAAGTGCTCAGACCTCGCCCTGCAAGCGGGAGAAGAAAAATCTCAGGTCTCAGGACCTCTGGGGGCCCCGCCCCCTCCAGCCACCCGGGCCTGTGGGACCTTCCCGGGCCCAGGCCGGAGATTCCCGAGCCTTCCCGACTCCTTCCCGGCTTCCCTCGGGAGGCCGGCGCGAAGGCAGCGGAGACTGACGAGGGGCGCTGGCCCCGCCCCTCAAAAAGCCCCGCCCACCGCCGTGCCCCGCCCCTCTGGCCCCGTCCCTCCGCGGACTCAGCCGCCGCCGCCGCCCCCACGCCACAGCCTCCGGCGCGGGACCGAGTCCGACGTCCCGATCCCTCCCTCCTCCTTTCCCTCTCCCCGCCTTCCCGGTGCTGCCACTGTGGCGGGTCGGAGGATCCGGGCCAGTCAGCTCGCTCCTGCGGCGCGTCCCTCCTCCTTCCAAATAAACAGCCCACCCCACGCCTCGGGAGCTCGGACCGCCCCCTTCCTCCCGCGGCCGGCGTGTTGTGAGGGGCTGAGAGGGAGTGAGCGTCGCGGGCCGGCGGCGACCCGGGAGCGCGAGGGACGAGGAGGCGCGGCGGCCCGGTCGGTCTGGCGGACGGCGCGCGCGCACGTGTGTGTGTGTGTGTGAGGAGGCGGCCGTCGTGACTACCGGCGTCCCGCGCCCACGACCCTCAGGGCCGGCCGGCGGGCGGAGGAGCCGCGGCGCAACCTGAGGCGCCGGGCGGGCGCGCGCACGCACGCACGCACGCGGGGGGCGGGGCAGGCGCGCTCCCGCCTGTCGCGACAGTCGGGGCCGAGGCCCAGGGGGAGGTGGCCTGTCGCGGGTCGCCCGGCTCCCGGAGGCGAGGGGGGCACGGGCGGATGGCGGAAGGCGCTCAGACGCAGCAGCTGCCTCAGCTCGGACCCGGCGCCGCTGCCCGGGGCATGAAGCGGGAGTCGGAGCTGGAGCTGCCGGTTCCCGGAGCGGGAGGAGACGGAGCCGAGCCCGGCCTGAGCAAGCGGCCGCGCACCGAGGAGGCAGCGGCCGACGGCGGCGGGATGCAGGTGACCGCGCGGGACGGGCGCCCCGTTATCGCGGGGTGCGGGCGGGGCCCGAAGGGGCGGCCCCGGGGCTTCTGTCGTGGAGGGGGAGGAGCCTGCCGTGGAGCGGGAGGCACGCTTGAGGGGTCCCGGTGGGTTGGTGGGGATGGGAGGGGGCGGGCCGCGGCCTGGCTGAGAAGGTGGGCGAGCTCAGGCTTGGAAGCGAGGGCGTGCAGGGTCCCAGGGTCTCCAGGCGGGTCCTGGTTCCCGAGAGGACAAGGGGCAGCACGAGCGAATAGGTTTTGGGGGGAAAAAAACGAACACGATTGGGTTGCAGTCCATCTCTTCAAGTCCTTCCCCAGTTCCTTGGGAAATCGGGTCTTTTGGGACAGGGACCCCCACCAGGGGTCCTGGTGGGAAAGCTCCCATGAAAAGGGTACTTTGGGGGCAGCCGTGGGCGCTCGCTGGGATGGAGAATGAGAGACATTTGAAGAGGAGTTATGAAAAGGTTGAAAAAGGGGGAAAAAAAAAAACAAAAAACCTCGAGAGAGAGACCAAAGGGGATGTGGCTTAGATTGTGGGTTAAATCAGTTACACGAGGGAGGGTGAGGAGTGCACGGAGTTTGGTAGAGTGGGGATACCCTGGTGCTGTCTCATTAATTTTGTGACGTACGCTAATGAGTCTGAAGAGAGCACAAGCCATGTCCCTGCTGCACTTTCTCAATTGCATGCTACACCTCTAGGACACTTTGTGTCTCTTGAATGCCCTGGGGTATAGAAGAAAACTTTCTGTGGCTGTTAGTAGACTGGATTCTGAGTTGTGGACTCCAGGGATAAGCTAGCTAGTTAGGGTCTGGAATAGGCAAGGTATGGGGGATGTCAGGTAGAGTTTTTAGGATTTAGTCTGTGTTCAGAGAATATATACTGTGAAATGGTGAGAGGTACACCAAGCAGCAATTGTTCGTAGACATCTAATTCTCTTAGAATCCTAGAATGTTAGAGATAGAAGGGACCAGAGACATCATCATCTTTTGCAGGAATTCTTAACCTGCATAAAACTTGGAAGACTCTTATGAAGATCATTCCTGTGTCTTTTTGATGGAGAACAGTTAATACCCTTTAAAATCTTTGTTTTTTGGGGGGGAGTGGAGGAAGAACTCAACTCCCAGCATGTTTTAACCACTTCATTTTAAAGATAGGGAATTAAAAGTCCAGAAAAGACTAGTGACTTGCCTAAGGCTACCTAGTTAGCCAGTTGCACAACTAGGACTAGGAGCCTGGCCTTCTCATTCCTATTCCTGTGCTCTCTCCATTACACCAAGCTTGGAAATCTCTGCAGTGCTAAAAGACTTCCTGTGCTTTTCTGCCTGCTTCTCAAGGCACTCCCTGACTTCCTGTGTTAGAGTTGGAGCTGTACTAGGCCAGGCATGTTTGTTGTGTACCTCTTGGTCTTTGCTTGAGTCCACCGCTTCTTCTACTGTATAGGTAAAATGACCCTGTTGGTGTTTGTTTTTGAATTTTGTTTGCCTGCTATTATTCTCACTAGAAGAAGCAGAGGGATTGTGAGATGTAAAAGCTCAGGACCCTGGGAAAAAATGCAGAGGGGTACTGGGAGACTTCTGGTGAGGTGGTTAGCGTTGCATGGTAATGTGGGAGGACTGGCTGGAAGTGCTCCTGAGCATTCCTAGTAGGTGTGTTCCACCTGGCCTATACATATGTATTTATTAATTTTCTATCAGTCATAGTTAATAGTTAAACCTCCATCCTCTTCCCCTTTCTGCCTAGTGCTTATTCCTGATGGCCTTCAAACTGCTAAGGAGAGTGAAACTTGGAAAGGGAGCATTGTACAGAGGCTTGGGCATGCGCTGAAGTAGGAGTGTGTTAGGTCCCTTGGGTACAATTGGAGAATGTAGAACTGTCCCACAGAAGAGTCTTCCTTTTACCACTTGTATTTATGGATGTCTTCATTTTTCATTTTGCATATACCTGATGTAGTTTCATCATACCATGTCACAAACGTAAGAGCTCTCTTCTCTGCCTTTGACTAGTTATATTATCCTGGGGAAGGCCCTTGTTTTTGGGCCTTTACTTCCTACTTATAAGAATAAGTTGTCTTCAAAAAAATATGTCAAATTCCCTGTCTTGCACATAATCTAGGTGGAGAGAGAATTGGCTGAAAGGTTAAAAAGAATATGTGAGTATGTGTATATTTAATATTTATTTAACTAATGTTTAATGAACATCCAGACACTGTGTAACCCTAGGGGATACATTAATGAACAAAGAAAGATCCTATTCACATGAAAGTAACATTCTTTTTTGTCGATTGTAGGGCTTGAACTCAGGGCCTGGGCACTGTTCCTGAGCTTCTTTGTGCTCAAAGCTAGTGCTCTACCACTTGAGCCACAGTGCCACTTCTGGTTTTTGAGTGATTAATTGGAGATAAGAATCTCACAAGGACTTTTCTGCCCTGGCTGGCTTTGAACTGTGACCCTCAGATCTCAGCCTCCTAAGTCTTGCTAGGATTATGGGTGTGAGCCACTGGTGCAAAAGTAACATTCTAATGGGAAAGGATGTCTAATAAGCACACAAACAACTTTTATTAGGTGTTGATAGGCTAACAAGCAAACTTACGCAGGGAAAGGGACAGAGAATAATGAAGATGGTCAGGGAGGCCTTTGTACAGAACTTTGAGTGAAGTGAGGAGAGAGGATTCAGTCAGATAAGAGGAACCCAGATCATCAAGACATTGACACCTGTCTTCTGTGTGTTGTGGCTGGATCAGAACCTACTTGCCATTCTTAGGAGATGGTAACAGTTTGGTAATGGCTTAGGAATGCCTGTAAGCCCTGTGTAAGTAGCTTCATGTATTTTTGAATATGAGTTTGTCATAAAGCCTATTCTTACATCTTATATATCTGTCTTTGAAGCCTTTCCTGACAGTGGGGTTGACAGTGTTTGTACTCTACCCTTGCCTTCTGGTATATTCATATTTATGTCTCATCTTTTATTATTTCTTAATGACTTTGCTACTTTTATTTCCCTAATAACATCGTGAACTTCCACAAGATAGGAACTATATTTCGTTTGTGTTTATTCTTCAGAACACTTGACTGTTTTGATTTGAGTATATGGTGTGTGCTTGATTCATATTAAAACACAGTTGAAATTTACTGTTTACACATAGTAAGGGACTTTAAAAAATGATGAAAATAGGAGATGACGTTACTATAACAAATTTCTCTGGACCCTTTGAGTGCCAAAGGATTAATCCCCTTTTTACAGAACAAAATCATTTACTGGGGTTAATTTCCTAAGGCTGCTTACTAACTGGAGCTGCAACCCTAACCCTAAGCCTCAGATTCCAAAGCTGACCCCCCCCCCCCTCCCCCCCGGTTGGGTTGCAGCCACTAAGATTTTGGAGAAGATCATTACTTCCCAAAGTGGAGTCCCATGGAATCCCTGGTGCTTTGTGTTTATGAGCTTTAGGCTCAGACAAAACCTAAAGTAGAGAGAGGAAGGATTGGTGTGTTCAGTGCAGTGTACTGAAGCAATGAACAGAGAGAGTGAGCACAGGTATGAAAGAGTGGGGTAGAAATAGAGAATGGAGTAGAAGGAAAGAGTAATTCAATTTGGAAATTGATGAACAGTATGAGAAGTGTAGTTAGTTGTTGAAGAGGATACTTGGAAGTAGTTATTCTAACTTGGTAGACAGGTAATTGAGTTACATGTATAGATGTTGGAGATTCATCTCACTGGTATGTATTATTTTCCATCAGATATACTGAGGAATGAATTATTTTGGTCAACTTTTCTAACAATGTAAACAGCTATCAAAAATTCTGTTTTTGTGCAACTTTCTAGGAACTTGGCTGCTTGCTGCTATATTACTTATAGCTTTCAGCAAAATTCTTTATGGCAGTGAAAAGTTGATATGTGATTATTAAGTGGCCGAGTAATTACTTCTGACTGTAGTCGTTAGTCCAGTTCCCTGAGTCAGTTCTGCATTTGATCATAGTGGCTCATAGCTGAGAGACTCCTCTGGTCTCTAGGAAGTAGTTCTCCCGGGCAGGTTGGAGTTGCTTTGTGGATGTCATGTCCATTAATGTGGTTTGTCTTCCTATTTTCTCATTCTAGGTTTATTTCTTCCTAGGTGGATGTCTCTTTGTACCTCATTTGGGTTTTTAGTTCTTTAGCAGCATGCTGTTAGAGTTGTACAAACAATGCATTTCCTTTCATAAATATCTCACAAAAATTACTGAAATTTCTATCTCTGGCAGTCTTCTCATGCTGCAGCAATAAAAATACCATAGACTGGGTGTTGGAAATGACATTTATTTTTCCTAGTTTTGAGAAGTTGGCTAAGAAGTCTACAATTAATAGATCAACAGATTTGGTATGTGGCAAGAGGCTGCTTCCTGGCATGTAGATAGCTCCTGGTTGTGTGCTCTTATTGGCTTTTCCTCAGAGGAAGAGCAGTTGACTTTTTTTTTTTGATGGTAATTGGGTTTGAACTCAAGGCCTTGAGCTTGCTAGGCAAGTACTCTACCAATTAAACTATCTTTGAGCCCTTTTTCTTTATTTGTGCCTGTACTGGTACTTGAACTCAGAGGCTCACATTCTTGCTTGGCTTGTTCAATCGAGGTGGATGCTTTACCACACCTCCACTTTCCTCAGATCTTTTATACTTCAGTTTATTTTTCTTGATAGAGTCCTGTGCTTTTGCCAGGCTCAGAGTAGTCTCCTTCTGCCTCTGCCTTTGGAGTAGCTGGGATTATAGGTGTGCTTCTAACTTGTTTTGCCTGTTTTTCAAGATTGGGTGTCACATTTTTTTTCGGGGGGGGGGGTGGTGGGGGGGAAGAGGGCTGGTCTATCCTTGAATTTCAATCCTCCTGTCTTTAAATATTTTTTTAAAAAAATAATTGGTGCCAGTCTTAGGGCTTGAACTCAGGGCCTAGGGACTGTCCTCAAGGCTAGCTCCCTACTACTTGAGTCACAGCTCGACTTCCATTTTTTTGGTGCTTAATTGGGGATAATACTCTCATGGACTTTTCTGCTCAGGCTGGTTTCAAACTTTGATCCTCAGTTCTAATCCTCCTGAGTAGGTAAGGTTACAGGTATGAGTCACTGGTGCTCAGCCCAATCCTACTGTTTTTATAGGTGTGAACCACAACATATATTTACATAGTGCCCTTTCTGGGTGTTAAATTTAAGGTTTTGTGCTGCAGCTTGGCTTTTTTGCTCAAAGCTGGTGCTCTACCACTTGAGCAATACCTCTACTTTGAGAATTCTTGTAGGCGTACTTATCTCATAGTGTGGTTGTGTTTTTATGACTTCATCAAGTCTTAATTACCTCTCAAAGGCTCTATCTCACGTTAGGGATTAAAACTTGAACTCTATGAACTCTGAGAGTGGTAAATATTATAGCTGGAGAAATTGAGGGGTGGTCATATAAAAGTTGCTGATTTTTTTTAAGCTTCACATGGAAGCCTGGCAATGTAAAACTGGGAATATGTTTGAAAAGGAAAGCATCTGACATCAAAGTAGAATTATTTTTCAGAGTGACTCAGGTAATTAGCTTGAGTTGGATTTGTCTCCGTTTTCCATCTTCTAGCCACCTTGTCATTTTTTCTCTGTCACACTGACATGTGAACACAACAGAAGCCAACTTAACTTTCATTTTGTTATAAAGCAGACTGTGTAGACAGGCCTCAAGATTACAGGACTTTGGAGAAAGAAATCCAGCATACTACATAGTGTAAACAAGAACCATGCTAGTTAATCTTTAGTGTGACATCTCTCAGGGCTTCAAAGTTGGATACAAGGCTTTGATTATTTGCAGAAAGAATAAAGGCAATTACTTTAGTGAGTGGATTTGTTTGAAAATTTTTTGGTACATTTGTAAAGACAATATCATAAATATCTTTAATCTGGGCAAATGTGTGCTTCCTTTGGAGACAGAAGGGAAGAGCCAGGGAGATGAGAAAAGAAAATGGCAGTAATTGGAGCTTGAGCAGACAGATGGAGGCAGGCATGGCGGGTGCATTTGGTGTTTTAGGTGGCCCTTAGGAGTATTGGGTTTCTTATTCTTCTCTTCTCCAGCCCCAATATGAGCAGGCAGCTTACTTGGCTAAGGTTTCATTATCTAATCCATCACAGATCAGCTTGAATAAACTCATTGGCTGGTGCTGATCTAGTTAGGAGGGTAGCTCAAAGCTGCTTGAGCCGGGATTGGGACAAATCGGATCAGAACGGCCATGTGAATCCTGGACATATTATTGTAATGTTGGTTGGTAGAATAGTTTGGGAAATCATCCAAGACAAAATGAGTGAACAATTGACCATGGCCCTTTTCAGGCATTTTGGAGACCAGAGGGAATAAGTTTGGAAGATTAATTTTTCTGAAGTATAGCTAGATTGTCTTCATTATTTGAGCCTGAACATTTTTTTGGTCATTAATGCTCAGGAGTTACCTTTTGGGTTACATTTGGAGATTCTAGTTATGTTCTTAGTTGTGATTGACTTCTTAAGTGAGCCTTAATTTGAGACCATAAGACATGGGCTCTTTTGTGTATGTTTGTGTGTGTATGTGTGCTAGTATTTGGGATTAAACTCTGGGCTTCATGCTTTCTTGCTCATGGCTGGCACTTTATCACTTGAGCCATACCTTCAGTCTAGCATTTTGCTGATTAATTGGAAGTGGGGTTTTGCAAACTTTTCTGCTCGTGCTAGCTTTGAAACTATTCTCCAGGTCTCAGTCTATCAAGTAGCTAGAATTACAGACACGAGGCACTGGCTGGCTACCTCTTTTTTTTTTTTTAATAGATATTATTACTATTATGGGCAGTCTTAGTGTGTGAGCATACTTGTTGTCCGTATGTACTTCACATATGGTGAAGACAGTTTAGAGTTTCTCATGCTTGAATTTGAATCTTAGACAGCTGAACAGTCTATAGTGAGATATTGAACATCCCTGTGTTCTGTTCACACATCTGTGAAGTGAGAGAATTATATATACTCTTAGGAGCTACTGCAATCAGTAACTAAGAGTATTTCAAGTGTCTCTCATGGAACCCAGTGCCAAATGTTTATTTCTTGCTCTTCTTATATCCTGCTGTGTGGTACTGCTGTGTGGTAAGTTCTTGCTTACTGCTTGATCAGCATGGAGTGGTTAATGTGCTTCTGATTGATTAAGTGCCAGAGCTGGGAACTGTTAGAGATGAGCAGTGTGTTAAACTGAAACTGGGAAATGTCATTTACTTGCTATCCAAGGAGTAGAGGGGAGCGAACCAGTCATCAGGGTCTCTTGTTAGAGTGAGAGGAAGACCATCTCACTCTTTATTAAAGGAGTGAAAAGGCTACTGAAGAATTCCAGTCCTTGTACTGGGAAGGAGGGGGGGGGGGTATAAACTGACTGCTGTTTCAGGTTCTGTGAGATGCAAGAGAAGGGAAAAAGTTGCCTTTAAAATTTTTGTTTTATTGTTTAAATATGTTGCATAAAGCAAAGCCTGTAACCCTAGTTCTTAAGGGGGACCGAGATGTGAGGATCGTAGGTCAAAGCCAGCCCACACAAGAAAGTCCTGAGACTCTTACCTCCAATTAACCACCAAAAAGCCAGAAGAGGAGTTGTGGCTCAAGTGATAGAGCACTAGTCTTGGGCACAAAAGCCAAGGACAGTGCCCAAGCCCTGAGTTCAAGTAAAAGTTGCATCAAGAAGATGGTACTTTGCTCACGTTGGGAAATTGAGCAGGGATATTTGTGTGCTTTCTCTTTTCCGTCTCCTCAGACCTTTCAGACTGTTATGGGAGTGATCTATATGGAGATCGAATCTGTTACCTCTGGCTTAAAATCTTTTGAAAATTGGCATTTGACCTCAGGATGAAGTTTTTTTTGTTGTCCTACCAAGTCATTCAGACCTGACATCCTACATTTATTTCTAGCCCTATTTCTTTTTTTTTTATTGTGAAAATACTGTACAGAGGGGTTACAATTACATGGGCAAGATAATGAGTACATTTCTTATCAAGCATTGTTGCCTCCTCCTTTGTTTCCCTTTTCCATCCCTTCCCATCTCTCCCCCTCCCACCCCAAGCCCTATTTCTTTAGATACTTCCTTC
Source organism: Dipodomys spectabilis (assembly GCF_019054845.1). Lineage (NCBI taxonomy): Eukaryota > Metazoa > Chordata > Mammalia > Rodentia > Heteromyidae > Dipodomys > Dipodomys spectabilis. The sequence goes on along the minus strand of NW_024870840.1, from coordinate 19,322,934 downwards.
CCATATTCATGTCCAAGAAGTTGTTTCTGAGAAATTCCAGTTTTCTTTCTGTTCCTTCTACTTGAAATGCCTGTACCTTTCCTCAGTCCCCCAACTCTTACCCCTTTTACCTCCCTCCTCCCACTTGTAAGATTTAGTCTTTAAAAAACCATTTGAAATGCCAGGTGCCTGTGGCTCACAGTTGTAATCCCAGCTACTCAAGAGGCTGAGATCTGAGGATTGTGGTTTGAAGCCAGCCCAGGCAGAAAAGTCCATGAAACTCTTATCTTCAATTAACCACCAGAAAACTAGAAGTGGTGCTGTGGCTCAAAGTAGTAGAGTGCAGCTTTGAGCTGAAAAAGCTCAGAGACAGCTCCGAGGCTCCTGAATTCAAGCCCTACAACTGACCAAAAGAAAGGGATGGGCACTGGTGGCTACTCAGGGGGCTGAGATCTGGGGATCGTGGTTCAAAGCCAGCCTTGGCAGGAAAGTCTGATCTCCAGTTAACCACAAGAAAACTGGAAGTGGTTCTGTGGCTCAAGTGGTAGAGCGCTATACTTGAACTGAAGAGCTGAGGGACAGCCCCCAGGCCCAGAGTTCAAGCCCCACTGCTGACTAAAAATAAAGTGTGAGAGACACACACACAGAGAAAGAGAGAGAGAACATTTGAAGCCTGGTGCACTGTAAATGCTTCTAATACACTTGTAATGCTAGGTGCTTGGGAGTTAAAGATTGAGGTCCAAGACCAGCCTAGGCATAAAGGTTTGTGACATCCATCATGTGCCTGTCACCTCCGTCTACAAAGGAAGCAGAATGGTTAGGCACAGTAGTATGTGCCTTCATCCCCATCAACCTGGTAGCACAAACAGGATGATTCCATCCCTGGGCAGCCTGGGAATAAAGCAAAAAGGGACCTAGAAAATTGAGTTATTGGTGTGACTTAGTGGTAGAGCACCTACAGGTTCTGAGTTTAATCCCCACCCCCTTCCCCCCCCCAAATGCACTCACACTCTTGTTTTCAAAAATGACACGTCAAGCTGGGTGCTGGGAGCTCATACCTATAGTCCTAACTACTCAGGAGGCTGAGATTTGAAGATTGTGGTTCAAAGCCAGCCCAGGCAGGAAAGTCCTTGAGATATCTGTTTCCAATTAACCACAGAAAAGCTAGAAGTGGAGATATGGCTCTAGTGGTAGGGTACTAGTTCTGAATGAAAAAGCTAAAGGACAGTGCCCAGACCCTGAGTTCAAGCACAAAATAAATGAAATGAATGTATGTATATGTATGCATATATGTATATGTGTATATGTACTATACATACTTATAAATACATATATACACATATGTATATATCATGTCTTAGTTGGGTTAGAGGACTTTTTTTTTTTGTCGGTCATGGGGCTTGAACTCTGGGCCTGTGTGCTGTCCCTCAGCAATTCAGCTCAAGGCAAGAGCTCTACCACTTGGGCCACAGTGCCACTTCCAGTTTTCTGATGGTTTATTGGCGATAAGAGTCTCACGTGCTTTCCTGCCCTGGCTGGCTTTGAACCATGATCCTCAGATCTCAGCCTCCTGAGTAGCTAAGATTATAGGCATGAGCCACCAGTGGTCAGCATGCTGGATTTTTTAGATTAACATTTATCAAATGTTTATCCCTTTACCACAGTCTAGATTGTGAAATCTCCTGATCCTTGGGAATCCATAGTCTTTTTTTTTTTTTTTTGGGTCCGTTCGTGGGGCCTGAATTCTGGGCTTGGGCGCTGTCCCTCAGCTCTTCAGCTCAAGGCTAGCGTTCTACCACTTGAGCCACAGTGCCACTTCCGGCTTTTTTCTTTTTGCTTATGTGGTGCTGAGGAATCAAACCCAGGGCCTCAGGCATGCAAGGCAAGCGCTCTACCACTGAGCCACCTTCTCAGCCCCGGAATCCATAGTCCTTAAGCACTATTTCTGGGCTGAGTAGTTGAAGAAAATCTCATTCTTGTTGAATTGAACTTTGCCTTCAGTTTCTCATTGGTGCCTGCAGATGGCTTCAATTGGGTTTTCACATTTTCCCTGAGGGGTCTGGCCTTTGGTCTGATTTCCAGCTTGTCATCTTGTGTAAAGACTTGAATGTTACCTGATCTTTCCATTGGTGTCAGGGTTAGAGGTAAAAGGAGGGCTTTCTGAATATAGAAACTGTGGTGGTAGTTGGGGGTGGGGGTGAGGTTTAACTTCCCAGTGTATTGGGTGGGCAACCTGATACTTAGTTTCCTGAGCTCAGATATTAATTGAGTGCATGTGTGTATATGTAGAAAGCTCCTTTGTGTTAGTACGGTTGAAGAAAAGAGACCCATACTTGTGAGAGGGGCTATTAGAGTTAACGTGTTCCAGATCATTGGAGCAATCTGTTGATCTACCTTTTTATAGTGCTGCTGAGTGATTCTGGAGTGTTGCAGTTCAGACATATTACTACCACTTGGAACTAGAATCGTTGGATCAACTATGGAGCTTAACCTTTCCTGTCTGGACCATTGAATTTTATCAGATATTATGAGAGATCCAGGAAAACTATCATGCCTGGGATACTTCATGCACAATACTATATAGTTTTCAGATCATGTTGATTATATATGAAAACAAGAAAGTTTGGTACAGTTCTTTTAATTTCAGCTTTGGAGGTAGATTGATAGAAGTATTTTATAAGCATTGTTTCTATTTCTTGTTCTTCCTTCATCCTTCACTTTCAGCTTCTGTTTCTGGCTCCTGTGTAATTCTGGCCTGTTCTCTAGTTTCATAACTTTCCTTGTAGGTGGAGTAGGGGCCTTCGTGGGGGAATGGTCATACTTTGTAGTGGTCTGGCATTTTAACTTGTGAATAGGAGAGAGGGTGGGGTAGGAAGGAAGGGTTGGTAGGGGAAAAACAAAGGAGGAGGCAACACTGTTGGATAAGAAATGTATGCATTACCTTGCTCATGTAACTGTAACCCCTTTGTGTAGTATTTTCACAATAAAAAATTAAAATAAAAAATTGTGAATAGAGCAAGTTCTAAGGAGGGATAAAAGGGAGCAGCCAGTAATATTTCTTTGTGACAGGTCCTAACAATGTGACACCTAGAAATTTCAGCTGAGTATTCATGATAAATGCCACTTAATAAGTAGATAAATCCTTGAATTGTCAAATGATAATGGTTGAGATACTGGTTAAAAACTATTTTCCCAAGGGAGGGAACCAAGCCTTTGTGGTTTAGACTTCCATTTGTGGTGTGTGTGTGTGTGTGTGTGTGTGTGTGTGTGTGTGTGTGTGTGTGTGTGTGTGTGTGTGTGTGTGTGTGTGTGTGTGTGTGTGTGTGTGTGTGTGTGTGTGTGTGTGTGTGTGTGTGTGTGTGTGTGTGTGTGTGTGTGTGTGTGTAGAGATCTCTACCCACCAGGTAACATTCTTGCATGTAGAATTTTTTTCTCCACGTAGATGCTGATTCTTGGTTTTCTCCTTAGTTAAGGAAAAGAGGTTTTGCCTTGGATGTTGGATATTTTATTCCAGGTATGTGGTTTTTGAAGAGGCACACTATTTTATTTTCTTCCTGGCTTCATTGATTTTGTCCAATTCTAATTGGAAATACCACAAGCAAATCATAATTTATTGTGAGGATGAGTGGGTGGTTGTGGGACTCTCTCAGCTCTGAGTGTTGGAATGGGGGCAGAAGAAATCCTAATAGAACTAAAAGGACTACAGACAGGGCCTGTGGCATCCCAGTGTGACCACCAGCTATTGGAACACTTAAGGAATAGTGTGGCTCATGGGAAAACTTTCCAACTGCTTTATTTTAAGCAGCTTTTTCCTCTGCAGATTGGCAGATGTTTGGAGGAGGGGGCACTGTGTGGTGACAGCCAGGATGTTTTCCAAAGCAGACCTGTATGGATTTAATTTAGGGATTAATTTCAGGAGTATGTGGCTTGTGCTAAGAAAAGTTATAGTTTTCTTAGAAGCTGTTGGAACTTATTGATGGGGGCCTTCTCTGTCTTGACCCCTTGTAACATGATTATGTTCATAGGCCATCCTCTCCTGGAGGTTTTTTAAAAGTTATTCTTACAGCCTGCAGTGTACCTGCCTGCATCCCATTATTCTTTCTCCCATTACTCCTCCTCCTCCCACCATGCTCTTTACCCTTCTCTTCCTTCTCTCATTTTTAAAACTTTTTACTTTTCCTTCTGTAGTTCAGTGTTCCATAAAAATTCCTGGGAAGACGATGGTAATTTTGGGTACGAGTCAGGGATTGTATATCTTTGTTTAGTTTTTCTCCTTATTTAGCTTCCACTCTGGGAAAGTGTTTATAGATGAGGTCACTTACCCCCTAATCAGACTGGCTTGTTCCCTGATCAGTCTGAATATGTGGCTTTGACATCTTTCACCTGCTGTTTCTTGGTTTCTACAGGATGGGATAGTAAGATTGTGTGATTTCAAAGCAAAAACTGGCAAAGTAGGAAGATGTTTTGTAGTGGCTCCCAGCACCCACAAAGCTTAACTCATTGGTTTGCACCTCATACACACTTTCAGGAACACTGGTGTTGTCAGTGGCTGGCACAATGGGTTGAGGACTTATTGGAACTTCAGGAAGTCTTCACAATGGCTGCCTCTCACCCTGGGAGTTTTGGCAAAGGGACTTCGTAGTACTTGCTTTGAAAGTATAAGCCAATTCTTTCTGAGAGGCAGAGTGGCAGCTTGTTTATAACAAGGCAGCAGTCAGTTAAGCAATCTATTTCATTATGTCTGGGTTGCTTTACTCATAGATTTTACTCCATGTTTTATAAGGTGCATTTGAACTCAGTCACTTTGTCTGGAAGTATAGCATAAGTGGTACAGTGCTTTCCTTGTATATACATAACCCTGTATTCAATCCCCAGTACCAAAATGGAGCTATGGAACTAGTCTTCACCAAATAAAGCTAAATCACAGTGCTAAGGACCTGAGTTCAAGTTCCAGTATTGGTACATAAACACAAAAAGAAATGGAGTCTTAAGGACTTCACTGCTTGGGTTAGCTTTGAAATGAGATTCTTCAGATTTCAGCCTCCTGAGTAGCTAGGACAGGTGTTAGCTACCAGTTTTCAGCTTGCTATATAGTCTTTTGTATCTTGCCTTTTGCTCTCACTATACCAGAGAGCCTCCCCTCCCCTGTCTTCTTTGTGATATTGGAGTTTGAACTTGGCCTACTATAAGAATTAGAAGAGGTTGGATACTAGTAGCTCATGCCCATAATCCTAGCTACGTGGGAGGCTGAGAATTAGAAATGGCTTGGGCTGTTGGAGTATCACATAGGAATGCTGATTCCAATCTGAAAGGAACTCAACAAGGCCAACTTTACTTCTGTGCAGAAGGGTGTGCTCTCAGCCAAAAATCTGGCAAGCCATCACACAGGGCCTGCAGGCCACACCCCTTGTTATCCCTAATGCAGCGGGTCCTCCCTCTCTGCTTGAATTCTCAGAGCTCAGATTTACAGTTTGCTCATGATTGGCTAGTTTGAAGAGGGTAGGATGTATTTAGTAGTCATTAAAAGATTGTGAGATTATTAACAGTATACAAGCAATCTCAAAACACACTCATACCCTCTGCTACTTCCTTGAAAAAATCTTAGGAGCCTCTTCCATTTTGGAACAATCAGTTAACACAAAAAACCTTTCATTTAAAAATTTTCTCTTTTCCTTTCTCTACTTGCTGATACTATCTTAGCAAATATAATCAACAAGAGCCAAGCTATTAGGCCAAAGCAGGAACTTTTAAGCAACCTACTTTGATAGAAAAGGAGCTTTTCTCAAAAGAGCTAGCCCTGGCAGAAAAATCTGCCAGACTCCATCTCCAGTTAACCAACAAAGTGTTGTAATGAAAGCATGGCTCAGGTGATAGAGAGCCAGCCATTAGCAGCAAGAGCATATGTCCATTGTTCAAGTCTAGTAGTGACACATGCATGTACATGCACATTCCCCTCCCTAAGAATTAAAAGAGATAAGATAGGTAATGTACTTATTCTAGGACTGACATGTAAGTGTTCATGTATACTAGCTGTGTTTTTGTTGTTGTTGTTGTTGTTATGACCTGGTTCTCTTCTACCCTAGTGCTTTTCAAATTCTTTATATGCAAAAATGGGTTCTTAGTTTGTAAAAATTTACTTTATTATTATAGAAGTGATCTACAGAGGGGTTACATTTACACAAGTCAGGTAATGAGTACATTTCCTTTCGTACAGTGTCATCTGTTCTCTCATTCTTTTTCTTTTTTTTTTTGTCAGTCATGGGGCTTGAACTCTGTGCCTGGGTGCTGTCCCTCAGCTCTTCAGCTCAAGGCGAGCGCTCTACCTCTTGAGCCATAGTGCCGCTTCCAGTTTTCTAGTGGTTTATTGGAGATCAGAGTCTCACGGACTTTTCTGCCCAGGCTGGCTTTGAACTGTGATCCTCAGATCTCAGCCTCCTGAGTAGCTAGGATTACAGGCGTGAGCCAGGTGTCCGGCTGTTCTCTCATTCTTTCCCAGTCCCTCCCTCCCTCCCATCTCCACCCACAAGTTGTATAGTTTACTTTCATCAATGTGCAGTGAGCTCCACTGCTGCACTTTTTCACTTGGGTTCTGTACCCCCCACCGTCCCGAAGATATACACATGAATACACTATATATAAGGTAAAGAAGACAGAATCATCAAAATCGAAAAAAGAAAGAAGTCTTTTGTTTTCTTATCTTGGGAGTTCATTTCACTATGTATATTATTTTATATACCTATAAAGAGGTGCTTAGGCATTGCATCTTTGTGATTCTCTCCTAAGAGTATCCTCTTTTGGTATCACTGTAATTTGTCATATCACAGTGCATTTTAGATCTAAACTTCTGCATATCATAGAGAACATGTGGCATTTGTCTCTCTGATCTTGGCTTACTTCACTTAACATAATTTGTTCTGGTTCCGTCCATCTCCCTGCAGATGACATTATTCTTTCTAATGGCTGTGTAAAATTCTATTGTATATTGGTGCTACATTTTTTGGATCCACTCATCTATTGTGGGACATCTGGGCTGTTTCCGTATCTGGGCTATGGTGAATAGTGTGGCAATGGATATGGATGTGGAGGTGTCCTTTTCATATCCTGGCTCATGAGGTTCATGGTAGATGCCTAAGAGTGGTATGGCTGGATTGTAGGGAAGGTTTCTGTTTAGCTTTTTGAGGAACCTCCAGACTGCTTTCCAGAGTGGTTGTACTAGTTTATATTCCCACCAGTGGTGCAGTAGTGTTACTTTTCCCCCACATCCCCACCAGCACTTGTTGTTTGAATTCAAAATGTTGGCCAATCTAACTGGGGTGAGATGAATCTCAGAGTTGTTTTGATTTGCATTTCCTTTATAGCCAGGGATGATGAGCATTTTCTCATGTATTTCTTTGCCATTCTTACCTCTTCTTCTGGTCTTACCTCTCCTTATCTCCCTTACCCATTTAGTGATTGGTTTATTAGGTTTGGGAGGGGTTAGTTTCTTGAGCTCCTTGTATACATTGGACATTAGGCCTTTGATGGTAAATATCTTTTCCCAATTGGTTGGCTGTTTTCCTAGTTTAGTAACTTTGTCCTTAGCTGTACAGAAACTTTTTATTTTGATCTGGTCCCACTTGTCAAGTCTCTTTCCTATCTGTTGTACCCCTGGGACTCTATTTAAGAAGATTCTGCCTAGACCTGTAAGTTCTAATGTTTCTCCTACTCGCAGTAGTTTCAGAGTTTAAGATCTGACATTGAGGACTTTGATATACTTTGAATTGATTAGTTCATAACAAGCAGGGATCCACTTTTAGTTTTCTGCATATAGCTGCTCAGTTTTTCCAACATCAGTTGTTGAAGAGGCTATTTTTCCCCACTATATGTCTTAGGCTCCCTTATCAAATATGAGATAACCGTAAGTATCTCATTTTTTATTTCTGGATCTTCTATTCCATTGACCTTTGGATCTATTTTTGTGCCAGTATACCAAACTGTTTTTGTTATTATGGCTCTGTATTAGAGTTTGAAGTCTGATATTGTGATAGCACCCGCATTGCTTCTTTTGCATAGAACTGCTTTGGCTATTCTAGGTCTTTTGTTGTTCCAAATGAATTTTTGAATTGTTTTCTCTATCTCAGTAAAGAACATCATTAGTTTTAATTTTCAGCCCCTTTGTTAGTGCCAGGGATATATTGTAATAACTCAGGAAATGTTTGTTGAAAAAAGTTGACCAACTTTTACATATTTCTAAAATCTCCATACTTGTTTTTTTTTTTTTGGTCAGTTGTGGGGCTTGAACTCTGGGACTGGGCACTGTCTTTCAGCTCTTCACCTCAAGGCGAGTGCTCTACCACTTGAGCTACAGCGCTACTTCCTCCATACTTGTTTTTGTTTTTGTTTTGGGTCCAGTCATGGGGCCTGAACTCTGGGCCTGGGTGCTGTTCCTCAGCATTTAGCTCAAGGCTAGCACTCTACCACTTGAGCCACAGCGCCACTTCCGGCTTTTTTCTTTTTGCTTATGTGGTGCTGAGGAATCGAACCCAGGGCCTCAGGCATGCAAGGCAAGTGCTCTACCACTGAGCCACCTTCCCAGCCCCTTATTTTTGTTTTTGTAATCACGTTTCCAGATATGAGACATGGTGACTAAAACATAATACTCAATAATTGAGTTTATGTTATTTTTTATTTTTATTTTATTTGTGTGTGTGCATGTACTGGAGCTTGAACTCAGGGCCTAGGTGCTGTCCCTTAGCTTTTTCACTCAAGACTGGTGCTGTACAACTTGACCCACAGCTCCACTTCCTGCTTTTTGTTGGTTAAGAGTCTCAAGGACTTTTCTGCCAGGCTGGCTTCCAACCAAGAACCTCAGATTTCAGCTACTTGAGTAGCTAGGATTACAGGCATGAGTTACCAGTGCATGGCTTATGGTATGTTTTATAGTTTATAAATTGATTCCCTACAGCATCCTAAAAATCAGGTGAGTTTTCTGCCTGTTTATCCAGTGCTGGTCCTGGAGGCTTGAACTTTGGGGCCTGGGCACTATTCCTTAGATTTTTTTTGTGTGTGTGTTCAAGTCTAGTGCTTTATTACTGAGCCACAGTTTTTCTGGCTTTTGGTGGTTAATTGGAGATGAGAGTCTCCCAGCCTTTTCAGCCTAGGCTGGTTTTGAACTATGATCCTCAGATATTAGCCTTCTGAGTAGGTAGGATTATAGGTCCAAGCCATTGGTGTCTGGCTATTTGTTTCATTTTTGTGCTTGCAAATTATCTCATTGCTAATTTTATTGTTGATTGAATAATGGATCAATGGTAAATCAGTCAATAGACTATGAGGAGGGAGGGTAGTATAAAATCATCAGACTTGAATGCATCCGGGGAGTTATATGGTCCAGATAACTTTGGTCCAGATAACTTTAGGGGAAATAGTTGATGTACTAATATTTTAGAGAGAAGCTATCTCAGGATCTCAGGCAGAGAGAGAGAGAGAGAGAGAGAGAGAGAGAGAGAGAGAGAGAGAGAGAGAGAGAGAGAGGGAGGACAGTAAGGTCAAATATTTGACTATAGGGGCTCAGGAGAATTCATTTCTTAGCCTTTCTTTGCTATCTGGTATGATCTCTCTCTCTCTCTCTCTCTCTCTCTCTCTCTCTCTCTCTCTCTCTCTCTCTCCCCCTCTTGTAGAGTTTTATTCCCTTTACATTTTTTAAGCATTTAAAGAATAAAATGTTCCTGCCTTCTTCTAGTGACCCTTTTCTCCTGGGAGCTAACCAGTGTGGTTGGTTACCTGCTATCCTTCCAGTGATAGTTCTTATGTAGTGTTTCCTTCACCTCTTTTAACAACTCACATGACAGTATTAATACATGTGCTTTTTTTGTAGTTTACTCCCCCCTCCCGCCCCCCCCCCCCCCCCATTTGGAGATTATTTTCATATCAGTTTGATTTTCTCTGTTTGTTAGCTTTTTGGACTGAATATTTTGTTCTGCTCTCCTGAGACATCCATATCAAAATGTCTCTGATATGGGTGAGCAATTAGAACCAGACCTAATAGTATATAGTATGACTCTGTATTTTTATTCAACCATGGAATCACAAGTTCAGAGACATCTGTGTCTGTACCTTTACATAAAAACACTATAAATTCTTGACCGATGATACTTTAAGAGATGTCTGAGTGCAAGATAAGTACCCACAGCTTTTTTCCTGCTTCATCTAGCTGCTCTAGGCTGTCTTTGTACTAGTAGGGCACATTGTGGGTCAGATATCCTGTTTGTCATCGAGTTAGTTGTTAATGATACTCAGGATCTGCCTTCAGCCATTGCACATAGAATCTAGCTGTAGTGTGATTTTATTCAGTATGACAGCTTGTATATCAGGCATATCCCAAGTGCCTAGGTTAATCTTTATTGCTTGTTACTGCTGTCAGAGGTTGTTCAGTGAACCAAGTTTGGTGCTGAATTGTGAGAGAAGGGTTTAGTTCATAGTAGGTGTTCCTGTCTTAGCAGTCATTACTGCCATTAGCTGAGTATAGCATGTTTTGGAATATGTCCTCTTTGTCTCTGAGACTTGAAGGGAAATAAGGAGATATAATTTACAAAAATAAGGCATTACCTTTGTTTCTCTAATTTGGATTTAGTCACACAATTAAGAGTTCAAACTCAGGCTTGATTTTTAGCTTATCTTCACAGACTTCTACATTTGAAGATAGGAAAGAGCCCTGTGGTTTTAGAATTGGTTTCTGCAGTAGATATTTCTGTCTAAGAAATGTAGAAGAGGCAGCATTCCACCTGTTTGGAGAATTAGAATGAGGCCATTGCAGGTGTGCTGAATACTCAGTCCAGTCTCACCCTATAGTCTCTGTGGCCCCAAGGTTCCACTGTGGGCTAAGACTTAGAACTGCTTAGTTTTCTGGCCTCAGTCACAGAGGTTAGTGCTTCTGCCCTGTGTAGTGAATGGAAGCAGGCAGGGCACCAGGTGCTGTGTTGTTTTACCTATGGCTTTTTCCTTCACACCTGGTATAGGGTTTCCAGGCATTTGTGCAACCTGATAGCAGAAAGCACTGGTGGTAGCAGTGGAGAGATGGGTTGCCAGGTGGCTCAGGTTACTTCATGATCCTGATAAGAGCCATTGGCACAGGATGATGGCTCCTAGTGGTTGGGCATATATTGTCAATGTATCTAGCTAAAATGCTGGTGTGGGTCTCTGTAATGTCTCAGGAACTGAAAATGAGAGAGATGGCCAACATTTCCAGAAAAACAGCACACATTTGAGGCTTAGGAAATGGTAACACAAAGAGGAAGAAATACCAACAGGGGAAATGGGCAGTACAGATCTGAGGAATAGAAAATATTTTTTAAAAGATTATACTTCTCACCCTAAAACCTATGGTGGATATGGTGACTTTAATTTGAATTGGAACAGTGACATATGTATATAAATAATTTTAATGTGATGCTGCAGTTGTGGGTGGAGGTAATCACAGAATATATATTAATGTGTAGGGCTTTTGTAAATGCTCTGGGTATACCTCTACCAGAGCAATTACCACACTATATTAAAATACTGGGTTAAGAGGACCCATTCAGTAGGGCTGGAAACATGGCCCTGTGAAGAACACCTGCCTAGCAAACATGAGGTTTTTGAGTTCTAACTGTAGTGCTATCAAATAAAAAAGGACCTATTCTGGTATCAGCTTGCCTAGGTTCAAACTCTATTTCTATATCTATTTAGCTGTATGTCTTCTGGGCACCATATTTTTCTGTGCTTCAGTTTTTTTGTTTGTAAAATGGGGATGATAATTTCTACTTCACAAGGTTATTGTGTTAAATGAGTTAACTCAGTGCAGATAAGGCAAGTGCTGTTTTAAGTTTTACCTTTTGTTATGGTGATGATTATAGCTCAAAGTTGGGATACCTGAGACCATGGCAAACATGCTGACCAGAGGCCTGCTGAGTTCATTGTTTATTGTATTCTCCCAAAGAGTTTTAGCATTAAGTGTGCCAGGTGCTGCACTTCAGCATCTGAGTAAAATGTGAATTTGCTGTGAAAAAGCTTAGTGTGGGGGAAGCTTTGGTGTCCTATAGTAGTTTCAGAGAAGGAATCTTTCTGTTTTTTAATTTTTAAAATTATTACAATAAAGGTGATATGCAGAGGGGTTACAGTTACATAAGTCAGGTAAAGAGTACATTTCTTTTTGGACAATGTAACCTCTTCCCTTGCTCTCTCTCAGTTTTTCTGTCCCTTCTCTACCCACAAGTTGTCTAGTTCATTTTCAACATAGTATCTAGTGAGTACCACTGCTACATTTGTTTACTCTTTGTCCCTCCATTTCTGTGCCTCCCCTTACCCTCTCCAAGACAGATAAATGAACAAACAAGACTAAAATGAAAACAGCAACAAAGGAAAAACCTTTTGTTTCCATTTCCTAGAGTTAATATCGATTAGTATTATTTTGTATGATCAGATGTACATAGGTATTGAGCCTTTGTGTTTTTCTCCTAAGCAAAGAAGAATCTTGCTGTTCTTTGGAAAGGCATTTTGAAGATAGATCATATACTTTACCATAGGGAGGAAAGTACATAACTATTTCAGTAAGGCATGAATCTTTCCTGCTTTTTAAAAAACTTAGGAGAAAGTATTGTAAATCAAAATCTACCTAGCTATCTTTTTATTCTTTCTTCTCTCTCAAAGAAAAAATGCTAATATTTTAGGCACTTTTTATTCCTTCTTACAAAGAAGAATTGCTAATATTTTAAGCACTTTAATTCTGTATTGGAAGTAAATCTCAAATTGTATAAAAACTCATTTTTTTCTTGGTGTTTATCCATTTAAGAACACTTGAATGCTTATGACATGCTAAACACTGCTAGATTCTAGAGTTAGAGTGTTAAAGGCTTGTTCTTCTGAGATTTAGGTTATTAGAGGAGACTTACAGAATAGCTGCCATGTATTAGAATATTTGAAAACACAGTGTATAGGTAAGTGTATAAATAGAGAAAACTATAAATAGGTAGTCATATTGCTTGTGGAGGTGAAAAGTGACATGACTTCCATGAAGAGCTACTGAAGATTATCTATTAAAATGTAAAATACACATATTTTTGACTTATTAGTATAATTTCCAGGAATTTATCTTGCAAATGCTCTTGCATCTATGTGGAAAAATATACACTATAGCATTATTTGAAACAGTAGAAGACAGAAAATGTAAGTATATCTCCACGTTCACTACTCTTTGCCAGGACATGCATGACTCCTGTGGCAGTGATTGATTCTGGAGAGGAACACTGAGTGATGCAAGAGTGTGATGAAGACTTACTTTTTATTGTATAGCTTTTGTTTCTTTGGAGTTTTGCATTATAGTGGTCTCCTCTTATTTGCAGAGGATATATTCCAAGACCCTCAGTAGATACTTGACACTATGGACAGTATGGAACACACACACACACACACACACACACACACACACACACACACACACACACACACACACACACTTGTTAAAGTTCAGTTTACAAATTAGGCAGAGTGGGCTGGAAAGGTGGCTCAGTGGTAGAGCGCTTGCCTTGCATGCCTCAGCACCACATAGCAGAAAGAAAAAAGCTGGAAGTGGCGCTGTGGCTCAAGCGGTAGAGTGCTAGCCTTGAGCTGAAGAGCTGAGGGACAACGCCCAGGCCCAGAGTTCAGGCCCCATGACTGGACCCAAAAAAACCCAAACCAAAACAAAACAAAAACAAAAAAACAAATTAGGCAGAGTAAGAGATGATTAACTACTACAGTGGTTATGCTGAAATAAATGACTTGTACTTTGGGGGTCATTATTACAGGTTTAATTGAACACAAGTCCTGTGATACTGTGAGTCAGTCTGTAGCTGAGAGGGCTGCTGACTACCAGGTGGGTAGCATATACAGAACAGATATACTGGGCAAAGAAGGACTCGGGTTTCAAGTGGAAGACAAGACAGAGCAGGATGGTGGGAGATTTCATCAGACTTCTTGGTGTCATGTGCAATTCAAAACTTATCAATTATATCTGGAATTTTCTGTTTGATATTTTTAAACTGACTGAATGTAACCGAAACTGCACAAAGTGAAATGGTAGATAAATGAGGACTAATATACATGCATGGGCTGGGAAAGTGGCTCAGTCTAGAGCATTTTGTAGCATTTCTAAGGTTCCTAGCAGGGCAAAAAAAGAAAATTCATTCAGTTTACATGGGAATAAGTACAGAATATGAACCTTAAACTTGCTAATTTTCATAGAAATAAGTAAAGTTGTAGATTGGCGCAGAATTGTATTATTTCTGCTTACCACAAACAGAAAATAGAACTTGTGGTAGTATATGGGCATTTTAATTTTACTTTTTTTTTTTTTTGCTGGGAACTCTGGGCCTGGGCACTGACCCTGAGCTGCTTTTGCTCAAGGCTAGCACTCTTGAGCACAGCGCCTCTTCTGCCTTTTTCTGTGTCTGTGGTACTGAGAAATCGAACCCAGGGCTTCACTAAACCACATTCCCAGCCCCATTACATTTTAAAAATAGGTACAAGAATAGCTTTTATTTATATTTATGTACTTTATATTATATAGTTATAAATACTGACATATTTATAAGCTATGTTTTATTTGTCATTAACTAAAAATGCTGATGATCAGGAATGATAAATGTAGAGATGATTAAACATGGAAAGTAGTGCTAGAAAATGCAAAGTGTTGGGGCTGGGAATGTGGCTTAGTGGTAGAGTGCTGGCCTAGCATGTATGAAACCCTGGGTTCATTCCTTAGTATCACATAAAAAATAAATAAAATAAATTAAAAGGGAAAATGCAAAGTGTTGAATGTGCATACAGCATGACACATCCAACATTATAGTTACATTATAGGGCCAAGTACAAATCATGAAGTGGGTTGAGAAGTAACAGTGAGTCAGAACTATTGCCATGAGCTTCCAGGATTCTTAAGACATGTTACTTAGATACTTTTCATGTTGGAACTTTCTGAACAAATGGATGTGGGAGCACCCCTCACTCCTGAAGCAAACTTGAAGGTAAATAGAGGCGTGTCTATACCTGATAGATTTGAGGAGCATGGTGTTTGTGTGGGAGTAGAGTACAGGGGGATTCTTACCCAGATGGGCATGGGCACAGGATAACTTTCTACAGATGTTATTGTTGACTACTGACAGAGGGAACAGGGGCTAGGTAGGCAAAGGAGAGGAAGGACAGTCAATTCACATGAAAGCAATACCATGTCCAAGAACAGGGAAGGAGTTCTTATGCAGGTGTGTCAGTAGGATTGGAATGGAAGGTTGGTAGGCTGGAAGTATCCCCAAAGTATGTTTGATAGACAGTCTGTCCTTGTGATGGCTAAAAGTTAGCTGTGCTCATGATGACTATCCTTTATATCCATCATTGTACAAGGCTGGCTGGATCTGGTGGTTGGATTATCCTACCACTCAAGGAACATCTTAGAGTGGTGATGGCATAGTAACTCTGCCTTTGTTCAGTGGGAGACTTGTCCTAGCATGTACAAGTCACCATTACCAATACCGCAGGCTAAACATGTAAAGCAAAGTAAACACAAACTGAAAAGGAAGAGAAAGTGAGAGAGAATAAAGAAAACCTGCATTCGGTTATGTTGATACATGTAGTTATGCTCCTTCCATCAGGTTACTCACTTTCTTTTTCTCAGCTGTCTTCATCCCGAAGAAATTTTCCCTCTATGTGGAATCAGAATTTGAGAGCCACATGGAGACAATTTGAACTTGATTTTCTGTTTAATTGTATTTGAATTTATGTGAAGCACTTTCTACTGTGCAGGCATGAATTTTGCTTTTGCTAGCATGGAATGCTGCAGCAACATTTTGTCTAGTTGAAAAACCTGTGAGTGTTTAAGTGCTTAATCACTGTAGTATACCGAGTAGGTAGCAGGTAGGCAAATGTTTTTGTTTTTGTTTTTTGGTCGGTCATGGGGCTTGAACTCTGGGCCTGGGCGCTGTCCCTGTGCTCTTCAGCTCAAGGCGAGCGCTCTACCACTTGAGCTAAAGCGCCACTTCGGTTTTCTAGTGGTTTATTGGAGATGAGTCTCATGGACTTTCCTCCCTGGGCTGGCTTTGAACTGAGATCCTTAGATCTCAGCCTCCTGAGTAGCTAGGATTACAGGCGTGAGCCACCGGCACCCGGCAAGTGCTAAGTTTTATATGTCCTGTATAAACCAATTTTGGTTCCTGCACCTTAAAGAGAAAGCATTTCCTTTGAAGCTGAAATGTTCTGTTCTTTGAATCCACCCAGAGACAAAGTATTCTAGACAAAAAATACTTGAACTAAACCTGGTCAGATGCTTCTGAGCTATGAGAGAAGGACTGAAATAAGCATTTTCAGCTAAAAATAATTTTGTTCATAGGTTACCAAAAATGGCCGACTAGAAATCATTTTAGGATACTTGTCTAAGCTGTTGTAAGCCAAAGGTCAAGAAAAAAGTTTAGAATACATTTTCAGAAACAGTTGGCTCTATTTTGCTAAAACTTTTGCCAAGCTGCTTATTCTATAATTACCTTATGAGACCAAAGCTGGAGAAAGATACTATGCCTCAGATTCATCCTGTCTAGTGACTTCTTTAATGGATCATGTATGTGACCTGTCTTTTTTCTTCCTCCTCCTCCTCCTCCTCCTCCTCCTCCTCCTCCTCCTCCTCCTCCTCCTCCTCCTCCTCCTCCTCCTCCTCCTCCTCCTCCTCCTCCTTCCTCCTTCCTTCTTCCTCCTTCCTCCTTCCTCCTTCCTCCTCTTCTTTTTGGTTGATCGTGGCGCTTGAACTCTGGGCTTGGGCATTGTCCCTCAGCTCTTCAGCTCAAGGCAAGCCTCTACCACTTGAGCCACAGCACCACTTCTAGTTTTCTGCTGGCTAATTTGAGATAAGAGCCTCATGGACTTTTCCTGCTTGGGCTGGCTTTGAATTGCAGTCATCAGATCTCAGCCTCCTGAGCAGCTAGGATTACAGGAGTAAGCCACCAGCACCCTAACTAGGGTTAAGTGAAAATGAGATACTTAATTCTAAAGTTTTTGTACAGTTGCCTTGCCCTGGTTAATATTATAGTCCCTGTCTTCTATGGAAGAGCATTTTCCCCACTCAGGTCAGGGAATCGAACCCCAGGGCCCCGTGTATGTTAGGCAAGTACTCTAGCACTGGACTATACCCCTGGCTTGCAGAGCAGGTTTATACTTTCAGAATATTTGTCAGTCTCCAGAGGCCAGGTGATCAGTCTTTAGCATGTGGAATTGCCATCAGTACTCTGGCATCCTGTTAAAGTAGTTTTCTGCATCTTACTGAATTGTTGGATTAAAATCATTTTTTATAGGCAACACAGTATGGTCAGTTGTCATTGGAATTTATATTTATGCCTTCCAAAATTCTCCATATGCTTTAATGGTATGAAGGATCTCTATGGTACCACATGGGGTAGCCTTAAGAAGGTAGAGAGGTAAGTTGATTTTCCTTGAGGTTGCTTAGGAGCAGAGACTGAACTGCAATGAAACAAGAATTTTTTTACTTGCTAGTGAAAAACCTTTTCTTTAAAACCTGTTGAAATTGTTTTTGGACATGGGAAAGAAGAGAAGAGGGATGGAGAATGATAGAGTGAGATTGATTGGAATATACTCTAAATGTGTGGAAGTGTAACAACAAATTCCCCTTTGTATAACTAATACAAGTTAATAAAAAAAATTTTCTAGCCAGCTGTTGGTGGCTCATACTTATATTCCTAGCTACTCAGGAGGCTGAGAATCTGAGGGTCTCCATTCAAAGCCAGACCAGGCAGGAAAGTCCATGAGCCTATTATGATGAATAACTTGGTAGTTAATTACTGACCACCAAAAGGTGGGAAGCAGAGCTATGGCTCAAGTGATAAAGGGACTAGCCTTGAGCAACAACAGTAAGGCAGGCTGGGAAGATGGCTCAGTGGTAAAGTGCTTGCCTTGCATGCATGAGGCCTTAAGTTTGATTCCTCAGCACCACATAAGCAGAAAAAGCTGGAAGTGGTGCTGTGGCTCAAGTGGTAGAGTGCTAGCCTTGAGCTGAAGAGCTGAGGGCAGTGCCCAGGCCCAGAGTTCAGGCCTCACGAACGACCAAAAAAAAAAAAGGACAAGAGCTTGCAAGAGGAATTTGAGATCATGATATTTCAAGAGTTTGGATGATGGTCCAGTGGTAAGGGTCCAGTGCATGACTATGGTTGAGATGATGCCCCCCTGCAGATAGGCAGCCTGTAGAACTTAAGAACTTTTGGATGTATTGTCAACTTGAGTGCTGAAACAAGGAAAGAATAAGCATTGAAATCTCCAGGCAAGTTGAAAGTCAAGGAGATTGAGGAGGTAGAGGATGATGGCTGGCATTAACTCAGTGGTGCTCAACTGGGGATGATTTTGCAATGTGTGAAGACATTTTTTATTTTCATAATTATGGAGCTGCTACTGGCATCGAGTGGATAGAGGCCAAGGATGCTGTTTTAACATCCTAAAATACAAAGTCCCAGAGTCCCAGTGAAGATTTATTCAGCCCAGAATGTCACTGATGTTGAGGTTGGGAACTGTTGCATTAACTTTAAAGAACAACTTTTGAGTAAAAGCATTGATTTATTGAATATGATTGCTTTTAATCTCTGTTTTGTAGACCCCTGCACATCCATTTGTTCTTTCATCTCGACCATTTATGCAGCTTCATTTATGTGCTGGGGACCATGGTAGATACCCATTAAGAGAATAAAGAAGTGATTAGATGGACATCATCTCCCAAAGTTTTTAACCAACCTACCTTCCTTCCTTCCTTCCTTCCTTCCTTCCTTCCTTCCTTCCTTCCTTCCTTCCTTCCTTCCTTCCTTCCTTCCTTCCTTCCTTCCTTCCTTCCTTCCTTCCTTCCTTTCTTCCTTTCTTAATTTCTTTGTCGGTCATGGGGCTTGAACTCTGGGCCTGGGCACTGTCCCTGAGCTCTTCAGCTCAAGGCGAGTGCTGTACCATTTGAGCCACAGTGCCACTTCCAGTTTTCTGGTGGTTAATTGGAGATAAGAGTCTTGCAGGCTTTCCTGCCTGGGCTGGCTTTGAACCTCGATCCTCAGATCTCAGCCTCCTAAGTAGCTAGGATTATAGACGTGAGCCACCAGTGGCATTTTTTTTCCTTTTCCTCTTGTTAACTCTGGTTAGAACTAGGGCTTCATGCTTACTAGTCAGGTACTCTACAACTTGAATCATTCCCCTAGACCTTTTTTACTTTAGTTATTTTTCAGATAAGGTCTTGTATTTTAGCCTAGGGCTGGCATGGGATCAGGATCTGTGACTTCCCAAGTAATAGATTATAGTTGCAGGCTATCATGTCTGACTGATTCATTGAAATGACGTTCTTGCTAACTTTCTCACTAGGCAGGCCTTGGATTGTGATCCTCCAAATTTGTGTCTCCCAACTGTTAGGATTATAGGTGTGAACCTCCATGCCAAGCCTTTAAACTTGATTTGTAATTGCAAATTGACATACATATGTAGTCTTACAAATAAAACAGGAGCTGGAGGCATGGCTCAAGTGGTAGTGGTTTGAAGCCCTATGTTCAGAGCCTGGTACTGGAACAATATTATAACAAAGAAAACCTGGGCAGTAAAGTTTCCAAGATCCCATCCAAATAGAGAGCTGGATGTGGTGGTGCATGTCTGTTATCCTACTACAAGGAGCCTAAAGTAAATGGATGATGCTCATGCACGAGCCCTGGCAGGAAGTAATACCCTATCTCAAAAATGTCCAGCCAAAAACAAGCTTAGAGTCTCCGTGGTAAGATGGAGGAGGTCCTGAGTTCAAAGTCCAGTATCACCAGACAGTGATAAACAGCAGACTTTCAGTACATTCCTTTGTACTTTAATGTTTTCTTTTCATTTCTCTTTTTTTCTTTCTTAGTTTTCTTTCTTATTTCCTTGCTTAGTTTTGTGACTTTTGGAGACTGGCCTGTATAATATCTCAGAACCTCTTCCTAAACTTTTGAAAAGGTTAGATTAGATGGTCTGTGATATAGTTAAAAAAAATTCAGTTCAAAATTGGTTTGCTTTTTTTTTTTAAACTATAGTACTGGGACTTTATAATACCACTGTAGCTATACCTTCAGCCATTCTTGTTGGTTTTTTTTTTTGATCAGTCATGGGGCTTGAACTCTGGGCTTGGTCGCTATCCCTCAGCTCTTCAGCTCCAGGCGAGCACTCTGCCACTTGAGCCACAGTACCATTTCTGGTTTTCTAGTAGTTTATTGGAGATAAGAGTCTCATGGACTTTCCTTCCTGGGCTGACTTTGAACCGTGATCCTCAGATCTCAGTCTCCTGAGTAGTTAGGATTACAGGCGTGAGCTACTGGCACCGACTCTTGTTGGCTTTTGAGTATAATTTATTTATGTGTTCTCTGAACAATGGGGAGTTGTAGACAGGTTAAGGAAAGGATGTGGAAAGGCAGGTGGGATAATGTGGAAGACTGACAAAAAGACAAAGGCGGACTGAGAGAAAACTGAATTGTGAACAAACAGAAGCCACAGAGAGATTAGAGGTGAAACAAAGAAGCACAGACCCAGGGAAGGGTGGATGCTAGTACCCCAGGGAGAGTGAGCACTGGGGACCTGGGAGGGTAGATACTGGTAACCCCAGTGGGTATTATATTTTCACATTGTTGGATATAAAAAACATCTTTGGCACATTTATTCTTTACTCACCTCTTTTTCCTCTTTCTTCTTTCCATTCCTTTCTGGCTTCCTTTTTTTTCCCCTTAAAGTATAATACAGAGGTTATGAATGAACACAAATCAAAAAATGCAAAAGTCAAAGCTTCAAAAGTCTTCCCCATGTTGTGAAGTACCTAGTATTTAAAGCCCAGGGCTTTGACCTTCTTGGATATAGTGTGCATTGGGATCATCTTTACGCTTGTATGTTGTCTGGCAACCCTTCTAACTTTAAAATTCTGCTTAAATGTAGTTTGTATTTAGCATTTCCATAAAAAGTAAAACTTATATTTTTTTCCTTTTAGATATCAAATGTATCTAATTAATAGTACATTGCGATATGTTTTGTAGTTCATGTCTAAGACAAAAGTTTCTCCATAAACGATGCTTCTAGGAAATGCGGCTTCTCTCTCCTATGGAACTATGAGTAGGATACTTCACTGCCTCCATCTCCGCTAGGTACTCACAGAACTATCCACCTAGTATGCCTGGAAGGTTCCTCTAAAGTAGAATTGTCAGTTTTTTTTGTCAGTTGAACTCAGGGCCTGGGCTGTGTCCATGAGCTTTTTCATTCCAGGCTAGTGCTCTACCACTTTTGAGCCACAGAGCCACTTCAGTTTTCTGGTGGTTAGTTGGAGATAAGAGTCAATGGGCTTCCTGCCTGGGGTTGGCTTTAAACCTTGATCCTTAGATTCCAGCCTCCTGAGTAACTAGGACCATAGGTGTGAGCCACCAGTGCCTGGCAAATTATTTATTTATTTATTTATTTATTTATTTATTTATTGTCAGTTGTGGGGCTTGAACTCTGAGCTTGGGCACTGGCCCTGAGCTCTTTGGCACAAGGCCAGAGCTCTACCACTTGAGCCAGAGGGCCACTTCCAGTTTTCTGGTGGTTAATTAGAGATAAGAGTCTCACAGACTTTCCTGCCAGGGCTGGCTTTGAACCATGATCCTCAGCCTCCTGAGTAGCTAGGATTACAGGCATGAGCCACCAGCACCTGGCTTATCAGTTATTTTTTAAAAAATCAATTTGTACTTTGCTTTTAGATCATAATTATGATTATTTTCTTAATGCCTTGGTTGGAAAATAAAATGCCTTTAGGAAAATATACTGTGTAACTATCATGTGCACATTTGAGTTGAATACATGCTGATCTTTTAGCTAAAAGTAATTTTGTTTCATTTCTTCCAGTTCTGCTTTTGAACTCAGGGCTTCATTTTATATTATTTTTATTGGTCTCGGGACTTGAACTGAAGGCCTGGGTGCTGTGTCCCATAGCTCTTTTGCTCAAGGCTAGCACTCTACCATTTTGAGCTACAGCTCCACTTCTAGTTTTCTGGTGGTTACTTGGAGACAAGTGTCACAGACTTTCCTGCTTGGGCTGGCTTCAAACTGTAGTCCTCAGATCTCAGCTCTGAGTACTTAGGATTACAGGTATGAGCCACCAGCATCCAGTAAAGGGCCTTGCCCTTGCTAGACAGGCACTTTACTATTTGAGATGTACCCTCAGCCCTTGATGGCGATTTCTTCTCAGAAATCCCACTATACCTTCTCAACCTCATGCTTTCCCCCCTTCCACACACTGTCCCAATCTGTTGATTCCTCCAGTTGCCCTTGAAAACAGGTGACTAGATATTAAAATGATTCTGGTTACCATGAAGATGGTGGCTGTCACTATCTACTTGGGAAGAAAGTTGCTGTGTTCATTAGAAATAAGTTCCAAAGTAGAGATGAAAGTGTAAGTGATGTCTGTTGCTTAGCTGTGTCACAAGTTTGGCTGCCATAGAAAGATGGGGATGCCCAGAAGCTTTCTTCTTCCTCACTGCTAACCTTCATTACATCCTCATTGTGTGCATCCTGGAGTCTTTCTCTCCATCTCACTCCATTCTTATTTTATGTGAAAAGTAACATAAAAATAACAAGGGATATTGTCTGAGGTTCATCTTTGCAGAACCTAAGTATGGGGAAAAGGTATAAGATCTAGGCAGTGTTCCCTAAAGATTTTTGATTTAATTGGTGAATAATACAGAAAGAACCACCCATCTCTACCTATGGAACATACGGCATGGACTCATAAGTTGTTTTGGTGAGGAAGATAAGAGATTATGTTTAATTACAATTGTACCAGAAATGAATATGCATTCTAGATGTGCTGTATGGAGAAACAGAAAAGGTGTTATAGAATGTTATGGACTGGGAAGGTGGCTCAGTGGTAGAGTGCTTGCCTTGCATGCATAAGGCCCTGGGTTCGATTCCTCAGCACCACATAAGCAGAAAAAAAAGAGCCGGAAGTGGCGCTGTGACTTAAGTGGTAGAGTGCTAGCCTTGAGCTGAAGAGCTGAGGGACAGCGCCCAGGACCAGAGTTCAGGCCCCACGACCGGACCCCCCCCCCAAAAAAAAAAAATGTGGTACAAGGAAGTTTTTAAAATGTCTTTTACATTCTTTTAAATGAAGCTATGCATGATTATTTTAATCTTAAACCTGAGTGACTTGAGTATCTCTCTGGCCCTGAAAGCCGACCCTTTTGTCTGTACTCATTCAGATCTTTCTTTGGCTACTTACAAAACCTTTGTGGCTCTTTTTGGAAATTAGTTGTAGGAGGTTTTATAAAGTAATGTAATAGTAAATAATGTTTGTGGGAAAAACAATTCTGTAGTGAAAAAGAGAACTCTTGGGAGTCAGGAATGTATAGACGTATTTTGATTTTCTTTTTGTACCAGTCTTAGGGTTTGAACTCAGGATGTAGGCACTATGTTTGCACTTTTGTGCTCTACTACTTGAGCCACAGTTCCACTTTTGGCTTTTTTGGTAGTCAATTGAAGATAAGAATCTCATGGACTTTCCTGCCCCAGCTAGCTTTGAACTGCTATCCTCAGATCTCAGCCTCTTTAGTAGTTAGGATTATAGGCACGAGCCACTGGTGTCTGGCATATTTTGAGTTTGTATGCCTTACTTTAGGAATGATGTTGCTAATGTCAGGTGACAAGTTGGGAGAATGAAGGGGGCTTTCATGGGCTTAAAAAAAAAAAATCTTCCTATACCTCTTCTGAAGGCAGCAGTTCTGTTCTCATGGATGGTTTGGCTGATGTGTTTGGACTACTTTGGAAATGACTGAAGAATCCAGGACTCACCGCCCAGAAGTATGTGTTGATCAAAACCAATTGCACTATAACCCAGGAGTTTAGAGGGATGGCTGTCTGGGTGTACTGAGACCTGGTGGAAGAGAATACTTCCTGGTTCTCTAGGTTTTGTATTACCAGAACCTGCTAAGTCAATATTAGTTTATACCTAGTGCCAGGAAATCTGTATTCTTGTTCAGAAATCCTTTGTTGCCTGTCTGTTTGGACCTATGCTCAGTTACCTTTCCTTCAGTACATCAGGGATTAAATGTGAACATGAAGATCTACATCCTTTGGGCCAGTAGGAAAGTGGATTAGAAGTCCAGAGGCTGGTGGTCTTTTAGTTTACCATAGAAACACTCTTATCAGTGAAATATTGGTAACGTCAGGATGATGAAGTAAATTGAGGGAAACTTCTCTTTCACTGAAGCTATTTCTTTGCTAGATTTCAGCAGTCTCATACTTCTTGGTGATGTTTTTCAAGAGGTTTACTCAAGTCAGGGTGCCTTGTCTTTACAGGCACTTTATAATAATTTTCTGCGCTGTATTATGGGAGACACGTGGTGGAAGTAATATCCACAGTGGGTAATAATTGCAATGAGAGATCTGTAATCATGAATCAATTAATTGTTACATTTATTAGGGAAAGAATCCTAGTAAGTAAGTAAGTAAGAAGGGAGAAGAAACTTTCTTTGTGTGGGAGAGAAAAATCAAAACCAGCTTTTCTGTGACCAGAGTAGTAAGCTATGAATTCATCTTTTTCCTCCTTCCCTCCCATTGCTGTTGATCTCACAACAGCTGTTTCCAGCTGTCTTCTGGACTTTGCTCAGGCCCCTTAGGATGTCTGTAGTGACTCACGCAGCTGGACTACTTTCCTTAAGAAGTAGGAACAGCAGGAGGAAAGGGATGACTTGGTAGCCCTAGGGTAGATTTTCTTGTTGGTATCACCCTGTCCTAAAGGCCTCTGGGTTGATTTGACCTTTTTTTTTTTTTTTTTTTTTTTGTGGGGCTTGAAATTGTGGCCTGGGCACTATTCCTGAGAGGTGTGTGTGTGTGTGTGTGTGTGTGTGTGTGTGTGTGTGTGTGTGTGTGTGTGTGTGTGTGTGTGTGTGTGTGTGTGTGTGTGTGTGTGTGTGTGTGTGTGTGTGTGTGTGTGTGTGTGTGTGTGTGTGTGTGTGTGTGTGTGTGTGTGTTTTCTTTCTCAGAATGGTGCTCCACTACTTGAACCATAGCTGTACTTTGGCCTTTTGGTGGTTAATTGAAGAATCTCACAGACTTTCCTGCCTGAGCTGACTTTGAACTTTCTTTCCTGAGCTGACTTTGAACTTCTGTTCTCGGATCTCAGCCTCCTGAGAAGCTAGGATTACAAGCATGAACCTCTTGCACCTGGCTTGACCTTCTGTAAAAGCAGTGGTCTGAGAAGATAACACTAGAGTAGGAAAGACAAATGTATTGCTAGAGAAAGTTTTAGTTGTTGAGAAAGCCAAATGTTCTTTCTTTGTTCACCCTACCATTTCGTTTAAAAACTGCCACTTCAGAACAAACTGTGCCTTTGATTTTCAAACAGAGATATGTCTGTGTGAAGTAGGTGGATAGCTAAGGCTGAAGGAAACATCAATAAGTAAAAAGTACATGACATTTTCTGTGTTCTGTTTATTGGTTTTGATGTTTTGTAGGAAGAATTACTTTCTAGTTTTCCAAAGTGGTTCCTCTTGCTCACATCAAGCATTGCCCTTCCTTCCTCTCCTTGCCTTCCAGGAAGGCTACTTCTCAGTGTGGGAATCTGTTTGTATAACGGAGATAACTGAGTAAAGAAAATAAAAGGATCCCTTAGGTATTTAAACATTTCCTTTTACCTGCCTAGCTTCTCCACTCATGTTTCTGAAAAAGAAACAGTCTGTGGAAGTAACACCGCCCACCTGTTAGTCATCAGTGCCGAAGCTAGCTATGTCTGATTGTCGCAGACCTGACAGGTGGCTGTCAACACTAAGAAAGATAACCTGTAAATATGAAGTATGCACGAGGGTTTGAAGAATTACCACAAAACAATGTATAATTTTCATTGAACTTTATGAAAATATTGAGCATGATATATGAAATGCTCATATTTTAGGTATATGGGATTCAATAAAATATGTTATTGAATTAATCTTTATTCTTTTTACCTTTTTAAATATGGCTACTGGAAAGAACATTTTGAATTATATGCGTGTCCCAGGTTTCTCATACTTCTCTGTTAGCTCATTCTGGGGAGGAGAAGTCACTGCAGTACTGGTAGTGTTGGTCCCGAACCTTGGAGGGACCTTTAATAATGGTACAGTATTCCATGTACTGAAATATATTCCATGGACTGGGAATGTGGCTTAGTGGTAGAGTGCTTGCTTAGCATGTATGAAGTCTTGGGTTAGATTCCTCAGTATCATATAAACAAGTGGTGGAGTGCTAGCCTTGAGCAATAACTTAGGGACAGTGCCCAGGCGCTGAGTTTAAGGACTGGCAAAACAAAAACAAAAACAAAAACAAAAAAAAAGCAAAACAACCAAACAAAAAACATATTCCAAGCACTAGCTGCCTATCTGAGATTCACTGGGTTTAAAATAACCATTTCTGTGGGTCAGGAATCTGGGAGCAACTTAATTGTGTGGTTTTTGGTTCAAGATTTCTCAGGAAAACCACTGTTGGGGCTATAGTCATCTGAAGGTTTACATAGGTAGGAGGATTTGCTTAAATTTTGACCTCTGTGTTCTGTGAACAAGTCTGGTTCCTTCCAATGGGAAAGGAATTAGGTTCCATCTCTAGATTAAAGTAATATCAAAAATTTGTAGACATATATTAAGACCACCATACTTACCTACTTTTTTTCTGTTCTTTTCCCTGTTTGTGTACTTGTATTTTACTGACTGTCTTTGTATGATCAGAATCCAGTGGCTGCAGTCCATTTTACCCTCAACTGCAAATTAGCAGACTAATAGGAACAAGTTTGTTTATTTTGAGAGCTCAAATTGACGAATAAATCAAGATAATCCTTTTTGGGGTTATGGACAAAGGTGAATTTAGTGGTGTATGCTGTATTATGTGTGCCTTAGTTGATTCTTAGTAGAATAAGACTATTTGGACACTTCATGTGTTAAAACTAGTGGTGAATTATATATTTGATTATCATATTTCTCTTAGTCAAGATTCAGGCCATTGAAGAACCATTCTGTTTTTTTTATTACTGCCCCAAGAAGATTGAGAACAAAATAAGGAGTACCCTGTTATTTATTCTATTAGTAGGTCAATGGAGGCGAGGTGGAGTGGAAGATACGTGAGGGATTTAGAGGTGAATAAGGCAAAGTTGGGTTCATTTGTGTCTCCTCTCCTTGGAGCTATTTTGTTTGGGGCTCAGCTTGAACTTTTTTTTTTTGGTCTAGTGCTGAGTCTTGAACTCAAGGCCTGGAAACTGTCCCTGAACTTTTGGTGCTCAAGGCTAGCACTCTACCACTTGAGCCACAGTTCTACTTCTTGCTTTTTGGTGGTTAGTTGGAGATAAGAGTCTCATGGACTTTCCTTCCCAGGCTGGCTTTGAAGCTCGTTCTTCAGATCTCAGCCTCCTGAGTAGCTAGGATTATTGGTATAAGCCACCAGTCTCAGCACAGCTTCAACATTTTGAAGTTTATTTTGAGGCAGTAGTTGAGACCTATAGGATAAATGCCCCCAAGAGACATATTCAATGAAGACAGGTTTTTTTTTTTTTTTTTTTTTTTTTTGGTCGGTTGTGGGGCTTGAACTCTGGGCCTGGGCGCTGTCCCTCAGCTCTTCAGCTCAAGGCGAGCGCTCTACCACTTGAGCTACAGCGCCACTTCCGGTTTTCTGGTGGTTTATTGGAGATAGGAGTCTCAGGGTCTCCTGCCCGGGCTGGCTTTGAACCGCGATCCTCAGATCTCAGCCTCCTGAGTAGCTAGGATTACAGGCGTGAGCCACCAGCGCCCGGCTGAAGACAGGCTTTTATTTCGGGTTCCAAAGGAGCTTTGATATAAGGAAATTAGGGTACTGGGGAAAGTGACTGGGACGATAGATTCGAGATTAAGGAGAACAGGTGCTCATTAAGACTGATTTGACTTATTTCTGGTATGTTGGTATACTTTAAGTGTGTGTGTGTGTGTGTGTGTGTGTGTGTGTGTGTGTGTGTGTGTGTGTGTGTGTGTGTGTGGTGCTCATTAAGACTGATTTGACTTATTTCTGGTGTGTTGGTATACTTTAATTGTGTGTGTGTGTGTGTGTGTGTGTGTGTGTGTGTGTTTTAATTTGTACCAGTACTAGGGCTTGAACTCAAAGCCTGGGTGCTGTCCTTTAGCTTTTTGCTTCAAGGCTGGCACTCTACTACTTGATCCACAGCTCTACTTCCAAGTTTTGGGAGGTTAATTGGAGATAAAAGCCTTATGGAGTTTACTGCCTGGGTTGGCTTCATCTCAGTTTTCAGCCTCCTGAGTAGCTAGAATAATAGGCGTGAACCACCAGTGCCTTTTTCCCTAAAGAATTTCACATTGTTTCTTCAGTTTCAGAAGTCTGAAAACTTAGATGAATATCTGTTAGAAAGTTTTTTGCCTTGGGTGAAGAATTAAAGATCTGTTGACCATAGGTATCTTCTCAATCCTTGTTATTTCTGTCCTGATTTTGGTACTTATATGCCATTTGAAATTATTATTTTCCTTTTAATTTATTTTTGATACTTACCTTGTTTCTGTAACCAGACAAATGTTGTGTGAGTGTTGTGCCTTTTATAACTTTCTTTTCTCTTAGTAATTACATTTTGAGTTGCATATCTAAGAGCATATGTGCTTAAGTAGATTATCTTCATCTACTGGTATAATAAGGTTCAAGCTCAGGGGTTAAAGGGTTTAGAGTCTGCCTGCTTTTGCTTTTTAATAATCTAAAACCTTGGGCAACTTCCTTAATTTTTCTGAGGCTCAGTTTTTTCATCTGTAAAATGTTAATAGTTTCTACTTCATAGAGTTGAGAGAGCTAATTAGTTATTTAAGTAAAGCCCATAGCACAGGAGCAGTTATAAGTACTAGATTAATAAAAAAATTAGTTGTGATTTTTTTTATATTTTTGATTAGAGGTATGAAAATTCTTGAATCATGAGAGACTATTTGATAGTATTTATTGGTTAGTCGTTATTATTAGAGATGCCAGAAGTTCAGGTCTATTTTTGTCAGCCTGAATTGATCCAGACTATAACTGACTCCACTCAGTTTTCTTGGCTGTTCTGGAAAAATAGATATTCTAAGCCTTAGAGTTTCAGGGTGCCTTTTCTCTAGTAACCAGAGAGGCTGCCATTGTTTTTCATGTGAGCTACCTCAAATGTATTTTCCACTTCCTGGCAGCTAACTTAGATCTGGATGATGCTTATGCCTATTGAAAGGTTCCCATCCTTCTAATCCCTCCAGTTCTATTAAGGAATCATTATAAGTTATTTTTTCTTTTTTATAAATAATGGCTGTTGCTAAACAAATCATTCTGCTCTGCACTCCTTGGTTAGTATATAGAGGGTAAATACCTTTTGCCACCTGTGTATTAGACCTGATTTGTTTTTTTTCCCCTCTGACATGTTCTTCCCAGGATTTCTTCCCTCACGGACTGTTTATTGTCTTTGTTGTGTAGTAAACCAACCTTCACCCTTGGGCTCTTGATTTCACATTTTTATTTTACCCCTTTCTCAGAACTAATGTTGATTTATTTATGATGATGCTATATGTCTCCCTCTAAGTAGATGTTCTTTGTTCTTCTGTGTTAGGGAGATCTGAATCAATGCTCCTTTAAAGCCCAAGTATTTGGCTAATGAACTGTCTTCTTGTACTCTCTACTGTCACTTATTATTTGTTTTGGCCCTCCCTCTCATTTAAAAAACAAACAAAACCTTCTGGCTCTTGGATTGAGGCCAATTATTTTAGAGGGAGGTTTAGCGAGGTTCCCACTCTTTAATTAATCAACTTTACTGACATTAACCTGACCATCACCATCTATTTTTGTTGTTGTTTTTCTGGTCCTGGGACTTGAACTCAGGGTCTGAGCACTGTCCCTGAGCATTTTTGCTCAAGGCAATTGTTCTTCCACTTGGAGTCACAGAAATGTCTTTTTCGTGGTTTATTGGGGATAGAGGGTCTCACAGACTTTACTGTCTTGGCTAGCTTTGAACTGTGATCCTCAGATCTCAACCTCCTGAATAGTTAAGATTACAGGTGTCCCGTTTTTTACCACCTATTTTTAAGGCTAAATCCTGGAGCTGCTTCATTTCTGAAAATTAAGGCTTTCTTTCCATATGCATCTTTTTTTCAGAGTCACTGAGAAATAAAGGGCTTCGGCTCTCTGCATTGTTTTTTACTTTTCTTCCCAGAAGTCAGGTTATGAGTACAATGCTTCTTGGTCAGTGTCACTCCTTTTGTTCGTCCCATCTTTCCCTATCTCGTCCCTGTTCTCACGTTACATAGTTCAATTTTTACATAATGTACATTGAATATGATGACTGTGTCCGCTCACCTTTCCTTCCTTCCCTCTGTGTTCTTGTTCAATTATTCCTTGTCTTTTCTTCCTGCTCTGTCTTGTTTAGATTCCAGAGCCCTGTACTTATACAACTGTATCATCAATAGCCTCATTTTGTTTTCTTCTATCTAGCAAACCCCAGCCTAGATCAATACAGCTGTCTGCCTTCATGGTCTCCAAGACTGCCTTCCTGGCAGTCTTTCTGCTCTAAGAGGTCTAAGTGATCTCTTGGGGTTTTGGTACAGTAGCTGTTTCTAGTATTCCTCTAGTATTCTTTTGTTCACTCTCCCTTCACTTGTAGCACACAGTTTAATTTATAGTTTGAGTGGAAGCCATCTGACTTGAACTTTCAAGCGTAACCAAATGTACTTTCTTTCCTATCTTTTGTGTCACTTTTCCTTTCTGTGGAAAATTCTACTTGGATTTCTTTCTTTTCCATTTTCTACTTTCCCCCACTTTTGTTAACCTGACCTTGCCTTTTTTGGCAAAACTCATATAAGCACTCTTGTTATTTCAGCCATACGTCCATCTTTTTATTTTTCAGATAGGATCTGGAGCTTTTTGCCTGGGCTGGTTTTAAACTGTAATCCTCCCATCTCTGCTTCCCATGTGGCTGGGTTATAGACAGGCACCACCATACCTGACCCTCTTTCCCAGATTTTTAATCTGACCTTCTATATCACTTTTCATTAACCTTTAACCAAATAAAATCTAACACATATAGTCTTTTTAAAAATATTTTTCTGGGGGCTGGGAAGGTGGCTCAGTGGTAGAGCGCCTGCCTTGCATGCATGAGGCCCTGGGTTCGATTCCCCAGCACCACATAAGCAAAAAGAAAAAAAGCCAGAAGTGGCGCTGTGGCTCAAGTGGTAGAGCACTAGCCTTGAGCTGAAGAGCTGAGGGACAGCGCCCAGGCCCAGAGTTCAGGCCCCACGACTGGACCTAAAAAAGAAAAAAAAAAATTTTCTGCAAAGATACTGTACAAAGGGGTTACAGTTACATGAGTAATCAGTATATTTCCTATCAAGCATTGTTACCCCTCCTACAATCCCTTCCTTTCCAATTCCCTCCCCCCCCCACCAAAGTTGTAAAATTCATTTTCAACATAGTGTCTTGTACATCTCATTTTTACAATGGGTCAACCTGTATCCTTGTTTAACTATCCTTGTTTTCAGCATTTTGTTATTTTTATCTACCCTCCAGCTCATTTTCTTTTTCTGCAAGTTACCTTTTTTTTTTGTTGGTCGTGGGGCTTGAACTCTGGGCTTGGGCACTTTCCCTGCACTCTTCAGTTCAAAGTAAGTGCTCTACCCCTTGAGCCACAGTACCACTTCCAGTTTTCTAGTAGTTTATTGGAGGTAAGAGTCTCATGAAGCTGGGTGCTGGTGGCTTATGCCTGTAATCTTAGCTACTCAGGAGGCTAAGCTCTGAGGATCACAGTTCAAAGCCAGCCAGTCAGGAATGTCTGTGAGACTCTTATCTCCAATAAACCACTAGAAAACTGGAAGTGGTGCTGTGGCTCAAGCGGTAGAGCACTCACCTTGAGCTGAAGAGCACATGGACAGCGCCCAAGCCCAGAGTTGAAGCCCCATGACCAATAAAAAAAACAAAAAAAATAAAGAATCTCACGAAGTTTCCTGCCCAGTCTGGCTTTGAACCGTGATCTTCAGATCTCAGCCTCCTGAGTAGTTAGGATTACAGGCGTGAGCCGCAAGCTGCCGGTGTCTGCTAAGTTAACTTCTTATAATAGTTGTCAGTACCTGTTGTACTTATTACAGACCTATATTTTTTCCCCTCAGCTAGTCATTGCCATCTTATCAGTGGCCTTTCTTCTCCTAGCTTCTTCTTTTTTCTTGGGGGGGGGGGGGTCCGGTCATGGGGCCTGAACTTTGGGCCTGGGTGCTGTCTCTCAGCTCTTCAGCTCAAGTCTAGCGCTCTACCACTTGAGCCACAGCGCTACTTCTGGCTTTTTTTTTCCTGCTTATGTGGTGCTGAGGAATTGAACCCAGGGCCTCAGGCATGCAAGGTAAGCGCTCTACCACTGAGCCACCTTCCCAGCCCCTCTCCTGGCTTCTTTTATGTCATCTTTTTGAAAATTTCTTGTCTGTCTGCCAGAGCACTTTCATAACCTCTTCCTTAGAACAGAATTTGGCTTTAGCTTCATTTTATTACGTATGCTTTTCTTGGCTGAGCTCATCTATTGCCAAGGTTTTATTTAAGATCTATCTGTGGATAACTTCAAACTGCTCTCTCTGATTTATACCTCTTTCCTGTTAGGTATACTTGGTTACTTTGTAGATATGCGAACTCAGCATCTGCTCTTTTGGCAAGCTCTGTCCTTAATGTGTTACTTAAGGGATACCAGTTACTAGGTTCTGAAAGCTTTATCTATACCCCAAGTGATACATTGCTCCCATCACTTCACTGTTGGCATCTTTCTTAGGGTGGTCCTTCTGAAAAGCAGTCTCACTGTCCTTCAGTGTTTTTAATGACATGGCAATTGGGTTTCGGTCTCTTCTACATTATCTTGACCTACTCATACAGAATATGATTTAGATTCCCTCTGTGTTAGTCATGAGTGGGGCATGCCTCTAATCACAGCACTCAGGAATCTGATATAAGTAACATAGTGAGACTGATCAACAATAAAAATTTTTAAAAAACAAAACTGAAGTTCTCCAAGTGACAATTCTGCCACTTTTTGTGACAATAGCTGTCATCTTTGAGATGACAGCTTTGACTCAGTTTTTTCTGGGTTCTTTTGCTGAATGTCCAAGATAGGGATGGAGACTCTCCTGATTGTTTCCATAGCAGCAATCTTTACTGTATATTAGCTGTCTATTATAGCAACAAAATACCAGAGATAATCAACTTCAAGGGAGGAAAGGTTAATTTTGGTTCTTGTTTTAATAGTTTTCGGTCTATGGCTATATTGCTATGGGTCTGTAGCCACAGAGTATCATGGCAGAAGTATGTGTGGCAGAAGAAGCTGCTCACCTCATTGCAGCCAGGAAATAGGGAGAGAGTAAGGGGCCAAAGGCCCTCTATTCACTTCAAGGGCACACCCCCGTCACCTAACTTCCTCCTTCCACTAGGCTAGTCTCCAGCCCCCCTTCTCCTCACTGGGGTTTGAATGCATAGCCTCATACTTTCTAGGCAGGTATTGTACTGTTACTGAAGCCACTCCTTAAGCCCTTGCCTCTAATTTTTTTTTTTTTAAAGCTTCTACTAACCTTTGGGGAAATAATGTTTAACATATGGACCTATATGTGACATTCATGGTCTAAACTATAGCAGGCTGTATAAGAACCAATTTTCCTTGATCTTCTACCAGACTGTAAATTCCTTGAGGGTAGGGATAATATTTGATATTTGTATACTTTTAAGAATTTCTAGTACCTTGTACAGTGTCTGATATATATATATATATATATATATATATATATATATACACATATATATATAATATTTATTAGATGGTTAGATAGATGATAGGATTTTAGAACTGAAAGATCCCTATCAGTATAGAAAACATGTTCCAGAGTTTTGGGAACAAATGATCATTGTTTAGTATTTGGATCTTTTAGCCTCCTTTTAAGCTTTGTTCCTGTTTCAGTAATTAGGTAAACCCTGGCTGGTTTGTTTCAGGATTTATTTAGAGTAGTGTTACTCAGTCTTAACTGCTTGTATTATCTGGGAAGTTTAAAAAAATGTGGTTAAAAGGCACATGGTTTTTTCTTATGTGGAAATTAGATCTGAACTATAAACACATATGTAAACCATATATGGCCATATGCCTATATATATACACATATATATGTGTGTGTATATATATATATATATATATATATACATACATATATATATATATACACACACACACACACA
Organism: Dipodomys spectabilis; assembly: GCF_019054845.1. Classification (NCBI taxonomy): domain Eukaryota; kingdom Metazoa; phylum Chordata; class Mammalia; order Rodentia; family Heteromyidae; genus Dipodomys; species Dipodomys spectabilis. The sequence goes on along the minus strand of NW_024870840.1, from coordinate 19,288,719 downwards.
CAGTCAAACTGACTTGAGTATGATAAATTTCTTTCTTTTTTTTTTTTTTTTGGGTCCGGTTGTGGGGCCTGAACTCTGGGCCTGGGTGCTGTCCCTCAGCTCTTCAGCTCAAGGCTAGCGCTCTACCACTTGAGCCACAGCACCACTTCTGGCTTTTTTCTTTTTGCTTATGTGGTGCTGGGGAATCGAACCCAGGGCCTCATGCATTGCAAGGCAAGCGCTCTACCACTGAGCCACCTTCCCAGCCCCGAGTATGGTAAATTTCTAAGGAGTAACTCCTCAGAACAATTAACAGTATAACAGAATGAATACCAGGAAGCTGAAACATGTCTAAGGGCAATGGTATTAAAAGGAGGGAGGGAATGGTAAGTACATATAGTTACAATAATCAGTGTATATATGTTAAATAGAACTGAGGGAATGGATGGGGTTGGGGTACATTGGGAGAATAAAGGGGTAACACCAATCAAGGTACATGGTACACATAAATCAACATGCTATGTTGAAGCCTTTCTGTGCAAACTATTTAAAGATAAAAAAAAAAATTCATTAAACAAATACTGTTGCCCCAGTGTCACCACATAAATTATAGACTTAATTTTATTCTTGTTCTGGGAATGTTGTTTTCCATTTTTTGGACTGTTGAAATTTCAACAGTGTGGCCTTCTGTTCTTTCACAAAAACAAAGTCAGGTAAGAATGTATCCAGTCACTAGGAATTTGAAAATTAAGGGCCTCATTCTATCTCAGACCTTTGGGATCTTGCCTGGTGAACCCTTAGATCATGATCTGTAATACACAGTGTGAGCAACACGTGTTTGTCTGGTGAACCCTTAGATCATGATCTGTTGTCCACTGTGTGAGCAACAAGTGTCTGGGTGGTGCATTAGCTCCTCTAATAGGTTCTGTGGTTTGAGTCACTGCTGTAGTATCATATGCCTCTACATTGTGGATTGGTAGATTCACTCCCTAGAGGCTAGTCTGATGTAAATAAGAAAATTTGGTTTTTATCACCCCAAGGAACATGCTGTTGATTACTTTTCCATTTTAATGCTACTTCTTTGTTTTTAGGATTGAAATAGTTTCTGCTCAGCCATTTGAATTTTGAGAGGTTGTTTGTTGCTTTTGGTAACTTTGGGAATTAGGTTAATTTTTAAAGTGGTTTTTAAAAGCATGAGCTCACACTAAGTGCATTTTTTTATGGTAATAATTGCTTGGTGAAATCTGCTTTCTCCTACTTAGCTAGTATTTAGAATTTGGTCTTCGCTTTGTAACTTCTGTATCTTTACAACCTTAGAAGAATTTGAGAAGCTCATCAAATTTGTTATTTTCCCAGATTTGATTTTTGTACCAGCATAATTTTAGTAGTGTAGCATTTAGAAGTCAATATATTCCTTTTTTTTTTCTTTTTTGTCAGTCATGGGGCTTGAATTCTGAGCCTGGGTGCTGTCTCAGCTCTTCAGCTCAAGGCTAGCGCTCTACCACTTGAGCCTCAGTTCCACTTCTGGTTTTCTGGTAGATAATTGGAGATAAGAGTCTGGTGGATATTCCTGCCTGGGCTGGCTTTGAACTGTGAACCTCATATCTCAGCCTCTTGAGTAGCTAGGATTACAGGTGTGAGCCACCAGTGCCTGGCTAGAAGTCAATATATTCTTGGCTCATTGTTTACAAGTAACATTTTACAATACCGAGCTATTTGCATCAGTATTATAGCTTTGAGAAATTTAAATGTTTGAATGGTTATAAATATTTTACACTTGTCATTAAAAAACAAAAATGGAAGATAAAAACATCAAACCTATCATAAATACATGAAAATAGACTGGATTTTCCCTTTCTTTTTCTTTTTTTTTTGGCTGGTCATGGGGCCTGAACTCTGGGCCTGGGCGCTGTCCCTCAGCTCTTCAACTCAAGGTGAGCACTCTACCACTTGAGCCACAGTGCCACTTCCAGCTTTTTCTGTTTATGTGGTGCTGAGTAATTGAACCCAGGGCCTCATGCATACAAGGCAAGCACTCTACCACTGAGCCCCTCCCTTTCTTTTTCTTTCCTAGGTAATTTATGTACCACCTAAAAAAATGGTCATTTAGATAACAGATGTACTTTTTTTAAAAAATAAAAACTAAATCCTTGTACAAAACTATTTTCCAAAATATTTAGAGTTTATCTAAAGCTCAGGATAGCTCTTGATCTATTTTCAGAATAGACCTGTGTTTACACATTTGCAGCTGAGTTTAGCAGTTAGTAAATAATGTGTGAGTCCACAGTTATCATTGTAGCAGTGTAGATAGTTAATGTTACACTTCCTTCCACCTGGATGTGTGAGGGGAAAGAGTTGGGAAGATCTCTCTACTTTCAGCTCTGGTGACTGATATTTTGTTTTCCATTGTCTTATTTACTTTGTCCTCAGTTTAATGGTGGCCTTCTTACAGAAGATAGATGTTATATAGAATAGGCATATTTGTTTTCTTTTGTTAATGACAGCATAAAATCAGATTGTTTCAACATTTGGCCCTTTATAATGAATTGGCTCTCAGAAACATAGTTTAGGTGTGACTTTTTCTTTTCTTCTCCCACCTGCCACCACAGGCGCTGTAGGCTTTCCATTTGGTGAGCTCAATTGCCTTGTAGTTGAGAATTCAGCCCACAAACCATGGGTCCTCAGCTTGTGCTTGACAGGACTTCGTTAAGTGAATCAGGGAGTCTGAATTATTCATTCTCCTTCCTCATCCTGATGTTCATATCAAATTCCTGCTGTGTCTTTGGGCACTTTTCCAGTCTTCAGTATAATTGATTTCCTTGCTATGTGCCATGTGGAGTGTGGATGTTGCTCCTGTTTAAGCACACCTGATTGTTTACGATAGGGGTACATATTGATCAAAAGTGTAACAGCTCCAGCTCTAGATCACTAAGAATATAATGGACTTGCTTTTACTCTCTAACGAAGAAGTTAGAATTGGTCTTGCTTTTATTCAGGATACATTTTTTCCCCCAACAAGGATTTTGTTGCCAGATGAATTATGATGGAAGAGACTGTTCTTTTCTTTTTCTGTTCTCTAACCCTGTTATCTCCTCTTCAATAGTTTTGGTTGAGAAGTTACTCCATTTAAAGCTATGGATCCTTAAAACTAGAGAGGGTTTAGGGATGATCTAGACCAGAGGTAGCAAACGAGGCTGTTGGTCTGATTCTTGCCCACGAGGCTGTGTTTGGTTGACAATATTTTAAACATGGGAGAGTGTACATGAAATCTAGATTTCTGGCTTCAGAAATGTGGGCTCACCCTACACTGCTGCACAGTGACAGTCTGCAGCACTGGATAGTGTCTGTTTCTGTGGTGTGGCCTTTTTGTTTCAGTACTGTATAGCCCAGCTTATTTCCTTTGCCTGTGTGACAGAAAGGAAAGGGATTTGCCTAAAATATTGTAGGTGGTGGGAATAGCTTACGTTTGGGTTGCTTGGCTTTTAGTTAAATTTGATTATGACTGTTTTTTCTACTAAATTTTAATTTATACATCTTTGAATTCTAGCTTTTAAAATTCACTCAAAATATTATTGTAGCTCATGCCTGTATTCATACTTACTAAGCAGGTTGAGATATGAGGATCATGGTTAAAGCCAGCTTGGGCTGGGAAGGCCATGAGACTGTTAGATCTAGTTAACTATCAAAGAACCGGAAGTAGAGTTATGGCTCAAAAAGTAGAGTGCTAGCATGGAACAGAAAAGGTCAGGGACAGTACCCAGGCCCTGAGCTCCATGCCTGGTGTAAATGAAATTATTCATTGTAGTGTGTCAAGAAAATATAGAAACATAGTCAAGTCTCCTGTTCTTGATTTGGTCTTGAGGGACCAAATGAGTCTGCCTTTGGAGAAAGTCACTGCCACCATTGTTCTCTCACTTTACCACTCATTGTTTACTATCTGGCTTCCCAGACTGTGTCTTAGTCAATGTTATGTTTATAGTGCATAGATCAATGCTTGCCATCTAGATTTTCAGTATTTCGTCAATGACATAAAAGAGGCATTTGAAGACCTTTAAACATGGATAAGAATTCTTTATGCAGAAAGTGTAAGGATGTCCAGACACAGGTTTTGGTATGATCAAAGTCATGGGGTCATGGGGTCTTTGGGGTTGAATTTACCATGTATTACAAAAAGTTATATATGATGCAGAGAGACCATCTGGATCCTTGGTTTAAAAAACAAAACAACAAAGAAGTCAAAAGCCACCCAAATGTGTTTCTGAGTCTTACGTTCAAGCTATAAGGAGGGATGCTAAGTGGAGAGCCATTAAGAGGACTAATTGAAAATTGCTAAAAGAATCTGAGTGAGAGATGAGAGATATTTTAGAAAATCAATTTTGAGCTGTTACGGTTTTTAGAGCAGTTGGAAGAGAGAAGGAAGTTAGGAATCTTGCCAGAGATAAAGGATGTGTGCCTGGTTGTTGAGAGGGAAAGAACCTGATTTCCAAGTTACCATACATGGACTATAACCTTCTGGTAACATATGAGTAAACATTGTATTTGAAGCAAAACATCATATGTTTTAGGTTTCCCATGGATTGCGTTCATCTATTTCAGTTTACCAACCTCTTATTAAGTGCTGAACTTTGTGTTGGACACTGGAGACAAAGTAGATGTTGTTTTTGTCATTTAGAATCAATATTGCATAATGTCATTAGCAAGCCTTAACTTTTTTTTTTTAGTGGTGGAGTTTGGACTCAGGTCTTGGGCTTGGTGGATGGGTGCTCTACCACTTGAGCCATGCCTGTAGCTGGCTGGTCTTTGGTGACCTTTTTCTATCCACAAAATGTAGGGATATGATAAGGCTATTTCTGAGGATGATTTTAGCTCTGGTACCTTATTATAATAGTTCCAAGTAAAATTTGGTAAAAATTGGCACCTCCCAAGGTAATTATGTTCTTTTAAGAGGAAAAAACCCCCCAAGACTAAGAAATAAGTATTATTAAAGGGTATCCCATGATCTTATTAACTTGTTTTCCTGTCTTTTCTGTCAGGTTCTGTTTTTTGTTTTTGTTTTTGGTTGGTTGTGGGACTTTAACTCTGGGCCTGGGTGCTGTCCCTCAGCTATTCAGCTCAAGGCTAGCGCTCTACCACTTGAGCTACAGTGACCCTTCTGGTTTTCTGATGGTTTATTGGAGATAAGAGTTTCATGGTCCTGCCTGGGCTGGCTTTGAACTGAGATCTTCAGATCTCAGCCTCCTGAGTAGCTAAGATTACAGTTGTGAGCCAGGCACCAGGCTCAGGTTCTGTTTTGACCAGTGTAGTTAGTAAGGAAGATTGTCTCTCGTGATGGGGATGGGGTAGTAGCTGGTAAAGCAAGAAGCAATAGGAAATACTTGGCTGCACAGGGCTGAAGGCCACTAGGCAAGTGTCCATTGCTTAAATGTGCTATTAAGATCTTTCATTGTTTCTAGCACCTTGTTGAAGAATTGGTAACTATGTTATCACTTAGATTAATTCTGCTATAATTGGGAATAAATCACATATCTTGCTAGCAGCCCTCAGATAAATGGAAAACCCAGGAGAGGATTTATTTGAGAATACTTGATACTGTAGCACATCCATTGTTTTCTTGGTTGTCTCAGGGTGGGGGGACACAAAGAGGGTAAGGGAAAGGGTGAACAAAAAGCTAAGAATGAGAGCTTATCATGTTTGTTACTGGAACTGGATAGGATGGATATGATTTTTGTAGCCTATCCTCTTGTTCCTAGTTTGTTAGTTGGTTCTTGAGGATGTAGCACAAATAAGATTAGTGATTTTAAAAAAATGATGTTCTTACCTTCATCTTCTGAATTAGAGACTATTAACTGCTATTTTTTTGGTCGGTTGTGGGGCTTGAGCTCTGGGTCTGGGCACTGTCCCTTAGCTCTCCAGCTCAAGGCGAGCACTCTACCACTTGAGCCACAGCACCACTTCCAGTTTTCTAGTGGTTAATTGGAGATATGAGTTTCATGGACTTTCCTGCCCAGGCTGACTTTGAACTGCAATTCTCAGATCTCAGCCTCCTGAGTAGCAAGGATTACAGGCATGAGCCACTATTGCTCAACTTTAACTGCTAATTTTTCTTATGTAAATGTTGTATTCACCATATTGTTTTAGTTTAGAAGCTGTAGCATGGTTTCTTCACAGCTACCCTGTGCCCTCAGACCTGAGAGTCACTGTCCTACTATTTCCTTTTGTACCATTTAGCTCTTGTTCATTTCAGCAGTTCTTGTATTTACCCAGCACATCTTTACCTGTATGGATAGAAGCATGCTGGCTGTTGAGAATTTATGAAGGGAGGTAGGGAAGGGAGAGAGAGGAGAAGATGGTAGGTGGGGGAAGAAAGAATGAGGGAGACTTAGGGGGGAGGGAGGGAGATAAGAGAGAAGGGGAGGGCTAGGAAGGTGGCTCAGTGGTAGAGCGCTTGCCTTGCATGCCTGAGGCCCTGGGTTTGATTCCCCAGCACCACATAAGCAAAACGACAAAAGCGCTATGGCTCAAGTGGTAGAGCGCTAGCCTTGAGCTGAAGAGCTGAGGGGCAGTGCCCAGGCCCAGAGTTCAGGCCCCACGACCGGACCCCCCCCAAAAAAAGAGAGAGAGAGAGGGGGAGAGGGAAAGAGGGTAAGGGAGGGTGGAAGGAGAGAGAATGTGTGTGTGTGGGAGAGAGGGAGGGAGGGAAGGGGGACCCCTGTCTTCAAGATCTCCTAGGATAATGAGGAGACTGGAACTGACAGCTTTACCATGAGTTGAGATAGGAAGGGTAGCCAAACTAGTTGGGGTAGAGTGAATGTCAGGGAAAGGGAAGGACTTGGGGGTGATGAACAGGAATTACCTTTCTGTGTTTTTAGACAGTGAGAATAATAGAGAAATATTGGTTTATTGGGTAGAACACAGGGTGGAGTCAGGGCCCTTCTTTTTTGGTCTTTTGTGTTCAAAAGTACAGCAGCTTTCTTTGCTTCCTGCTCCTGGCAGCAGATTATCTATTTCTCTGAAATTATGTGGGCTGGAAAGAATGGAAAGGAATTGGCCCACCTGCACAGAGGGAGAGAGTAGCATTAGGGATGTGGGTGTTTAAAAGCTCTTGGCATGCCTGGCCATAAGTGCAGATGGCTATTTGTGTTACCATTATTGTAGCTGTTATGCCTACATTCCCTCTGGTGTACCTCTCTGCAGGGATAATTGTAGGGTCCTAACTTATATCTCTTCCTGCTGCCAGATAAAATGGATGCTGATGTGTTTTGCATTACAGAGTATACAGTGAATTCTGTGTGGGTTGCCTTATTACTGCCCAAATCTTTTGAGATCTCTGGAACATAAGGGAAAAATGTTTTTTTGTTTTTTTTTAAATCCATACTGGTGAAAATGCAAAAAATGAATATACTAGATTTTACTGATTGTTTTATAAATGGAGCTAAGATAACTTTGGTGAATGTTTGGATTTTGAAAGCGGTACTTACCAAGGATTAGAATAGCCAAGGAAAAGTTGATTTTTCAATGAAATCCGAGGAGCTGGTCATATTTCTATACAGCTCTGAGGATGGAACAAACGAAGGATGGGCTTAACAGTTGGCCATTTTTGGGTTTGTATGTATTTGTGAGACTTTGTACAGTCCATCTAACTTTTCTCAAGTTCATTTTCTGTTTAGCAAAATGAAGCTATAACTATCATAGGGTTGTGGTGGTTACTAAATTTTTATTCCACTACTAAAAGCCATTCACAGGATTCTTTCTTAGAATTTACATTCCAGCAAAATGGAATAGCTTTTTCCCCTCCTCTTTTTTTCATTATGGAAATACTGTACAGAGGGGTTACAATTACAGGGGCAAGATAATGAATACATTTCTTATCAAGCATTGTAGCTTCTTCCTTTGTTTCCCCTTCCCATCCCATCCTCCCCCACCACTCCACCCAACCCTCCCCCCCCCCCCACCAAAGTTGTAAAGTTCGTTTTTCGGCATAACAACTTGTACGTCTCATTGTTGCAATGTTTCCCCTCCTCTTTACACACACACACACACACACACACACATTCTCTCTCTCTCTCTCTCTCTCTCTCTCTCCCTCTCTCTAAACATATCTGCTCAGAAAATTTTCTACAACATAAAACATGGTGAATTCAAGTTAATGCTCTTTCTTTTTCTCTCCTCCCTCTCTCCTTCTCTCCCCCTCTCCTTTTTCTCTCCCTCTCTCCCTCTTGTTTCCCTCTCTTCCTCTCTCCCCCATCTCCTTCTCCCTCTCCCTTTCCCTGTGTCAGTTGTAGGACTCGAACTCAGGGCCTAGGCCCTGTCCCTGAGATCTTTTGTTCAAGGCAGTTCTTGTATTTCTACTAGTTAGAGTCTCATGGGGGCTTTTCTGCCTGGGCTAGCTTTAAACCATGATCCTCAGATCTCAGCTTCCTGTACTCAGGATTATAGGTGTGAACCATTGGCACTCTACAAGTTAATACTGTCTTGTTCTTTAGAGCTCAGTTAATGGTGTTTCCTTTTTAAGGAAATTGATCCTGATCTTATTCCAGTCTGGGAGATATCTTACTCCTTTCTATTACTAAAGGCTTGTGCTCAATGAGCCACATTTCTACTTTGCTTTTTTTTTGGTGGTTAAGACTGTCTTGGGCTTTCCTTCCTCAGGCTGGCTTTGAACCTTGATCCTCAGATCTTAGCCTCCTGAATACGTAGAATTATAGGTATGAGCCACTGGCTCCTGGTGACTCAGCACATTTGATTGTATCTATTGGTCTACCTGTTCTATATGCCTGAATTGCTTTTTTCAGCCTTGGAATGGACCATATTGAATTTGTTCTGGAGTGAGGAAATAATGTCCCAGTATAAGTAAAGGCAAGCTATAATACCCATAGACCATCATTACAATATTAGTAAAGGCCTCTTAAGTTGAATTCCTTTAGGGCAAGGATGATCTGATTGATTTTACATCCAAACTCAGTGTACAGAACAGCTATTGGCATACTTCATTAACACTATTGGTTGAATGATGAATGACAATAACGTATAAGATTGAAGGCTCAAGAAAGTTTGATAGACCTAGGGTTGGACTTGCTAGCTATAGGACTGGAGATCTTGGAGGACCCTATGGAATTTCATCTCCCTAGTGACTTGAAGGTACTTAGAAAAGTAAAGAAGGACTGGAGGTTATAATGATGTGGCCAGAGTCTTTGAAGGAGATACTTAGTGTACTGAATTCAAGAATGGGAGAATGGCTGCTAGAATTGTCAAAAATAGAACGATATGAAAAGATAGGAAGATGAGAGGGGAAGGAGGACTAAACATGGAATATATTAAAAACATTAAGCCTAAATCAAATTAACAGCAAGCTATAAAGTATGTTAGCAAGCTTGTTGTTTAATCTTTTCATATGATACATAAGAGATGGCCTTAGAAAGGGGGATAGGACTTATTTAAAGCACTTAGAGTTACACAACTTCAGATCTTTAAGAACAATGTATCAGAGAAGTGAGTGGAAGATAAAAGCTAGAATATTAGTGGGTTATAATTCTGTTATTCCTTATATTGTTCACTTAATTTTAAAACATTTTTTTCTCTTCAGTATTATTAAAATAACAAGAAAACTAATGTTAGCAGTTGAACTGCTATAGTGATAGTGATTGGACTAGTAGAAATTGGATTAGAAGTAAAATTGGAATATGTTGTGGGGCAAACAGAAACCACAGGAAATCATATAAGGAAGTTTGGTTTTTCATGAGAGCAGAAGGGAAATGACAAAAGACAATAAAAGATTATAGATCTGGATTTTGCTAGTTATAATTAACTATGAAAATATAAGTTCCTAAAGTTAGAATTTAGACTTTAGGCATTAGAATTCATTTTACGTTACTATAGTATGATGGTAGGAAATATCTGATAAACTTGATGAGAATGGTTATTATTTTATTGGATTTATACATAGTTTATATCAGGCATGTATGAGACTTTGCCTTTACATTTTCCTAATCCTTTTATAGCCATCAAAGATAGTATTTGTCAACATTACATTACTCTTTCTAAGTGCAGAAATTGGGATTCAGAGAAATTAAATGATATGCCTAAGGGCCATTTGACCAGAAAGTAACCAAGCTGGGATTCACTCCTAGGGTTGTAGGGTATCAGAGCTTGCTTTCCTTTCACTATATCAGTACTAATTAAAGAGTCATTTGCAGAGTGGTATTCTACTCACTGTTTATTACCAGTTTATATTATTAGAATTTCATATGAGGTAGCTACAGAAATTAAAAGCACTTAGAAACTTCTATAACATTTGATAGTAATTTTTTCAATGTTTAATCTAGTAGTAAGTTCTGGCTTTTATATGTCTTTGGTCTTTTTAAAAATTTCATGCTTTTTTTTTTTCTGGGTGCTGGTGGCTCATACTTATAATCCTAGCTATTCAGGAGGCTGAGATCTGAGAATCGCAATTCTAAGCCAACCAGGGCAGACAAATCTGTGAGACTCTTGACTCTAGTTAACCAGCAAAAAGCTAGAACTAAAGACATGGTTCAGGTGGTAGAGTGCCAGCCCATGAATGAAAACACTGAGTAAGAGATTGAGGTCCTGAGTTCAAGTCTCAATACCAAAAAAAGAATCACTTTTCTGTAACTCTCATTTTATTGTTGTTTTATTGGAAGTTCAGGGAAAAAAAGTTGCCCTCATAGTCAGGTTGAGAAGCCCCATCTACCAAAGTTGCTGCCCAACTGTGGGTACTTGGATCAGTATGCAGTTTACTTTGGCACTTGGGCTGCTAGAGCTCAGGGTTTGGGGAGTAAGGGTCAGAGGGGAGAGAGGCTGGAGGGAAGAGGCTAAATCAAGGAAGAACTTGGCCCTCAGGCAGTTGCAGAGGAGGTAAGGGGTGCCCTGCCCCCAGGGCCAAAAGGAGCATTCAGTCATGGTTGTTTTTCTGTAGAGTCCTAACCTGCTTTTCATTACATCTGTGGCAAAGCTGGTAGTAGTGCAGAACCAAATATAGAAAAAGAAATTTATAAAAATAAAGTGAACTCAAGGTAGGAGTTAAGAAGAGCCAACCCCCCCTCCCCCTTCCCTCCTCCTACATGCACAGGAGAATATGTATCTTGAAGTGTTTCCCTTTAAGGAAAAGGCTGAGTTCCTTAGCACTGCAGAGTTTTGATTGGCCCCTTTTCCTGATGTTTGCCAGGAAGAATCCTGACCAGTCCAGTTTTGTTCATAGTTGGTTTGGGAGTCAGCACAGCGGCCAAGTTCTCTGGACCTAATTTGAAGTGTATTAATGTTTCAGAGTGGACTAGACCCCTGGTATGTGTCTTGTGCAGTTCAGCCCTCCACAGTCCACTTCACTGTTTTTTTCTAGACCACCACCTTGTAGATTCTTACTTTTCTCTGAATTCTTTTGAAGTCTTATCATTGTAGAAAGGAGGCAAGGGAGAATTCACACTGAGGAGAATTTGATTTTTTGCAGTTTTGGGGTCTCTAGCTCTTACTTGGCTTTTTCAATCATGGCTGGTGTTCTACTACTTGAGTCACACCTTCAGTCTAACCCCCCCTCCCCTTTCCCCAGCCCCCAGACATTTTAGAGATAGTCCCTTGTACTTCTGCCCAGGATGACTTTGAACCTCAATCCTAAGATCACAGCCTATTGAGTTAGCTAGGACTATAGACATAAACTATGTCTGGTGAAACTAAGTCTTTTTTTTTTTTTTTTTTTTGGGTCCGGTCATGGGGCCTGAACTCTGGGCCTGGACGCTGTCCCTCAGCTCTTCAGCTCAAGGCTAGCGCTCTACCACTTGAGCCACAGCGCCACTCCCGGCTTTTTTCTTTTTGCTTATGTGGTGCTGAGGAATCGAACCCAGGGCCTCATGCATGCGAGGCAAGCACTCTACCACTGAGCCACCTTCCCAGCCCAATACTTGGCATCTTGATTGTACCTGAGGGCAAGGCTGCCAGTAAAGGACAATTTAATCTCAAACTTTTTACTTGTTTGACTGGTCTTAATCCCTAGAAACCAGCTTAAGGTCAAGAGCTGGTTCTTGGCTGCCACAGATTTAACTGTGGTGTTTTTGTTGACACAATCAGTGCTCCATTCTGGTGACAGTGTGGTGTGTGTGTGTGTGTGGGGAGGGTGGCGGGGGGTGGGGTGGTGGTAGGTGTGTTATTTTGGTGTATCCCTTCTATGTGAATAGAAATGGCTTCTTTAACTTATTGAATCTTATGAGAAGTTTAAAGAGCTTATAATAGTCCCGTAGTAACCAAAGGGAATAGGTTCCAGTACCATTTTCCTTGTGGATACCAGACTTCACAGGTGCTCGTCTAAAGGACATAATATTTAATACAATGAAATTACTAGGTAATAGCTGATAAACTATTGTTTAGGGAATAGTGACAAGAAAAAATTCTGTACGTGCTTGTACATAGATGCACGAGATTTTTTTCCCTTAAGAATTCCTAATCTGTGGTTGATTGAATTAAAGATGCAAAACCCATGGACAAGGAGGGCTGACCTTACCCATCAGTATCAAGTCTTAAACATCTCTGTAACACTTCTGTAAATTACAACTTCCTGAACATAAGGCAGCTTTAAAATCCCCCCCCCCCCCCCCCCAAGAAATCTGGCCTTCTTGGGAGCTTTTATGCAGGGCCCAAAGGCTGGAGTTATGTTTCAGTTGGTTATTTGTGAATTTAATTCTGGTGTTGGTGTTGGACTTTTTTGATTAGGATGCTGGGCCCAGATGGCTAGCCTAGCACTTTTTTCTTTTTGTTGGTTATGGGGCTTGAACTCAGGGCTTGGGCACTATCCCTCAGCTCTTCAGCTCAAGGCAAGCGCTCTACCGCTTGAGCCACAGCGCCACTTCCAGTTTTCTAGTGGTTTATTGGAGATAAGAGTCTCACAAAGGGTTGGGAAGGTGGCTCAGTGGTAGATCGCTTGCCTTGCATGTTTGAGGCCCTGGGTTCGATTCCTCAGCACCACCTAAGCAGAAAAAAAAAACCGGAAGTGGTGCTGTGGCTCAAGTGGTAGAGTGCTAGCCTTGAGCTGAAGAGCTGAGGGACAGCGCCCAGACCCAGAGCAGAGTTCAGGCCCCACAACTGGACCCAGGGGAAAAAAAAAAAAAAGAGTTTCACGGAGTTTCCTGCCGGCGCTGGCTTTGAACTGTGATCCTCAGATCTCAGCCTCCTGAGTAGCTAGGATTTACAGGCATGAGCCACAGGGGCCCAGCCCACTTTTTTCTTAAACAGTGTATTCCCCTCCCTGGGTTATTGGCCTCTGAGTGATATGGGACAGGGGATGTGGCCTGCAAGACAATTTTACATCTGATAGGCTCTATCCTTTCCCTCCACAACCTTATAATTTCTTTCTGTACAGTTTTTAGGGATATAAGAAACTAAAGTGATGATTGCTAGGTGAAGCTGGAGGCTGGTGTTGTATATACTTAGATTTGTATATATTCATTTACTGGTTTCGGAAAGATAGAGGCCCAAGAGTATTAATGGCTAATTAATAACCATCAGGAATGTAATCCATTTCCCCTGAATTTATTTCCACACATTTGCCACACTACCAGAAATTTCCCATTTTTAAAAAGAAAGCATCAGTAAAAGTTCATTTCATGCAGAAATAAATGTAGGCAATTTATTGAAAAAAATATTTTCCCTTTGAATGTTAAGAGACTATGCCAGAATTTCTCTTTTGTGCTTTTTACATAGTTTAGAAGACAGGAGCAAAAATACTTTCATAAAGTTTTTCCTTCATTTAAATTCTTAAAGAGGCCATGTTGATTTTCTAAATCTAGCACTTAAAAAAAAGCTATTGTGAAAAAGAGATTTTACTTGTATTCATGTTGTAAATTTCTGGGGGTTCCTGGGCCTAGGGGAGGATGCTAACTCTACAAATGCTTTTAAGTTCTTGTAAGATTCCAGTCACACCAGGAGGAGAGATGGACAAATAAGTTCTGAGGTGTGATTTTGAGAAAGGGCATTAAAAGGTTGCAGGCAGGAAACGTAGTCATTCAAAGCATTTATTTATTTATTTATTTATTAAAGGAAAGGCCTACTAGGAGCCCAGTCCTAACTAATTCCAGATGGGCTTTCTACAACACAAAGGTTTTCAGTGTTTTTGGAAGGGAACTGTGGAAGAGGGCTCCCTGGGCACTTCCTGTGCAGCTCTGCAGTTGCACTCACCTAATCAGAAACATCCCTTATTGCTGGAGCTAATAGGCAGTGCAGCTATGCTTTTCTTTTTGTACCTTGGTTTGTGGACTGCTCTTTCCTCTCTACTAATTTTACTTTCTTTTCCTCTCAATCTTTCTTCCATTTGTTTTCACAAACAGTAAAACACACAGACACACAGACGAACAGATACACACACACACACACACACACACACACACACACACACGAGATGGGAGGAAAAAGAAGAAGAAATGGTCACATAAAGGCAGATGACAAATATTAAGGAAAGGCTTTTTTTTTTTTCTGGGCATGAGAAGAGTTGGCTAGAACTAAAGAGAATGTGACTAGTTTAGAATATTATGTGAGGATAGTTCATCTACATAGTAGAAGGAGTGTCACTGGCTGTGTTTGTTGGTACCAGAGGGCTCGTTTGGCAGTGACTTCAAACTCAACAGAAGTAGAAATCTGTCGTGCACTCATCCCATGCTGCATTGTTGCCAAGGGAGCATGCCTGCTGTGCTTTAACGTAGGCTTGAACTTGGCTATCTTCCCAACCACTGCAATCTGCACAGCTTAAAAGAGGATTTTGATGATGCTCAGCTGCAGGCCCTGTGAATCGTTCTTTCTGGCTCTATAGACTCCATCAGGAATATAGTTTATGTATGTACTTGATGCTGTTGGTCCAGCTGCCTGGTGATGCCTGTTATACTGAAGCTTTCATTGACTCTCAACTTTCTGGATCTCGTCAATGGTTAAAGAAACTTTGCCATCCCAGGGATTCTTCTGGGACTTTGCGACTTTATTCTAATACATTTAGTGATTATATTGATGTTATTGCATAAATGTGAATTTATTGGGACAGACTTTGTAAAGCTATGCTATGTAAGAATAAAGATCTCTGCAGCGTTGCTTTGTTTTCCTGACTTATTGTGTCTCATTTCACCCCCTGTGAATAAAATCACATGTTTCCTTGAGCCAAACATAGAATGTTTTCTGATGAAAAAATTTTATGCTGTTTTTAAGTTGTGAAGTTTTTGTCGGGAGATAACAGCTTTAGAGCTGAAGTACTTCAATTTTTGGATATTTTGATGTTAGAAATAATAGGTCAGAATATTTGAAACTGGGACTTTTTATGACATCACAGTCATACAATCACCCATCTTTTGTTGTTGTTGTTGTCTTTAGTTGTGGAGCTTGGACTCAGGGCCTGGGCCCTGTCCCTGAGATTTTTCACTCAAGCTTTTTTTCATTCAGTTTGTGCTGCAGCTTTACTTCTCTTTTTCTGGAGATTAATTGGAGATAAGAGTCTCACTGACTTTCTTGCCTGGGCTGGCTTTGAACCACAGTCCTCAAATCTGAGTCTCCTGAGATTACAGGCATAAGCCATTGGTGCCTGGCTACAGTCACTCATTTTATGAGTAAGTCTAAGCATTCATTATACATTGCAGCTGAAGCATTACCTATGTTTGTAACTATCAACTTGTAATAACAGTTTACCAACAGAGCCTTTCCACCTTTTTTTTGGCCTCCATCTTCCTTTGAATAGGCATGAAGAATAGAATGAAGCTAAGGTGTTTTTTTGTTTTTATTTTTGTTTTTTTTTTTTTTGGTCAGTCATGGGGTTTGGTACTGTCCCTTAGCTCTTCAGCTCAAGGCTAGTGCTTTACCCCTGGAACCTCATCACTATTTCCGATTTTCTGGTGGTTTATTGGAGATAAGAATTGATAGGGGTGAATCAATTAGTTATTTTTGAGTGAGAGCACTCTAAAGATCCCTTATGTTTATTTTTTAAAAACTTATGATTTGTTAATTTTGTTCATTTACTCGATGTTATGTTTTTTCCCAATTTGACTAAACTTGATAAGGGCAAGGGCTATATCTTTTCTCACACAGTGTTCACAATGCTGGTAGTTAGGCCTTTGCCTATTATTTTGGGTCAGAGGACTTACTAAATAGTTTCCCATGGACTTCTTCCCACCTTCTTTCTCATTTGATACCTTAGCTTGAGATATTCTCTCAATCTCCACTGATAGATTTTTGGTTTATTTCAGGAAATGTGCATAAGACCTTGAAGTCCAGGCTCTGAAGCATCTGGTTCACCTTGACCTCTCTAAAATTAGCAGACATGTCCTGTTCTGCTTGTATGTTTAGAAGAGGAACAAAATTCTATTTTGAGGTCTATTATAAAATAGGAGAATAAAGAAAACTAGATGACTCTATATGTCTTAAAACCTCTACTCATGGGGCTGGGAAGGTGGCTCAGTGGTAGAGTGCTTGCCTTGCATGCATGAGGTCCTGGGTTCGATTCCTCAGCACCACATAAGCAAAGAGGAAAAAAAGCCTGAAGTGGTGCTGTAGCTCAAGTGGTAGAGTGCTAGCCTTGAGCTGAAGAGCTGAGGGACAGCACCCAGGCCCAGAGTTCAGGCCCCACGACCAGACCCCTGCCCCCCCTCCCAAATAAAACCCTCTACTCATCTAAATTGGATTAATGACTCTTTTTTTCCTTTAGCATCTTTCAACTTTCCATTTAATTGATTTTTCTTAAATTTATAAAAATCATATATCTGTACCTGATCTTTCATTCACTGAGATCCTTTCTGAAGTTTGACTTAAAAAAAAAACTTTTTCCCCCAAGACCACGAAGAACAGATAAGCAAAATTATGGGTAAGAAATTGGAAAACATTGAAGAAAAAAATTAGGATTGTGTGGGTGTGTGCAAGCATATGTATCCACACACACACACACATATATGTATATGCATGCGCGCACATGCGCGCGCGCACACACACACACACACACACACACACACACACACACACACACATCTTTTTCCTTCCCTTTCCTTCTTGTCTCTTTCCTAGCTAGAATGACATAGCTTTTTAAATTTCTGGGGAAAATCGTGTAATTTATGGATTCTCTTGTACCTTTTAGGTAATAGGCTAGAAAATATTGGACTTCTAAATTGTCTTTCTAAGATCGTTTTTGTACTCTTAAGTGGTAATTGATGTGATATATATATATATATATATATATAGAGAGAGAGAGAGAGAGAGAGAGAGGAAGTAATAGCAATAATAAAGCAATGTCTTTATCCTGCTGTTTTTTGTTGAGATAGAAATTTGCTTGAGTAGCTGAGGATGGTGGAAGTATATGTATTATTTTGGGGCTCTCATTTCAAAGTTTATTGTAATTTTTTTGTTCAGGTGATGTACAGAGGGGTTATAGTTACATAAGTAAGATAATGAGTACATTTCTTGTTGAACTTTTTATCCCCTCCTCATTTTTCTACATCTTTCCCTCCCCCTCCAAGTTTATTTAGATGTTAAATACCACTAATATTCCAGGGTCATGTTAACAGCTAACATTAATGTATTAGCTTGTTTTTTATTTTAATAATGAAATATTAGACTGGATGTGTGTGTGTGTATAGAGTTAACAGCTAACATTAATGTATTAGCTTGTTTTTTATTTTAATAATGAAATATTAGACTGATGTGTGTGTGTGTATAGATAGATAGATAGATATAGATAGACAGATAGGCTTACTTGAAATTCACAGTTTTGGAAGCCCGTATATAGTACTGGCTCTGGCTAGGGCCCCCTGGCTCTATTACCTCATGGCTGATGGCTCCATCATGGCAGGAGTGTCTAAGCTATGGGAGGATGAGATCGTGCTTACTGAGGGTGAGGTTGGGCTTGCTCTTCTAACAGCTTTCTCTTGAGAGTACTAACTCAGGATCCTGTGACTACATTCATCCCTTCCAAGGGCATGTGTCCCCAATTACCTAGTGACCTTTCACTAAAACTGCTTTTTTTTTTTTTTTTGGTGCCAGTAATGGGGCTTGAACTCAGAGTTTGGGTACTGCTCCTTAGCTTTTTCACTCAGGGCTAGTATTCTACCACTTGAGCCACATCTCCACTTTTGGTTTTTGGGGGGTTAATTGGAGATACAGGCCTCATGGGCTTGCTGGAATTTTCTGCCTGGGCTGGCTTTGATCTTAGATCTCAGCCTCCTGAGTAGCTAGGATTATAGGTATTGAGTCACCAGCACCCTGCTCAGACCTGTTGCCTTTTAAAGGTTTCATTTTCTCAATGCCACCATATCAAATACTGGAACTTCAACAGATGAATCCTTGGAGGACACATTGAAACCTTATCCATATAACATAGCACTTAATATTCAGGGCAGAGATCATCTCTAACAATCATTTCCATTTCTTGTGGCATTTAACACAGTCCTGGCACATAAGAGGCACTTGCTGAATGCTTAATGAATTTAATTTAGTTTAATTTTCCTTGACCTAGATGGGAGAAAGTTTCACTTGTGCATTTTATACACATGCATATGATGTGCCTTAGAATCTTAAAATATATTTTTAAGTGCTATTTACATTTTCAGAAGGTGATGTAGGCAAACATCTTTACAATACTCTACTTGAACAAGATATAACCACTAACTAAAGGAACCTGACTGTTTTAAAACTTCAGAAATATCTATTCATTAAAAGACACTATTTAGAAAGTGAAAATGGGAGCCAGGTGCTGGTGGCTCACACCTGTAGTCCTAGCTAGTCAGGAGGCTGAGATCTGATGATCATAGTTCAAAGCCAGCCTGGTCAGGAAAGTGCATGAGACTCTTATCTTCAATTAACCACCAGAAAGCCAGAAGTGGTGCTATGGCTCAAAGTGGTAGAGCGATAGCCTTGAGTAAAAAGAGTTCAGGGACAGCAACCAAGCCCTGAGTTTAAGCCCTATGACCAACAAAAATAGTGAAGCAGGGAGGGTAGGATTGGAAGTGTGGCTCAGTTGGTAGAGTGTTAGCCAATGAGCCAAGGTGTCAGGTACTGAGTTTGAGTATGGGTAACTCCTATGAAACAATATAGAAAGTCTATGATTTAATTTTTTGAACAGCCCATAACAAAGTAGGCAAATGTAGGAATAGGTACTTTACAAAAGATGATACTTAAATGCCCAAAAAGTAGTTACCATCATTAGTCATCGAGGAAAAGTAGATGACCACAATGAGATACTAGTATATTCTCTCCAGAATGACAAATGACAAAGATGGATCTTACTAAGCATGGACAAGGATATTTAGCATGTGGACTTCATGGACTGCTAGTGGGAACATATAACTTTGAAAAGAACTGTTCGTTGGCAGTGTTTCCCAAGGCTGGACATTGTCTTCAGCAATTCTGCTCCTAAGAGAATGTATACACTTGTGTAGTAAAACCTGTGTACAAGAGTGTACATAGAGCCAGGTGCCCGTGACTCATGCTGGTATTCCTAGCTATTCAGAAGGCTGAGATCTGAGGATCATGGTTCAAAGCTTGCTGGAGCAGGAAAGTCTGTAAAACTAGTTGAACACCAAAAAGTTGCAAGTGGAACTGTACTCAAGTGCTAGTTCACTAACCTTGAGCACAGAAGCTTAGGTACAGCGCCTAGACCCTAAATGCATGCACTCACGTGTGCGTGCACACACACAGTGTACATAGCAGCATTTTAAAAAATAGCTTGAGCCAGAAATAGCACACATGTCTTTTAATGCTATTGTAATATTTTTTGTAGATTATACTTGTAAAATAGAATAAACTAAACAAATGGATCCGTTTCATAGGACAATTTGGCATGAAAGGAACTAACACAAAGAGTAGATAGCATGTGATTGCATTTGTATAAAGTTCAAACAGTCTTTTTTTTTTTTTTGATTAAAGGAATCTATATCTGCTTGCCAAATACCCAACGCTAACCATTTTAAATCTGTGATGTTAATGTCATTGTTGTAGGCTGGTGGAAGTGAGTTTGTAGAGGTAATTTTCAGAGGTGCAGGATGGATATTGACTGTTATTGTTCTGTTTGTTTGTTTGTTTTAAACGTGGTGCTGATTATTTGAGTGCGTTTATTTTATGAAAATGCACTTATGATTTCTTTTGCCCATTGTTATCTATGTAGTCACTTAAGTAAAAAGATGACTGGAGAAGAATTTTTTTGTTCTGTGATTGCTATAGGTGATAGGTAGCTTCTCATACACATAATAGCTTTTACCTGTCAAGCTGGCAGGGTGGGGGCTCCACATGCATTTGTGTGCTTTTGAATTAGAATGTTGGATAGAGATGATGGAGGTGCTTTTTTTTTTTTTGCCAGTCCTGGGGCTTGAACTCAGGGCCTGGGCACTGTCCCTGAGCTTCTTTTGCTTGAGGGTAGCACTCTACCACTAAGCCACATTCCCAGTGCGGCCGCTTTTTTTTTGTTGTTGTTGGTGATGGCTCTTGAACTCTGGGCCTGGGTGCTGTCCCTGAGCTCTTCAGCTAAAGGCGAGTGCTCTACCACTTGAGCCACAGCACCACTTCCACTTTTCTGGTGGTTTATTGGAGATAAGCATTTCACAGACTTTGCTCTCCAACCTGGCTTTGAACTGCGATCCTCAGATCTCAGCCTCCTGAGTGGCATGAGCCACCAGATCCTGCTCGCTTTTTTTTTTTTTTTAAATTAAAGGAATCGATATCTATCTATATCTGCTTGCCAACACTAACCACTTAAAAGAACTATAGGAAAAGAGAATTGATGAACAAACTCCATGGATCACTTTTCAGACCAATTCTTTGAGAAGAGTAAGAAAACTCTTAACTGATTTCAAATTAGGAATTATTTTACAGATAAAAGCACTTCTTCATTGAGGGTTTTCAACCACTTATGCCTTCATCTTCAGGAGAATATACCTTATTTTGGTATTTAGTTTTATCATAGAGCCTGTGATGAGACAAAAATCGCCACATGGTATTAAAGTGTTCCAACCTTTATAGAAATCTAACCTAGAGTAAAATATTTTAGGAAAGACTAGTAGAATGAGGTGGACAATCTAGGAGAGGTTGCCTTGGGTTTTAAATTTTTTATTATTATTATTACAATATACCTGAGATTTTGCCAAGCATGCCATGTTGTCTAATGACTCTACCTCTGTTGCTCTTGGAATGCTCCCTGGAATTCCCATAATGTCCTAAACAAACTACTGCTCATTCTTCATGACCTGTTCTAAAGCTAGCCAGTCCTGCACACTCAATACACCTTTGCTATGTTGCATTATCACACATAGTTGTGTTTATTTGTGCTTCAATACTAACGTATGTTAGTATTGAACATGATAGGTGTTCAGTAAATACTGAAGTAATGGATAGTTGGACATATTTTGTGAAAGATAATAGCTTCTTTCTAAAGAATAAAGTTTGATTGTAGTAGACACATGCCTTAAAATTGTTTCTAGAAGATGTAATAGTGTACATGATCTTTTCAGTAAAAGTAAGGGTGTGTATTTACAGCAGGATGTGATTCACATGGATATCAAACAAACATGACCTTGGCCTCTTTTAGCATGGTCCTCTAATCACCTGACTTAATTTCAGTAAAATCCCTGGAGAAATGCTCTGATTCTATTTGTAGAATGTAGAAGTTACAAATCTGCAGTATAGATCCTGACTACATTAAAATTTGTGGATTAAAATCAATAAATGAGAGACTAGGTCATGGCTCAGTGATAGAGCTCATGTTTGTATGTATAAAGATGCAGGTTTATCCCTGACCTCCTCCCCTCTCCCCTCCCCCCTCCAAAAGAAATAAAATGCTGGGCGCCATTGGCTCAGGCCTGTAATCCTAGCTACTCAGGAGGCTGAGATCTGAGGCTCCTGGTTCAAAGCCAGCCGGGGCAGGAAAGTCCGTGAAACTCTTATCTCCAATAAACCACCACCAGAAAACCGGAAGTAGCGTTGTAGCTCACGTGGTAGAGTGCTAGCCTTGAGCTGAAGAGCTGCGGGATAGTGCTCAGGCCCAGAGTTCAAGCCCCACGACTGATGGGGAAAAAAAAAGAAAGAAAGCAAAACCAACAGATGAGATTCTGTAGGCATTGTGACACTATGACTGTTAGCTGCCTTTCATCTCAAAATTGAATTCGATTGTTAGCTGAAAATGTGTCTTTTCACTTTAGCATGTAATCTCTCAAGATAGTTTTTAATTTGAAAAGATCTGAGTGGAATCATTACTGTTTGTCCAGAAGGTTAGAATAATAGGATTAGAATAATAAATGAATAAGTATTGAATGCCTGCTTAGGGCTTAATATGGGTTAGTAATATAAAAAAATAATGACTTTGAACTTTATGTCAAGCAACATATATTTCATAAGAGATGTAAGAGAATATAGATACAAAATAATTTATACGTGTTTCCAATCCTATTTGTAAATGGGAGGCCAAGTAGAAAAATACTTAGCCAAGTACCAGTAGTTCATACCTGTAATCTGAGGTACTTAGGAAGTGGGTATTGAGAGGATGGTGTTTTCAGGCCGGATTGGACAAAAAATTCACTAGATTCCTCCTCAGCTCTTGTCATTCCAACATTGTAAGGGTTTGTGGTTCCAGGCCAATTTGGGGGGAAAAAGTTTGAGACCCCTATTTCAACAAAAAAAATCTGTGTATGGTGATTCATTCCTATCATCCAAGCCATGGCTAGAGGCATAAATAAGATGAATGAAGCCCAGGCTAGCCCAGGCAGAAATCAGACCCTATTCCAAAACATAACCAGAGCAAAAACAGCCCCTAGTGAGGTGCTGGTGGTTTGTGTCTATAAGCTTAGCTACTCAGATGGCTTAGATCTGAGAAATTACAGTTCCAAGCCAGCCTAAGTAGGAAAATCCATGAGACCCTTGTTCCCAGTTAACCATCAAAAAGCATGAAATGGAGCTGTGGCTCAAGTGGTTAGTGCCCTAGCCTTGAGTAAAAAAAGCTCAGGGACAGCACCCAGTTCCTGAGTTGAAGCCCTAGGTGCAAACTAAAAGGTGCAAATAAAAAAAGGCCAGGTGGCTCCTAGAGGCATGGTTCAAGTAGTTAAATAAACAGTTACCTAGCAATTGTAGGCTGTTTTCAGTCTATAGCAGCATCAAAACAAGAAACAAAATGCATAGGTTTCAGAATTTAAAGAGGCCTAAGTTAGAATCATGCTTAAAAAAAAATCAAATAATGAATCACATAACTGTGGTTACATCGACATTTGTGAGCTCTGTTTCTCCTTGTGCAAAATGTAGATTAGGAGTATATACAATAATGTTTTTGTTTTTCTTTTTGAGAAAGCGACAACTCAAATATAAACCCTCTAGCATAAGACACACTTGAATGAAAGAGGATATAGAACTTTTGAACTACATCAACCCACTTAATCCAGAGCATTGCTGATGAATTTTGTAATGAAAGTCCAGTTAATTAATGTGATAGGTAAGTCTTTTGTTTTGTTTTTGTCAGTCCTGGGGCTTGGACTCAGGGCCTGGGCACTGTCCCTGAGCTTCTTTTGTCCAAGGCTAGCACTCTACCACGTGGGTCACAGTACTATTTCTGGCTTTTTCTGTTTATGTGGTACCAAGGAATTGAACCCAGAGCTTCATGCATGCTAGGAAAGCACTCTACCACTAAGTCACATTCCCAGCTCGTTAGGTAAGTCTTAGAAACAGCTTTAAGTCTTTCTATGTAGGAAGACCTGAGAGTAGTAAAAAGGGTTATGCTCTTCATAGCCTATGGAGTCATCTGAACTGGTAGTACACACAGAAATGGTTTCACAGAAGGACTGACTTGTTAGTAGTCAGTGAGGAGTAGAACGAGAATGCAGGCACCTCAGAAATGGGGTACTCATACTCTACCATCCCTACTTCCACACAAGTTTTGGTTTACTAGCATGTACTGCAAACTTTGGTGTTTCCCACAGCAGTTGCAAAGCTTATTTTAGATGACCATGGGCAGTTTTACTTTGTTAAATATTCCAGATTGTTTGAATTCTGTTTGAGGCAGACAACTGTTTCTTACCATGCTAAATTATTTTGCATTTTTTCTTTCTCTTTTTGCTGTTGGAGAGTTGGGTATGCTGGAGTTAAGTCTCTGGTCCTGCATACCAAAAATTCTAATTTCCTAGTTGCATCTTAACTTTTATCTACTCCCCTTTCTTCTACAAGGCTTTGACCTGCTTGGAGCCTTTCTTTCCTACTTGGTCATTATTGATGTTTTGTCCTTCAGAGTCATATAGGACATAGCCACTGGGTTGATTGAGTATTTAGCAATCCAGTGTGGCTCTAAGAAAGAATTACTTCCTAGGGAGGGAAAGTGGGCAGTTGAGCTGGTTTATTTCTTAGGCATCATTTAAGGAAAGTGAATAGCTATTTCAAAATGAGAATTTAGATTAAGAAATAGTAGGGCCAGTTCCAAACTTATTAGTCACAAGTTGGCTAGTCTTGACATATTTTGGAAACCTATTTAGGAACTATGTGATTCAAGAAATAAAATGTATTTTATAATATATATCTGTGATTCTATTCTGAGAGGTTATTTTTAGAAGTTCACGTTCTTGTGGGGATCTCAAATTTCTGATTATATCTGTAGGAATTTTGATAATCATGATGTTAATTTTTTTTTTTTATTCAGTTCCTTTGGCTTAGGGACCTAAACTACATTAATCTTGTCAGTAATTTCTATAACATCCCTGTGTGAGTGCTGAGTTTTAGATGATGCATGTGAAAACTTGCTCCAGTTTCCATAGTAGGTCAGTTCCTGGGATGGAAAATTGGACCCAGACTTCAGATTCTTCCAACTTAGTGTGTGTGGTCACAGAAGTGTATGGCTTTTCTACCCCCACTTCTTCCTTATTCATTTTTTCTTGCTTTGATGGCATTCCTGATCCTTGCCTGGGGATGGAGGGAAGCAGAAGATTTAGGTTCAGTACACAAAATATCCCAAATGTTACTTGTATGATTTTCTTCTTCCTCTTTCTTTCCCACCCGTTCCTTCCTCTCTTGCTTTTTCTTCTCATGGGAAGAGGTGAGTGTGAGAATTTTTTCTGTGCCAATCTCGTATACGAGGCAGGCAGGCTAATTATTTTTAAGGCTCAGCACATATTACCACTTGCTTCTGGCTTGGGTCCATAGTAAAACAACCACTTTGGGTTGGGATCGAGGGAAGGGTGGAACATAGAAAGATATTTCTCCATATTTTTTTAGTCATAAGATTCTGAATCCTAAGTAGCTAAATTTAGCTCAGGTTCCTGTTCAAAGCATCATTTTTTTGAGGGGCAGGCGGTGGGGGCAGAACGGAAAACCTTTTTGTGTATCCTGCTCCATGAAGCCAATAGGGAAGCAGGAGGAGGTGAGGTTGCCATGGAGATCGTAGCTGTGTGCAAGGGGAGAGCAGCAGGGTTTAGAATTCCAGGAAGGAAGAGAGAGTGATGTCATCAGATTCCATGGACCAGCCCAGGAACCCCTGTGAGGTTGGTGGGGAGTTGGGTGTGTGTATGGGGGGGGGGGAGGTGGAGTGGGAGTTTGTACAGGGGAACTGTGGCCTCAATAAGGTGTGGGGAGTCCAGTTCAAGCAGAGGTTGGTTGAATGGAATTGTGCTGATCTGCATTAATGCCTGGTTTAAGGGGAGAAAAAAAAATCTGTAAATCATTCTGAATTTGCAGAATATTTTCTTCATCGAAAAGAATATACTTAACAAAGGAGCTCATCTGATGTAAAAATGTGATTATCTTTTTATAGTTATATCCCTGTAGTATTGTGTGTGCCTTACTTGTTAATGTGAGGATATTTGTGTGCATATATATATATATATATATATATATATTCCTTTATACAATGCTGTTTTTGGTGCTGCATGCAACTAAATGCTTCATTAATGCCTCTTTATGATATTATAATATGGCTGTATGTGTATAAATAAAATTCTTTGAAAGAAAACTAAAGCAGTTGCTTTTGCAGTAGAAAGGAAAATTGCATGCTTCAAGACAGTTCTGAGAATATGCATGTTTTTGTTGATTATGAAGGGTAAATATATTTCTTTAGGCATGTCTAAAAGCCTGATTTTGAAAAACAACATAACAAAATAAAAACCAAATGAAACAGGACCAGTGCATTCACATGAATTTTGTCCTTGAAAATAAGTCACCTTGGCTCTACTGATGCAAGCATTGCGCAAAACATAAAGAACTCTCATTTAGAATTGGCTTTCGAGGTGAATGATGAGGAAAACAATGGATTTTTCATTTTAAAAACCTAAGTTGATCAGACACTAGGGTTTTTTTTAAAACTATTTTTGAGTTGACGTCTCCTAATTTTGTGGTATTGTCAAAAAGCAAATTCATGCTCATCAGCTTTTATTCCAGCTAAAGATACTTAAAGCCACATGTTTAGGTTCTGAAGACATTTTCAATTTTAGATCAAAAGCTCTTGCATTTTATAGTTTAGCAGTAATGTCCTGAATGATGGCAGCTTCTGAGGAATGAAAGCATAGTTCTCCTAGGGCGACATCTTCTGAGGTAACCCATTTGGATTCATTTGTTCAAGTGTGTATGTTAAAACCAGTGGTTTTAACTGCCGCCAGGCAGTGCAGTGGTAGTGATGTGTTCCAATGCACAGATTCTGGAGTCAGATTAAGTCTGAGTCTGTGTTCTGCTCTTCACTTACTGGTCTTGTACAAGCAACAGTCTTTTTATTTTCCTTATATATAAAATGGAAAGGGTAGTGTTACAAGTACCAGCCTTATAACATAGTTGGAGGATTAAGTAAGCTAATAGGTAAAACACTTAAACATTTGGTAGTTCTCAATTAGTGCTTGTTGTTTATTGCCAATAACTGTACATTTTTTTGAAATTAAGAAATATAATGTAGAGGTGCCTGGACATAGGAAAGACCAGTGGTCCCTATTCAGTACTAATGTAAACCTAGACCTCATTCCAGACACCATGGAATCCAAGAGGAAGGAGCTTAGAAATCTATAGTTTTTAAGTGATTCCTATAGGTGATCAGTTAGGATTAGGAAACATTTTGTGAAATCCATTTAGTGAATGGCCCAAGCACCAGAAACATCATCATCATCACAGGAAGTCACAGGACTCTCAGGTGCCACCCAGACCTGCTGAATGGAGTCTACATTTTAGTAGGGTCCTAGTGGCCTGGTTTTTTTTTTTTTTTTAATTCAAATTTAAGGAGCATTGCTTTTCTTCTCTTGTTGGGAATAATAACTGGGGAATAATAACTGGATGATGTTGACAGGTCAGGGTAAAGGTGATGCATCTCTCAATTATCTCCAGTGCTGGGAGAGAAACATTTGGATAATGTGCAGATAAAACATATGTTGACTTTCCCAATTCCCTAGCATTTTCTGGACTCAGCTACTGTGTCCCATGTAATAGAAAGAATAGAATTTTGATTATGGCTTAAGGCTCTGTTACTATCAGCTGTTTAGCCTTGGTCCACTTAACCTTTGTTAACTTCGCTCTCTTCACTTGATAGTGGGAATAATCCACAGATCATAACAATTGGCATAAATTATTTAGCACATTTCAGTATCTGTGTAAGTTATAGACATTTGCCTCTCCTTCAGTGTTTTGGGTGAATCTGTATAGTAGTTTTGTCCCTCAAAAAGAGCCATCACTTGAGTTCCAGTTCCATCAATATCTCAGGCATTTAATTGTTCTTGCAGGAAACTATCCTTACAGGTTTTTGTTTTTATTTTATTTTATTTTATTTTTTATTTTTTTGTCAGTCTTGGGGCTTGAACTCTGGGCCTGGGTGCTGTGCCTCAGCTCTTCAGCTCAAGGCTAGCGCGCTAGCACTTGAGCCAAAGCGCCACTTCAGGCTTTTTCTGCTTATGTGGTGCTGAGGAATTGAACCCAGAGCCTCATGCATGCAAGGCAAGCACTCTACCACTGAGCCACCTTCCCAGCCCCCCTTACAGTTTTTTCTGCCTCCTTTTCCTTACAGATTACCTTTTTATTAAAATGTTTACTATTACCAAAGAGGGCTAGACAAGTAAGAATTGTAGGAGTTGAATAGTGGAATGGTTATAGGAATCAGATTCCTAATTGTTGACCATTTGTTTAAAAATGATGTTTTAAAAAAATCTTTGTTTTAAGGGTATTAGAGAGGGTGATAGGCTTTGTTAGGAGAATGGGTACCAGGGGGCGGCGGGGGGCCCAGGGGATACTGGGCTAACTTAAGGGAGGTTGACTGAGGATGAATATGGTTGGAATAGCTGTTTGCATCTATTAAAATGGAACAGTGAGCTAGTGGAGGTTGTGTTGGGAAGTGGGAAAGAGAGTAAGAATGATGGGGCAAGATTGATTGGATTACATTGTACACATGTGTGGAATGTCACAGTAAACTACCCCCCCCCACACCCTTGTACAACTAAAGTATGCTAATAAAACCTTTGTCTCAAGGAAAAAATAACTCTCAAACTCAGCCGATTTTTTTTATGGTCTTTTAGATTAGTTGTAACAAAACATAGTAATTATCAGCATGTAGGTGGCTGATTTGACAAGTAATGAATATTGTTTTGTTCCTGAGTATGGAATCAGTGTAGTAAGAGGAAGTTCTGGGACTTGCTGTAGGGACACTAGAAGTAAATAGCAGGGAGTTTAGGTCTGAGAATTGGCAGTTGTAGCCAGAAGGTTATTGGAAGCTGTAGGATGAAAAGAAAATAAAAAAGTCCAGTTTGCTCAGTCATACAGATCTTAAGGGTCTGAGGTTTAAGGCAGTATAGTGAACTCAAGCAGATAGTAAAAATGGTTAAACTAATAACTTGCTTTATAGAGCAAGTGTACTTCTGGGTGTCTTCATATATAATACCTAATCTTAACATCCTTGGCAAAATGTAGCTGTAGTCACATGTATTTTACTAATTAGAATATTAAGGCTCAGAGGGTTGAATAACTTGTCCTAAGTCACTTAACTGATAAGCAACAGAGCTGGTTTGACAAATAGCAGTATTAATGAAGTGATTGCTGTAAAAGTGAAATTGACATGGCTAGTATATACCAATCAAACTAAAATGTATTATTTTGTCTGTAGTGGCTTTTTGGACAGAATTATTAATTTAAATGTAGGGGTAGGATATTCAACATGTAAGCCTATCTCAAAGGGATTGAGTATTACAAAGTGATTTTTGGGATGTGTTTTCTATGTACTCTGAGGTGAATTAAGGGGTATCTTTTTTTTTTTAATGCCAAACTTGTAAAGTGTTCAGTGAAACACCAGGATATCAGAACACAAAACTAATTTGTTTGTTGCTATCAATTGGGTATATAGTCACAATAAGTTTTTACATAATCATGTTTGCCATTTCATTCAGATCCAGATGATTATCAATGATTGCACAAAGTAAATCATATTATTAGATTTGTAAGTTCTAGTTGGAAGAACTCCAAATTGCAGTTGGAAGACTTGGACTTCAGGCCTCTTTTTGATATGAACTACCTGTGAGATCTTGGGTTCCTCACTTAATGTCAGTGACTCTGAATCTGAGTTTCTCTTATCAATCAAAGGGAGATATAATTGTCCCTTTCTCAGTGTCTTCAGGGACTGGTTCCAGAACGCCCTCAGATACCAAGATTAGCTCAAGTCCCTTACATAAAATGACATAGTATTTGCATATAACCTGAATTTGCATATAACCAAGAAATATTTGTTGAAGAAATAAGTATGGGAAGAGAAAAGGCATAACCATGTGAGAGGAGCAATGGAGGATCATTAATACTGGAATGATTTATGTGAGATTTTAGGTAGTTAACCCTGGTCTTAGTAAGAAAGCAGTGAAGGAGTAGATAGAAGCTGCTGGACTTGCTAAGCGACTTATTTTACCCCCTCTGCAAGTACTCATTCAAATAACATCAGAAAGGATGGCTTTCTTCATTTGTGTAATACTGTGTACCACATTGTCATTTAATTGAGTAGATATATTAACCTTTCTAAAGTGAACAGTTTAGAGGCATACGGTGTATTTGCAGTATTGAACAACCAACCACCACCCTATCATCCAAACATTTTTATCACCTACCTGAACCAGTCACGTTTTATTTCACATTCTTTCTTGCCCCTGGCTAGCACCAGTCTGCTTTATGTTTCCTTGATTTTTTTCCTATTGTAGATGTGTCATATAAATGGAATAAAAATATGTATTTTTTTCTGCTGACTTCTTTCTCTTATATTAATGTTCCTTGTACATTAGTAAGTGCTGCAACATGAATGAACCTTGAAAAACTAACCTTTTCTACAACTGAAGAGTATTTCTTTATATGAACTAATCATAATTTATCTGCCCCATAGTTGATGTATTTGTTTGGTAGTTTTTGCCTTTTGGCAACTTTGAATAAAGCTTCCAGAAACATGAGTGTACAAGTATTCTGTGTAAGTACCTGTTTTTCTGTTCTGTTAAGTTTACACCTAGGAGTGAAATTGCTGGATCAAGTGGTAGCTTCTTTGAAACTGCCAAATTGTCTTCCATGGCAGCTGCTTCCTTTTTCATTCCCACCAGCAATATACAAGGGTATGCAATTCATTTTTAATGAGATACATAATCAGATAGAGAAAATATGTATGGTCTTTGAGTTTATTAAAGAACTGTGTCTCAGATTTTGCCTGATAGACTTATGAAATATTTATTTAGCATCACTTCAGCACTAAGAATGAAATTTGCTTCAGGGAAATATATCTGTTATATGTTAAGTGTTGAACAGGCCAAGAAATGAAGGTCAAAGAAGTGAAGGAGGGCAAGTTTCAATAGACCATGAAGTTTCTTAAGGGCAAGCATCCTATTTGTTTGTGTGTCTCAGCACTTAACAGAATAGTTATTTGGGAATTTCCCAAGAGCATCCCAAATGTAGTGATTGACTGACTAGGAGCTTCAAACTCAGAATATGGCTAGCTTTGAAAATGGTGACAAGATACAATAAGCAAAACTGGTCAAAGGAAAAGATGCAAGGGTCCAAGTTCAGGGGAAGCCAGGGTCAAGTGTCCAACAAAAGTCTTTTCCTAAGTGGAGTCATTCAGGTCATAATCTTTTCTCCAGCAATGAGCTGTGTCTACCATGGAAGCTCATTAGAGACTAGTGCTGTGATGGGTGGGGCTTACTGAGTATATACTAAAATTTCAGAATCTCAGTAAGAAAGCAGTTAGAAACAGGTAAGAGCCATTATGACCATTTCTGGGAATAGAACCTTCCCGAAATCTAGTTCTTAGACACTAGGCAGGCCAAGCTTTTGAGTTGCTCTTTCCTAAGGATAACATTCAGCCCTGCTATGGTTTTTTCTGCAGATATGTATTCAGCTTCTTTAAAAAAATGTGTGCGAGGTTTTCTTCTGTGAAGAAAAATAAGTTGGGAATCAACAGGGACTTCGTCTTCAATGTCAAGCAGACCTGGATTTGTGAAAATGTGGGAAAATCACAGTTTTTTTGTGTTTTGTTTTTTGAGTCTCATTTTTATTTACTATAGAATGCTGTATCATAGAGTTTTTATTGAAAAGTAAAAATGATAGTATATATCAAACACTAAGCATATTGCCTATCCAGTACAATACAAGTGGCTGTTAACTTTTTGTTTCAACTCACTTGTATCAGTCTGGGTCCATTCAGGAGAGAGAGATGATGCCGTAATGAGGACATGGAAGATTAATTCAAGAAGGATCAAAGATTTAAACATAAGAGCTAAATCCATAAAACTCTTGGGAAAAACCCTAGGGATAAATCTTTTTTTTTTCTTTGTCAGTCGTGGGGCTTGAACTCTGGGCCTGAGCGCTGTCCCTCAGCTCTTCAGCTGAAGACTAGCATTCTACCACTTGAGCTACAACGCCACTTCTGGTTTTCTGGTGGTTTATTGGAGATAAGAGTTTCACAGACTTTCCTGCCCAGGCTGGCTTTGAACTGCAATCCTCAGATCTCAGCCTCCTGAGTAGCTAGGTTTACAGGCGTGAGCCACCTGCACCTGGTGAGATAAATCTTTTTAACCTTGGATTTGGCTATGGATTCTTGTGTATGACACCTAAGCATAGGAAACAAAAATAAACTTTATAAAAGCTAAAAACTTTTTTTTTTTTAATAATCAAAGGATACTGTCAATAGAATGAAAAGGCTATCCATTAATGGACAAAAATATTTGCAAATCACGTATTTGGTAAGATATTAATACAACAGATACATAAACTCAAAAACAAAAAACCTGCCTAGGTTGGCTTTGAACCGTAATCCTCAGATCTTAGCCACCTGAGTAGCTAGGATTACAGACGTGAGCCACTGGTGCCTGGCTAATTGGAAGTTTTTTAAGGAGAAAAGAAAACCCTTTGTCAACCAATAAAATCTGGACATGGTGTTGTACCCTCTTGTCCCAGTTATGTGGGAAGCATAAATAGCAGGATCAAAGCCTAAGCCAGCCCAGGCATAAATATGAAACCCCCTATTTAATAAAGTAAGAAAGAGCTATCAGCATACTTGAGTCATAAAGTGCCTGTCTGGCAAGCAGAAGCCCCTTAGATCAAACATCAGTACCACCAGCAATAACTGTTTTATGCATTATGAACATTGAGATTATATCAAGTCATTTTGTGGTTTGTAAGATACTATGAAACATTGATACTGTGTCATACATGAATTTCGTAGTCATAGAAACAAAACTCACCTTTTCAGCCTTCCACAGATCCTAGTATTCTTGCTAGAGGTAACCACTGTTAGAAGTTCCTTGTCTGTCTTTAGAGATGTATTTTTATTAGTTTACATTAGTTATATGGAGAAGGGGATTTTATTGTGACATTTCCACTTGTTTACAATGTGTTCTATCAGTCTCACCTACTCTGTCACTCTCCCTCTCCCCTTTTCCCAGAAACTGTTAATTGCTATTAAAAAAAAAAATGTGTCCTTTAAAATGATCTGAGATCTCTCATAGAAATTTAACTTTAATTTTTCTTACTTATTGGGCTGGGAAGGTGGCTCAGTGGTAGAGTGCTTACCTTGCATGCATGAGGCCCTGGGTTTGATTCCTCAGCACCACATAAGCAAAAAGAAAAAAGCCGGAAGTGGCGCTGTAGCTCAAGTGGTAGAGTGCTAGCCTTGAGCTGAAGAGCTGAGGGACAGTGCCCAGGCCCAGAGTTCAGGCCCCACGACCGGACCCCTCCCCCCCCAAAAGAATTTTTCTTACTTATGCATTGAATATTAAAATTAATAATAATTGATAACATTTTTAATAATGCAAATTGAAATTCTGATTTTTCACTTATTACTAAGAGCAGACTTGAAAAAGCTTAGCCCACACTCCTTTGGACACTAGTGCATGTGATTTCTAGGGAATAGGATTAGCAAGTCTATGCACTCAATGCTTTTATCACTTTGCTTTCCAAAACAGTGGCTCTAATATGTGTTCTTACTACATGATTGAGAGAACTCACTTATGCATCTTCTTGCCAAATTGCAGTATTTTCATTTTTGCTGATCTCATGATTAGAAAATGATACAAATCGAAAAGAATGTTCATAGGCAGCACTGCTGAAGGACAAAACAAAGCATAACTGGAAATAATTTTAAATATTCACAACAAGAATATAGGACTCAACTTTTTTTTTGTTGGTCCTGGGGCTTGAACTTAGGGTCTAGGTTCTGTCCCTGAGCCTCTCTGTGTTCAAGGCTAGCACTCTACCACTTGAGCCACAACACCACTTCTGGTTTTCTGAGTGGTTTATTAGAGATCAGAGTCTCATGAACTTTCCTACCCCAGCTGGCTTTGAACCATGATCCTTAGATCTCAGCCTCCTGAGTAGCTAGGATTACAGGCGTGAGCCACCAACTGCCTGGGACCACAGTGCCACTTCTGGCTTTTCCTAAGTAGTTTATTGGAGATAAGAGTTGCATGGAATTTACTGCCCAGGCTGGCTCTGACCCTTGATCCTCAGATCTCAGCCTCCTGAGTAGCTATGATTACAGGCACGAGCCTAATGCTTCTTTTGTGCTCAAGGCTTACACTCGACCACTTGAGCCACATCTTCGCTTCTGGTTTTTTTTTCTATTGATAGATTACTAGATATAAGAGTCTTAATTTCCTGCTCAGACTGGCTTTGAACTGAGGTGCACAAATTTCAGCCCCTTGAGTGGCTAGGATTACAGGTATGAGTCACTGGTGCCCAGCAAGAAACAAATTTTGACATATTTACAAGAGAATGCTAATTGGCATTCAAAACTAGAGAGTTATAGTGATTGCCTTAGTGAGTCTCACATTTATTGAGCAGATCACTAGAGAATATTATAGTAGGATCCATGCAAAGTTAATGTGGTTGTAGGAGACAAGTATACACATTGTGCAATTAAAAAGGGAAAGTAAGCTTTTTGAATTAACCAGGGCCACTCTTGGAGAGGAGGCAGAGAGTTTTCCTACAGCGCAGAGGAGTCCAGTAGTCTTATCTGAGAGGTTGGAAACAGAGAAAAGTTTCAAAATTAGGATCTCATGTTTGCTAAGCAGGTGTTCTACCATAGTTTATATGTGGGATGCTCTCTGAGAGTGATTAGACAAACTTATAATGGTAAAGGGATAATGTGGAATGGTTATTGATAAGAGAACTTGTCAAATTAGGAACAACAGGGACTTAGACTCCACCAGAACTGGTTTGGCTTTCCCGTTTCTTCTTTGCTTGCTTACTTCCTTGAAATATGCATGCTAGGCAAGTGCTCTGCTATGGAACTATATCCACTGACTTTTGTCTTTTTTTTTTGGTCAGTCATGGCACATGAACTCTGGGCCTGGGCCCTGTCCCTGAGCTCTTCAGCTCAAGGTGAGTGCTCTACCACTTGAGCCACAGCCCACTTCTGGTTTTTCTGGTGGTTAATTGGAGATAAGAGTTTCACAGATTTTCCTACCCAGGCTGGCTTTGAACTGCAGCATCAGATCTCAGCCCCCTGAGTAGCTAGGATTACAGGCGTGAGCAGGCCCTTTGTCTTTTTGAGATAGAGTCCCACTTTAAAGCTCATGCTGGCCTCGAATTCTTGGTCCTCCTGCTTCCACCTCCTAATCTTTCAGGAAATTATAGATGTGTACTACCACTTCTACCTCAGCTCTGTCATTTGATATTTTTGTTATTTGGTTATTTACTTTCTCTTACTTTCCCTAATAATAAATACATTTTTATATATCTATATAATCTGTCTGTATAATCTCCTCTTTTTGTTTTTCTCTTCTTCCCCCTTCCACCTTGGAACCATACTGCTTAGTTGCTCAGTATCTGTCCATCAACATCATCTTCTTTATTATTACTATTAGAAAATTTACTATTAGTAAATTTATAGAATCTAGAAGAAACAAAGCACTTATGAACTTAAGGAGTTCCACTCTTCCTTCCTCCCCTTTCCACCTCCTTCATGTTGTATATATTGCCATTATAAAAGTCAGTGTGAAAAAAACTGACTTTGCCTTTATTATTTTTAAATAGCACATTTAATGAGGAGGTTTTTTTGGACTACAAATTTCCTTTTTAAAAAAGTATTTTTAGCTGGGCACTGGTGGCTCATGCCTGTAATCCTAGCTACTCAGGAGGCTGAGATCTGAGGATCATAGTTCAAAGCAAGCCCGGGCAGGAAACTCCGTGAACTCTTATCGTCAATAAACCACTAGAAAACTGGAAGTAGTGCTGTGGCTCAAGTGGTAGAGTGCTAGCTTTGAGCTGAAGAGCTCAGGGACAGCGCCCAGGCTCAGAGTTCAAGCCCCATGACAGACCCAAAAAAAAAAAAGTATTTTTAATGTTTAGTGGTTTTTAGTATAATTACAGTCATGCATCTATCATCAATGTGTGATTCCAAAATATTCTCATAATAAATGTTGTTGTCCCAAATAAATGTTGTTGTCTTTTAGCAGTCCCTGCTCATTTTTATCCCCTAGCCTTTGAATTCACAAATCTGTTTTCTGTCACTATAGATTTATCTGGTCTAGACCCTTTCTATAAGTAGAATGATATAATTTGTGGCCATATTATGTGTTTTTTTGTTTGTTTTTGCTTAGCATGATGTGTTCAAGATTCATCTATGTTGCATTAGTATTCCATTCTTATAAATGGTGGATAATATTCAGTTATAGATGTACTGCATTTTGTTTCATTCATCATTTGAGTGTTGGGTTGTTTTACTTTTGGCTATTAGGAAATAATGCTGCTCTGAGCATTCTTGTTTAAGATTTTCTTTTTTTTTTATTGTGAAAATACTGTACAGAGGGGTTATAATTACATGGGCAAGATAGTGAGTACATTTCTTATTAAGCATTGTAGCTTCCTCCTTTGTTTACCCTTCCCATCCTTTCCCATCCTCCCCCCCCCCCCCCCCCCCCCGCCTAATCCTCCCCCCCCCCCCCCCCCAAGTTGTAAAGTTCGTTTTTGACATGACAACTTGTACTTCTCATTGTTGGAACAGTTATTTCAATGACTTGTTTTTCCCCTTCCCCTCTACAAATTATACCGACATCAAATACAGTGAAAGCAGGGGTTATACTGTGGGGGAGGGACATACAAAGCAACAAAGAAATAATCTTATAATTGTGTTAGAAACAAATGCATGAAAGAAAAAAAAAACATTTAAAATACATATCTTAGGGTTCATTTTCTAACATCACCTTATCTGATCTTTTTTGCTTGACTCATACATATACTAGATATTGCAAATAAGGGAAATCATGGGACCTATGTTTCTTTGGGCTTGGCTTACTTCACTTAATATAATTTTTTCCAAGCCTTTCCATATCCTAACAAATGGGGCAATGTCATTCTTTCTGATGGAGGCATAGAATTCCATTGTGTATATATACAACATTTTCTTGATCCATTCATCTCCTGAGGGGCATCTGGGTTGGTTCCAGATCTTAGCTATGGTAAATAATGCTGCAGTAAACATAGTTGTGCTGGTAGCTTTAGTGTGGTCTTGTTTGTAAACATTTGGGTAAATGCCCAAAAGTAGGATTGCTGGGTCATAGGGGAGTTCTATGTGGAGTCTTTTGAGGAACCTCCATACTACTTTCCAAAGTGGTTAAACAAGTTTACACTCCCACCAACAATGAAGTAAGGTTCCCTACTGTCCACATCCCCTCTTGTTTAAGATTTTCTATACATGTATCTTTTTGCTTTTTTTTTTTGTTACAGACTTGGCTGTGGAATTTCTTGATCATGTAGTAACAGTGTTTAGCCTTTTTAGTTGTTGTTTTTTGTGACAGAGTTTTAACTAGGTAACCCAGGCTGACCCTGAACTTGCTGTCCTCCTGCTTCTAGCCCCTGAGTGCTAGG
This sequence comes from Dipodomys spectabilis, assembly GCF_019054845.1. Taxonomy (NCBI): domain Eukaryota; kingdom Metazoa; phylum Chordata; class Mammalia; order Rodentia; family Heteromyidae; genus Dipodomys; species Dipodomys spectabilis. Next base: position 19,251,480 of record NW_024870840.1, on the reverse strand, counting down.
ATTACATGCCAGACCTGGCTGTGCTTAACCTTTTCTGGACTACCCAACTGTTTCCAAAGTTGCCATACCATTTTATATTTCCCACCAGCAATGTACAAAAATTTCTATTTCTCCTATCCTCATCAACACTTAATATTGTCAGACTTTGTTATTATAATCATCCTAGTATGTGATTATTACTAGTGTGTGAGGGTTTTGTTGTTGTTGGTGGTGGTTGTAGTGCTTAAACTCCAGGTATGTTCCTAAGCTCTTTTGCTCAAGGTTAGCACTCTACCACTTTGAGCCACAGCCTCATTTCCAGTTCTTGAGTGGTTAATTAGAGATAAGAATCTCATGGTGACTTTTCTGCCTAGGCTGGTTTCAAATCATGATCCGCAGATCTCAGCCTCCTGAGTAGCTAGATTTATAGTCATGAACCACTGGTGCTTGTGCTCCATGTGGTTTTGACTTGTATAATAACCAATGATAATGACCATTGAGCAGAGAACTCTAGCTGAGTTAATTTTCCTTTTGCTGTTGAGTTATAAGAGTTCTTTGCCCTAGAGGCATGGTCCTTATCAAATATAGAATTTGCAAATGTTTGCTCTCATTCTGTGGATTGCCTTTTTACTTCATTGTTCATTTAGAAGCACAAAAGTTTTAAATTTTAATAACACCTAATTTACCTCTTGTTCTTCATCAGTTAAGCTTATGGTGTTATGTTAAAAAAAATTGCTGCTTGACCCAAGATCATAAGAATTGCTGCTCTGGTTTCTTTGAAAAGTTTTATAGTTTTATAGATCTGATTCTTTTTGTGTTAATTTTGTAAACTTATTTTACCTCTGGATATCTAGTTGTTCCAGCATTATTTGCTGAAAAGGCTATTCTTTCTTCATTGACTTTTTTGGTACCCTTTAAAAAATTAATTCGCCATGACTATAAGGGTTGATTTCTGGACTCTCAGTTGTATTTCATTGACCTACATGACTATCCTTAGGTAAATATTGTACTAACTTCATTAGTGTAGCTTTGTAGTAAACTTGAAAGTCAGCAAACATTTCTCTTATTTCTCAAGATTGTTTGAGTACTCATAATCTTTTTTTTTTTTTTTTTTTTTGTCGGTCGTGGGGCTTGAACTCTGGGCCTGAGTGCTGTCCCTCAGCTCTTCAGCTCAAGGCGAGCGCTCTACCACTTGAGCTACAGCACCACTTCTGGTTTTCTGGTGGTTTATTAGAGATAGGAGTCTCATGAACTTTCCTACCCCAGCTGGCTTTGAACTGTGATCCTTAGATCTCAGCCTCCTGAGTAGCTAGGATTACAGGCGTGAGCCACCAGAGCCTGGCTCATAATCTTTTTTAAAGACAATTATTTTGAGTATTTAGTGTGCTTTCTTTGAGGAAACCGATGTATAAATATTTAAGTGTCTAAAATAGATTATTTATTAATAGAAAAGGAGAATTTTGTTTACCTCTGATAGAATTAGAGGAGGAATTCCTAAATAATTTCTAGTTATTTAACTTTATTTTTTTTTAGATATTCTTTTAGGTCTCTACTATGTAGAGAGCTACATCTTACTGTCGATGTATTAGCCACCTGTGTGCTAGGTAGTGCTAGATATTGCGGAAATCCTGAAGACACTGGGGTTCTATAATGACCCAAGTTGACTTCTGGCTCTCAGGTTTTTGAAGTGTTTATTGACCTTTAAAAAAAATTATCTTTTAAGTAGTTGCACAAAAGAGTTGCCATTTAACAAAGCAACTTATGAATACAATATATCTTGATGATTGTCGACTTTTGACTATATTTGATTATAATTTTGAATGTAATTGTATCTCTGTTGTGCCTACCATTAGATGAAAAGTTTATTTTGTTGCCAAATGTGAAAGACCTACTGATGAAAATTCCTCTTTTCTGCTAGTATGAATAAAGTACAAATGGGTGGAAGAAGAAGATGATGAGTGTCTTTGAGTAGCTGTGTTGCACTTGAGAAATTATGAGAACAACCCAATGTTCTTATCATTCCTTGGTATGCACATATTATCTCCTCTCATTTGTGATACTGTGAAGGCAAGGGCCTTGCTTTATTTACCTTTCTTACTCCTTCACTTATTTGGAAATTTTAGTATTCAGTATATGTTGCTTGAATGATTGAATGGATCAAGGAAGAAATACATGACCTTACACTAAATTAGGGTTTGCATAAATTTTAATGGCCAGTAAAATTGCCTTAGGAATCTTTTCTTTTCTTTTTTCCTGTCTGTTGTGGGGCCTGAACTCTGGGCCTGGGCTCTGTCCCTGAGCTCTTCAGCTCAAGGCTAGCGCTCTACCATGTGAGCCACGGTGCCACTTTGGGCTTCTTTTTGCTTATGTGGTGCTGAGGAATCAAACCCAGGGCCTCATGTATGCAAGGCAAGCCCTCTACCACTGAGCCACCTTCCCAGCCCCATGCCTTAGGAACCTAAATTCAGTTGTTCATTGTGAAGATGTGAGAGACTAAGTATGATAGACCTTTAATAAAATAAGATTAATGAGAATCACAAATAACATTGGAACTAAATTGCACAAATACCTAGAACAAATATTGACATTTATACATGTTCAAAGTTACTGGGGTCCATAAGATGATATAGGATGATAGGGGAAGTCTTAAACAGAGCTGGAATGTCATCTAGACTTAAAAGAACTTGTCAGGCACATTGGCACATTCCTGTAATGCCATCACTTTGGAGAAGAGACAGGGGATCAAAATTTGAGGCCAGTCTGTTCTATATAATGAGTTGAAGGCCACTTAGGCAAACATTGTGAAACACTGGCACAAAAAAACAAACAAAAAGCTAAAAATAGAAGAACTGAGGGCAAACAGATTAATAGGAAGAACTTAATCTTTCCAGACCAGGAGGCAGTTGTTAGTAGGATAGTATTTGTCCCCTTTCTGACCAGGTGACAAGTAGAAATATGTGGAAGCTGATGGTTCTTCCAGTATTTAGCATTCAGTGAGAAGAGGCTGGGTCTGCTGAAGTCACCAGTGTGATGTTTGGAACTCTTCTGGCTCCCAGTCTCCGTAGTACCCTGGTTGAACTATTCGGGAGAGGAAATGCAGGGGGAAATGCTATTCCTGGGTAGTGTCCTAAGTGAGTACTGATCTTTGTTTTGTAGTTAGGTAGCATGGAATATGAACCAAAGTAGCTTTTATATTTGACCAGTTTGGATGCTTTTGATTATTGTGTTTCCTGGTTTCTTACAGTTTCTTTTTTCTCTATCTTAGAACGAGTCTTTGACCCCAGGTTATCATGGATTCCCACCGCGGGATAGCCAGGTTGGTGTCTACTATTTATAACTTGTGTGTGTGTGTGTGTGTGTGTGTGTGTGTGTGTGCATATACAGATGTGATCAAAGTATACTTTAAGAGAGAAATGTTAACATCTCCTAAAATTACTTACTTTGGAAGGTAACACAACTTATTTCAGGAATGAATATGTTTTTTCAGATATAAAATAAATATTTCATAGTCCTAAAGGTATTATGTTACTTTAATTATGGATATTACAAGAGAAAATTATTAAACATTGCAAGGATTCACTTTTTTGCTAATATCTTAACCGTTTTTTTTAATGTCTCTTAATTCTAACAGCTGAAATTGTCTCCCCCCCCACCCCCCTCGTCATTTTGTCTTTCTGTATGGATCTGTTTGATCTGTTTCCATCTTTGTAATAAGGTAAAGGAAGAAAATTCCATGCTCCTTCCAGGGGGATTTAAAAAATTTTTTTTGACCTTATGGTTTTAATCAGAGAAATCTTGCCAGAGACATTGAAATTTCTGCCTTTTTTCCTTTATTAAATGGGAGATGATTAGAAACAGGCCAGGACCTTTCATAGGTTAGAGTAGAACTGCTTCCTACAGATTATCCTCTTTACAGTTTGAGGAAATGTGTGAAATGCCTTCCATGTTTTTTTGCTACTTGAAGGCTTCAGTAGATAAGGTTGAAATGAGAGTTAAGAACCAGGTACAACTGGTATGGCTCAAGTCACCTTGCTGCTGAATGACATTGGTCTCCTTCCTGTTTGAGGATATTGACATTTTTCAGGTCTGAAAGGACAAGTCCTGGAAATGTCTTTTGAATGCCCATTCATAATTTTTTTTTTTGGTCATGGGGCTTGAACTCTGGGCCTGGGTGCTGTCCCTGAGCTCTTCAGCTCAAGGCGAGTGCCACAGCACCACTTCCAGGTTTCTAGTGGTTTATTGGAGATAAGAGTATCACAGAATTTCCTGCCTGGGCTGGCTTTGAACCATGATCCTCAGATTTCAGCCTCCTGAGTAGCTAGGATTACAGGCATGAGCCACCGGCCCCTGGCTCATAATTTCTTTTAAGCTTGTCAAAAGAAGCTACCACTGTTAGGTTTGTCTACTGGATATGAACCTTCATAGTGCTAAATGAAGTAGCAGTCCATTTAGTTCCTTCCAAGAAGTTAATTGAGTTTCATCAGGGCCTCTGAAAATAATCTTAAAAAATAGCATAAGCTAAGGTCATCTTCATAGAGGCCTTCCACATTTGAGAGTCTTTGCCCAGTGCTTGCATTTTGGGTACTAGGTTGGTATCTGAGAAAGCATTCATCTCACTGTTTATCTGTCTGTGGGATCATCACCATTAAAGTTGAAGACAGAAGCTTTTGGTGAGAAATAAGGTTACCTGTCTAAATCTGAAGACAATCAGAATTTTTTTGGAGGGAGAGGGGGTTATGGGGCTTGAACTCAGGGCCTGGGTGCTGTCCCTGAGCCTCTTTGTGCTCAAGGCTAGTGCTCTACCACTTGAGCCACAGCCCCACTTCCGATTTTGGAGTAGTTAATTGGAGATAAAAGTCTCATGGGGACTTTCGTGCCTGGGCTGGCTTTGAACTGTGATCCTCAGATCTCAGCCTCCTGAGTCTCTAGGATTACAGGCGTGAGCCACTGGTGCTCGGCAGGATATAGTCATTTTATTTGTTTTCCCTCTGGTGTGGATTGGCCACAAATCTATAAGCTGTGAAATTTGTGCTTCTTGACAATAGTTCTGTATCCTAGCCATAGGTTAAAACTGGAGGTTCAGCTCCCAAAGATTCCTAGGCTTAGCTTTCAACTGTTTATACATGGTTCGGCTATGTGGTAAGGGGTCAGGGTCAGTCTCTTAATCTAGTCCTGTATACTAAGGTATGCTAATTGCTAAAAAGTGTGTTGATATTTTTAGCTCTGAAGCTGAAAGGAGTACGGTCTGATGCTGTGTTCTTTCTGTGAGGGATTGCAGATCAGTGAGGAGCAAAATGAAAAGGAGTTAATAGCATTTATTAAATCACAGAAAGTATTGTCATTGCTTGTAACTACTTTACTTTTCTTTCCTTTTGGAGCAGGGACCTGTACATTCATTACTCATACCATCTCTGCTGTAGGCCTGTGCAAACCCATTGGCCATTATGTAAAGCTGCTTAATTTACTTTGAGGCACATTTTGATGGTGACAGGTTTATTTTCAGTTTATTTTCTTGGGCCTTATTTTGTACTCTGGTTGGATCTTTGAATTAGGGATCTTAGAGTAGTGCAAATAGGCAAATATTGAATAGCTGCTTGTTGTATTTGATGAATACAGAATCCAAATGAGTACTGCTAATTAATGCGCCTAACCTCGTGAACTCTCACTCTGTGCTCTGAGATTTGGGAGGCATTTATCAGTGTGAAACACTGGTTATTGAGCAATCTGAGCTGGGCAGGAGCTGAACTTGTGAGCTCTACATCTCCCCAGGGTAGATTTATCTCAGCAACTCCAGGATTTGGGGATGGGATGAAGGTGAATTTTAATTTTGTGTCTTTATTTGCTCTCCTTATTCTTTTGCTGTTCTTTATAAATAGAAGAATCTTTTCCATACAGGAATTTTATGTGTTCTGAAAGTTTAGAGTCTTGATTGTTTTAAACAAAGTATTAAAAAAAATCTTATCCAATTATCTTTTGAAGTAGATGAGGTTTGTGTTCCCTTTGGAAAGAAGAAAATTGAAGTGACTTCTCCAAGCTAATAGTCAGGCTAGTTTCTGAATAAGAATTTAAACTTGTCTTGTATTTGAAGTTCTTTCCTTCATACTAGAGACTGTTGACTCACCCAAGGGAAACGTGAACACTGAATGCTCACTCAAACTATTTTATGTATCATTTTGGGGGATTTTTTAGGTGTGTGTGTGTGTGTGTGTGTGTGTGTGTGTGTGTGTGTGAAAGAGAGAGAGAGGGAGGAGGGAGAGAGAGAGAGAGTATTGAGGTTTGAAATCAGGGCCTGGGCACTGTCCTTTATCCTTTTCTACTCAAGGCTAGTGTTCTACCACTTGAGCCAAAGCTCTGCTTCTGGCTTTTTGCTGGTTAGAGATAAGAGTCTGCAGACTTTCCTGCCCAGACTCTCTTTAAACCACAGTCCTTGGATCTCAACCTCCTGAGTAGATAGGACTGTGAGTATGAGTCACCAGTGCCCTGCTAGACTTTTTGAAGTTCAACCACAGATGAAGGAGTTCATGAGTGCTGGTTAAGAATGTTGGTTAATGCTGGTTAAGTATTATGTGGACTAGCACTTCACTGTTTTAGTGACTCATCATGTTATAAAAGTCTCCAGCAATGCAGTTAAATTAAAAAAACAGTGAAGGGGAGCTGGGAAGATGGCTCAGTGGTAGAACACTTGCCTTGCATGCCTCTGAGGCCCTGGGTTCGATTCCTCAGCACCACATAAGCAAAAAGAAAAAAGCCGGAAGTGACGCTGTGGCTCAAGGGGTAGAGCACTAGCCTTGAGCTGAAGAGCTGAGGGACAGTACCCCGGCCCAGAGTTCAGGCCCCACGACCAGACCAAAAAAACAAACAACAACAACAAAAAAACAGTGAAGGGCTGGGAAGGTGGCTCAGTGGTAGAGTGCTTGCCTTACATGCATGAGGCCCTGGGTTTGATTCCTCAGCACCACATAAGCAGAAAAAGCCGGAAGTGATGCTGTGGCTCAAGTGATAGAAGGCGAGCCTTGAGCTGAAGAGCTGAGGGACAGGGCCCAGGCCCAAAGTTCAGGCCCCATGACTGACAAACAAAAAAACAGCACAACAACAACAACAAAACAGTGAAGAAAAAGAGGGAGAACTTTTCTCCTCCTGCTGCTGCTGTGGCTCCTCCTCCTCCTTCTCTTCCTCCTCCTCCTCCTGCTCCTGCTTCTGCTCCTGCTCCGGTCTGGGCTTTGCCCCTGAGATTTTTTTTGCTCAAGAAGAGTGCTCTACCACTTGAGCCACAGCACCACTTATGTCTTTTTTGAGTAGTTTATTGGAGATAAGAGTCTCACAGAGTTTTCCTGCCTGGGCTGATTTTGAACTGCGATCCTCAGATCTCTGCCTCCTGAATGGCTAGGATTATAGGCTGAGCCACTAGTACCTGGCTAAAGTTTTGCTTCTTGATGTAAAACCACCCCATTCTTTCCCAAGCAGGTCATAGTCTTTAGTGGATTGAAATCTGTTGCTTTTGTAAAATACTTAAATACTAGCTGCTTGCTAGTGTGCAGTCTATAGAAATATGTGTTTCAGCAAACACTGTGATTCAAGTGGAAACCAGCAACTTTATCTCAAGCCATGCAAAGGATTTTTGGCTGATAATACAATGTAGTGGTGATTTCTAGCTGTTTTTTTTTTGTGATTCACCTATGAATGTTCCTAAATGTTAATTAAAAGTGGTGTGTTTTCTGGGTTTAAATTACCTTTTTTAAATGGGAGAATACTTGTGTACATTAGCTCTGGTATTCTTATGTAGTTGAGGCTTAGAAAGAGGGATTCCTTTTGCATAGCAAGCTGGTTTGCTAACATTTATTTGGAGTGGATTTTAGGGGGTGCCTAAAAAGTACAGGAAGGTTCCTAAGATTGTTCCCTTATTATTTCCTGGCACCACAACTTTATGTCTTCTATCAACTTTTGAAAGTGGTAAGAGATGCTAATGATTTTGATGAAATACTTCCAGGTCAATTGGGGAGTATGGGATGTATGGTCATTATAACTATAATTAAAATATTCATTGTTCTCTTAATGTGTAATAGGACTAGTACCTCACTAAAGGTTAATTTAAACTTCTGGGTAATTTAGGAAAATAATTAAAAACTTACATTTATGTTTTTAATTTAAGCAAATATATGTTTATTCTTATAAATGGTCAAGTTCTTTTACATACTTACAGATCTACTAATTAAAGTACTTGTATTTTATATTTATAATGTCCTCACAGCTTGTGAGAATTCATCTATGTGTTCTAGGGTTTTTATTACTTTTTGTGGTTGTTCATTTATTTGTTTATACTGGGGCTTATACAAGGTCTCATGCTCTTGCTTGACATCTTTTTGCTTACAACTAGCTTTCTATAACTTGAGCTATGCCTCAGTGGTTCATTGGAGATAAGAATTAAGAATTTATCTTCGTGGGCTGTCTTCAGACCTCAGTCTCCTGAGTACTTAGGATTATAGATGTGAGCTACCAGTACCCAGCTATTTGTTTCTTTTTAAAAGAATAACAAGGACATTCCAAGGTATCTGGATAAAACTTTACATTTTATGTTTACCTCCTAGCTCATTCTTTTACTGTTGTCTAACTCCCATCTCATTTGAGCAGAAAATTTTGGTATCTTAAAATGTTCTGAAAACAGTCAAATCTGAGTTGTTTTTAAGAAAACACTTTAACCGTCCAGTTTATTGCTTTATATAACATGTAATTATAATGTACCTTAGAGTTTGTGTAGTCAGGTTGGTGAATTAACCAAGAAAGACTTAGAAGTGGGTATCAGAGAATTGGTGCCCAGTTTTGGGGCATGAGAATGATTGAGATTTATTTTCTCAGCATATTTGGCCAAGGAAATGGAGAAAATTAGTTTACTTAACAATCTAATTGATTAAAAACATTCTTGTAATCAATTGTAGATTTTTATATCTTTTACTATCTTTATATCTCAGCAATGGTAACTTTCCTGTTTTTTGTAATCAATTCAGTTTGGGGAATAGTAAGGGAAAGAGAATTAGAAACAGGAATTCAAATTAGACCTATGTAATTTGTTTTATTGCATTTGGTACAGCCTAACTAAGAGATGTTCAGTAGTGGAATACTTTCAACTAAGTGTTGAAGGTAATACTGGAGCACCCTCAGTGTAGTCCTTTTTCTAGAACCTTAAATCCTGGCACGTTATATTCATTGTCTTACACTTTAAATGGTATGGAATGAAACCTTACAGTTAACAATTGAGATGAGAGAACACACTCTGGCTTAGTAATAAATTATAAAAATAAATGGCTCACAAAGTATAGGTTACTAAATAATTCTGTGTAAATTCAGTTTTGTTCTTTATAACTCTGCCAGGTAGTCTGAGCCAAAGCTGTATATTATAGATAAGAAAACCAAAGCATAGAGGTTTTAAAGTGAATCCCATAATATCATATTGATAGTAAGTGTCAAAGTTGGACTTGAACCTGGGGTTTCAGCTTCTGTGTTTGACATTCTCTTCTGTAGTTCTCTGCCAGCATCTCTCTTCTTTGGTTATGGCTCTTGTGGTACTCGTGTGACAAGATAAGAGATGTGGAATCATTGCAGAATACTGCAGCATGGGAACTCTTCCTCCAACCTCTACTTATTTTGAACTACTTATTGCTGTCAAGGTTGCCTCCTAATATGGCTGACCTTATATTTCTTTTCTCATTAAGATAAAAATTTGCTGTTGTGTTGCTAGACTTTTGATCTGATTTTAAAAATGTTTGCCAGTAACTCCTTATTTTTTCCCTTTCATTTTCCTAAATTCTATTGAAATCAATTATATGGATAAGTTTCAGTGATTCACAGAAATAAGTGAAAATATCAGGTGGCAAATACTGTAATTAGTTGAAACTTTACTTTTATTATGGAGAGCAGATTAAACATGACCTCTAAGTGGTTTTGTCTTAAATAGTACTTTCTTTCTTTCAAGCATCTTTGTTTCTCCTATTTATCCTAGAATAGGCTTTATTTTAGTCTAGGTTTTACAAATGTGCTCTTAGGGCTCTTGATTATTTTGATTGGAGCCTGTGAACAAAAATAAGAACATTTCTGTCATACTCATTTGTCTGGGGCAAAGGAATGATGATTAGATGGAGGAATGGTGCCATGTTCAAGTTCTAGCTCAGTACTTCGCAGCTTAAAAACAATCACAATTCTGAGTTTGCAATACTTCTCATACTCTGGTCCAGCATATACATCTATGTGTATGTATGAATAGAACATAGAAGTAATTTTACCAGATAATACTTACCCTGTGTTCTGAGTATTGTGATATTTCTGTCCCATTCTATTGCATCGAAAATTGTTGATTATGTGTACACTACGTAAAAAAGAGTAGGAATGGGAGAAGGAAATGGTTGAGAATGACAGGAGTTGCACTGATCAAGAAGCATTGTACCTATAACCTGACTTACGGAATTGTAGCCTCTTTGTACAACTACCTTATAATTTTTTTAAAAATGTTGATTATAGCTGACAGTTGATTAACCAAAATTGAATTTCAGGACCCACCAAGGGATTGCAATACATAGTTCTGAACAACATTATTCTAATACTTGCTATCCATAAAAATGCAGCTTTAGGGTCTGAGAGTGTAGTTCAGATGTAGAGTGTGTGTTTAGCCTGTGTGAGATTTAGATTTAGTCCTCATTACATGTGTGGGCTTGCACACACAACCTTAATGAAACAGTGTTTTTGGCAGTCACTGTCCTATTCCTTCTCTTCCTATTCCTTCTCTTTTTCCCGTAGAGGCTATGTTAAAATAATTGGTTCAGAAATGAAATGATATCCATTTTGTATCTCAGTCTAGAATTCTTGTCCTTTTTAAGCTAAACTTGTTTTTTTGCTGATAAATTAATAGGAAATATAAATAACGTTGTTTTCTTTTTAATAGATTGTATAGCTCCCCATTTTTTAACCTCTGAGAAAGTCTTTCACCTCCCTCCCTTTCCCTCCTGGTTTGGGTACTTTTGTGATGTCCTTAACACTCTCTGCACCCTCTAGTGGGTGAAGGTGTGAAGGCCTGGCAAGTGCAGCAGCATCTAGTGTTATGCAAGTGCTTTCTTGGATTTTACGATTGCCTTTCTGGTCATTTCATTCTATAGTTTATAAGCTTTTCCTCCAGGAACAAGCTTTTTTTTCCTTTCTATTTTTGAACTTTACTGCTATAGATCTAAATAATATGTATATTTGATTTCTTGATTTAATGAGGATTTTTTGCACCATCCTTTGTTTTCCTACTGTTGAAGATGAGGTATTAGCAGTTTTACAGACATACTTTCCTTCTCTCCAAGACAGCCATGTTTGTTAAATCAATATTCATTGTTACTTTTTGATTACATAGTATATTATTATGGCTAGGAATATTTTTATGGCCAAATGGTAAACTATTATAACATTATTGCCTTTCTTTGTTTCTAATTGAGGTACTATATATATATATGTATATATATACATATATATATATAGTTTACTAAATATATGTAGTGGGTTGTGCGTATGGAGTATGTACTATATGACCTACTCCTTCAGCCCTTTTTGCTTGTTACTACTCATATAGAGCCTCACTTTTTGCCTGGCCCAGCCTTAGACTGTGATGCCCTGGTTCCTGCCTCCTGCATAGCTGAGATGACTGGTACATAATATTTGTTGAAATAGAAAGCTCACTAACTTGAGCTGGCCTTAAGAGTGAGGTCGTCCCTATATCTAACTTGAGCTGGCCTTAAGAGTGAGGTCCTCCCTGTGTCTGCCTCCTCAGTAACTGGGATTACAGATGTGAGACCCTGTGTCTAGCTCATTTCCAGCCATCTTGAAACAAATACTGGTAAAGACTGCTTTGTTGAGATTTTCTCTGTTGGAAAAGGGAAAACCAATTTTGGTTAGACTTTCACTATATTTTTATTGCCTTTGCCCTGCCAGACCTTTATGAAAAATTAATTCTTAAGAAACTAGATATGTGATCTTCTGCAAGAGAGTGCCTCTTGCAAGTTTAATGAGTTTGGTCAAGTGGATATTAAATGTAAATCTGTCATTTATGGAGCCGAAGAAGGCTCTTAAAACACTCAATAAATATCTTTATTGAATTAGTAGAACTTTCCCTATGTGTCTCCTGCTATTAGGATCTTCCACTGTTCCTTTAGAGCCCCATCAGTCTGGGCTCTCATGAGCTTTCTGGCGTCATGTGAAGCATAGAAACATCTAAGATCTCTTTAATTTTGTCATTTTGATATTGCTACAGGAACCATCCATTCATTCTAGCAGACATGTCCTAACTTTAGAGTAACAGATGGCCAGTAGAGATCATCTAATGAAGAGAGCTAGCATATTTTGCATCCTCACTATTAGGCATGGCAAGAATTATTTCCATTTAATCCCATTTTCAGGCAAAGAAATGAAGGCTCAGAGAGACTAAAGCATTGCCCACAGTTCTGTAGTTTTTAGTGAAGCTGAATTTAAATGTAGATGTGTTAGATTCAAAATTTATAAAATTTCCATGAGACTTATGCCTTGTACTTAATTACTTTTAGTTGATTTTTTCCTTAAACATTTACTTGCCTATTTTTCTTCAGACAGAAGTTCCCTCCCCCTTCCTGCCCTTCATTAAGGGGCGATGGTTCTATATTACATTTCTGTATTCCTTTATAGTTGACATATCATTTTCATACCATTTCTCCTTTGCCTGACCCCAGGAAGTCTGTATGTAAGGGGGCAAGGTTTTAATATTCCTTGGCAAGATTCCCAGTTTTATGAGCAATTGGCCAAAGGTGATAGCATAAAGTTGGCTTTTGTTTTGATGAGGTGCACTGAACTTCAGAGTTAAAAGAAAAGATTTAAAATTCTTCAGCAACAAAGTCTCCTTTTCAGCTTATTGAGTATGGTAGAAATAAGGAGATGATCATGTACAATTTCATGAGTCCCTGAGTTTATTGCCATGCAATGAGATTTTCCCCCCTTAAAGAGAAGAAGAGCCTGAGCAAACTCCGTAAGGAATACACACTGTAGGTTTAGGTACATTAGGGAAGTCAGGTTATTCAGCTAGACTGGAAGTAGGCCACCATGAAAAGGAAAGTCTTAAAAAAGGTTTCCTGAATACCTTCCTGTAAGTTTTTCTCAGGAATAGCTGGTGTAGCAGCCCCAGTGCAGATCCACAACAACCTGGAAGGCCCCTGGAGGCTAGAGGGTTGAGCTAGAGGACTGTGCTCTGTGCAGAGGTCAAGCTTTACAGCTTTAAGGCTAATATATGTTCCTTGTTGAGCATAGAGAAGTAGCCAATGAATGCAAGTTTGCCATGGCCTAAATTCTCTAGTGTCAAACTCTTAAATTTATGAATGTCTTGAAGTCTAGTAGTCTAGTAGTCAAGGTCAGTAGCTCACATGTGAGCAGAAAGTTTTGACATAATGTTTTCAACTCACATATAGCACATCTGATAAGATGTCACACTTTTGCTTGAAGGGAAAAATGAAAACACGTTACATAGCAAACCATGGAAGTGCTTGAAATCATTCAGAGCTACACACACACAATGATGAAATTATATGGATACAATTTGTAAATATAGGTAAGTGGGCTGTCCTGGAAAAACAGATATGGAAGCTTGAGCTTACTCTCTGAAGTTTGACCAGGAGACCCCTTTGCTACTGCAACATAGTTTGAAAACCACTGGAGAATGACCATAGAACTTGATTGTTTTAGTTGGTGCTTTAAATAATTTTCATTTATCCAAGTTCAAGTTTTACGTTGGGCTTAATATTAACTTCTCTGATAGTTGGTTCCTATTTGTAAAACCAGGATGCTTTTATAGGATTGCTAATAAATATTAGCTGAGAAAAAGACCAGCAATAAAGCTCAGTGTCTCCAGCTTCTGTGGTGGAAAGATGGATCTGTCACACAACACAGGCCATCTGCTCACCCTGCACAGGGTCCATGCTGAGTGACCTGGAAGACTCACTATTGAAGCATAGACCACCTCAGTTGTACTACAACCTAATACTTTATACTTTAATGGAGACGCAGAATCCACATTTGTCACTAGCTTGGAATAGGAAAGGATAAGCCATTTTTTTACAAAAAAAATCATTTTCAGAATAAATGTTTTTGAGCCAAACAGACCCTGTTGTGGCTACTCAGTTCTGGCACTGTGGCATGAAAGCAGCCCCAAACCATATGCAATGAGGAAGTGTGGCTGTGTTCTAATAAAGCTTTATTTGTGGACACTGTACACTGAGATTTGAGGTTTGTTTTTTATTTATTTGTTTTTGTTTTTTGTTGGTTGTGGGGCTTGAACTCTCAGTCTGGGCGCTGTCCCTAAGCTCTTCAGCTCAAGGCTAGCACTCTACCACTTGAGCGACAGTGCCACTTCTGGTTTTCTGGTGATTTATTGGAGATAAGAGTCTCACGGTCTTTCCTGCCCAGGCTGGCTTTGAACCATGATCCTCAGATCTCAGCCTCCTGAGTATCTAGAGATTTGAGTTTTTAATAACATTTTTCATATACTATACATTACTTTATTGTTTTCTTTTTCATCTTAAAGCAATATTATACTTCTTTTTCTTTTTACTCATTAAAAATATAAATGCTACCCTAACTCATCTATCTGTATGGGGATTGTACAAAAACAAATGGTAGGCTGATATTGGCTTACACATCATAGTTCACACAATGTAATCTTCATTTAGATATTTCTTATTGATAGCCAGTATAGTTTTTGACCCTGTGAAAAATAATTTAAATTTAAAAGTTGATTGTTTTTTAAAAAAAGTGTTGGTATTAGGAATGGCTTATTTTAATAATAGTAAAAAAGTAGGATTCCATTAATTGTTACATTGATTTCTTTTCCCTCCTGTGGGAATGGCTAAAATGTGGTTTAATCTTTGTGTTGGTAATAGCTAAATGAAAAAAGTTTTCTGAGGAGTCAAAGGTCATGAGAGTTAGGAAACTTGGCTTTGTCACAGGTTTGGGGTCCATGTGTGTATTACTTTGCCTCTTTGGGTCCCTTAGTTTCGTTATATATATATATGAAGAAATCCATTAAGATTATAATGGAAATCCTTTCCAACTCCAAAGCCTAATCCTACTTTTGATTGTTTTAGTTAGTGCTTTAAATAATTTTCATTTATAGAAACTTTTTTTTAATACTGTACTGGACTCTTATCGTTGCTTCAAAATTTCCCTGTCTGTATTCTAGTCATTTCTGAAGGGAAGTGAAGATGTGCCTTAAATTTCAAATATTATTACACTTGTTAGTTCTGCAATTAATTATTGTTCTGTAATCCTGAATCAGTTAACCTGTTTAGAAATAAGCCGTAAGTTCTAACACAGAGAGAAGGATAGTATAAAGCTGGAGGAATACAAAGCCTTTTCTGCCTACATGTGGGCCGAGGAAGATTTCATAACTAGAAACCTGAGTCATGCTCAGAGGATTCTTGGCTCTCCTAGGGTAGAAGAGAAAAGGGCACAAAGGAGATGTAGCTGTGCTGGTTTTTGTCAGCAGAGGGCACCCAGAGCAAAGCAAGTGTTGCCTAGTGTGACAGGAAAAGTTATACTGTATTCTTAGTGTCTGTCTCTTTATTTTGTTTAATCTGTGCTCACATTCTCAGATGTTTTTACCCATTTGGAATTAGAATATTCTAAATGGAGTACTTACTGGTTGATTGCTCAAAATAGAAACCCTTCAGTTCCTTCAGTGTCCAGGAGTGAGTTATTCTAGGCTGTTTAGCCAGTGGCTTTTGTTCACCAATCTCTATAATCAATTTTAGAACATTTTCACTATTCCATTTAAAACCTCATCCTCCTTGTCATTACCCACTCTACTAATGTCCTGACAGATTTGCCCATTTGGGGTATTTCATATAGATATCTTCAATATAGTATGTGATCCTTTATGTCTGACTTCTTTAATTTACCATGGTGTCTTCATGATTCTTTCATGTTGTAGCTACTCCATTGTTTTTGTTGACAAGTCATATTCCTTTGTGTAGCTCTATCATACTTTATGTTAGGAAAGCATGCTTTTATGTTGGGGAGAAAAAGGTGAAGTAAATAGGAATAAATACAAAGTTTTAAAATTTTTAAATGGGGAGAATGTTGGGGAGAAAAAAGTGAAGTGAATAGGAATAAATAAGAAGTTTAAAATTTTTTAAATGGAGAGAATGTTGGGGAGTGTCATTTGACTAAGTCAGGTAAGCATGAGGCCTTGAGTTCAAGCCTAGTACTGACACGAATACATTAAATAATTAAATGGGAGGGAGGAGTATGAGTGGTAACAGTTAAGCAGTTGGCACCAGTAGTGGGGCAGCTGTCATTGCTACTTCATGGGCCATTTTGTGGCAGAGTGGCCACTCTTCTGACCTGGACACGCGCAGCATCAGGGAACTCATTGTATAAATCTTGTGTGTTGGCCAGCATCAGTGCCCCTTACAGTACCTCATGTGGAACTGGAGAGGCCTTAGCTGATCTAATCTGGCTATATTTCCCTTGGTTACTACACCTCTAGGTCTCCAGAGAATCCTCTCTAAAGAGTTGCCTGCCAGTCTTTTGAGTGCTGGCAGTTCCAAGATTATTTCTAACCATATCATTTACCTAGTACAAATTATACCCATCTTTCAGGTTCTGATCCACTGGCCAGAAAGAGCAACCATCATTCCTGTGTTTTTGGAATGAATGCTGATTCTCAGATTCACATACATTCTCTTTGGCTGAAATGTTGGAGGGCTCTTTTAGGAGGTAAACTATTTGCTCTTCCAGCTGCTAGGTGACTTTACTCTTGTCCCTGGCTTTCTGTTGCTTACTTTCTTTTTTTTTTGTTGTTGTTGTTGGTTGTGGGGCTTGAACTCTGGGCCTGGGCGCTGTCCCTACGCTCTTTAGCTCAAGGTGAGTGCTCTACCTCTTGAGCCACAGCGCCACTTCCAGTTTTCTAGTGGTTTACTGGAGATGAGTCTCACGGATGTTCCTGCCCGGGCTGGCTTTGAGCCGCGATCCTCAGATCTCAGCCTCTTGAGTAGCTAGGATTACAGGCGTGAGCCACCAGCACCCGGCTATTGCTTACTTAATTGACTTAATGTCCAAAGAACAGAGTATAACTTTATAAAATGAGCAATCTTAGGCAGGCCTCTACATCCTCAGTCCTTCTCATTTGTACTTCAGAAATGTCACTGGTTCTCTCCTGTGAGGGATCTGTCTGATTAGTTTGGAGAATGAACCATAGTCACTTCCATTGATACCCAAGCTTTTTGGCGGGATGTCTGCCAACACTGAAATAAGAACCAAGGAAAGGAACCATCAGTTTGGCCTTCAGGTCCTAATTTGTTGACTGGATTTAGTCATGTCATCCTGGCTCTGCAGATGGGGCAGACTGAGTCCAGATAGGTTAAAATTTACCCAAGGCCACACTCTTTTATCTGTAGTTTGTGCTAGTAACGGAGCTGGGTGTGAGATCTAGAACCTTCATTCTCAGTTCAGTGCTTTTCCCACAGTAGTGCTGCTCCCTGATGGCACGCACTGTCCTGACCAAGGTGTGGACTGGCCTGCTCCACCCCTTTAAGGCCTGCTTCAGTTTGGGCTTTCCAATGTGTTGTGAGGTGGGGGATTTTGACAAATCAGGGGATGAAGATAAAAAATTTGTAAGAGGACTAGGGGAAGAACACTAGCTTGTGAATGTAATGAGCTATAGACTCGTAGAACCCAGCCCCTTCTGTTTTTCCCACCATGTGTCCAGTAAATAAGTATATTTGGTTTTGATTACATGATGATTATAATGCTTTGAGAGTTTATAAGCTATTTGCTAAAAATAATTTTCAAGAAAATACATGTCATTACCCTAGCCTAACAGTCATCTTGTATTTCCTGCCTGAAACTATTTGGTCGTGGTTGTCAGCTTCATGTTTGGTATAAGTTTTGTTTGATTTTTAATTGTTCTAAAGGTGATGTACAGAGGGGTTACAATGCTAAATGCCAGGTAAAGAGTACATTTCTTTGTGGTCAGTATCACCCCTTCCCTGGCTCTCTCCCAGTTGGTGTTTTAGCTGAAGTGAAGCTCTTCTTCTATGCTCACTCTCACCCTGTCCTCCCTTTTTCCACATGTGTGGACCTCCAGAATGGGCCTGGCTTTCTAACTTGCCCCTCCCCCCACCTCACAAATCTGGTAAATGTGACCTGATCAGCTGGTGTAGATTTAAAAGCAGCTGCTTTCTGGTGGAACACTTAAGCTGAGAAGTACTTTCATACTGAGATCATCTTCATTCTTTTTCTTCTTTCTTTTTTCCCTTCCTTCCTTCCTTCCTTCCTTCCTTCCTTCCTTCCTTCCTTCCTTCCTTCCTTCCTTCCTTCCTTCCTTCCTCCCTTCCTCCCTTCCTCCCTTCCTCCCTTCCTTCCTTTCCTTCTCCTCTCTCTCTCTCTCCTCTCTCTCTCCTCCCCCCCCCCCCCCCCATCCTGGGACTTGAACTCAGGTGCTGTTCCTTAGCTCATTTTGCTCAAGGCTAGCACTCTACCACTTGAGCCACAGCACCACTTCCAGCTTTTCCTGTGATTAATTAGAGATGAGAGTCTCATGGACTTTCCTGCCTGGGCTGGCTTCCAACCTTTATCCTCAGATCTCAGCCTCCTGAGCAGCTAGGAGTACAGGTGTGAGCCACTGGAGCTCAGCTCTTCATTATTTTTCTTCATGATTTGCTGCTGTTGTTGTTGTTTCCCTTCCCCACGAACCTCTTCATGGGTAGAAGCTTGTTGTGCTCTTTCTCCTTTACCTAAGCACATTGTTCAGCATCGTCCTTAAGAGTGTGCCTCTCCAGCTACTTAGCACTCTATGATGGGGTGGGGAAGGTGCAGGAATGCTAATATGCTGGTTGTCAGCTTGAAGTGTTATTCCTATAAAGAAGTTGTTTTATAGTCTTCAATTATAATCTGTAGCAACAACTACTATTTATTGAATGCTTACTTTGCATCAAGTGCCATACTAAGTACACACACCTACATATCCATGCACTTAACATCTTATTATCTTAACAACCAGTTTCCCTGTAAGATGGATGGTAGAAACCTTATTTTACAGATGAACAGACTGAGCCTTAGCGAGATTTAAGTCATAGACCCCGAAAGTGGCAGAACAGGTATTTAAACCTAGGCCTGCCTGACCCTGAGTCTGTGCTTTTAATAGCTGTGCTGAGCCTCCTTGAGTGAAAGAGAGCTGAGTCACTGATGTTCCCTGGGGTTTATAAATGAGACATCTGTGTTAGCAAAGGGCATGAGCAGCATAGTTTAGATTAAATTTGGTTTGGGGATTATAGCGCCTATACAAAGGGAAGATGGTGAGCCTTTGCCTTGTTTCTGGAGCTGATTTGCTTTGGGCTATGCTGAGAGGTCCTTGCTCTGTGAGTCTAGAGTAGCTGCAGATCATTAGTCTCTACAGTTCTGGAGAGGCTGGTCTGTCCAACACTTCTGGATTGTTTATGGTAGACCTGGGAGGGATTCTGTCAGCCCTGGTCCTGAGGTCATACCGAGGTGAACTCAAGTTGATTCCTGCACTGACTTGGTTTTTTAAGAGGCTCCCAAGGCTTTTGCTGCTCAGCAGGCCTTTTATTCAGTTTTACTTAAGTCCCGCAGTCCCCTTTGGATATACACATTTTGAGGCTAGAATTTAGTTGAGGTTATGTGTAAGAACAAAGGGAATACACTGTTCAGCAGCTTCATTGCTCAGACACATGAAGTCCCTCAAGTCTACCAGGGCAGAATAAATGCCTCACTAATTTTCTGCACAGAGAAACTTTATGTAAGGCTTTGAAATGGGAAAGAGAAGCTTCTGAGCAAAAAGGAGTTGTTGGAGGTAATACGGTTTGGAGGAGACAGATTGTTCCTAGATTTCCCCCTGGGGATAAGAATCTAGCCAGAATTGAAGGGCATTGCCTCAAGTAATTCAGTTAAGTGGCCCCTACCCGGATTAATAACTTGGGCAGACCTCCCAATGGATTTGGCAAGGTATTGGGTTTCTCTCTTCCCTGGTCGTCTCCACTCAGCTCTGCATATGTGTGCTAACATAATTAGAGTTACATCCTACAACAAGATAGGCTTTCTTTCTTTCTTTTTTAAATAGAGGGGCTCCCTCAAAGAAAATGGAGAAAAATATGATTAAGTAGTGCTGTCATGTTTCTGAAATGAAATGACTGAGGATTGTAGAAACAGACTAGGTCCTTCTGTAATATCCAGAGGGAAGGAGGGGGAGGTAGCAGTATGGATTTCCAGTGCCCAGAGCATGAGCATTGGATATTAATTTTGTGTTACAGACATATAAAACTGTCTATCCATATTCAGCCATGTAGATTTGCGTTATTAGGAATATGGTCATTAAGGAACAAAGACGTGTGTGTGTGTGTGTGTGTGTGTGTGTGTGTGTGTGTGTGTATGTGTGTGTAAGAGAGAGACACACATACACAGACTGTAGGACTGAGAGATGGACAGAGATGAAGAGACAGAGACTGACTGGGGCTTGAACTCAGAGAGCTCTGCACTTGCTTAGCTGGTGCTCTACCACTTGAGCCATACCTCCAGCCCTGCTTTTTCCTGGTCATTTTGGAAATGGAACCTAGTAGACTTTTTTCTATCCTGGCTGGCTTCACTCAGTCCTCCATATCCCAGTCTCTTGAGTATATAGGATTACAGGCATGAGCCATGGGTACCTTGCTACAAAGACATTCTTTTTGATGAAGGTCAGCAGTTACCATCTTACAGCTTGGTGATCACAAGGGTTCAGAAATATTTTACAGATTTAGTGAGAACCTGAGCTGTAGTTTACCCATGGAGATCCTGAGGGTCCTCTTCTTCATCCCACCTCCTTGGGATCTAACCAATAAGATGGAGGAATGGGTTTCAGTGGCTCTCTGGCCTCCTCCTGTAAAGAGTCTGCTTCCAGCTCTCCAGGCACTGGTGAGGTTGAGTGTTTAACTCTTGGGTTACTTTTGGGTCTGACTTCCAGGAGTGGCTGTCAGTGACCTTTGCTTGTTTGCTTGACTGCGTTGACTCTGAGCCACTCCAAGGGGATGTGTCTAATGAGGCAAGGTTACAATGCATGGAACTGTTTTTTAGCCCTGTTTTAAGCCCAGTGTCACTTTGGGAAAATTATTTTTCTTAGGCTTGATTCCTTTTCTGCAAAAGGAAAAGGAAGAGGAGAATGTATGGTGTATTTGTATATAAACAATATATCATTGGGGCTTGGGGTTTGGGGAGATATATTTAATTTGTATGCATTGCCTATTCTGAAACAGTTTGCTTTTTATTTGTTAGCTTATTAAGTTCTTAAACTCTTCAGGGCAGATACTGTTCACGTAGATTTATAGAGAAAAAATGAAGGTTAGGGAGGCTGTGGAACTTGCCTAAGGTCACTTAACTAGAAAGACCCATCTGGCTCTACTGCCCAGAATTTCTTCCATTTCACTGGGCTGGAGAAAAAAGAAAGCCTGGGAAGTCCTGCCAACATTTGCACTCTCACAATTTGAAAGCTGTAGCTCCTTAGCCACTTTTTATCTTGTACTGTAGAAAGACCAAATATTACTGTCTCCTCTTCTGCTGTTTGAGCAGATGAATGACTTAGACATTCCTCCATCATCTGAAAGCAGAAAAAGAAGGGGGTACAGCCATCACTATCCTCTTCCTTCACTAAGAAGCTCCCATCTTCTGAAGCCAGCTTGCCTACCTCTCACCATCCCCGTTATTCATGCAGTGCAGGTAGTTTATTTTCTCTTTGTTTTGTGTTTGTGATTGTTAGGCAGGTATCTACACCCAAAGCATTTCTTTGACAT
Source organism: Dipodomys spectabilis (assembly GCF_019054845.1). Lineage (NCBI taxonomy): Eukaryota > Metazoa > Chordata > Mammalia > Rodentia > Heteromyidae > Dipodomys > Dipodomys spectabilis. The sequence goes on along the minus strand of NW_024870840.1, from coordinate 19,229,680 downwards.
AGAAACAGCAGTATTGGGTTTACTTCTACCTGGACCTCTGCTTGCTTGCCTTTCTTCCTTCCTTTCTTTCTTTCTTTCTTTCTTTCTTTCTTTCTTTCTTTCTTTCTTTCTTTCTTTCTTTCTTTCTTTCTTTCTTTCTTTCTTTCTTTCTTTCTTTCTCTCTCTTTCTCTTTCTCTCTCCTTTCTCTCTTTCTCTTCCTTCCTTCCTTCCTTCCTTCCTTCCTTCCTTCCTTCCTTCCTTCCTTCCTTCCTTCCTTCCTTCCTTCCTTTCTTTCTTTCTTTCTTTCTCTCTCTCTCTCTCTCTCTCTCTCTCTCTCTCCCTCCCTCCCTCCCTCCCTCCCTCCCCCCTCTCTCTCTTTCTTTCCTTTCTCTCTCTCTCTCTCTCTTTCTTTCTTTCTTTCTTCTGCCTGCCTGTCTACCTTCCTATGGATCTTCTAATAGGAGAGGGAGATACCTCTGTAACCTGTATTAGAAACCCCTTTTTCCCACCCCTTCTCAATTGGGGGTCTCTCTGTGTTGCCCAGACTGGCTTTGAACTCCTGGGCTAAAGTGATGACAAACTGGGATTGCAGGCATGTGTCACAATGCCTGTGTAAAGGCATTTTTTTTTTTTTTTTTTGCTTATTCTAGCCATCTGATTTAACAGGTTTACCTGGCCTAGTAAGACAAAATTTTACTTTCTTTTTAACTTTTCAAACAACAGGGAAAATAGCCTTTTGGGGATGAGTTATCATCAATATTTTAAAAAATTAAAAAAGATAGAAGCCCTAAAATGTCCAGTTTGCCATGAAGTCATATTCTTTTTGTGTGGCTTAAGAAAAAATGACAGGCAAATCTATTAACAATGCAATTTATTCAATAGGCCCTGGTCCAGGTTATTTCGTTTTTACAATATTCCAGTAACTATAGATGTCAAAACAGAGAGGTTAAAATACTTGTTGAAGATTATATCTAGTGAGTGATGATTCACTGTTTTTTTTTTTTTTGTTTGTTTGTTTTTGTTGGTCATGGGTCCTGAACTCTGGGCCTGGGCACTGTCCCTCAGCTCTGGGCTAGCATTACCACATGAGCCACAGTGCCACTTCCAGCTTTTTCTGCTTATGTGGTGCTGAGGAATCGAACCCAGGGCCTTATGCATGCAAGGCAAGCACTCTACCACTGAGCCACCTTCCCAGCTCCAATGACTCACTATTTTGATTTCAGGTCTGTTTCACTTCTAAAGCCTAAGTTCTTTCCTCATTGCTTTGCTGTTACTGGAAAACAGTTTCATGATTCATTTGATCGTCCAGGTCCATGGCTCTACTCTGATTACCAAGAAAGTCTATATGTCTTCCTTTGAAAAAGAAAATACAGGGGCTGGGAAGGTGGCTCAGTGGTAGAGTGCTTGCCTTGCATGCCTGAGGCCCTGGGTTCGATTCCTCAGCACCACATAAGCAAAAAAAGCCGGAAGTGGCGCTGTGGCTCAAGTGGTAGAACGCTAGCCTTGAGCTGAAGAGCTGAGGGACAGCGCCCAGGCCCAGAGTTCAGGCTCCACGACTGGACCCCTCCCCCCCCCCCCCAAAAAAAAAAAGAGAGAAAATACAATTTGAAATGATAAGCTTCACTATTGAAAACTATTTTCTAATGTTTACAACTTTATTTATTTTATTTATTAATTTATTTAGTACCAGTCCTGAGGCTTGAATTCAGAGTCTGGGCATTGTTTCTTTTACTTTTCCCCTCCCTCCCTCTCTTGTGCTTAATTGGAGATAAGAGTCTAAGAGTCTCCTGGACTTTCCTGCTTGGACTGGCTTGGAACCTGTATCCTCAGATCTCAGTCTTCTGAGTAGCTAGGATTACAGGAATGAGCCACCGATACTCCAGTCGAATCCCTTTTTGCTATAGGTGCAAATGCTAAATAACAACTAGCTAATTGTCATCAAATATTAGGAAGTTAGATTTCACTATGAATTAGGGTGGATAAGAGCAGGTAGGCCTTAAAGGATAAGTAAGATAGAGGTGGATGGAGAAAATCAGGAAGGATTGTCTTTGAGTAAGAAAATATTATTTATTATTTTCCCCATTACCTGATTTATCTTAGGTTCATCATTTCTCTGAACATTTGAGCATAATGATGAGAGTCCAGTGAAAGGTATATTGGTATTATCTATGCATTCTTCCTTCTACACTTCAGTAAGTGCTTGTGATTTAATTCTTCTACTGTTAGGCTGGGCTTACCTAGTTTTGTGCTACTAGAGATTAATGTAGGAGAATTACTTCTTATTCAGCATTAAGTATTTCAGTATTTCCATAGTGTTTACTATGTATCTATGATACATACTTTGTATGACCCTGTTGATAATAAAATGCCTAATACATGGTCATTGTCCTCTGGGTGTTCATAATCAAGTGGAATTTAGTTTCATTTAGGATACATGATCGCTAAACATGGAATTAACAACAGTAGGCAAGATATACTTATACCTGCAAATTAAAAGTAAATGAGCCAGAGACAACAAATGTTACAGGGCTCCAGCCATGAAAGGGATTAGGATTTGCTAGAGAAAAGGGTTCATTTAGAATTTCATCCAGAGTAGGGCAGGGCTGGTGTGAGGTAGGGTACAGGTTATGGCACAGTGAGCGAAAGAAAATAGTGAAAATGGTTTACTCACTGTTCTCATGCCTTCCAGAATGGTTGATGAGGAGTTACAGCTAGAAACTGGATGTCTTCAAGGGAAGGATTCCATCAGTAATATAAATCAGTTATGTAATGATATCAACAAGTAATGTAAAAATCAATATTATAAACAATACCTAGGATCACAATTTTTAGGGAAAAATAAACCTTAACATTTACCCTTTGCTTTCTTGCTTAGCTTCTTTGTTATTAGGGAATATAGTATTCTCTGTATCAAGATACCATAGTATTTATTCTCATTGAGTTGTGTTTTGTTTTGTTTTTGAGACAGGGTCTAGCTATATAAATACTCTAGGTTGGCCTCATAGTAGGGATCCTCCTTTCTCTGCTTTGCCTCCCAGTGTGTACTACCAGCCATGCTGGGTTTTTAAAAGATGGGAAATTTCTTTTTTTTTTTTTTTGGTCCAGTTGTGGGGCCTGAACTCTGGGCCTGGGCACTGTCCCTCAGCTCTTCAGCTCAAGGCTAGCACTCTACCACTTGAGCCACAGCACCACTTCTGGCTTTTTCTTTTTTGTTTATGTGGTGCTGAGGAATCGAACCCAGGGCCTCAGGCATGCAAGGCAAGCGCTCTACCACTAAGCTACCTTCCCAGCCCTAAGACTTCTAAGAGAAGTCAAACACAGGTTAAGACACTGTAGGCCTTGTGGCCATTCTCATATGCCATATGATTTACTATGAGGCATTATTATTGAGGAATTATTGCTAAATATGCATGGGAGACTCCTCAAAAAAACTTCTTTCCTTTTCTAAATCTTCTCTGTAGGAGAAGACCTAAGAAAAGGAGATTCTCACCTTCTCTCTCCCCTCCCTTTGTTACTACTTAGGTACCCTGTGGAGATAAAGGTAAATGTGGGAACTTCAGGATGAAAGGAATATTAGACCAGAGAAGTCAGGGGAGGTCATATCAGGCTTCAAGTGGAAACTATGTTACAACCTAAGCAAGGAACAACTGATAGGTCTATAAATAGGATTTTATCTCTCTGTAGAAAATGTCTGGCATGGTAGTAGCTTCCCATGTGGGGGACTATAATATTTACTAAAAATAAGCTGTGTTTCAGAAATAATTAAAATAAATCCTACTGAACTCATTTATGTTATTAAAAGTGTAGTCACAGCTTAAAAATAAGTTGGGTATGTATTAATTTTTAGGAACACATTTTTCAGCACTTTGATGTTGAAACCATTGGTTAGATGAGGGATAGTCTCGTCTTGTCTTGTATGGATTTAGATAGATTACCATCTCAGAAAGCAATGCTAGGGGCTGGGAAGTTGGCTTAGTGGTAGAGTGCTTGCCTCATATGCATGAGGCCCTGGGTTCAATTCCTCGGCACCACATAAGCATAAAAAGCTGGAAGTGGTGCTGTGGCTCAAGTGGTAGAGCACTAGCCTTGAGCTGAAGAGCTGAGGGACAGCACCCAGGCCCAGACCAACAGAAAAAAAAAAAAAAGAAAGCAATGCTATTTCATGTTTTCTTGCTAGTTTAGGAAACTCTAGATACTCCTCCATGCATTTTTACTTATAAATTGGCTTTATAAGGGTATCATATAGAAAGATAAGATACTTCTCATTTATCAGGAAGCTTATACAGTAAAGCTGCTTTTGCATATAGCTGTTCAGAGCAGACATTATATAAATCAGCAGTGTAGCCTTCCCATTGATACTCCTTTGGGGAGACAAAAACCCTTAAGCTGTCTGAGTCTGTTTCTCACACTCCTGTTATCCTGGCTGTAGCTCTGTAAATTGTGCTCAAATTCTTGGCATCTGTTTGCCTGTCAGCTAATCTCTGACACCCCTGAACAGCTTGTTTTCTTCCTATGTGTATTTGTAAAATTTGTAAAAAGCATCTATTAATTTTTGCATCTTGTTGGAAGACTGTGAAAATCTGAAATTGGGCAAATAATAAAATTGCTTAATGTGTGTTTCTCAAAGTTATTTGACTCTGAACTATTTTATAAAAAAAACAGCGAATTGAACAACATAGCATCCTGTATGACTCATGTACAGTATGTGTATGGATTAAACTAGACACCAGAAGTGGACTCAGAAATGAGATAATGGCTTCAAGAAAGGAATTCTCTTACTTTTTCCGTGCCTTAAAACATTTTGGAGATGGTAAGTCATTTTTAAGTATAAAAGTTAAAGAGTTGGGTGCTGGTGGATCACTTGCTGCTAATCAGGAGGCTGAGATCTGAGGATCACTGGTTGAAGCCAAATCTAGTATCAGAACTATGGCTCAAGTAGAGCACTAGCCTTGAGCTAAAACGCTCAACGTCAGCACCCAGGTCCTAACTTCAAGTCCCAGGACCAGGACACACATTTACACACACACACACACACACACACACACACACACACACACACACACACACACACACACACACACACACACACACACACACACACACCACACCACACACACACACACACACATTAAAGAGATTAAGTTATTTTTTCACATTTTAAGAGCAAAATCCACAACATTGTTGAAATTAAATGAATGTTTATGATTTGATTTTTAATTATAATACATTATATAGATTATTAATAATCAAAATAGATTGCTCATGATGCCTGTGCTTTAGTGCACAAGTTAAAAACAGTCTAATTTTCCAGGTGCCAGTGGCTCATGCCTGTAATCCTTGCTACTGAGGAAGTTGAGATCTCAGGATCATGGTTCAAAGCCAGCCTGGGCAGTCTGTGAGACTCTTATCTCCAGTAAACTACTCAGAAATTCTAAGTCAGAAGTGGTGCCATGGTTCAAGTGATAGAATGGTAGCCTTGACCAAAAAGAACCTCAGGGATAGTGCCTAGGCCCTGAGTTCAAGCCCCAGGACTGGCGCCCCCCCCCCCCCCCCCAAAATCATCTAATTGTAAAAGAGGTACTACATGCTACCATTATTTCTATCCTTTGATGATGGTTATAAAAGTAAAATGTTTGTGGGGGAGGGTATGTGTGTGTGGTATGTCTATTTTTCATTTGAAAGGATACTTCCTAATAATAATATTGCTAACATGCAAGGGTACCTACTCAAAATTTATGAAATGCTAAAACCATGGTTATATTTCAAATGTACTATGTGCTTTTCTCTCCATACAACTACTTACTACTTTGAGGAATAAAACGAGTTCCTAATATTTTGTGAACTATAGAGATGGGAAAGTTGGCAAAAAAGAAGAAAAAAAAAGATTTGGGGGGGTTTGAGGAGTCCACAGAGTTCCTTGAGCCCAAGCCTCTGCCTACTTAATTGCTTTCATATAATATTTTGTTTTCTGACTCACATTCACCATTGATTGTTATCAAGAGTAATTGTAATGGTAATGAACTTACACATTCCTCTTTTTACATTCTGACAACTGTCATAATAGTCCTGTTTTTACCCTACCATTTTTTAGATGGAAATGAATATAAATATTTTTACTTTTTCTATTACTGGAATTCAGGGATGGTTAAATTAAAATCTTAGTCATTTTAGTGCAGAATATTTAGGGATAGAAGAGTGGGGGATAAAATAGTTGACTTCTTGACCTAGATTTCCTGTTTGGACATTTAAAATTCTTTGGTAGTTTGTGCCTTGGCCATGCGATTTGCACACTATTGGTATATATAAAGCTTTCTATGATTTCAGTTGAAATAAAAACATTTTTTGTTGGTCATGGGGCTTGAACTCTGAAAATAAAATTTTTATCTGTGAGTTAAAGTGAAATACTTTATTGTTGAAGGATAAATAATTTAAGATAAAGTTTAGCTGCACATAATAGAACACTACCCAAAAGAGACTCAAGAGAGAGGTTTGCCTTTTATTAAGTCTAGAAGTAGGTGGTCCATGATTGGTAGGGTGCTTCATGATTGTCAAGGATCTGTATTCTTTGATGACTTAATCTATCATTGCTGTGACAGAGGAACTGTAATTTTAAGTTAAATTCAGGTAGCCACCATAGGACTAGTCACTATGAGTTGTATGACATAGTTCTAACCTTATGTACAACAAGCTGTTTCTGTATGTTGAGTAAACTGTTTAGAACAGTGCTTGAATTGACTTATTATTATTTTATTATGTTGAGAGGAGTAACTTTGGAGGGAATAATTTGGAATGCTGATGATCAAATTAGCTTAAATGATTAAGTTGGATCTGGCCTTTTATATTAATATTACAATTTTTCCAACTGTAACATTTTTAAGTCATTGATGCTATCATGTATTTATTGTTTGTAGCCATGGCAAAGCTTTGAGACCTTTTGGTAACTAGGGTGAAATTAGTAGCACTCTTAACTTTATTTATAGGACTTGGTTAGACAGTTGCCTGAGTGCCAGAAACTCCTACAAATAACTTTGACCTTCTCTAACAAAAAGTCAAAGGATAAAATGTTTTAGTAGAAGACCTTACTTTTTTACTTGTATTTGATACATGCAAAATATTATCTCCTAATGGAAGGATCTATAATAAAAATCATGAATATTAATTAATTAAAAATTGGAAAATTTGATAACTGTGAGAACAGAATAAACAGGGTGCAATAATACAGAAGAAGGAATTGAAGTAAAAGACCTCCAGTGGGATAGAATAGTTTGGAAGGTTAAGAAGTGATGTTTAAACTGAGACCTGAAGATTAAGAGGAGCTGATCTTGTGAACAATAGAGTTCTAATGAGGAGGAATATGAAGAAAAGGAAATAAAGGAGACAAAGGGATTTAACGAAGAGGGATAGACTTGTTCCAGATCAGGAACTGACACATGATTAGTGTATTTAGAGTGATGGAGAGGAGATAATGGTATGAAATGAGATTAGAGGGCCGGGCACCAGCACATCACATGACCTTAAAGGCTTCCCTAAGTTTGGATAGGAAAAAAACATTAAGTGTAATATGATGCTGTAGAAGTAGGAGAAGAGTAATATGATATAATTTTGTTTTTCAAAGTCTACATAGCTACTATGTAATGAATGTTTTAAAGGGGACAACATGGAGGTAAGGGTTAAGGTGATGAGGATCTAGTGAAGCGAAACACACAGAAGGACTTCTTCTAGGTTGAATTTGAGGGGTAAAGGTTTCCTGGCTTTCATAATTGCCTGGTATACCACTCGCTGAGGTGTAGAGAATGCCAGGGACTCACAGATTTCAGAGATGATGGTGGTAGAAAACTAAAGACCAGTTTTAGCCATTTGGTATTTGACCTGATATGTGATAGGCATGTAGTCACATTTGAGTATAGGAAGAAACTTAGGCTTCTCACTAATAGCTTAATAGTTATTAGTGTGAATCGAAACCAGGGGAATGGACAAGACCACTCAGAGAGAAGGGATATGACCCATGACTAAGTGCCAAGGAATATTTTATTTCTAGAAATCTGTTAAAGGAGTGAATGCTACAATAAAACTATACAAAAAAAAAATCAAAACAGGTTGTAGTATCTCAAAAACCAGAAGAGAATGTTTTAAGAAGACAGTCAATTTTTTTTTAATTTGCTAAAAGGCCAAATAACTTGAGGATGGTAAAATGTCTATTGAATTAGATGGTATGGAAGTAGTAGAATTAAGTTGAATTAAGGAAGTGAAGATATGAAGTAGTAGGTAGGGAAATGGTAGATAGCCAGGGTGTTGTGTGTATGTGAGTGTGTGTGACCCAAGGAGAACTTTTAAAAATCACAACTTACTTAGCTGTTTTAACTTACTACCTGTTTTAACCTTTTTGTTTTGTTCTTTCAGGTTGTGGCAGTGACCTTTGATTCACACTTGGGGGAGGGATGGGCAACTAGGGTGGGGGTAGGGGGTGGAATTGCTCTTAGAGATTGCTGCAGTGAACTTTTTCCCTCTGGGAAGTTTCTCAGATGGTCACTTGGAGAAGGCAGATTGCTGAGCCACAAAACAATTTCCAGGATTTTGCCAACCTGAATTTGAGAGTAGGGGTACCAGTTTATACTTATACATGGGACATGTGTTTATTTTCAATTCTGCCCATGATCTGTAAAGAGGAGAGAGGTTCATAATGCAAAAAAGAGTGGATGGTCAGTGGAGCGGTTAAGTTTTCACACAGGTGCTAAGAGACAGGATGCAAGGACAAGTGGTGAGATGGGCATAGAACGAGGTAATTGCTTCTCAGCACAAGCAAACATAAGCCAGAGGAGATGGGGTGTTCCTAGGTAGGACTGTACATTTGGTAGTGAGAAGATACTGTTTGAATACTTGTCCTTTAAAATGATAAAAAGGCTTGTTGGCTTATCACTGTGTACCCAGCTATTGAAGAGGTGGAAATTGAGAGGATTGAGTGACATTCAAGGCTATCCTCAGCTAGTGAAGAGGCAGAGTTTAGGAGAATTGAGTGATGTTCAAGGCCACTTAGACAAAAAAATTTGTGTGACACCCCCTCAAAAAAACCCAAATGCTAGAGATAGTGGTACACACCTGGAAGCCCAACTACATGGGAGGCATAGGTAGGAAGATTGCGGTCCCAGGCTACCCAAGTTAAAAAATGAAAGACTGTCTATGGGGGAAAAATATAAAGGGCTAAGGGCATGATCCATGTACATAAGGCCTTGAGTTCAAACCTTACTTAGTATCATCCCCATCTCCCAGTTGATGTATTTGGATAGATCATCAGCTAAGAGTAGGTGGTAGAAGAGAGAATGAGGCAGATTTGAGAAGACAGGCAGTAATCATTTTGGAGAATGGGGAAGTTTTGGTAGGAATGCTAATTTGAGAAACAGGGATCTTAGAATAATGCAGTTTCCTTTGCCTGTTTCAAGAGTCCAGCTTTCTCCTTGTATATAGCTATTTTCTCCTTGTACATAGCTGAGCTTATTTGAGACATAGGAGATAGTCATAGTTCACAGGAAGGTCTCTGAATTGATATCATCAGTAGCAGAGCTGCTTTGTGTAAGGCACATACTTATACCAACTATGTATATCTGTTTTGTTTTGTTTTGTTTTGTTTTGCTGGTCATGGGGCCTGAACTCTGGGCCTGGGCACTGTCCCTCTGCTCTTCAGCTCAAGGCTAGTGCTCTACCAACTTTGAGCCACAGCGCCACTTCCAGCTTTTTCTGCTTATGTGGTGCTAAGGAATCGAACCTAGGGCCTCATGCATGCAAGGCAAGCACTCTACCACTGAGCCACTTTCCCAGCTCCACCAAGTATGTATATCAAGCCTCAAAATTCTCAAGCCTTTGTTGTTGTTGTTCTTGTTTGCTGGTCCTGGGGCTTGAACTCAGGGCCTGGGCACTGTCCCTGAGCTTCTTTTGCTTAAAGCTAGCATTCTACTATTCTGACCCACAGCACCACTTCTGCTTTTTCTGTTTTATGTGTGTGGTACTGAGGAATCAAACCAGGGTTTCATGTATGCTAGGCAGGCACCCTACCACTAAGCCACATTCCCACCCCCATTTGTTGTTTTTATTATTGGTAATGTGCAGAAGCAGAGTGCTGGGTTATATCCAGGATAAAATTTCCAGTGATTTTGCCATCTTGATTTTAGCAGTGAATAAATATTGTGTAGTAGAAATGAACTTGAAATTTCATAAACTGAAGATCTACTCTTGGCTCCTTCACACAATGGCTATGAGATCATAAGCTTACTATTTAACCACTTTGAGCCTCAGTTTTCTTTACTACATTAAAAAGATAGTAAGGCCTATCTTACAGAGCTATTGTGAGGATACTGTGAAGTAATGAATGAAAGTTGTGGCACACAATATGCTCCAAGTAAACTAAGTAGCTGATGCTGTTGAAGTCAACAAACAGAGGGAGGGTTCAGATCTGCCCACTGGAATACGTTCCTTCCTCCTGTCTCTACCCTGGAGAAGCCATTACTTCATTTTTCCAGCATCTGAAACTGTGAGAAACACCTGGGACCTTGGTCACAGTGGTGATCTTGTTGTCTAGAGTGGGCACTGAAAGTCTAAGAAGCTTCAAGTTGGTGCTAATGCTGTGAGTACTGGTCCATAGGTTACATTCTGAATAGCAGAGTTCTGTTTGAGAATTGCCCTATGGGAATCCCTGTTATTTAAAGCTGGGTGAAAATGAGGTGAAAAGATCCTCATTCTTTTCAGCCTTAGAACTAGACCTTGCGCATCCCAATTGTCTAATTCACATTGTTGTGGTCACCTTATATTGTCTCTCCCTGTACTGGAAGTGAAAGAATCATAAACTGTGTACAGAGGCTTGCTTCCAATTTTTTTGCTTGGAAAATGTTTCAGTGTCTGATTTTTCAGGTATATATTGTATTTATTATTTTTAAGTAGTTGTACAAAGCAGTTTCAATTCCAGAAGTCAGGTTATGAGTACAATGCATCTTGGCTAGTTTGACCCCATCTGTCAGTCTTCCCTTTCTTTCCCCCTCTCTACCCTCGAGTTACACAGTTCAATTTTTATGTATTGTTCATTGAATATAATGACTGTATTTGCCCACTCTTCCTCTCTCCATTCGTGTTTCCTCTCCCTTCATTACCCTCATCCCTACCCCGAAAACATTTTTCAGCTTCCTGATACTCATTTTGTTGACTGGCTTGTTGGTTGTTCAAATGAATTACACTATTGGACTCTTCCCCTAAGCAGAATTGTCCTTAAGTTCTGCCTCTGCACTAGCTGAGGATAGCCTTGAATGTCACTCAGTCCTCTCAATTCCTGCCTTCTCGATAGCTGGGTATATAGTTATTTGTGTGTATCTGCATATAACCCTGTATATGTTATAGTGTATATTTGTATATTAGGTCAAACTTCTACATAGGAGAGAAGATAAGCACCATTTGTCTCTCTGAGCTGGACTTAAGTCACTTAACATAATTTTTTGTAATCTACATATTTCTCTACAAATGTCATAATATTCTTTCTGACAGATGCGTAAAATTCCAGTGTATGTATGTACCATGTTTTCATGATCCACTCATCCATTGTAGGTCATCTGTTATTTCCATATCTTGATTGTTGTGAATAGTGTGGCAATGGACCCATTTTCATTGCAAGTGTCTTTACCCATATTCTGATTTGGAGTATACTAGGTAAATGCCCAAGAGTGGTAAATCTCTGGATCATTGGGTAGTTCTATGTTTAGTTTTTTTTGAGGAATCTCCAAACTGCCTTCCAAATTGGTTGTACTATTTGCATTCCCACCAACAGTATAATAGGGTCCCACTTCCTCCATCCCTGCCAACATTTGATATTGTTTGTATTCTCAGTGTTGGCAAATCCTACTGGGGTAAGATGGATCTCAACATTGTTTTGATATGCTTTTCCTTTATAGCTTTGAGCATTTCCCCATGTGCTTATTGGCCATTCTTGTTTCTTCTTCTGAGAAGTTTCTGTTTAACTCTTTTTCTCATTTACTGTTTTTAATTGGTTTTGGAGGGGGGCTAATTTCTTGAGCTCCTTGTATATTCTGGATATTATGCCTTTGTCTGGTGTAAACCTAGTAAAGATCTCCCATTCTGTAAGCTGCATTTTTTAGCTTAATAACTGTGTCCTTAGCTTTGCAGAACCGTTTTAGTTCGATATAATCCTACTTGTTGAGTTTCCAATTTGCTGAGCTGCTGGAACTCTACTTAGAAGGTTCTGTCTGTGCCATTATATTCTTATGTTTATCCTACACCTCCTATATGAGTCTGAATGTTTCAGGCCTGACATTGACATTGAGTTGATATTAGTGCAAGTTAACAGACAGGTCCAATGGATGTCCAGTTTTCCCAACACCATTTGTTGAAAAGGTTGTCTTTTTTCCAAATACAGGTTTGGTTTCCTTGTTAAATATCAGATAACTGTTAAGTATATGGCTTTGTTTCTGGATCTTCTAGTCTATTTCATTGGTCTTATGATCTGTTTTCATGCCAGTACCAAGCTGTTTTTGTTGTTATAGCTGTGTAATAAAGTTTGAGGTCTGGAATTATGATACCTCCAGCAATGCTTATTTTGCTCATATATGCTTTGGTTATTCAAGGGCCTTTTATGGTTCCTTCTGAAGTTTTGGATTGTTTTCTTCATCTCAGTGAAGAATGACATTGGGATCTTGGTGGGTCTTTTATTGAATTTGTATATCACATTTTCACGATATTAGTTCTGCCGACCCATGAACATCAGAGGTCTTTCCACTTCCAGGAGTCTTCTTCAGTTTCTTTCTTGAGTTTTATAGTAGAGGTCCTTCACTTCCTTAGAAGGGTTTACTCTTAGGCTTGTTTGTTTTTGAGGCTATTGCAAATGGAATTCTTTCTCTTATTTCCCTCTCTACCTGCTCATAGTTGCTATAGAGAAAAACTACTGATGCTTTTGAGTTAACTTTATAACCTACTACTTTGCCATATTTATTGATCAGTTCTAAGATCTTGGGAAGGGAGTCATGAGGATCCTGATCAGTTATATTTTTGAGAAATTTTCCTGCTCTCTAGATGTATACATTTCTCCTTACCAGTCCTTTGTAACCACAGAGAAAGTTGTACAAAGCAAGCTGTTTCTTGTATTATTAAACCTTGAGACAGCAACTCTAAAATATAGTCCACCAGACTGCATAGTATAAAATTCAGCATTTCAAGAAGCACAAATCAAGATGCCTTGTAAGGTTAGAATTACTGGCAGCATCCATATTGTTGTCCCAGATTGTCTGATTTTTTCTTCTCAGAGTCAGACTTTCCAGAGACTTTCTTGGTAGGCTCTCCCTAGAATTCCTCCTTCACTGCTCAAACTGACAGGCTAATGCCTCTGAAATCTAGTGTAGAGGGCAGTAAGCTTTGCAGTACAGTCACAGTGATGAAACAGTCTCCTGGAGTATATGGCATCATACTCTGTGAGATTGTGTTCCTTTTCAGAGTGTTTTCATAATGTGGAATCATTAGGCCTTTTTGTCTCTTGTCTTATGGTGCTAAGGATCAAATTCAAAATCTTTCTACCACTGGGCTACATTCCCCCTTTTGTCCCTTAACATGAATATAACAGCCTATTTATAGCTATAAAATACAAAATTCCTTATTTACTTTTCAAGATTAGAGTTTTTGCTTTTACCTCTTGGCTTTCCTCATTCCCTTCTTCCCTCCCGGAAGACATGCAGAAACACAAAAAAGAGTTACCTAGTTTGCCACTGTGGTGAGGGCATGTCCGTGTGAAGGAAATGCTTGACATCTTATAATTTTTAAAGTACAATTGTAATCTGGAAAGTAACATATTTATGATAGAATTTTTCCATGTAGTTCAAGTTTAGTAGTGATTATACCTCAGGAATTGCAAAGATAGTTTTCAGGTCTTTTGTGATGTATTTAAACTTTTTTACTTTATTTTTAGAATTTCTTTTCTGGGTAATTCTTTGCTTTGTTACAGATACATTTTATCTTCATTTCATCTCAAATTTGATTAAAAAAAGATAACATAAAAACAACTATATGAATATTTGCAACTGTATTATATATTTCCATAGGGATGAATGAGTGGTAAAAATACTAACAAACTTTTGAAATTTTTTGGAAAGACCACAGTCTTAATGTGAGGTTAGTATACTTATATCCAATAAAGGAAAGGATGTGTGGGTAGCTTTAGACTTAGAGCATGGTATATGAAATATGCTAGAGAAGATAGGCTCTGAGATGGCACAGGGCAGTTGCATATACACTCTATCTATGGGCATATAGAAGAATCTTCTTAACAGTTCATAGGAAAAATACCTTTAAGCTCGGAAATTGTTACTCAGCTTTTGTATTAGAAATGAAGCAATCCTGTTTTCTTAAGAAGGGAGATTCTGCCTAAAGAAAAGTTCTGGGTGAGTCTAAGAGTTCCTGCTGTTGCAGGGTTCCTCCCAGGTTTGATTGAGCCGAGTCTTAAGGTGGGAAGAGAGCAAAGGTGTTATAAAGTCTAGGGAAAGGTATCTATTTAGTATAGAAGAAAAGGAGAAGTGACTTGACTTCTACCCTAGTTGAAAAAGAAACTCCACTTTAACAGGTAACCTAAGACCACAGCATTCCAATAGCAAGTAAGAGAGGGAGATTGTGTATACCTACAGCCTGCATATGTCACCCATGCTTGTTGGACTTCAGACCTTACTTGGACATTTCATGAGCTGGATGGAGCTGTTTCAACATGTCTGAGGGGTAACCAGAACCCTGAGGCAACTGGAAGATGGTAGGCTTTTTTTTTTTTTTTAAATTTTGTTTCATTTTTCCTTTAATGACTTAAAGGAGGAGAATGTTCCTCAAAACAATAATATTCTGAGAATGTTATATATATCTACTGTGTGCTAGGTTCTACGCTGCAGACTCTGGTTAAAAATAGATGAATTAAGACTAGATCTTAAGTGTCTCCCCTGAAGGATGTGGAGAATAAAAGGTGATGAGACTGATAGGGAAGCAACCCGTAGTTCTAACTGGCAGAAGTGGTGGTTGCAGGGGCAACCTCAGGCCTTACACAGGGAAGAGCCACTTTTGGTGAGGGTGGACTTCAGGGTTTAAACATGAAGAAATGGGTCAGGGAGATGAGTAAAGAACACAGGCATTGGCATAGGAGAACAATTCAGCCCTACCAAGACAGATAATTTGATAATGATATTTATCAACATACATAGGGTAAAAGCCTTGCTTGGCAAACAGGAGGCACTTAAAAGTAAATGTTTGAACTGAACAAAATTAGAAAATGTGATCACTCCAATCTTGGTAAAATAGTATGTATGCATAGTTATATCACTTGATCTTATTATAGTTCCTAAGGGAATAGTGTATCCATTTTGGTTGAAGAAACAAAAGTCTAAAACAGTTACGAATTTTCCCTAGGCCATGGTGGTACTGTAGATGCAGACTTCAGTTATAGACCTTGAATCTTCTCCCTCCTAGTATAGATCTGTAACATATTAGGGACTGCTGAACTATATGGCTCTAAAACCCTTGTTATTTGCCCTTCAGAAGGAAGGCTGTGTTGGTCTGAACTAGATCATTAGTAATAAAAAAAAGACAAAGACTAATTGCATTTATATCTAAACTTTCCTGTGTTTTAAAATCTTCAAAGATTAAGAATTATTTGTGGTGAAATGAGATGAAGAATAATGGTGTGGGAAGGGAGTATATGCTGTGCAGATTCTGGGCGTATGCATGCCTGGCTTTCTGCAACGGGATCCAAGAGAATCAGGTCAAAGGGGAAGCTTGGCGCATTTGCCTTGATCTTGGATGGCAGAGTTTGCTGATTGCTTCATTCATGTTTAAAGGAATCATCTTAAACTAATTTATGTCTAGCAACTAGAAATTGGTCCTGGTGGCTTATTACTACTCCTACCCATCCCTGTCTTTTGCAATAATCTTTTGAGTGGTGATTGTATTTCTAGAAGTGAAATGACTGAGGGCGGGGTGAGGGGGGAACCGCACACACGCGAGAGCGTGTCAAAGTCCCTGAAGGCAAATACAGAGTATGTGTGCTGTACACTCCAGTTTAGACACTTGGGGCTGGGAACTCCCAGAGAGGGGGTGGGGAGGGAGGGAGGAGAAGGAAGGCGAGAGGGAGGAGAAAGAACAACAGAACAGTCAGCTGGAGAGGAGGGGGGAGGAGACTCTTTTTAAAAAAGATTTTTTTAACTCAGATAATTTGGGGGGGTTCTCCCCATCTTATCCCTTTCCCCCATTCTGGCACCCCTTTTCCTTCGGTTCACTGAAGTGCCTTTTTGCAGTTCAGGATCAACGGACCTCTGAGTTTGAGCAGCCGGGTCTGACATGATGTACCTCTGGGTGAGTACGGAGTGCTGTGGCTGAGGGCTTGCACTTGCACATATAAGGAGTGGAAAGCTGCGAGGTCTGCTCTTGCACAAATGGCCTTCTCCACGGCACACAAACTGCTGTATCCCTTCACACAGGTGTTAGATTTTAAAAGCTAGCAGTGATTGTGACATTGGTATATTGTTGTATTCTGTTTTTAAATGTTGTTTATCTTATTAGACTGAGGCACAGGCTGAGCTCCCAGAGCAGTACCATCCCCTGGGCTTGGTAAGTTTGGAGAAGCCAAGTGGGCAGGTGAAATGAGCTGTTGGCTTCAGGAGCAGAAACTGCCTTGACATCAGAATCATCTTAGGTTATGTATCCAGGGCACTGACCTTGATAATCAAGCCATACCTATTGATATGGCAAATCACTAATTAGGTTTTCTAATGTTTAGTGATTTTTTTCACAATAGTCTGGCGAAATATGTCTCTATTGTTATTAAAACTGTATGAGAGAAGTAATTAAATCATAAAGAGTGACTTGCTCATAGTTAGAAACTAGGCCTATTGCAGCTAGTATAGTAATTAATAACCAGACATTGTAAAGCATTCTATATTTATAGAGCCAGGAACTTAATATGTACCTTATGTTATTTTAATTTACTGTTAACCATGGCATTATAATTTTGAGTAGAGAGAAACATTCTGGGATTGGAGAGGTATGTAAGTTACAAATGTGATAACTTTTAAGAGAATGCCAAGGAAAGTTAATACAGAACCGTGGCCTCATTCACCTTAGCTGTAAAAACAAGAACACCTAAAATCCCTTGTAAAGATGGCGATCTCTCTCTTAAGCAGACAGCTGTTGTGTGTTGCTAAGGGAGCCTAGTAGATGTGATGCCCTTGGCTACCAGCCAGCCTTTGAAAGTTTCACTTTGCTCTTTGCCCTTCAGCCCAGATGTCTGGAATTGCAGGAACCTACTTGGTTCAGCAGGCTAAATTTGTAAATAGTAGAAGGCAAATTTTTAACTAGATTTGTGGAGATGGAACTTGGTTATGACATATGTGTATGTATTTTTCTATGTGTTGGGAGGGGCTTCTTTCCTGCTTCTCCCTTCCTATTTGATATGAGCTTGAAATGTAATTTCCTCCACTCTATTGATTTACTTTTGTAGTACTATGCTTATGGGAACTCAGAGGACTTCCCGACACACTAATGTGCATTAAACAGTTTTTCACCTGCGTGGTTGGAGGAGTGAACAGTGCTATCCTCTGAAAGGATAGGCTTTTCTGTCATTTTATTTGTTTCCAAGAGGAGTTATGAAAGGAAAGAAGTTGAGTTAATCACATTCCTATTCATTTGTGTTTGATGAAAGCAGACAGTGTGTCTCTTGCAGTTATTTGTATATCTGTCCTAATCTCCTTTATTTACTAGCCTCAGAGCAGAACTTTCAAACCAATATATCACATGTTGGATTGAAAATCAAATATGTCAAGATAACTTCCCCTCTATCCTGGAAGCAGCCAGGGGATTCTGTGGTCATGATGAACATAGGCACTCTCAATTGCCACTGTATGCTATAAAAATATTATTATTTTCTATGTATACCATGATACCTTGAAAGTATGGGTAGCATTGTTTACAGAAGCAAAGCTCTGTCTCATTTCTCCATCATCTAGCCCAGTGCCCCTGAGGTTTGTTGGATTCAGTGAAGGTGTCCAAGGAGCCATAGCTGAATAACTCCACATAAAGAAATGGGGCAGTAGTGGCTCATGCCTGTAATTCTAGCTGTTCAGGAGGCTGAGATCTGAGAATCACAGTTTGAAGCCATCTGGGGCGAGAAAGACTGTGAGCCTTATTTCCAATAAACTACCAAAACAAAACAAACAAACAAAAAAACCTGGAAGTGGAGCTGCAGCCCAAGTGGTAGAGCACTGGCCTAGAGCAAAAAAGTGCAGGGACAGTGCCCATACCCTGAGTTCAAGCCCCAGGACTAGAACCAAAAAGAAAGAAAAAAGAAAAGAAAATCTAGGTGGTCAAATCTTAAGTGGAAGGCTCTGGGGCACTGTGTGGAGAAAATTCACTCAGGTGGAAACAGATCAAAACTCTAGACTGGATTTAATCAGAACCAAGGTAGGCAAGCTAATATAACCAGCAGGAGTTTAGACAGTACTTTAATTGTTCTAAGCCTCAATTTCCACACCCATAAGATAATTTCACTCCCTAAGATTGAACTGAAGCTGTTCAGATTATGAAAATCTGTGAGAATTTTATGGACCAGTAAACATATTTGAAAGATGCAAATTTTGCAAGGATATATTGTATCTCTGAACACAAGAAGGTTGCAAAACACGCATCACATGTATCATTCCCATTGTCTGATTCGTTTTGGTACCAGCAGTAAGTCAAAGCCACTGTGCATGTTCCAAGAACATTACCTAACTGGGTTGTCAGTATTTCTGAGTGATCTGGATATTCATGAAACTTAGAGTTGGAGAGTAAAAGTTGCATCTTATCCAAGTGTTTTCCATTTGTGTAGTTAGCTATATTAGTGTGCTCCTGTGGGCCTAAAATGCTGTTAGAATGCTATCTTGTGCTGTAGAAACTTTCCTCTTTTCCATGTCTTTCCCACTGAGTCATCTTTCCCTTTGGTGAATTTGATAGCAAGCAACCTTGTTTGGTGCAAAGAATATGGGTATTAGAGACTTCACTAAATCCTACTCTTGAAGTCCTCAGATATATGACTGTGGACAAATTACTCAATCTCTCTAAACCTCAGTTTCATCATTTCTTCTGTAGGGAAATTAATGACTGCCATAGGGGATTGTTGGGAAGATCTGAGCTTACCTATGAAACATGTTAAGCATGGCATATGACAGACAATAGATGCTCAGTAAACAACTAATGCAAACTGTTTTTTTCTTTAAACATTTGCATAAGCAGACTACTGACTATTCCCAGGATGTTTTCTCTGAGAATGTATTTGAATTCATGTAGGGAGAACTTGGGAAATTCAGTTCTTTTCATGCAAAATACTTTTCATTTAATTAACATTTTAACAGCAAAACTTATAGGTTTTCTTTAAACTTTTTGGAGGGTATGCAGTACTATTGAGCATTTATTTTCTTTATATCCTCTTCATTATTTAAAACAGGGAGAGACGAGACAGATGGACAGACAGACAGACAGACATTATTCCTACATTGAGCAACTTTGTTTGCTTGATAATTATACAGTTTATATCCAGTATCCCAAATTATACTCCATTTACTTAAATTCCCTGAAGGCAGGATATCTTCTATCTGAACTGAACTTGGCTAGTCTGGCACTAGGATCTTTTATGCATGTTCTCTATGGAGGAACTTTTAGATCTCATTTTGAACTATTGTAGATCAATTCTGTCTTCTTAATAAATCAGCTCAATCAGTATTTAATGAATGCCTGTAATGGGTAGAGCCAGCTGTTGCAAATACAAAGATAATTAAAGACATCTTGTATCCTTAAAGGAGTAAGTGTACAATAATGATTTTGTATTTGAAACTATTCAATTAAGGAAGTTTTTTTTAATATATTGGCTTATTTCATTCTCACATCACTAAGGGGTATTACAATTCTATTGTATAAGTGAGGAAAGAGACCAAGGAAGAGACAGGCCAATTAGTAAGTGGCAGATCTGGAAACTCAGTCCCATCTTTGTTAAACGATGACTCCTTTTTTTTTCTTTTTTTCTTTTAAGGAGAAGCTAACTTAAAAAAAAAAAAAAAAGGCATATTTCCCTATATGAAAGAAATAGAAATGTGCTTCTGAAACCAAAATGCTAGATCCTGCTTTCATGGTATCTTAAACATAGACATACTTCAAGTAGTAGAAAAGATCTATACAGCCATATAAAGCTGAAGTTTTTCCTGTTTTATTTTAAACTGAAAGTTAGCTGTTACTTTAATTTTACAAATGAGAGGCAGGAACCTTAGTAGCTTGCTAAATCAGCCAATATAGAATCAGCAGAGGTAGGATTTGAGCCTTAAAGCTTACTGCATCACACCTAACTTTTCTCATATTGGTTCAGTGATTTCCAGTTGCCACTACTATTTAGTGTACCTGAAGTAGAAATGTGAAAATGAGCCTGATTCTGTTTCCACTAGTTAATCTGATATATGCAACGTAATTGTGTCTCCACCTTGACTTTCAGGCTGTGAAAAGGATGTGGCAGTGCTTGGGAACACTTGTAGAATAATCTTACAAAAACCTAAAAACCACTTATATACTGTTTTAGAAACAAGGTAGTAAATAACTCATCCATAGCTTTACCATGAATTTTGGGAATCTTGGACTGGGAGTTGTAATCTCAGTTGTAACATTTCTCAGTGTATGATGTTCCTGTGCGGTAGTTTTCTAACCTTAAAATGAGATTACCAAATTTCTGAGATTATATGAAACGTTGGGGGAGAAGCTAATTAGTGTAAACAACAGTACCTTTTAAATTGAGGTTATCATCAATTTATTCTTCTAGTGCCCACCTTTTCTTACCCTTTGCCATTCAAATTAGACTATAGGATTAGAGAAGTAGACAATGGTAAGTTAAGCTATCACACAATGTAGAAACAGTTCAGTTCAGATAACATTTAAGACCAGATACTATAAATGGGTACTTGGCACTGAAAAGCTATTAGAAGATTTAAAGTAGGATTAGGAGTAGAGTGAAGTGGAGTTTATAATTAGATGTCTTAAAAAAAAAAAAAAACCCACAACACTATCTACAGAGATTAAAGGAGAAAAGTAAGGTGATAGGAAGCAGCCTCAGTGACTGGGTGGGCTGGAGAGTGAGAACTCTATGAGAGATACACACAGATCAATGGACCAATGTCAAGATTTAGATTTGTTTTTTCCTGTAGGAGAGATGATAAAGAGGATCATGGGTTTGATTTTGGGTTTGGCATTTTAGGGGTAATTGAGTTATTTAGGGAGGAAATATTGTTAGATAACAGCTCCCTAGTTCTGGGAACAAGAAAGATAAAGTTTAAGCTTTATATGTTTTTGAAAATTTATGTGCAGTGACAGTGAAGCCATGCACAAGTACAATGGTTAAAATGAGGAGTGTAGAGCAAAAAGGGAAGTTAATACCTGGGAAAGGGGATAAACTCTCAGAGAATAGGCACTGGAAAATTGTGTTCTTTAGGAGGAAAAAAAAAACAAACTAGAAAATCAAGGTGATGGTGTGGGGCAGAAGAAAAAACTGAAAAAGGTCCATTTTACCAACTTGGCAGTTACTATTTACTTTAGTAAGAATTATTTTGGGGAAATAATGAGGACAGAAGCTTTCATAGAATGTAGCCAGGTGAGTAGGTAGTGGGAGAAAAGGAAATAAGATAGAAATAATGAGTATAGGGGAGTACTGGAACAGTTTAACTCTGAAGGAATTAGATGTGGGAAGAAGAAGCTTAATTTATTTAATTTTAAATAGAAGACATAGGTCTGGTAATGCATCTAAGTCATAGACACTGCCTTCGAGGCATGTGCAAGCCTCTGGGTTTGGTGCCTGGCATATTTAGATAGATAGATAGATAGATAGATACAGAGACTTAATCACATTTAAAAATTGAGTGAATTCATTTGAGTAAGAGAAGTAGAATATATGAGAGAAGATAAAGAGTTAAATAAATGTGCTTTGAGAAGATGGAATTGATTTAGGAGTAGGGAGAGCTCTACTACTTAGTAAGAGGCAAAGTAGAGAGGAACGGAAAAGCTAGCAACATCTAGGAGTTTAAGAGATCTTTACAACAGGGGAGATAAACAAGCAGGTTAGGTTGAGGGTTCACAGGAGAGGTCACTGATTTGGTAGACTGTTGGTCATTGTTTAAGAGTTTTTTCAGTTAGAGTGATGAAAAGCCAATTGGAATGGAGTTATATTTTGGTAAGTAAGGATATTGAGACGAAGAGCGTTGTGGAGGCAAACACTGATTTGGGGCCGTAATTGCAGGAGAATGAAGGCTCAAGGGAGTTTTTTGGATAGAGAGGGAGTTGAACTCATGGCCTGGAGCTTGTTAATCTGGTAAAAAGTGGCTGAGCCATCCAGCCCTCAAAGGATAATTTTTTTTTTAATTTAATTTAATTTTATTTGTGAACATACTGTACAGAGGAGTTACAGTTACATGGGCAGGATAATGTGTACATTTCTTACCAAGCATTGCAGCCTCCTCCTTTGTTTACCCTTCACATCCCTTCCCAGCCTCCCCCCTCCCCCCCAATCCCAATCCTTCTCCCCCCCCCCCCCCCCCCCCGCACCAACGTTGTAAAGCTCGTTTTGGACATGACAACTTGTACTTCTCATTGTTGCAACAGGTCCACCTGTATCCTTAAACAACTGGTTTTTCCCCATCTCCTCCACAAGTTATACTGACATCAAATATAGTGAAAGCAGGGGTTATACTGTGGAGGAGGGACATACAAAGCAACAAAGAGATAATCTTATAAATGTGTTAGAAACACATGCATGAAAGAAAAAAAACATTAAAATACACATCTAAGGGTTCATTTTCCTGACATCACATTATCTGACCTCAAAGGATAATTTTTAAAGATAGGTGCAAGTATTTTTCCTGTCAGTGAGGAGGTTTAAGTAGAGAGGAAGACATAGATAATTCTGGAAAAAATGCTGATTTCACAAGCTGTGTTATATCTATCCCAATGAAGAGGGGTATGGTAGGAAGGAGGGCAAAGGGTGTAGGTTCAGAGCCTGGGGACCCCTGATTATTACTCCTTCTCTGTGTCATGTAAGATAGATATAGCTAAAAGTGGAAATATAGAGAGTAGACAGATATTGAAGATTTGAGGAGAGAGATATGGGTTCTGAGCGCCATCTACTCAAGGCTGGGGCAGGGAGAAGGTAGAGAATTTACTGAAGGAGTATGGTAGATTTAAGGTTTATGTTGTAGATCACACTCATATTGTTTGTGGTACAGGTCAGTTGTATGCTTTTTCTCCTGCAGTCTTCTGTTGTTTAGATGTACAGGAGGAAGAAAGAGATAGGTGTGCCCAATCAAAGATTGGTGGTTTTCCAGATGTTAGATAAGGGGGAAATGGCAGGGGAAAGAAGACTTTGGAAAGAGCTCTGCATAATGCTGAACCATCAAACTTAGGCTGGCTTAGGAAGGAAGAACATGAGAAGACTAGTGACAGTGAAAAGTGGTGTGATCACCTTGTGGACTGAGAGAAAACAGATGGGAGAATTGCCAGAGTGGGAAAACTAGCACAAGTGAACTCTTGGTGTTGTGGAAATGGAATGCTTGAAATGCTTGACATTTTTAGAGGTGATGACAATGTTAGGCTATGTTACTAGGTGGGTGATTGAAATGAAGTGCTGAAAAAATATACTTGGTGCTAAAGACATTAAAAACAAAACCTAGCCGGGCCCTTGTCACTCATGCCTCTAATCCTAGCTACTCAGAAGGCTGAGATCTGAGGGTCTCAGTTCAAGGCCAGCCTGGGCAGGAAATCTGTGAGGCTATTATGTTCAATAAATTCCTCCCCCCCCCCCCCCAAAAAAAAAAAAAACAACCAACCAGAAGTGTTGTTGTGGCTCAAGTGGTAGACTCCTAACCTTGAGCAGAAAAGCTCAGAGACAGTGCCTAGGCCCTGAGTTCAAGCTCTAGGACTGACACAAGTGCACACGTGCACACACAGACATACAGACACACACATCTACCTCGAGGCCAATGTATTAATTCTCTGTGGATGTTGAAGTCCTCAGAATAAGACTAATGATGGAGATAAAGACAGGGCAGGACTTAAGACTTTAGGAAAGGTCAGTGTAAGGTATATTAAATAGGTAGGTGGCGGATGAAGAGAACATGCACTATTCAGGCAGGAGAGGAAGTTTATTTACTGAACTGCTTCCCCTGCTGTGCATGGTGGAGAGGCTTGGCTGAAAAGGAAGGTGCAACCCACCCCAGGCCAGGACTTATCTAGGCCAGGGACAGGAAGAAGTATGGCCAGGTTGGGGAAAGGTGTGGCCACACTGGATCCGCGGTCTGGGACCCTCCTAAGGTGGCCCAGGATGTGACCTAGCAGGAGGGGAAGGTGACTGCTTCCAGGTGTGCCAGTTACCTAGGTAACAGATACTGGCAGAAACTTAGCGAAGAGGTAGGGAGATGTCCCTGTGCAGACCTTACAGTCAGCAAGAAGTTGGAAGGATCTGTGGTTTGGATTCAGGGAAAAGAGTTTGGAAGCCGCATTGGAGGACAGCATATTTGGAATGTCCAACGCAGGGGGTAGGGAGTGAGGAGGGTGTTTGTCCCTGTGAGGCATGTAAACAGCTTTTCCTTCTAAAGTAGCTGTAAACTCACAGGCAATCAGCTTTCCTTTAGAGCAAAAAAGTAAGGAAACATCAGAGAAAAGAGGGCAAAGTTTTAGACAGACTTCCTGAGAATCACTCATATCTTCAGAGCTTAGGAGGACAAGAACAAGTCAGAAATGGGAGTAGAAGAGCAGATACACTGAGCTTTGCCATTTCAGCCATCTGAAAGGGATGGTCTTCTTGTGATGTTGAAGTGAGTCAGGTAAGGTGTGATGTTGGAGGTGAGTCAGGATGGGTGTATTTGATTAAGCCTTTTAAGACAGGGTAGTTCCCAAAGTGCATCAAAGGCAGTGTCTCCAGTTTTTTAGGTTCATTAGATGTGCAAGCTGGGAGTTTACATTTGTAGTAAGTTCCCAGCTGATGCAAAGTTGCTGGTCCAGAGACCACACTTTGAAAATTATTGGTCCAGATAAATGGTTGTGGCCACAAGGACCAACTGTGATCTGCATCTCAAACTTGTGCATGCCTTGAGTAATGTGCAGTGGTTCCCTGTGGACAGCTGTGTCTGGCATCTTTTTGTTTTCAGCAATTTTTGGAGATCATAAATAGTGATACTTTTTTTGGGGGGTGGGAGGATATTGATTTCTAAGTGACAGTTTATTAGAAAATATTTATGGAATATCTTATGAGGATACTAATGACAGCAGGATACATACATCATTTTTTTTTTATTTTTTTAAAATCTGAGATTGAGACTTGAACTTAGTACATGCCGATTTCCCTCATTGGCTAGAACTCTACCAGCTGAGCCATGTCTCTAATCCCTGTTTTCTTTCTTAAGGACAGTGGAGTGAAAGGCTACAGAGGCTCAAGGACTCATTAACTATACCTTATGAAGAAAGACTACTTGCTAGTCAGTAAAGTATTAGAAGTTGTTAACAGGAATTGAGGAAAAACAGGTCATCACAAAACATAGGGGTTGTTTGGGAAAGGTTTTCTTGTTTTTGTTGTTGTTGTTGTTGTTTTATTTTGTTTTTCCTTTTTTCTTGTCTCCCTTCACCCTTTCCATTTTCCTCCTTGCCCCTTCCCTTTCCTGACCATGTCTCATGAGCTTTTGATTCCATCCTAGCCTAAGCCACCATTATCTCTTACTGATATTTTTACAATAATTCTCAAACTAGCTTCCTGCTTCTGTTCTTCTTTCCACCCATTGTTCCAGTGTCTTTCAACACAGCAGTCAGAGCAGTCCTATTAAATATCTTTTTATATTGCTCCTTTGCACAAATTTTTTTTGTAGCTTTCTATCTCTCAGCATAAAAGTCAGATGCCTTGCACTGGCCTATATGGCCTTTTTTGATTTGTTCTGGCTAAAATCTTCAGCCTCATTTTCTTTGAAGCTTCTCGTTTCCCCACTGATACCATACTGCCCTTCTGGTTATTATTTAAACATACCAAACCCACTGGTGCCTCAGGGCCTCACCCATTCTCCTGTTGTTTCCTCAGATGTCTGCAAGATGCTTTCTTTGTTTATGTGAGATCTGTACTCAAATGTCATGTGTAAAGGAATTGCCTATATAAATGGCAATTCCCTTCTCCTTTTTTCATTTCCATTTCCCCATTTGAATTTTTCTCTATAGCATCTACCATTAGCTGATATGCTATATGTTTTTTGTGTGTGTGTTTTTTCTTCCTTCATGAAGCTACAAGTGTATCCTTTGTGCCTAGGAAAGTCCTGACATAGTGAACGCTGACTTGGTATTTGTAGACTAGCCTTGGGCATTTGAAGAGTAATAAGGGAGACTGGGGTTGGAGGTATGGCTTAGTTGGTAGAGTGCTAGCCAGTGAGCAAAAGTGATAGGTTCTGAGTTCAAGTACTGGTCTTAGACCTACAAAGAAAGAAAGAAAAAGGAGAAAAGAAAGTTAGAATAATGAAAAGACCATTATCATTGAAAGCAATAGAAATGGAAGGGATGGCTTTATGGGTAAATTGGAGAATCTTGAGTACTTGCTGGATCTCTGTATTAGGTGGTTTTTTTTTTTTTTTTTGGTTTTTTTTTTTTTTGTGTGTGCTGGTTGTGGAGCCTGAACTCTGAGCCTGGGCGCTGTTCCTCAGCTCTTAAGCTAAAGGCTAGCGCTCTAGCACTTGAGTCACAGTGTCACTTTCGGCTTTTTCTGCTTATGTGGTGCTGAGGAATTGAACCCAGGGCCTCATGCATGCAAGGCAAGCACTCTACCACTGAGCCACCTTCCCAGCCCCTCTGTATTAGTTTTAAGAATTCTTGAAGTTGTTTTCAACACAGCAACACTTAGCCTTCTTGAAACACCGCCTTTTAATTTTGTTTTGTGGAATTGATGGTTTGGAGAAAGATTAGATGCTGAGTACTGTTGAATAAAAAAGCTATCCAATGTTTTGGTTTTGTCAGTACTGGGGTTTTGAATTCAGGGCCTGGTACTAGCTAGGCAGATAGTCTACCACTTGAGCTATACTATACCTCAGCCGTTTGGTCTAGATAAGATCTCTTGTTTTGTGTGGACTCAGATAAAAAAAATCTTCTGATCTTTGCTTCCCAGAAAACTGGGATTGTAGACGCGTACTACATCTACCTAGTCTGTCTGCTATTAGGTTTGTTGTTGATGATGATGATTGGTTGGTCGTTTGTGTGGGTCTTGGGCTTAGGCACTGTCCCTGAGCTTTTTTGCTCAAGGCTAGCACTCTACCACTTAGAGCCACAACTCAGTTTCTGGCTTTTTGGTAGTTATTTGGAGATAAGAATCTCACAGACTTTCTTGCCCAGGCTAGCTTTGAACTGCGATCCTCAGATCTCAGCCTCCTGAATAGCTAGGAATATAGGCTTGTGCTATTATTATAAGCACCTGTCTGCTTTTAGTTTTAATGTGTCATCTAACATTAAAGAAGTATAGTTTTGTCAGACTTTAAGTCAGAATGTAGAATTTTATTGTAAAATTTTATAATTATAGAGTCAACCAAGTAAACATATACTCAGTTTTATATATTTTAAATTATTCATTTGGAGGGCTAAAAACTTAGTATAGTTAGAGCACATATATTAACCAAGGGAGGGGTGAGGGAGACTCCAACTCCCAGTTTGGAGTTAGGTTCTTTTCCTAGCAACAAAACAATGCATCTTAATTAAACATTATATTTTTTTTGCAGGCACCAGTGGCTCATGTCTGTAATCCTAGCTACACAGGAGGCTGAAATCTGAGGATCACAATTCAAAGCCAGCCCAGACAGGAAAGTGTTTGAGACTCTATCTCCAATTAACTACCAAAAAAGCCAGAAGTGGAGTTTTGGCTCAAAATGGTAGATTGCTAGCCTTGAGCAAAAAAGCTCAGGGACAGCGCCAAGGTCTGAGGTCAAGTCCCAAGACCAACGCGCGCGTGCACACACAGTTTTTTTTTTTTTCATTTGCTAACTTTTTTTTTCTTTTTGGTTCTAGAATGAGGATTGCTTTTAAAATTTGACATCTGATTGGATGTATTGCATTTGTGTTTAGAACTGACATTCTTTTTCAAACTTGAACTTGCTACTACTTTTCACAAATCTTTTTTGCATCTTCTATTTTTATTAAGACAAAAGAACACCTATTACCTGTAATATACGGCCAAAATAGAATGGATATATCACAAACATGGATTGGAAGGTTAACTAGATGTTTTATATGGGTAACAGAGTGCCCTTTTGAAGTATTTGGTTTTAACTGAAGTTAGTAGGTTCTGTACTATCTTGTTTGGAGCTAGATCATTAATTCAAAGGGTAATTAAATCAAAGTTTCATTTACATTCTTTAAAACAACTTTATTTTTCTTGGGTATAGGATAAACCCTTTGATATGTAGGAGTTTAATAAGATTTCTGTATTCTATAAAACCAAAAATAATTATGGCTTCATTGTATATTACATTATATGCTGGTCATAGTTCTATACCTAGCTTAATCATTAGCCTATTCTGTAATTGAATGTAAGTCATGTGATGTTTATGTTCTGTCTTGTCTGTAAAATGGGCACAGTTGCTTCCCACTAACATTGTTTAATGTTATTTCTCAGAAAAACTGACATCTAGATAAAAATATTCTTAATAATTCTCTTTATTATGCTTATTATTTTAATTAGGTAAGAACATAATGTTTTGAGTCAAAATTGAATGAAAAATCTCATTAAATGGTACAGTAGATGCCAAAGCAGAGAAGGCAGAGCCTGTCTTCAGGAGAAGCAACTGCTTTTATGTATATGCGCCTTGCTAGATTTCATTATTTGTAGGTTTTTATTTTTCTCCTTTTTATTTCTAAATTTACTTTTAAAAATTGTTATTATAAAGGTGATATACATTGTATTTATTAAATTTATTTTTTAAGTTTCCTGGATTCATTGAAAATATAATCATTTTGTGTGTTGTTCAATACCCCATTGCTCTGATTAGATGTTTGCAGATGACATCTGATATCAGCCAACAGTTTTAATGTTAAAGACAGTTGAGACTGAAGAGAGAAGGAAACAAATTACTCAGTGTCTCCTATGTATGGGACATAGTTTGTTCACAACTATTATCTTATTTTGTCTTCTCATGGGGAAACAAGATTCAAACCTATGTCAGACATGGTGGCACATATGTACTCAGGAGTCTAAAGCAATATTGTTAAATTAGAGGCCAGCCTCTGTCTCAGAAAAAGTAAAAAAATCCAAACCCAGCTGTCATGCTATAGTGCTGTCAACTAATCTGTGGCAACATCCGTTTTCCAATGGTCCTCATCTCCCTCTCTTGTCCTCTTTAGCTCATTCTCTTAAAACAATACATTGCGGGAGTAGACTAACATGTAGCGCTGTGGAAAGGCCCAAATGGCCACACTAATGAGGACCTGAGGCCTGCTGGCAGACAGATGAGTGAATTTAACAATAGATTCCTGTCAGATGACTCTTGCTGACTGCCAACACCTGCACTGCAGCCTTAGGAGAGACCATGAGCCAGAAACAACCAGCTAGTCTAACTGGGTTTCCTGTCCACATGAACTGTTGGATAAGAGTATCTTTAAGCTGCTATGTTTGAGAAAGAGTTGTTACTACATAGGAGTGGCCTACCTCAGATTTATTTTTATTTATTTTTTTGGGGGGGGTCCGGTCGTGAAGGCCTGAACTCTGGGCCTGGACACTGTCCCTCAGCTCTTCAGCTCAAGGCTAGCTAGCACTCTACTACTTGAGCCACAGCGCCACTTCCGGCTTTTTTTATTTCTGCTTATGTGGTGCTGAGGAATCCAACCCAGGGCCTCGAGCATGCAAGGCAAGCGCTCTACCACTGAGCCACCTTCCCAGCCCCCCTACCTCAGATTTTGGTACCAAGAGTCAGGTGCATTACAGCACAAGTTTAAAATGTGAGTTTGGACCAGGATATTGGACTTTTGAGAGAGAATGTTAGTTGAAGGTCAAAGTATCTTGACTAAAATTTGGGACTTTGAGACTATTACAGTGAAGGCCTAAAAAAGGAACTAGAATGAAGATTTGGAGATTTAGCTCAGTGGAAGAGCACTTGCACAACAAGTGCAAGACCCTGAATTGGGTCCTCAGTTCCCAGGGGGAAAAATGCCAAAAAGAAGCATAGTGGTTGGAAGTTTTAACAGCAGTATATTGGTAATTGTGTGGGAAGTGGAAGAGGTGCCTGTTGGACTGACTGGTAGCTATCCAGGAAAAAAAACAAAGAAATGCCTGGGTTTCTTGCTGCTTATTATAAAGTGTAGAGGAAAAGAAGTAAGTTGAGGGAAAGACTATTAAATATATAATGTTGCCACAACTTGATGGTTTCGAACATTCTCAGAGTTTGTGGATGCCAAATGATAAAATTATGACATTGGTCCCTAGCAAAAATTAGTTCAAGGGCACTGCCAAGAGAACAGTGATCTAAAATGGAAGCCCAGCATATATCTATAAACCTTTTGGCAAGGTCTCAGAAAAATCAAAGGTATTGTCTTAGGGTGCTATCCATTCCCAGAAGAGGCCTTGCAGTTGAACAGCAGAACTTGTAGCCTTGTAGCAAGAGCCTGAGGTACAGAACAGCTTAATATTTTGACAATAATTGTATGTATAGCTTAATGCCCAGAGATTACTAGGACACTAGGATAAAATGGAAAAATGAGTGCATCATGAGAAGAGACCATTGAATAACCCTAAGATTTTGTTGGCAGGAAAGACTTTACTCCTTGGCTGCTAACACATGCCATCTTTCATTAAAAAGAAGTGTCTCAGAGGTTGGAACTAGAGCCTAGATGTCAGAAGTGAAAGTCAAGGACAATTATTCTGAGCCCCTAAGACCTAACCACATAGCTTCTAAATCTGCCCAGCCAGATTTCAGAATCACTTGGGACCGGTGCCTCCCAGTTGTCATCCCCTTGAAGGAAAAATTTCACCTTTGATAATTGCAAGAGATTTCAAAGAATGGAAACTAGGAGGCTAAGTGACAAAAGTGTTCTGATATCATGCCATCTAGGCCAGATTGCCAAAGTGCCATACCTGCTGTTAAATTGTCTATTTCTTCTGGCATTTGTTTCCCAAAGTTTTCAGAGCATGTCTCCTACCTTCTGTCATCAGTGTAAGTTAACTCCCTGTTACCTTGCTGTTCTTTTACCTACTTGAAAGTGATTCTGGCCTGGCATTGGTGGCTCATGCCTACAATCCTAACTACTTAAGAAGTTGAGATCTGAGGATTATGGTTCAAAGCCAATCTGGGCAGGAAAGTCCACAAGACTACTTTCTCAGTTAACCACCAACAAGCTGGAAGTAGAGTGGTGGTTTAAATGGTTGAGTGCTAACCTTGAGCAAATAAAGCTCAGGGACAATGCCCAGGCCCTGAGTTCAAACCCTAGGACCAGCACACAAAAAAAGTGATTCTGGGGCCTTTACTTTGCTGCTAGCTACTGTTGAGGTCTTTTCCTTTGATTCCCTCTAAAGCATACAGACAGGTTTTTATTTTCACCTTGCCACTGAAACAGCTCTTGTCAAGGTTCCCAGAAGGTCTGTGCTACTACATGGGTTGGCCAGGTCTTATTCCTTATCTTACCTGACTTATTGATAGACTTATCATCATCTCTGGCATACCCCATTATGATACACTTTTCTTGGATACTAGACTTTCAGGACATCACATGCTACTTATTTTCTTCCTCATAGAAGCTTCTACTTCTCTGTTTTAGAGTTATAATAACTCTAGACCAAGTCAATTTTTCCTTTTTTAATGCCAATACAGGGTCTTGAACATAAAGCCTTGCATTCTTACTAAGTTTCTTCCCCACCCCCCCGTCTAAGGCTGTAGTTCTACTATTTGAATCACACCTTCACTTCCAGCTTTTTGGTGGTAAATTAAAGATAAGATTCTTTTAGATTTGGCTTCCAACTCCGAGATCCTCAGATCTCAGGTAGCTAGAACTATAGTTGTAAGCCACTAGCATCTGGATTCAGATTGCTTTTCTTGATTTTCTTTCATTTGGTGATTTTTATCTGCCCTTGGGACTTTTGCTCTCAGTTGACCAGAAAAAAATTGTTAGAATCGTTAGTCCTCTGAATTGGATCCTTTTTTTATTATTCATTAAGAAATAAAAATAATATGATAGCAACAATCAGTTCTATTAGAATTGATCTGGTAGCATACCTATAATCCTAGCACATGGGAGGTGAAGACAGGAGAATCACAAGCTCCAGTGCCAGGTTGGGCTACAATAGTGAGGTCCTGCCTTAAAAAAAAAAAAAAAAAATCACACACACATGCCTACATATATATGTATATATACATATATATATATATAGTATTACATAGTCCTATAGTCATAAATCACATTTGAGTGTTGTTTTTCTTTTTTTAATTTTTATGTTGTTATTATAAAGGTGATGTACAGAGCGGTTACAGTTTCATAAGTCAGATAAAGAGTATACATTTTGGGGGACACTGTCACCCTTTCCCTTGCTTTCTTCCAGATTTTCCCTCCCGTTCCACTCACAAATTGTATAGTTCATTTTCAACACAGTGTCTAGTGAGTGGCACTGCTGCATTTGCTCACTCTTTATTCTTCTGTTTCTGTACCCTCCCACCCTCCCAAAGACAGATAAATGAACAAGACAAAAAGAAAAGAAAAACAGCAATAAAGAAAAAAGCTATTGTTTCTATTTCCTGGAGTTCATTTTGATAAATATTATTTCATATGATCAGATGCACATAGGCATTGGGCCTTTGTGTTCCTTTTTCTAAGAGTATCTCCTTTGATCTCACTGTGTATAAATGCCTAGGGTCCTATATAATTTGAATACTATTTTACTTTGTTGTTGTTGATACATTGAGGTATTGCAGATGAAACTCAGGACTTCATGGATGCTGGACAAATACTCTATTACTGAGCTGCATATTTTAACTTTATTCATTTTTTTATCTTTTTTGTAAAACATTTCATGTTTTCTTTTTTTGTAACCTGTATATCTCTATTCTGTATAACGTATGCATTCAGTTGAGACGACAAACACTCCTCTAGGAGTCAATATTCTTCTAAAGTTTATTTCCTATCCATGAGTAATTATCTCATTAATGAAGTTTCTCCTAGATAATGAAAGCATTTAGTGTGCTAGTATCAATACTGTACTGAATCTCAGGTATCAGTCTCCACCTACTCCTTTGCAGGAATAAGTACTGACCATTTTATCAATGTATCCACTCCCTCTTATAGTTTTGTAATTGTAAAGATCCAAGATCACTTATATTTATTTTATTTCCTCTTATTTTAAAAAAAGAAAAAAAACCAAACCCAGGGCCCCTCACAAACTAATAAACCAATCACTAAATGGACAAAGGAGTTAAGGAGAGACTTCGTAGAAGAAGAGATAAGAGTGGCCAAAAAAAAAAAAGAAATGTTCCTCATCCCTGGCCATAAAGAAAATGTAAATCAGAACGACTCTGAGATTCCATATCACCTCACGTCGTGAATTTGAACAACAGCAAATGCTGTTGGGGAAAAAGAAACCTCTTGCATTGTTGGTGGGAATGTAAACTAGTACAACCACTCTGGATGGCAGTCAGGAGGCCCCTCAAAAAACTAACCATAGATCTTCCTTATGACCCAGCCATACCACTCTGGGGCATCCATCCAGAACATCACAAGTCAGGATACTGTGAAGACACTTGCATGGCTCTGTTCATTGATGCACTATTCACAATAGCCACGTTATGCAAACAGCCCGATGCCCCACAATAGATAAGTAGATCCCAAAATGTGGACCTATACACAATGGAATTTTTACAGTCATTAAAAAGAACAACATTATGTCATTTGCAGCGAAATGGACAGACCTAGAACAAATCATGTTAAGTGAGGTAAGCCAAGCTCAGAGAGATAAATGGTGCATATTTTCTCTCATATGTGGAAGCTTGATCTAAGATACATCAGGATATGATAAGTTATACAGGACTCTAGACATTTACACACAGACCAAAGGAGGACACTCTTAGCGGAGGAACACAAAGGCGCAATGCCTGTGTGCCTCTGATCATATAAAATAATATTGAAATAAATTCCAGGAAACGGAAATGAGTGTTTTTCTTTGTTGTTTTTAACATTTTGTCTTGTTTGTTCATTTATCTGTCTTTGGAAGGGTAAGGGCGAGTACTGAAATGAAGGGACAAAGGTGAACAGATGTAGCAGTGGTACTCACTAGACACTATATTGAAAATGAAATATATAGCTTGTGGATGGGGACAGGAGGAAAAAAACTGGAGAGAACAAGAAAGGGGTAACATTGCCCAAAAAGAAATATACTCTTTACCTGACTTACCTAACTGTAACCTCTTTGTATATCACCTTTATAATATAATAACAATAAAAATATTTACAAAAAAACAACAGGTAGTCCTGGATATTGAATGCAGATCTCAGGTTACATCTAGATAAGCTCTCTGCCACTAAACTATATTACCTAGACCTAATTTTTTTTTTTTTTTTTTGGTTGGTCATGGGGCTTGAACTCTGGGCCTTGGTGCTGTCCCTCACCTCCTCAGCTCAAGGCAAGCGCTCTACCACTTGAGCCACAGCACTACTTCCAGGTTTCTAGTGGTTTATTGGAGATAAGAGTCTCATGGACTTTCCTGCCCGGGCTGGCTTTGAACCATGATCCTCAGATCTCAGCGTCCTGAGTTGCTAGGGTTACAGGCGTAAGCCACCAGTGCCCAGCTTAGACCTAAATATTTTTTAACAGAAGTTTTTTGATCTGTTAACCTCAGAATACTTTGAATCAAGAAGATGGTTACTAGTTTGTCTTAGTACAAAATTACCCCATCTCTTTGAAATTTAAAAAAAGAAAAAAATGTCTTTTTTCCCCTTTTCAATTTGTGAAAATTTGTGTGTGTATGTATGTTTGTGTGCTTGTACTAAGGCTCAGCTCAGGGCCTTGGCACTGTTTCTTAGTTTTTTCGCTCTAGGCTAGTAGTGGATCACTTGAGCCACAGCTTCACTACAGTTTTTGAACCTTGATTCTCATATTCCTCACCCCCCCCCCCCCCCAGTGGCTAGGACTATCAGAGTGAGCCACCAGCCACCAGCAGTTATTAATTGATTAATTAGTTCTAAGAAAGAATAAATTATGAAATATACATCATCACAAGTAGGCTTCTCCCAAAAAACAGATGGGGGAGAGGAGAATCACTCTGTAGACTGATGGTAACAGGAAAGTTAAATACCATCTGGACACTACTGATTCTCAGATGTATACCTATAAGGCCAGACCTCTCCCTGGAAGCTTACATCTAAATGTCTACTTGACATTGCTTTCTTTTTTTTTTTTAATAATTGAGGGAGGCAAAAAATATTTTTTTATTGTCAAGGTGATGTATAGAGGGGCCACAGTAATGAGTACGTTTCTTGTCAAGCTTGTTACCTCCTTCCCTCATTTTTCTCCTACTTTCCCTCCCCCTAGCCCTCCCCCCAAGTTGTACAGATAATTTCCAACATAGTGTCTTTTGTATGTTGCTGTTGTACTGGTTCCCTTCCTCTTGTCCTTTGTCTCACTCTACTTGAGATTCCTATATATGATAGTTACCACAAACTTAGCGTGCCCAGTGGTGAACTGCCTGTCTTTACTTGCCTCTTTCCACCCGCTGACATGCTGGACCCCCACCTTTGCTTTTCTCAGATAATGACATCTTTCTGTTGCTTGAGGAAAAAATAAATAAAACGTAAACTAAAAAGAACCTTAGTCATCCTGAACTCCATGCCAACTCTGTTAATTAGGAATTTGCTTAGGTTCCTACTTTTGAAAATAATCTAATCGAAGCCTTTTTCACTAATTGTACTGGTTCTGTACTGGTTGATTCTATTATCCTTTCTTGCCTGGATTATCATAGGGTCTCCTATGTGGTTTTCCTGCCTCCACACTGTATAGTTCATTCTGACCATAGCTTCTGAGGCAATTCTTTTCAACTAAAATTCTGATTATGCTCAAAATCTGCTGATGTGTGTCACTCAGAGAAAAAGCTAGATGCCCTTTGAGAGTATAGTCAGACTTGCTCCTCTTCTTTCAGTTTCACTCTTCTCCAGCTGCATAGACCTTCCTCCTGTTCTTCAGACTTGCCAGCCCTTATGTGTTCCTTTCTTCTGCCTGTAGTGAGCTTCTCCCAGTCCCCACATCTTCCTATCTCCTTCAAATTCTTGTTCAAATGTAACCCTTTAAAATCCATTCTATTTTAAATTCTCCATAACACTTACCATTTTCTAAGCTATCCTTTTGCTTAACTACCCATCTTGACCTAAAGAGATTTTTGTCTGATTTAATCATTGCTATGTCCCTAGTGCCTGGAATTGTGCGTGGCACTCAGTAAGTATTTTATTTACAAATGGCTGCTCAGTTCCCCAGGTTGCTCACCAGGGATGTTTTGTTTCACAGGGACCACTCAGTTGCTTTATGTGTTTGTAATAGTAGAATTCTCTCCAGTTGCTACCAGTCACTCTCTTTTACTCTCTTTTACCAGGAGCAAGGGCTTGGGCACCTGTGTGTGTGTGTGTGTGTGTGTGTGTGTGTGTGTGTGTGTGTGTGTGTGTGTGTGTGTGTGTGTGTGTGTGTGTGTGTGTGCGCGCGCTCGCGCGTGTGTGTGTGTGTGTGTGTGTGTGTAAGTGGGGGATGAAAAAAGACACAGAGAGTGGTAGCAAACAGCTTGGGTTCTGATTCATTCTCTCTGAATGATAGTGGGTAGATTACAACACTTTGTCTATAAAATAACAAAAATAGTATTGACTGCAGAGGTTGTTCTCAAGAACAAGTGTTCATAACAGTTGTCCAGTAAATGTTCATCAAGTAGCATGTTAGTTTTTACCATTGTTACTGTTCTAGACCCAAACCAGCTATCATGCTTCAGTGTAGTCCCAAGTTGACAGTACTAAGAACTATCTAATTCTAGGTCTCCGTCTTATGACCTGCTTTGTACCATTTAAAAAATATCATAGATGTTTCAGGCTCCCCTCCCTATCTACCCTCTACCTTCCTCCCTTTATTAAACGTGTTTAAACTTCTGTTCTTACACATTCAGTTTCTTTTCATATCTTTGTGTTCTGTTCTTTTTTCCTCTCCTGTTCTTTAGCAAGTATTTGTTAATCATGACTTGTCCTTTCCCCATTCTGTTCTGAATCTTGATGTTTACTTTTCCTTGCTTCCAAATTTTTGTTCCATGTATAAAATTTAAAAATGGTCTTTATTACGGTTCATTGACCTGAATTACATTTATATCAGAGAAAATGGAAATGTCATAGGCTTTTAAATAAAATTGAACTTTTTTTTTAACATTGGAACCATCCCTCTCTCAACAATGCAAATGTTGTATGAGTCACTAAAACCTTGTGAAAGTACTCTTACTCCTCTTGCTAAATTCTCAAATCCTCACTTTCTGAGTCAACTTACATTGTTTTCTACAACCAGTATGCTAAGATGTAGGGAAAATTAACTTCCTGTGTACTAAGTTGGCATTATTTGCTATTTGCTGCTATTTCTATAACTGTATTTTTTTTTTGTCTTTTCTTTTTTGGTACTGGGGATTGAACTTAGGATATTGCAGTTGCTAGGCAAGCTTTTTCCACTGAGCTATATCCCAGCCCTGTTTGCTACTATTTTATCTATGTTCTTTTCTGTAGTAGTGGTACATCACTAGTTTAGTGGACTCAGATGCTCACCCACACCCACAGTGCATTAGTATGATCTTGTGATCTGTCCTGGAAACCCAGCTATCACATATAAATCTCTTCAAACACACACACACACACAGAAGAAATGTAATCAAAGTTCTAACACACACACACACACTGAAGAAATGTAATCAAAGTTCTAAACAACTGAAAATGCATTTTTAGAATATGACTCATTTTGCAAAGTTGAAGATTATATAATGGCTATATGATATCCTTTAGAACTGAGGAAGTGAACTCATTTCAGCATGCATTTGAAGGGTTTTTATTTTAAGGCTTTAAGGGCCTCTCATCTGTAAGGTGAGCTATGCTATTATGTAGTAAATGTTACAAGAACAGTACACTTTCTGCCTCTTTTTCTTGTTACATTTTTTTCTGGGCACATATACTTTAGTAATAATTTGTATTTTTCCATAACTTTCATTTTCCTTTGAGTCATTTAATATTTACCTCTTTTACATAAGTAGACTGAAAAGTTGATAGTAAAGTGTCAGGTGGAGTGACTCATG
The DNA here is from genome assembly GCF_019054845.1 of Dipodomys spectabilis. Taxonomy (NCBI): domain Eukaryota; kingdom Metazoa; phylum Chordata; class Mammalia; order Rodentia; family Heteromyidae; genus Dipodomys; species Dipodomys spectabilis. Next base: position 19,191,352 of record NW_024870840.1, on the reverse strand, counting down.
CCAGAAATCACGGCTACTTGGAGGCAAGATTAGGAGGATTGAAGTTGAAGGCCAGCCTGGGCAAAAAGTTAAGCAAGATCCCCATTTTGATCAAGAACTGGGTGTGTTAGCACACATTTAGAATCCATTTATGCAAAAGACAATAGGTTAAGACAATAACAGTCCAAAGCAGGCCCTGGACAAGAAAATCCTCATTTGGGAGAAAATTTTTTTACCATAAAATATAAATATGAAATAAAGGAAAAGAGGAAGGGGTAGTTGGACAAGGATGTTGGAGACTTGTCCAGATTTATAAAATCATGGTCTAAATCTGAATGGCAAGGACATCTCTCTCTGTCTCTCTCTCTGTCTCTCTGTTTCTCTTTCTGTCTTTCTCATATTTACAATTGTTGGTGCTTAGTAGTTTTTGAACTGGGTAAAGGATATGTCTTCTACATACAGAATTGATTTTGATACTCATTAATTGTATGAAAGTTCATTCTGTTTCTGTGTGTCGACACATTACTTGAGCTGGGTGCTGTTGGCTCTGCCTGTAATCCTGAGTACTCAAGAGGCTTAAGATCTGAGGATTGTGATTCAAAGCCAGCCCAGGCAAAAAAGTTCATGAGATTCTTATCTTCAGCTACCCACCAAAAAAGCTGGAAGTGGAGCTGTGACTCAAGTGGTAGAGTCCTAACCTTGAGCAAAAAAGCTCAGGGATAGCACCTAGGTCCTGAGTTCAAGCTCCAAGCCTGGCACCAAAACAACAAAAGAGAATATTATTTGAGTTGGGCACCCTGTAATCCTAGCAACATAAGTGGCTAAGAACAGGAGGATCATCATTCAAGGTCAGCTCAGCCAGAAAAACTCATGAGATCCCCCTTTTCAATACATTCAATAGTGGTTCATGTCTGTTATCCTAGCTTTGCTGGAAGGAGGGAGAGAGAGATAGAAACAGAGAGACAGAGAGACAGAGACAGAGATACTGAGAGAGAGAGACCAAGAGACTGAGAGACTGAGAGACCCTCAGTTCGAGGCTGCCCTGGCAGGAAAGTGCATGAGACTGTCTGAACAGAAGAAGCTAAGTGTGATGATGTGCATTTGTCATTCTAGCTACAATGAGAAGCTTAAAATAGGCAGATTATGGACATCATGGTTAAGGCAGGTTCCTGAGCAGGAAGCAAGACCCTATCTCAAAAATAACCAGTGCTAAAAAACCTGGATGTGTGACTCTGCGGTATAGTACCTGCCTAGCAAGAATGCTTTTAGTTCAAATCCGAGTACTGCCAAACAACAAAAAAAGGTTACCTGAAGCCAGGTGTGGTGGCACATAGTACTGGCATTTAGGAGGCAGAGTATCATGAATTTAAAGCCAACATAGCACGACCTTGTTTCAAAAGGATTTTTGCTTAATCTTAGCCAGTTCCTTTATTCTCATTCTTTTTACTGAAACAACAAAAGACAAGGGTAAAGGTGGTGTATATATTCATACTTTTGTATTATTTTTGTTAGTGTATATTAACTACACAAAGGATTTCATTGTGATATTTTATCCTCCCCCCCCTTTTTTTTGTAGGTCATAGGACTTGAACTCAGGGTGTGGGTGGTATCCCTAAGCTTTTTTAGCTCAAGGCTTGTGCTCTACCAGTTTGAGCCACAGCACCACTTCCAGTTTTCTGGTGGCTAATAGGAGATAAGAGTCTCATGGATATTCCTGCCTGGACTGGCTTTGGACTATGATCCTCAGATTTCAGCCTCCGGAGTAGCTAGGATTACAGACATGAACCACCAGGGCCTGACCTTGTGGTATTTTCACACATGTAATGGACTTTGATCATATTTATTTTCTATATTACTCTTACTCCCTATATTAGTATTTTTTAAAGTATTATTATTATTAAATAGTTTATGAGTTCAGTACATCTTACCCAATGTCATACTTTCCATTGCTTTCCCCCTTCTTTCCCCATATCATCCCTATCTTATATTGATATATTAAAAGAAAACTTTTCCTACTAAATGCTTTGCCAAAAGACTTCATGTTCAACATCAGTTAGAGCTGTGGAACAAATCACCACAGATGGATGACTTCACAGAAATTTCATCTTGGAAGTCCAATATGATGTCAGCAAGGTAGGTTTTATACTGAGGTCTTTTTCCTGACTTGGCAAGCCACTACCATCTCCTGTTTTGCCTTTGTATATAAAGGTTAAAGTGGGGAAGAAGGAACGGAGCTTTGGTGTCTCTTCTAATAAGGATATAAATTAGGGACTGCCCTCTCCCATCTGTCATGAGCTCATTTAACTTTAATTACTTTCTTAGAGGCTTCATCCTCTAATATTACATATCAGGAGATTAAGAGTTTCAACACATGAATTTGGAGGAGGACTCAAAATTCAGTTCATTATACTTTTTAATTCACATACAAAAAAAATGAGTATTAACTGAGCAATGGTGGTGTATGCCTATGAGCCTAGAAGTTGGGAGGCTGAGACAAGGATAATGATAATGAGTTCAAGGCCAACCTGTGCTACATATCAAGTTCCAGCCTGCATGGAAGGGAGAAGAAAGGGAAAGGAAGGAGAGGGTATATGAGGGGAAGTGAGGGGAGGAAAAAGTTACTTATTGTACAATAACTACCTTGATAAGACCTACTACTATCTAGCTATGTATGCTTAAAGAAATTATTCAGCCTTACCAGGCCACAATATTTATGATTCATTATAGTTTAATCACTGTTATTTTCATTTGTATTTACTTATTTTTTCTTCCCCTAAGGTAGTTAGAATTGTTTGTTCCAAGTGACTTTTCTCTTTTTATCCTTCTTTGTTTTTTTTGTTTGTTGTTAATGTTATATGCTTAGGCATTTATATGCTTAGTGCTTTACTACTTCAGCCACTCCCCTAGCTATTTTTGCTTTAGTTATTTTTCTGATAGTTGTTTATCTTTGCCCAAGCCATCCTGGACTGTGCTATCCTATGTAATTGTATATGTATGTTTTATGTATCCTGTGGGTTCCTGTGTAATTTGGATGATAGGCATGTACAACCATGCCCAGCTTTTATTGGTTGAGATGGAGTCTTTCTTGCTAGCTTTTTACCTGGGCTGGCTTTGAACTGTAACCCTTCTAATCTCTGTCTCCTGAGGAGCTGAGATTATAGGCATGAAACACCACACCAACTTTGATGTTTGTTTATTTTTGTTGTTGTTGTGTGTGTCATGTTACATTCTCTACCCTTTGTCCTGAATTAACTGTTATTTTCTAACGACCCACAAGTTTGCTGTATTTATTGGCTCTTTGAAAGATTAAGAAGTAGCTGAAATATTTTGTTTTTCTGTTATACCTAACAGAAAACCCTTAAACTTTAGGTACATGCCCTTTAATCACTATAGTACATATGTGGTATATGTCCGTGTTGCCTGTTGTTCTTTGCTATGCAGCTTTCCTCATAGCTTTATTTCTTTTTGTAATATTTAATTTTTTTAATTATTATAAAGGCGATGTACAAAAGGGTCACACAGTACCATAAGTCAGGTAAAGAGTACATTCCTTTTTGTTGTTGTTGTTAGTCATGGGCTTGAACTCAGGGCCTGGGTGCTATCCCTGAGTTTCTTGTGCTCAAGACCAGCACTCTACCAGTTTGAGCTACAACACCATTTCCGGTTTTCTAGTGGTTAATTGGAGATGGGTCTCCTGCATGTCTAGGCTGGCTTGGAACTATAATCCTCAGATCTCAGTCTCCTGAGTAGCTAGGATTACAGCGTGAACCATGAGCACCCAGCTTGAGTACATTTCTTTTTGGACAGTGCTACCCCTTCCTCCGATCTTTCCAGTTTTTCCCATGAACCCCACCTACAAGTTGTATCATTCACTTTCCACATAGTATCTAGTGAATATCATTGCTGCATTTGTTCACTCTCTGTGCCTCCATTTCTGTGGCCCCTACTTACCTTCCAGAGCATTATTTCTTAAAATTTAGTCAGAGGAGGCTAGAGATACTCTTTTAATACATTTAGTTCATTATGGGCGATCAATAAGTAGGAATTGAGATAGTCATGAATTTTCTGCTATTAAGGGAAGGAAGTATTCTCATTTCCTTTTGATCTGTGATATTGAAAGTGGTTCTATAGTCTCAGTAGCTTTTCTCCTTTTGGGACTGTCAACAGGCTATGAAGTTAGCTACACAGGATGTGAAAACTTTGGATAATGGAGGTGTGAGACTGAGTTGGTGCTAATGTTTGTATGGCTGATTGAGAAAGTTTGCCAGAAACACTAGGATAAAGACAATTGTGGGAACTATGTCATGAGTGGGGAGATGTCTTGTCCTAGTTGTAATAAAAAAGTTGTCTAAGGGTCACAGTTTTAAGAAACAAACCACTCAGCAATATATTTTACATAATTTAAAACTTTTTTTTTTCCAGCCAGTCCTGGGGCTTAAACTCTGGGCCTGGGCTCTGTCTCGGAGTTGAGCCATGGCTCCACCTCTGGCTTTTTCTGTGATTAACTGGAGATAAAAATCTAACAGACTTTCTTGCCCAGGCTGGCTTCAAAACCAAATCCTCAGATCTCAGCCTCCTGAGTGAGTACCTAGAATTACTGGTGTGAGGCATCTGCCTCATTATTTAGAACTTTTAATTTTAGAATTAGAAGTCTGTAACCTCTATAAGACAGTAGTAGGTGTGATACTGGGTGATTATTATAATGATGCTGATTGACGACTACTGATAGTTTTGGGGTTTTTGTTGTTTTGTTTTGTCAGTGATGGGGTTTGAGTCAGGGTCTGGGTACTGTCCCTGAGCTCTTTTGCTCAAGGCTAGTGCTCTGCCCCTTTGATCCACAGTACCACTTCCAGTTCTATGGTGGTTAATTGGAGACAAGAGTCTCATGGACTTTTCTGCCTGGGCTGGTTTTGAACCAAGATCCTTAGATCTCAGCCTCCTGACTACAGGCGTGAGCCACCAGCGCTAGGCTGCTACTGCTGTTTTAATTTCTAACTCTAAGCCCTGTGCAGTTATCAGCATATTGATCCCTGAGAGCAACCCCATGTAAAGTGGTCATGCACAGGCTGTTTAGCTTCTCTTATGAACTCTTTTTTTTTTTGTGCTGGTCATGAGGCCTGAACTCTGGGTCTGGGCGCTGTCCCTCATCAGCTCTTCAGCTCAAGGCTAGCGCTCTACCACTGGAGCCACAGTGCCACTCCCAGCTTTTTCTGTTTATGTGGTGCTGAGGAATCGAACCCAGGGCCTCATGCTTGCAAGGCATGTACTCTACCGCTGAGCTACCTTCCCAGCCCCTCTTATGAACTCTTGAAAGGCAAGAATGGGATCTCCGTGTTCTAGCATTTGTAAAGTACTCTGTGGAGGTTGAACTGATTTGAACTCTGACATACTGTTTTGCTTAGAATTGTCAGTCTGTGCTTGCCCTTGCTTGCCAAGCTATGGACACTGAAGGTAGGCAAGCTGAACTCCTTCTACTTGGAATTAGAGTTTAGTCTGGCTTCTTCTAAGGAACTACTTTTCCACCAGTCAGCCAAGCCATTCAGTAGTCTAATGCCATGTTACTCATATAGTTAGGGGTTAAACATTGCCCTTATTAGATTGTTTTTTTGTTTTTTTGTTTTTTTTACTTACTTGGCCATTCCCCTCCCCTCCCGTGCATGGTAGCACTCAGATTTTTCTTGGGACTAACACTGAAGCCAATTCTGTTAACAAAGAACTCTGAAATTTTTTTTTACTTTTGCCTATTTTTGAGCTTGTTGTATCTGATTCCCTTTTTTTCTTATTTTGAGTCTGATCAATCTCAGTTTCTACCTTAACTAACCTTTATTAAAGCATCATATGTAAGTTCTGTTCTTAGGACTTTCCTGTTTCCCTGTATTTCCATTGCCACATGTTGAAGCTATACTTAGTCTGAAGTTCTTAATTGATATTCAGTGTCTTCCTTTCTTCACTGGACTTTTATAACTCCCTGCTTTCCTTTTTCCTTTGTTCGCTTTTTTGATCTTCACATTTCTTTTGTTTCCCATCCAGCTGTGCAATACACATTACTTGGGGAAACCCAGTTATATTTCAGATTGTGGGTCTTGGAAATACGTTTATGCATTGGCAAAGTTCAGTTTCCCTTCATCTCTCTCCCCAGGTAATTAGCACAGATGAAAATAGTGACCTTTAAAATATCTTTCAAGGGAAGTAGCCAACATACTAGCTCCCCCAGGAGACTGTTGAAGGGAAGCCAACTGGCATGAAGAAGAGCAAGAACAGTAAACATTTAAAATAAACAAGTTTGAAAGTATGGAACTAAATGGAAGCAAGAAAGAGAAAGGGCAGTAGGAAGTGCTTTCTCTAACATGAGAAAGAATACTAATAATATCATTAAAAATAATGTCAAAGCAATCCAAATATATTAATTCCCCATAAATTATTTTCTTTAAATTTCATGTTTTGTGTAGTCATGTCTTTCAGTGTATTGGAAAGTGGACAAACTCCATTTTGCTAATATTTGGAAAAAAAATGAAACAAATATAGTCTTCCAAAAACCTGAAATATACCTTATTGCTTTTGGAGGAAATTGAGACTCCCTTGTATCAACCATTTAGCCAAAAAAGCATATGCTGTTTAAAAACCCAACCATCTCCTACACTATCAGCATACATTCTTGTAATATAATCAGTGTTCATAACATGATGCAGATATGTTTAGTGTAGTTTTGTTTATTGTGTTGATTCCCACATATTTCAGTTCTCAGCTAACCAGAAACTCTTGGGGTTTCCTTTTTCCTTTTTCTTTTTCTAATAGTTTTGTTTCTCTTACAAGATAGCAGTAGTTGTTTTCTGTTCTCCACATTTTTCATATAGTCTTGTTTTGAACCCTTTAAAAAGGCCTTGCCACAAAAAAAAAAAATGCATATTTTCTGTGCTTAGATCATGATCTTACTCATAAATGAGAGGGAAGTATAAGCCAGAATCTAAGAGTTAGAGTATGAGAAAATGTATAGTTCAAAAAGAATATCCAAGCCTCTAAGTCATAATAACCATTTCAGAAAGTAGATGATACATGCCATTGTGGGCTGATGGGAGATTCAGAAGATAAAAGTAAGCATTATAAAACAAAGTTAAAAAATGGTTAAGAAACACTGGTTTAGAGTCTTTAATTTTCTCCAAGTGACTGACAGACTTTCTACTTTGGGAAATCTGCAATAAAAGTATGTTATTAGAACTTTTTCAGTCTGAATGATGTGGGATAATTGAGGAAAATGTAGGCATGACCATAAGGGCAATGTATTTTGACTTCACATTTTTATTTGAAGCTTTGAAGGCAGATTCGTTTAACAACTGTTAACCACCCTACCCACCTTTCTCAAAGAAAAGAAAACCCAATATTACATTCTACTTAGTAGAAACAGTTGTGAAAACGTATGGCCTCCATTTTCCATTAACGTATATTTTATGTTCCATTAACGTATATTTTATGTTAATTGAATACTGTGTCAAACTAAAAAGTGCATAAATAATAACATGTAAGCATTTCAAGGGTAGTATATAAGGTTGAAATTAATTTATAAATATACTTGTGAGCATGAAAGCTGATTTACTAATATGAATGTTCCAAGAGAAAGAAGTTAATGGAACACATAATGTCTTCCAACTGCTTTTCTGTATTAATTTCTTTTGTAGGAATTAATATTCTAAAAATCACAGGGCAACAAAGATATTCAGAAAATATAGTAATCTAATTATGCAGTTCTATCTTTCCTGATATATCCCATAAAAGTTTTTTTTGTTGTTGTTTTGTTTTGTTTTTTGTCGGTCGTGGGACCTGAATTCTGGGCCTGGGTGCTGTCCCTCAGCTCTTCAGCTCAAGGCTAGTGCTCTACCACTTGAGCCACAGCACCACTTCCAGGTTTTTCTGCTTATGTGGTGCTGAGGAATCTAACCCAGGGCCTTATGCATGCAAGGCAAGCACTCTACCGCTGAGCAACCTTCCCAGCCCCCATAAAGGTTTTTGTTGTTTGTTTAGGGCAAGTTTTATAAACTTACCCAAACCAACATGGTGAGAAGTTTTCTGCTTGTTTCAGTTTTTTGTTTCTCACAACATACTGGTTTTCTGGTCATAAGAAAAACCCCAGGATCCATCTGCAGCATACATGGCTTCCAGCAGCTGTGGTATCTGGTTCTTCTCATTATCTTCAGTAAATGTCCACACACTGGTGCAGTTGGGTAGATGTTATTTGGCATGTGGGTCCGCATTTTTGGCTTTTTTCTCTGATTTGCCATTGTGCATGCCATGCTATAGCTACCATTTCAAAGCTAAGGAACAACATTTTTGTGTCATGGCACATCTGTAGTCCCAGCTGGTGGGGAGCTTGAGACATGAGGCTTGTTTGAGGACAGCTTTGGCAATACAACAGATTTCATCCCCATCTCCTTTCTCTCTCAGATTTCAATATACTTTTTTCAGAAATTGATAGGGCAAGTAGACAGGAAATCAGTAAGTTATGAAAGTCTTGAACATTGTTGTCTATCAAATTGACCTAATTGAAGTTTATAAAAAACATTCTACCCAACCAGAGATTCATCTCTTAAAAAAAGAAAATGGAAGCCTGGCACCAGTGGCTCACACCTATAATCCTAGCTACTCAGGAGGCTGAGATCTGAGGATCGTGGTTCAAATCCAGCCCCGGCAGGAAAGTCTGTGAAACTCTTATCTCTAAGAAATTACCAGAAAACCAGAAGTGGTGCTGTAGCTCAAGTAGTAGAGCGCTAGCCTTGAGCTGAAGAGCTGAGGGACAGTGCTCAGGCCCAGAGTTAAAGCCCCACGACCAACCAAAAAAAAAAAAAAAACTGGGAGAGAAAAGATGGAAGGTCATATTTGTTAAGTTAATGGAATACAAGTCCATAAGCTTTTAACTGAAACCCCTGATATGTATCAAAACTTGGAATCTTCTGGATTTTAGAATGAATCTATGCAATGCATATAATTCTGTCTAGGATGCTCATTCATGTATTTGCAGCTAAATATTTTTTGATAGTAACACCATAATAGCCTTAAATCCATAACAGTTTAGGTCACATTTATCATTAAATGAATCCCTCTTCCATCACCATATAAAAGCTGGAGTGTGGAGAAGAGAGAAATTTAGTTTTCTATGCTTTTTACACTGTGGTATTAGATAAGGGGTTTTAGATCTCTATAGGTAGGATAGTCAGAGAGCCTAATCAGAGCAAAAGCCCTTATTTTTAGCCCTAAACTCCCCTCAGCTTAACCAGTGAGAAGATGCTAAAGTCTGAATTTGCCAACTGTGATTGTTTCCAAAATGAAAACAACAGCAGCTATTGATTTAATCCTGCTATGGTGTTGATCTTAGAAACTGTTGGATTCAAACTAGGATTTTGGATTTAATCCTGTAAGGATCAGACTTTCATCTTATTGAAAATCCTCTTTAATCTTATTAATTATGCCAGGCTATTTTCCCAAAGATGGTGTGTGTGTGTGTGTGTGTGTGTGTGTGTGTGTGTGTGTGTGTGTGTGTGTGTGTGTGTGTGTGTGTGTGTGTGTGTGTGTGTGTACATTTTTCTAAAGATCTATGTCCATCTTCTTTTTTTTCAAGAGAGCTTCAGTTTTTTTCACAAAGAGCTACAGAGCCCGTTATAGTTCTCAAGAGTCATATTTGTATTACAAGGGTGGAGTTTTATGTTCTTTTTTATTCAACTCAGGGTCTTGTCCTTGTTAGTCAGGCACTTATTCAGCCCTTATTTGTGTTGATTATTTTTAACATAGCATCTCACTTTATGACTGGGCCTGCCTGGACTGCAGTCCTCCTGTTTGTGCTTCCCCCATTGGCTGGTTTAAGAGGCTTGCCACTATACTCAGTGGCTGTGCTTCCCTCATAGCTTGAGATGACAGGCCTACACCATTGTACCTAGCCATTGGTTAAGATAAGAGTCTCCCAACCATTTTTTTTCTTTGTTTTACTTCAACCCCCACATGAGGTCGTTCTGTAATATTATAACTGAGATTAAAGTAAGTATTGGGAAGGTCTTCTGAGAGGGAGTCTAGTTTTAATGTTGTGAAGAAGGCACATGGCACTTTTCTGAAAATAGGATGTTATTTGATTTTATAGGTTCTTAGTGAAAAAATGCTAGTTGAATTACTCAGTCTCCTCTAGTGGACCAGAAAATCAGTTCTTAACTTTTGACCATAACTCTGAAATTGCATTGGGCAAGAAATTACACACTTAGTTTTGGGGCTTTTGCTTCTGCTTTCCAGAATATAACTGATTGAGACTGTGTGTGTGTGTGTGTGTGTGTGTGTGTGTGTGTGTGTGTGTGTGTGTGTGTGTGTGTGTGTGTGTGTGTGTGTGTGTGTGTGTGTGTGTGTGTGTGTGTGTGTGTGTGTTATTTCAAAGGCTGATTATCATTGACCATTCAGGAAATCAAAATGATAAATCCTGGGTTACATAAATTTTTTTTGTTTCTACTTTTAGGAGTAGGAACATTTATGTTCATATCAAAATTGATTGATTTCTGACCAGTAAACCTGTATGAGATGGTCTCTTTTGAAGTCTTTTGAAGTCTTTGTGATTGTTTTCCCTGTAGTTGTTACTATTGTTGTTTAGCTTGGCAGCATCATGTTGCTCTGACGTGAAGTGCCTAATGCAGACTCCTTTATATTGCTATACTATGATATAATTGATGGAGATCCCTTTTAGACACTGTTAATTCTTACGTGTTTATTTTACTTTGATTCAGTTATTCCGATTTCTAGACATGAAAGAATAGTAAACTACTGATTATGAGTTAAAATGAAACTGGCCTTATTTTTTGGTATTTCATACTCAGCTATGTTTTTACCCTCAATGAATTAAATCGTCTTTTGCGGGAAGCAGGGTCTCACTGAGTAGCAGGCTAGTTTCTAACTTGCATTCTTCTGCCTCAGCTCCCTAAGTGCTGGAATTACTGGTGTGGCCCCTGACACTGACACTTGTTATGCGTGTTTTTGAGTGTTTACTTTGAATATTTATTTATTTATTTTTGTCATGGAGCTTGAACTCTGGGCCTGGGTGCTGTCCCTCAGCTCTTCAGCTCAAGGCTAGTGTTCTACCACTTGAGCCACAGCGCCACTTCCAGTTTTCTAGTAATTATTTGGAGATAAGAGTCTCACAGAGTTGCCTTCCCTGGGCTGGCTTTGAACCACGATCCTCAGATCTCAGCTTCCTGAGTAGCTAGGATTACAGTTGTGAGCCACTGGCACCTGGCTTGCATATTTATTTAAAAGAGAATTTCCTTGCCACAAGGAAAAATGAATCCTCATTAACCAAACTGTCTAGTACTGACACTGTAATCTTGTAAAGTAGAAAGAAGTTAGCAGAATATAATTAAATAAATGGGAAAACCTAGGGGTAAAGGAACTCTAGGTATATAGATGCATGCTTTGCCAGAAGTAAGGAGGGGCAACTTTGATTTCTAATCCCTTTGGGTGAAGCTTCATATCAGGACTGTACAGAAACACTCAGTGAAGCAGCTTCTTTATCATAAAGGGAATTTTCATTTTAAAATGTTCTTGTACCATGAGCAGAATAAGTGACGGCCAGCTACACTGGGCATTTATCTCCTTCAAACCATATTACCCGTAATTGCTGTATTAAATCAAAGTCAGAAGAGATTACAGGTCTGAATAGAGCAAGGGGTTGGTGCCAACCCAAGGATTCCCACACTGCTGCAGAGCTGCTATCAGAGTGCCCCTGTCCCCAGAAGGATTAAGAGTCAGGTGCACTTAAATGCCTGGAGCATGGTGAACAAGATTTAAGAAGAGAGGCAGTCACCTTCAAGACACCATGGTCTCCCTTTCAGTTAGCTTTTTACATTGAGTACCGGTGATGCTTCTCATTGTTTTTAAAAAGTACTGTTAGATAAAGAGGTTTGTTTGGGCATGCACCACTTGTTTTTTTTCTCAGTTCCTTTGTGCATTAGTAGTCCCTTTTTGTCAAGCCTGTTGTTCTCACTTGATTGTATTCAACACACTTACTATCCTAGACTAAGTATACATACAGGCACCCACCATAGTCCCAGCCTCACACTCCCCACAATTCAACACCTCTTTACCTACCTCTGCTTCCTGCTAAAGTCACTCCTCAAATATGGTCTGGCCTTGAAATTCAGCCAATTCTGGATTTCCTTTAAATACTCTTCCTGAATTATTAGAGATGATCATGGTGATTATGACAACGATGACCAGAGTAACCGCTTAGCTATAATAACCACTATATGTTGGGTTCCTTGTTACAGTGATGCACCCATCACAACGGTTCTACTAAGTAGGTACTGGTACTATCTCCTTTCTCCAGAGATGAACTTGAGGCAGAGAGATGCTAAATAACATAAAACAGCTAGAAAATGAAGTCATTTTCAGAAAAAAAATTCACCTCATACCCCTAATCTTTCTTTATTATAAGCCTTTCTCTGTAGTGTTTTAAGACAAAGTTATGTCTCTTCTCATTTCTCTTTACCATTCCTCCTTCCCCTAGACAAAAATAACTAACCTTTCAAAAACTCATTGCACTTAGGAATTCATTATTTTGTTAACCGTTCTATTGAGGTATAGTTAATATACAATAAACTACCAATTAAAGCTCATACATGGTTTGTTGTTTTGGCATATTTACACACCCATGATGTCCTCACCACAACCAAGATCATGAACAGATTAATCATCTCACAAAACTTCCTTTGTCCCTTTGTAATCCTTCCAACCTCCTCCCCCCCTTTCCCTGACTTATTTCCACTGATCGCTTTTGTCCCTATACACGTTTGTATTTTCTAGTTTGCTTGCTCACTTACTTACTTACTGTGTTCTTACGATGCTGAGGATCAAACCCACAGCCTTGTACATGCTAGGTAAACACTGTTACACTTCTGAGTTACACCCCTAGGCTCAATTTTTTAGTATTTTATAAAAAACAAAATTATACGATCAATACCCTTTCACCTGGCTTCTTTCACTGAGTCTAATTACTTTGAAATTCATGTATGTTGCTTCATAAACTGATGGTTTATTCAATTTCATTGCTAAGTAGCATTCATTTGTTCATCACAGCTTGTTCATCATTATCTGTTGACAAATAGTTGGGTTGTCCCTACTTATAGACTATAATGAATCTATAAATGTTCATGTACAAGTCTCTATGTGAATATATGTTCTTATTTCTATTTTTAAATACTTAAAAATAATAGGTAGATCATATGGAAAGTTGTATATGTCTTAAGAAATTTGTAAACTGTTTCCACGTTGGCTATATCATTCTACACTGCCTTCAGCTATATGTAAGACTTTTAGTTCCTCCATAGACTAGCCTGTACTTGACATTGTAGCTCTTTGATTTTAGTCATTCCAATAGGTACAAAGTAGTAACACTTAGGTTTTAATTTCCTAGTCCATAGTGATATTGAACATCTTTTTATCTGCTTACTTATTTACTAAGTGTTCAAGTCTTCCTCATCCTTTTTCTTTTTTTTTTCTTTTTTCTTTTGAGCAGTGATTGGAGGAACACAGGGTTTGGCAGTGTAGCTCAGCCTGACCCAAATTACCTTAGCCTACTAGGTGCTGGGATTACAGGTATGTACAAACACACCCAGCTTCTCTTTTCTCTTCAAACTGGGCTGTATTTTTCTTTTCTTCTTTTTTTTTTTTTTTGTCGGTCATGGGGCTTGAACTCTGGGCCTGGGCGAGCGCTCTACCACTTGAGCTACAGCGCCACTTCCGGTTTTCTGGTAGTTTATTGGAGATAGGAGTCTCACGGTCCCTCCTGCCCGAGCTGGCTTTGAACCGCGATCCTCAGATCTCAGCCTCCTGAGTAGCTAGGATTACAGGTGTGAGCCACCAGCGCCCGGCTAAAGGGCTGTATTTTTCTTACGGATGAGTTTTGTGAATTCTTTACTATGGTCTAGATACAAGTGTTTGTCTTTGCAGTGTCTCGATAAGCAGCAATTTCTAATCAAATGTAATTTGTTAATTTGTTGTGTTACGGATTTTGTTTTTAGTATTTTTCTGGTACTGGAGTTCAGACCTAGAGCCTTGAAAATGCTAAGTATATGCACTACCACTGAATAAAGCTCCTAGTCCTTGTGTCATAGTTTAGAAATCTTTGCTTGATTAAGCATAGAAGTTTTCTGCCTGGACATTTTATAGTTCCGTCTTTTATGGTTTTATCCTTTTAGATGGTATAGTCTATTTTAAGTTAAAATTAATATATGTCATGGGTATGGTTTTAGGTTCAACTTTATTATGTGTGGATATCCAGTTATTCTGATGCTTTTTGTTGAAAAGACTGTTCTTTCTCCACTGAATCGCTTTTGCGTCTCTGAAGCTATTTCCGGACTTGGCATTATGTTCTATTGATCTATTTTTCTCTCTTGGCACCAGGATCTCTTACAGGAATATATTATGGAATCAAATGGATACAAGAAAAGTGATAAGTATCACCGACCTCAGATAGAGCATTAAATTTCTGTACATTGAAGTTGAAAGATATGCAGGGCTCATAGTCTGCTAGACTCAGTATACTTGGATGCTAATTCTACCCAAACTACCTGGATCAGAAGTGACAACTAACCTCAATCAGAATTCCAGCAAGATTTTTGTAAAAAATAATTATAAAATTCATATAAAATCCCCAAAACCAAGAATATTCCAAACAACTTTGAAGAAGAAAGCAACAAAGGGAAGAACTCATAGAACAGATTTCAAACTATTGTAAATGAGGCATTTTATAGGTCCTAAGATAATCTTACTATTAAACTAGAGATTGTCAGTTAAATTTTGTTGTGTCTAATAGTTACTTTTTTGTCACGGTGACATAAATAGCAAAAGAAACAACTTAAGAGAGGAAGGGTTAATTTTGGCTTATGGTTTAAGAGGTTTCAGTCCCTAATCCTTGGGCCTGTTTCTGAGTAATAGGAGGTAGAGGTGGAGGTGGAGGGATTAAGACAAGGTGAACTGCAGCCCCCAGTGACCTACTTCCTCAAAAGGCCCCCCACCTTTTAAGATGGTCAGAACCTCCTAAGCTTGGAACTAAACTTTCAACCAATTAGCCTTTGGAAGGGGGCATATTTTAACTGTAACATTTAATGGTTGGGGCTGGGAAGGTGGCTTAGGGTAGACTGCTTGCCTTGCATGCATGAGACCTTGGGTTCAATTCCTCAGCACCATATAAGCAGAAAAGTCTAGAAGTGGTGCTGTGGCTCAAGTGGTAGAGCTCTAGCCTTAAGCTAAAGAGCTGAGGGACAGTGCCCAGGCTCAGAGTTCAGGCCCTATGACCGACAAAGAACAAAACAAAACAAAAAAACCATTTAATTATTTACAATAGCGTTTCATTGATTCGTCATTCTGAGCTGGGAGTTTGGGTGTTTCTAGTTTGGGCTAGAATGGGCTGGGCAAGGATAGTCTAGGATGGCCTTACTTTTTATATTTGACAGTGACAGGCTGGTTTGTCTGTGGGGTGCTCAACTGGTTTATCTTATTCTTCACATTTCAGGGTAGTATCAGTTCCAGAAAGGAGCAAGAGAGGGCCAGCCCCAGCGAGGAGCACTCTTCAGGCCTCACCTTGTATCACATTTGCTAATGTCTTCATGGCCAGTGTGAGTTACAAGTTAAAAGGCTAAGACCAAATTGGGGTGACAGAAGATATTCTGCTTCCTTATTGAGGAAGTTATGAAATATTATGACCATTTCAAGTTTACCACAGAAATAGGAATTAGTTGAGATACAGTTTTTTGTTTTTTTAAATTATTATTACAAAGGTGATGCACAGAGGGGTTATAGTTACATGAGTCAGGTAATTAGTACATTTCTTTTTGGACAGTGTCACTCCCATCCCTCCCTCCCAGTTTTTCCCTCCCGTTCTCACCAGCCAGTTATATAGTTTGAGATACACTTTTTATGGAGGGGGAAACTCTTATGATGTAAAATGGTATACACAGATTTCTGTAACAGAATTATAATGGTTATTTCTGCTTTAAAAGTTAGATTTTACCTCAATATATTACCTATCTGTATTTCAAGTAAATAACAATTGTCCTATCACTTATGGACCTGATATATTTTACCTTTTAGTGGTACAGGTTGAATATGGCCTATCCAAAATCTCTGGAACCAGAAGTATTTCAGATTTCAGAGTATTTTGGATTCAGAAATATTCTCCTAGATTTTAGTGGTTGAGTATTACTAATTCAGAGATTTGAAAAATGAAATGCTCTGAAATCTTACACATTTTGAGCCAGTCATTGGTGCTCAAAAAAATTTTGGATTTGAGATATTTGGATTAGAGATTTGCATCCTGTACTGATTTGGAAATGATGACTGACAAAGGACATGAGTGACAAAAATCCTGATTCCTTCAGAGTATTTGCATGCCATGTCTGTCACTCCAAAACAGAAGAGTGCATTTTAGCCATACAATGGTTTCCTCTTTATCTCCCATACTTTTGTCTCATGTATCATGTTCAGGAATGTTTCTGTGCTTAAGTGTGATTTTCAGTGTTCTGGTAGACATTATTTAGAGTATTTCCATTAGTAGAAAAAACCCACCATTCTAGTAGTACCTGAAAACCAGTAAAACTAATATGTGGATATTTTTAATTGGGTTTCTCTCTCTGTCTCTCCCTCTGTCTGTCTCTCCCTCTGTCTCAATGTCTCTCTGTCTGTCTCTCTCTCTCTCTCTGTGTCTCTCTGTCTCTCTCAGACATACTTCTTTGCCTGTTCCCCCCCCCCCCCCCCACCTTATCAAAGGCGGTGAGTGTAGGTTTAAGACAGGATTTCACTATGCAGCTTAAGCTGGCTTTGAACTTGCCATCTTCTTGCTTCCACTTCCCAAGTGCTGTGATTGCCTGGCTTTACAGACAGTAAACCCCTGAATATGGTGTTGCTTGTGTCATCTATTTTATGCATTTAGAATGCTATTTCACTACCTCAAATTACCATCACCATTCATCTGGAAAACTCTTGCTAATTTTTCACAATTTATTATAAGCATTAATTGTTCATAAAATATTCCTAGTTTTCTTCTCCCACTTTCTAAAGTGGATATGGAAACAATACACTCAAATCCACAGAGGCAAGAAACAAAACAAAATAAAAATTCACCTTTGAGTTTGTAGAGTTCATAAGCTTTATAGACCATGATAATGACAATGCACCTTGTAAAAGTTAAAATGTGTTTGTGACTTTAGCTAAGTATCACTATCCCACAATACTGTGAATTTGTGAAATTTACATTTAAAGAGTCAACAATGAGTAGCTGAATGTGTAAATAGTTCTTTCCATACTTTAATGAAATATTAAATGAAATGAAGTATTTCCATACTTTAATGAAAATGAAGTATTCCAAGATAGAAAGCAAGCAAGCATTATATCTATTTTTTCATTTTGACCCAGATTTTATGAATTTGGCTACTATTTTTTTATAGCTCTCTCAAAATTTTTGAGCTTCTATTTGGTAAATTTTGTCATTGTTTCCCTAAATTTTCATTTTCTTTCACCTTTCTGTATTTCTGTATTTTACCTTTCTGTATCTCTGGTGTCATCTTATGAAATACCTTCCTTACACTGAAGAATTCAGGATTGGAGAAAAAAAAAAGGAAAAGATGTCCTCTGTGTCCTGGCTTCTGTGACTAGTACAGGATCCGGCTTAATCTTGTTATGCGCTGTTGCTATTTCTGCCTTCTAGAGGTGAAGATTCCTTAAAGTTTTATTTTCAGCCCTTTGATGTCTTTTGATCCGTGTCTTTCTCTCTCTCTACTGCCCCCCACCCCCATGTATTCTGATCCATCCATCCATCCATCTATCCATCCAGATTACATGGTTGATAGTCAATAAATGTAGTAGACCAAATCAATATGGGAAACAAATCTCAATTCCATGATTGCCTTGGATGTTTGTTCTGTATTCCTTTTGGATAGTCATCTCTAAGCCTAATCTTCCAGGGTGTTCTCTACAACTTTTGAACTCCAAGTTACCTGTTTTCTGCTATGAACTTCGAGCTACTTCATTCTTCAGCTTTCCTTCGCAGTGTTATTTTCATTGGTCTGTCAACCAGACTTAGAACCTTTAGATTTACTCTCTGTGTTTTGCCTGTGGACAGAATCCACTTACTATAGGTGCTGCCTTTACTATGTCTTCTATACCTAGACCTCCTTTATTTCTACTGTTCATCTGTGGCTTTTACATTAATAGTTTACAGACTATTGTAATAGTAGTTTCTAATTGATCTCTTGCCTTCAGATTGTTCCCCCTTTTCCCTTTTCTTACCTGCAGCCAGCAGAACCATTCCACATACCATTAATTTTGAGCACACTTTTCCTTCTTGATCAATCTTTAGAGAAAAAGTCTGAAGCACATAGCTTGATATCTTAGACCCTCCCCCCTACTCAGTAACTTTAACAGATTTTCCTTGTCCTTCACCACTGTTCACCTACAATCAAGTAGACTAGTCTTACTAATCCCTAAGTCACTCAGTTTGGGGCATTTAAAATTCATTTTTTCTAATTTTTTATTGTTATTATAAGGGTGATGTATGGAGGGGTTACAGTTCTGATTCATTTTTTGCCTTCATAAACATCTTACTCCCCCATCCTCATCTGTTTAGCTTAAGTTATTACCCTAATATACTGCAACCATTGGAACCTTCTAAGAATGTTGCTACTAAAAACCTCGAACTTATTTTTCTATGGCAAAAGTCTTTGCAGTCTTTGCTAACACATTCTATCCTGAGACCTAACTAGAATCTTTGAACATTTGACAGGATATAGCAGAAGGGAAGGAAAAGAAATGACAAGCCGGTCACTGGTAGCTCACACCTGTAATCCTAGCTACTCAGGAGGCTGAGATCTGAGGATCGCCGTTCAAAGCTAACCCGGGCAGGAAACTCCGTGAGACTCTTCTTTTTTTTTTTTTTTGGGTCCGGTCATGGGCCTGAACTCTGGGCCTTTGAGCCACAGCACCACTTCCGGCTTTTTTCTTTTTGCTTATGTGGTGCTGAGGAATCGAACCCAGGGCCCCATGCATGCAAGGCAAGCGCTCTACCACTGAGCCACTGTGAGACTCTTATCTACAATAAACCACCAGAAATCCAGAAGTGGATTCTCCTTGAGCTGAAGAGCTGAGGGACAGTGCCCAAGGTCCACAGTTTAAGCCCTATGGCTGACAAAAAGAGGAGGAGGAGGAGGAGGAGGGAAGGAAGGAAGGAAGGAAACAAGGAAGGAAGGAAGGAAGGAAGGAAGGAAGGAAGGAAGGAAGGAAGGAAGGAAGGAAGGAAGGAGAAAAAGAAAAGACAAGGACAAAAACAAATACAATGGAAGAAACAGGGTTGTCAAATCTTTTCTGGTTAATTTGACTGAACTATAGTGCCCAATATGAACCTTAAGATCTTAAAATCTTAAGAATTATAGATACAGATATAGACAACATGCAGCATCACCTCTGTGTGCTGTAGCCTGATAGATTGTCTACTTTATCCCTTGTAAAACTTTTATTTCATAAGTCATGGTAACACCTAGATACCACATTCTTGACTACCAAGTTGGTTTCTAGGTCTAAATACATTTTTTCTTTGGTATTTTAACATTCTAGTAATGTTCCAGGTATGCCAAGTATTGAAACTAATTGAAAAATGAATGGGCATACACATCTCTAGTAATGAGATATATAGAAATGTACATAAAACCTATTTTCTGCATTAGTATTTCTACCTTATCAGTACTCAAGAACCTTAATGCGCTAAAAGCATCCATAATATTGAAGACTGTCTATTTTTTCAGATGGAGTAAATTGTCATAAAAAATAATTCTGGAGCTTACTGTGGAAAATGTCTTTTTGTTTCTGGAGTTTTTGAGTGAGTGTGATAGTATTTAAAACAAACCCTGGGGCTGGGAAGGTGGCTCAGTGGTGGAGCGCTTGCCTTGCATGCATGAGACCCTGGGTTCGATTCCTCAGCACCACATAAGCAGAAGAAAAAAACCGGAAGTGGCGCTGTGGCTCAAGTGGTAGAGCGCTAGCCTTGAGCTGAAGAGCTGAGAGACAGCACTCAGGCCCCACGACCGGACCCAAAAAATAAAAAATAAAAGTAAAAATAAAACAAACCCTGTGTGTTCTAAGGGAAGGAATTAGTTGTAATTTCAGAGGTAGAAATACATTTGCTGTTTCTATTTCTGAAATTATATCCACAAAATACTGAAACAATAATGTTAAACTTCTGATCTATGCACGAAACCTCTTCTTGTCAATAACTAAGGCAACACTGTTCTGTGCAAGAACTCTAGCAGGAAAAGAAAGAAAGGTATAACTCTTTAACATTTGTAATTTGATTTTTGTTGGATATTTTGTCTTTCAGGTGAAAAGTTAAGCCTTTTTTCCTGTTATTTTTCTAAGTGTTGCATAACATGTTGGTTTGGCTAAATTATTGGTCTTTAAATTATTAGAGTTTTATAGAAAACGAGGGCAAAAGGTGATCATGAGCTATATATGAAATTATATATTAAATTACTTTGTCAGTTTTCTGAAGGGCTGATTATTTATGCTATTCCTGGACATGATTAGGGCAGAACCTAAGTAAGATACTTGATTAATGTTGCTTAATATATATTTTCCAGACTTAAACAAGTTAGATCAGCATGATTGGTAAAGTGAATGTGATTCTTTAAGTTAGATATTGAGAGTATTGTTAATTTTTTGGTGGTACTGAGGTTTTGAACTCAGGACCTCACACTTGCTAAGGCAGGGCTCTGTCACTTGAGCTCCTAGCCTAGTGTTAATTCTTTTTTTTTTTTTTGGTCCATCATGGGGCCTCAACTCCGAGCCTGGGTGCTGTCCCTCAGCTCTTCAGCTCAAGTAGCACTCTTGAGCCACAGTTACACTTCCGGCTTTTTCTGCCTGTGTGGTGCTGAGGAATCGAACCCAGGGTCTCACGCATGCAAGGCAAGCACTCTACCACTGAGCTACCTTCCCAGCCCTAATTCTTAAAGTGCTTCTACTGAAAGTAAAATCTGTTTTGGTTCCCTCAAGGTTTTAACAAGATAAATTGTAAAAATTGTAAGAGTAACAAATGCCTTTGTGTGTGTATGTGTGTGTGAGAGAGAGAGAGAAAGAGAGAGAGAAAGACAGAGAGAGAGACAGACAGACAGACAGGCAGACAGACACAGAGAAGAAATTATAATATAGCTAAAGCTTTAAGTGAAAACCAGATTATCTCCCCATTTTGTCTCTTGAAAATGTAATCTTTTCTTTTTTTTTTTTGGTGCAGTCCTGGGGCTTAAACTTGGGCCCAGGTGCTGTCCCTAAGTTTTTTTGCTCAAGGCTAGCATTCTACCTCTTAAGCCACAGCTCCACTTCCATCTTCTTGTAAATTAATTGGAGATAAAGAGTCCCATGGATTTCCCTGCCATGGCTGACTTCAGATCAAAATCCTCCAATCTCAGCCTCCTGAGTAGCTAGGAATACAGACATGAGCCACTGGTACCTGGCCACTGATTATACTTTGGAGGAGAGAAAAGGGACATAGAAAAGAGAGATCCCCTCTGTGTGTGTGTGTGTGTGTGTGTGTGTGTGTGTGTGTGTGTGTGTAATATGTATGTGAGTATATATATGTGTGTGTATGTATACACATATATATCCATATACATATATGCACATGTGGCATACATTAAGCTATATAGTATATATAGCATATTATTTGTATTTGTCATATAGCAAGTTATATATGTATATTTATACATATGTGATTTACAAGCTTATAGATTGTCATATACTTAGATGTATACATGGATACTCCCATATAATTTTATTTGTAAATAAATTTTATTCACATATTATTTCACTTTTGGCTTTTTCACTTAATGCATCATATTAGTTTATCATGTGTATGCATGAGTTTTTCACTTAATATATCAGCTATGTTCTTTACTCTGTGTGTATGTGTGTGTGTATCTTTAGAAATAGACTCATGACAATGGAGGGGGTAACAATGTTCAATAGGAAGTGTACTCATTACCTCACTCATGTAACTGTAACCCTCTGTATAGTATCTTTACAATAAAAAAAAAACAACATTCTTTCTCTGAAAAAAAAAAGAAATAGACTCATGTCCTACTCAACATATTTGGGGGCTGCTTACAGGCCTAAATTATATCATTTATTTTAGAGTTTGAGTTGTGGTTTGTCATCTTACATACTTATACCAGTTTTGAATTTCATCTTCTGTAATTTACCAGATATTAAACTTACTTTTAAGGTACTAAATGAAGATTTAATATTGTCAACCATAGTTCATTATTATAGTCCTTCTGTAGTTTATAAAGCATCTCAAAAGAATCTTAGAAGACTTGATAGTGATTTAAGATACTGGTTTACATGTGTATGACCATTGATGCTATACTAGGGCTTGAACTCATGGCCTGGACACAGTCCTTCAGCTTTTTTGCTCAAGGCCAGTGCTCTACCACTTGAAACAGAGTTCCACTTCTAGCTTTTTTGTGGTTAATTGGAGTCTCAGTGGACTTTCCTGTTCAGGCTAGCTTTGGCCCACAATCCTCATATTTCAGCCTTCTGAGTAGCTCGGATTACAAGCATGAACCACCAGTGCCTGGCTAATTTATTTTTGTTCCTTATGTATAAGATATAAAGAATCAGGACCAGCAATCTGAAGATAATCTAGCATTCTGTAAGATCCTCTTAGTCACTTAAAACTGATTTTACAGTAAATGTTTAACCTAGGGCACTATCCTTAAATGTGCTAAAGCTATTTCAACCATTATTTTTTTTTCTTCTGAAGAATCTTAAATAAGTTTCAGTGACCATAAAAGGAGAAAAGTTATACTGTAGACAACCAGGAACTGGTGGTTTGGTAACTCTTACACTCTACAGATGTCCTCACAGTTGCTGTGTTTAATCCTATGAAGGCATGTGGTAACATAGCTGGTTCTCCAAGATTAGGCAGTCATAGTCTCTGAAACAAATTTAGAATTATCATTTTACATTTTGTCCTACAAGAGGGATTTCTTAAAAGCAATTGTTACAACTAATGTGCCTCTTCATAACCCACTTACTTCACTCTGCTCACTCTGTCTTCTTTTCTAAGGAGTATTCCCTAATTTTAGATGGGATTTAGGCTCTGAAAGCTGATTCTTTAACCTCCCGTACATTGTCAGGCTACCCCCACACCTGTCCACATTTGTTATTGCTCTTAACATCAGTCAGTTATAGAAATATGTGTGTACATGTGTGTTTGTAGATAATGGCAGTGTGGGTTTAGCAGATGCCTAAAACGGGGAAAGCAACTGGCTTCTCTGAAAAGACCTTTCCACCCCCACCTTCTTGCAGGCAGCCAGAGTTAATCCCTCCAAGTTTGACTGGAACAGCTGAGAGTTTGTAGCCTGCATATCTACAGGCCTCCAGTGGACTCATGTTGCCTCGGAGTGGGGCCACCTTCCTCTTTTCTAGTGCTGATCCTGCCAGCTGTCCTTGCTTCTGTTAAAGCACAGTGAGGGGGTGTTAGCTGAATCAAAAACATACAGTGTCATGAAAGAGATCCTTTTACTGCATGTATTAGTGTGACTTTTTTTTCTCCCATTCTTTTCCATGGCAGAAGGGTTTTATGCTGTTAATCCCAACACCTGTCTATGACGGAGACAGAGAGAGAGAGAGAGAGAATATATGTGTACAGACGCATGCGTATTCCTACCCAAGAAGGAACAGAGAAATACCAGTCCCATCTGCCTTTCCAAATCCTGGGTTATAGTGTTCCCTCTGACGCATTTAAAGCCTGGGACATACATACTATTTTGCCTCCTGGAGACCTCATACTTCCTACCGTTTTTGTGTGTCACTTTAAGGATCCCATGATCTCTTCCCTGGCTGTCATTTTCTGCCTCTTGAATTTCTGGTGGGGTTGGCAGTTTAAGGCCAAGAGAAAGAACAAATCTTTAGTATAGTTTCCAGTCTGAAACTCCTAACTCAGTTGGAGCTTTTTGCTTTTCCCTGAACATCTCTGTTAATGAATGCTGCTGGGGTGGAGGCTTGCTCTTAACTTGACCAGCTTAACCAGTGTACCTATCTTCGTAGACTGGAAGTCAGCCAAAGGTTTTTTTTAGTGCTCCTAATTTCTTTGGACAGGATAGCCAGATCAAACAAGGCAAACTCTTAGCTACTTTTTGTGTTGTCCATATCCAAAACTGCTTTATTCCTTTGCTATGTATGGTGTATATTGTATGGATTATCAGTATCCTGTTGTCCAGGTAAGCTAACATTTACCATTTGTTTTCTAACTACTGTTTGATTGCTGTGAAACTTTTATGGTGGAATGAAATGTTTGTGGGCTTTCTATCAATTGACCTGGTGTCAGTCAAAGTATAGATGTCTTAAGACTTAAGAAGCTAGTTTGCTGTAGCAGGAGGTTTGAATTTTATACTGATGGTAACCAACAAATGGTTAACTTTCAGTCTAAAGTTTTGAAACTTCAGAGGGTGTGTGTGCGTGCGTGTATGTGTGCGTGTGTGTGTGTGTGTGTGTGTGTGTGTGTGTGTGTGTGTTAAGCAGGATGGGCTGGGCAATATAAATGTAACATAATAAAGCCACCATGTTATAGTAAATTTTTGGTCTCTTTAGGGTCAGATGACAGGCACAAATCATAGTTTACAAATGTTGCCATATTTTTCAGAAAGGTAATACATGATAAAGATCATTTTTCCCATGCTTAGACTATTTTTAGTCTAACACATTATTTGGGGATGGAATTAGTAGTATTTTAATTATCAACTTGTTGAAGCCCAGAACCCACTGTTAGACCATTATCAAGTACATTTTAGAGTACCCATTTGCCTTTAAATTAATAGCAATATAGTAAGTAGGCAGAAGGGTCTTGGATTCTGGTTTCAGTTTTGGTAATCACCCCCATATTTCTGCTCACATAACTTCATTGTCCAACAATATGAAGTGGTCAGTTCTTTGAAATATTAATTGAATGTGCTGAAACCTACAATAGGAAAATAAAAATTCATACAATTCTGGATTCTAAATACCAATTGATCTCTCAATTTTTTGTGTGTATGCTACATGATCCTTCATTAGTCTTTTTTCTTTCAAGTGGCTATTTTTCTAGCAATTTGCTTCTAAGTTGCAGGTTGAATAAGAAAGTATAAAGTTAAAAGAAATGATAAATGAGTACATCTTATTAGTAATATGGAGCCTAGAGACCGAACCAATGTATTTTGAACTGGACCTGTTGGGTAAAATCTCCAGAATAAACTCACAATTCTCATTCAAGCTACCAGGACTGGAATCCAGTGGGAGGGTTTGCAGTTGTATTTTTCTGTATATTCTAACACTTGGGTTGTATATGAACTATCTATCCAATTTTTTTATTATTTTTATTATTCAAATTGTGTTTATTACATTTACTATAATAAGGTTTTTTCATTATCTTTATATAGTTGTACAAAGAGGTTTTAATTCACTTATCAAGTTATGAGTACAATGCATCTTGATCAATATCACCCCTTCTGTCATTCTCACCCATCCACGATAAGATTTTGGTATATTTGTGAATTTTATTTAGGGACTATTTCTTTGTTGACATAAGATAGTAGATTAGTCTTTTTGACAGCTTAAGGCTAGAAGTATGGAGACTAGATTAGAAACAAATCTTTTTTACAAGTAAGTATTGGAAGACTTTTGACAAGAAACATCTGTGAAAAGTTAAGTTTCTGAGACCCAGCCTAGCTACCTGTAACACACATAAAATTGTCCAAGGGAAAAGTTGAAAAAGTAAGTATCCTAAGAAAATTGAAATATTGGAGGACTTGTGAAAAAAATAACTACAGTATTATAAATGAATTTTTTCAGATCGAAAAAATCTATCACTCTCCTTTAAAAAGTGCAGAGAAGATTAAAGAGAGTTCAAAGAGAGCTCAGTGGTTGAACACTTGCTTAGCTAGCATGCATGAGGCCCTGGGTTTCATCTCCAGCACATCTAGCAACAAAAGAATTGCTTCAGAAATCATGAGATGGTTTGATAAAGTCTTTTGCAGTGAGATTTCATTCATTCACTCATAATAAGATGAATTGACCATCCAAAATCCACTAGCCATTAAGATTTACTACTGAGAAAATGTAATAATACTCAGTTTGAAACTATACTTTGCTGGCTTTGGGCCATTTTAGTAGATTTATTCTATCTGAAATTAAGGTAACTTAGAAATAAAGGAAGAGAAATGGGATATTGAAAGTTGAAGGGCATATTCCTTATTCTACTACATCAACAAATTAATGGGATTAAAATAATTTTAGTTTTTCTTTTGTTTATTGGTGATTGTACTGTGTTTGAACTCAGGACCTTGCATTTGCTAGGAAGGTGCTATACCCCTTGAGTTACTCCCCTAGTCCTAAAAACCAAAAACAACTTCAAATTGAAGAATCCAAATATATTTTATAACCTTATTTATTCTGTTAGTTTCACAGTTTTCTTTCAGTGAACTTGTAAATGAGTAATAGATGGTTATTTACTAATATAACTATTTTAGCTGTGATTATAAAATGATCTTTTTAACTTTATAGTTATAACTAAATATACGAGTATACTTATTACCCAGAATAAGTATATACATGAACATATGTACACATATAAGACTATATAGTATATAGACATAAAAATATACATTATGTATTATACATATATGTTATACATAAGTATATTCTTATATATGTTACACAATACTCGAGGTTATACACCACCAATGAATTATGCAACTGGAAATGCTTGAAGAGCATTAGAGGATTTGCACCAATGTTTTATTGAGTATTTCTAGAATTATTAGTGTTGAGATAACAAAACAAAGTGAGTTGTTTTCAACAAGCCAATAAAGTATTCCATGTACTTGACCTTTCATTTTCCTTACTGTTATTAAAATTACGTCGGCCTTAAGAGTTGTCATTGGGATTTATTAGTTATACTCTTTGCAGAACCCAATC
Organism: Dipodomys spectabilis; assembly: GCF_019054845.1. Classification (NCBI taxonomy): domain Eukaryota; kingdom Metazoa; phylum Chordata; class Mammalia; order Rodentia; family Heteromyidae; genus Dipodomys; species Dipodomys spectabilis. The sequence continues at coordinate 19,164,364 of NW_024870840.1, read as the reverse complement.
TAGACCAAATTTGTTTAAAATATGGGCATATAGGGGCCAGTTAGGCATAATTTAAAAGGCATAAAGTATACTCTCCCTGTCTAGGAAAAATATTTGAGAAAATGTTTCTTAACAGATACTTAGATTAAACATATTACTCCTGACTAGCTGAATAAAATTTAACTATTGTTGCAAATTAGAGGTATTGTTTATTATCACACTAAGACTCTTTAACCTGTCCCCCACAGGACATTGTGGCAGTTGGAGAAAGATGAATGGGGTCTAAAATTTGGAGATGTAACTAAGTGTACTGATTTGAGGGTTTAGGACAGCTAAGGACTGCTTCCAGAGATTAGGTTTCTAGAAGATTGAGACAAATTTCTTTTCTAAAAGGTACTGAGGTATGCTTAGCAAAATGCTGGAGAAAATGCCATTAAGTTCTTCAGGGGGAGGTGGTCTCAAGATAGATATATACATATGGCTTTATTTTCTATGTGTCTATGGCTTTAATTTCTCATTTTGAAATATTTTATTATTCCACATTTTTAAAGCACCTTCCATGTACCAGGTACTATGCCAGGGACAAAGACACAGGGAAGAGCAAGCCAGAAAAGTATCCAGTAATAACAAACATGGTATTAGAAAAATATCACAGTTTAGTTTTATTTTATTATTGCTACTATTTATAATAACACATTTAGGTGATTACAGGGAGATTACAGTCACGTAAGTCAGGTAAAGAGTATATTTTTTATTAGACAGTGTCACCCCTTCCTTTGCTGAACACTTTAGTTTTTACAAGTTACTTGTTTTTGTTGGGGTACTCACGTTTGAACTCAGCCTTGTACTTACTAGATGGGCTCTCTAGAACTTGACCCACACCTCAGCCCTTCATGATTAATCATCTCTTCTCCCCTCCCCTTCCTTCTCCTTCTCTCTCCTCCTTCTCCTCCTTCTCCTCCTTCTTCAGCCTTGGTTCTCCTGAGTATGCTGGTATTACAGGCCAGGTTCTCCCGAGTATGCTGATATTACACGCCAGGCTCTTTTCCAACAGCACTGGGATGTGAACTCAGGACCTTGTGCTCACTAGGCTAATACGCTCCAGCCCTGTTTTTTGTTCATTATTTTTAAGGTAGAGTCTCTCTTCCCACCCAGGTGAACATTTGAGCTACCATCCATATGCTTTAGGCTTCCCATCATTGCTAGAATTACAGACACCCATGTTCCTTCCATAGAAATGGAGTCTCAAAGACTTTTCTACCCAAGTCTGGATCTGTAGTTCTCCCAATCTTAACCTCCAGCATATCTTGGAATGACAGGTGCATGCCACTATACCATCTATAGGAGAGAAGAGAATCTTACAAAAATTTTAGCCTGAGCTGGTTTCAAACTGCAATCCTCTAACTCTCAGCCTCCTAAGTAACCATGATTACAGATGTAAGCCATCACCACCCAACTCATTTTTTAAAACAATCCAGTTGTTGACACATTTGTCCATATCATATCCTTTTAGTATTTGTCTAGAAACTTGAGTAATCTAAAGCTGGCTTTGATTTTATTTAATCAAATAATATTTTTGACTTCTGCACTATTAGTATTTATTACTTTTGATCTTGTTCTAAATGTTAGATTTTGGGAAACCAGAAGTAAACATGAGGAGAGAGAGAGAAAGAGGGAGGGGGGCAAGAAAGAGAGCAAGAGAAAGAAACATGCAAGGTTTAAAAGCTGATTTTTAAATCTACGCTCACCCTTTTTTCTGGGAAAGGAATAGGTCATCTGTATAAGTGAACCCTGCCTAAACCAGAGAAAAAGAAGCTGCAGTAGCATTAGCTCTAATTTAGTTTTACTTCTATTAAAAGAGAATGTTGGGGCAAATGATATTACAAGTAGTACAGTTTAGAGATGCTTCTTGGGGACAGGGCCATATATAATCTCCTCTGGAAAGTGTACATTGTTACTTAGACTTTATTAGCATTATTGTATGGAGCCATGTTATGAAGAGATTTATGCTACCAAATTTTTATTAGCACAGGAAATGCTGTCCCTTTTCACTTGGGTGCGATAGGCAGCCTGGGAAAGTATGAGTGAGCCCTGCCTCTACAAGGGACTCTTGGATCTGCTTTTATAGCATTGCTGACATGTGGGTGGAAGGTGAGGAAGTTGAGTCACAACTATAAAATTATGAAGAGCAAAAGCATTGAAGTGATTTTTTAATTAGTGAGTATTAGTCTGTCTAGAATCTGAACTATTCTAATAAAGTTGAAAATTAAGCCTTTCTCCAATTTTATCTTTTTATATGCACTTCAGCTTTCTAGAAGATACTGAAGTAAATGTATAACTTTGTTCATAGAAGGAAGAGTGCTTTATAGTATCTTGATAAAAACTACTTAGGCATTCTGCATTCTTATATTCATGTATGCCTAATAATGGCTAGAGATAGAGAACAAAGCATTGTTACTCATCTCAGACAACATGTTTTTCATTTATGGTGTATTCAAGCACTAGGTTCAGAACTGGGTATGACATAACATGATTTCTACCCTCAGAATGCTCAGAGACTAGTCATTTATGCAGAAATAATAACTCCAAAGGTTCTGTCCTGTGGATTGCTTGCTAAGGTAAATTATGCACACAAATAAGGGATGCCTAACTCAGACATGGGAGCCATTAAGGTCAGGAAAAGTTTTTTTGAGTTAGAGGACCTAAGGCTTTAGAGGATGGCTTATAGCAGACTGTACTGAAGGCACTACAGAAACATGGTTCTGTTGAAGAGTAATTACAGTCTGTCAGTGTGACAGGTATTCTGAAACAGATTGTTTTACCTTCTTGTTCAAGAGTTAGGGCTTTTCCTCCTTCTAAGGTGTGGGAAGCAGTTGAGGATATTAATCAGGAATTGTAATGGTCAATTTTGTGCTCACAAAGATCACTGGCAATAGCAAGAAACTTGCATGAGAAGAGAGACTGGAGACAAGAATCAACGAGGAACTATACAGGGTAAAGAACTCAGACTAAATCTATGGTTATAGATATGGAAAAATAGAGCAGATCCAGAGAAATCAAAGGACTTGTTTCTGACTTGATAGAGTGTTGAGAAAGAATGAGGAACCCATTACTTGTGAGTTTGAATGTGGTGCTGCTGCTTGCTAGTCAGGCTGCCCTCTAGGCAAGATGTTTACCATTTCCTGTGAGGTTTGGACCCCTCTAAGAACCAGCTGGATACTATGAATCCTTTCCATTAACACACACACACACACACACACACACACACACACACACACACATTTGTGTGTGCTACTGTATACGTTGGGTGGAAAACTTAAGGGATGCAATAAAAAGAGTTGTAACAATGGCACCTCATACATTACCAACATTCAGAAGGAGGAAGGGGAGGAAGTAGGGGAAGATGGAGAATGGAGTGAACAGAGAAAGAAAAAAATCAGGAAAGACTATCATTTGAAGTTTAACACTGAGAGTTCCCTAAAAGAGAGGCTAGCAAATGCCACAGATAAATCAAATATATAAAATGACCATTGAATTTAGCTACCATTTGGAGGTCTTTGGTAACTCAATAAGACAAATTTCAGTTAAGTAGTCTGGGAAAGGAATCTGGGATTCTAAAAGGTTACATGAAGCACTGAGGAAAATAACTAGCAGAAAGTGCCCCTTTCCTTCATTTGTGTCCTGAAAATTAAAATATTTAGATAGACAAAACAGCATAGCACCTGTCAATAAATCCAGAAACTTTTGCAGAGCCTCTTGGACTCAACTGTGTAAACCTGAGCCAACCTGGTAAAATGAACTTTTTGGCAATTGTGGAGGACAAACGTGGGTTTGGCCCACCTGGAAATCATTGTCAGTTCTGATCACAGTCCCAGGTTCTGGTGTGAGGAATGAGCTTTTGCGCTTTGGAAGCAGCCTTGGATCGATCTAGGTATCCCACCTCTCCCACTAGAAAGACAAGTCCTGTGTGGCCCAAACATGAGGAACCAAACATAGTAGCGGAAATTGGAGGAAAGGGAAGGAAAGGAAGGAGAGACTAAAAGAGGAAGGGAAGGGAAGGGAGGAAAGGAGAGATCCTGAAAGAAGTTTCTCTTGGTACATTACTGGGGATATTCAGCCACCAGGGTACAGTTGTTTCGCAGGGTCAGACTCAGGCTGTTCAGTTGCTCTTCTCTCTTGGGGATACCTGGGAGCAAACTGTCCTCTATAATGCCAGACTTTAAAGTCAGACACACTTCAAAATATTGTCTGGTGCTTGTTACTTGGTGTTTATAAAAATAGTTCATTTTTTAATAGGCCATCTTTTTCGTATGGAAATGAATGTTTATTATTCATAGTACAATATAAACATTGAAAATTCATATTAAAGGCATAAAAATGTACTTGTTATTTTCAATGTAAAATATTGGTCCTAAGTATAAAATGAAGCAATAATCCAAAACCCAATGATATGTTTATCCTACCCAGTCCTAGACGTTTTTTTTTTATTGGCTTACATTAGTTATACAGAAGGGTGAGAATCTTTCTTTTGCCTTATATTAAAAAGCACACCCCACTCATGTAACTGTAACCCCTCTGTACAGTATTTCTACAATAAAAAAATATATAAAAATAAATTTTAAAAAATCAAATCCCCTCAAGACTCTGTCTCTTGCCATGATATCTGGAGGTCTCACTCACCCCCAAGTATCAAGGTAACTTGGTGCTTGACTAATAAAATACAATGGCCTAGTGGGTTTGATGAATGGAATACATTGATGTACAGGTCTATTGAATTAGAAGTGAAAGCAAATTTATGCCATGAGTAAGATTTATACGTTTTTTTCCTCTGAAAATACAGTTTTATGTATACTGATATCTCTTAAACTCATCTATCTTTTTTTTTGGTTGTTCATTTTGTTTCTTTAAGACAGTGTCTTGCCATGTAGCTCTGGTCTGAAATTCACTATGTGTCTCAATATGGCCTGGAACTCTGTACTGTTTTGTCCAGTTTCCCAAGCACTGGGATTACAAGCATGTGCAAAGCCTGGTTCTTGTTTTGATTTTTGAGACAGGGTATCAATATGTATGCCAGGCTGACTTGAAAACTCTGTAGTTAGCCAAAGCTAGCCAGGCGCTAGTGGCTCATGCCTGTAATCCTAACTGCTCAGGTGGCCTAGATCCAGAAAATTGCAGTTGGAAGCCAACGTGGGCAGAAAAAATTCACTATACTCTATCTCCAAAATAACCAGCAAAAAGCATGGCTGGAGGCATGGCTCAAGTAATAGAGTGCCAGCTGAGTAAGCAAGCCAGGGGCATGCTAGAACCAGAGTTCAAATTTGACTACTGCCCACTCCCCCCAAAAAAGATTATAAATTTAGAGGAGAACATAATGATGGTTCATTTGGTCAAATACCAGCCAACATTGTTATCTGTGCATAATAAAAAGACTGATTTTACATGCCATCACAGCCCTCATGGACACAGCAAAGAACTGGGTTCTTTGTGGCTACTGATTTTCAGTTATAGTTTTTTGTGTATTTATTTTTAAAACAACTTAATCATTTTTGTCTTTGCATAGATAGTCTATGGGAGGTGTTAGCATAATATTAATACTTTTTATCTTTGCATAGATAGTCTATGGGAGGTATTAGCATAATACATATTTTCATCAGAATATTTTAAAAAGCTCATCAGAATATTTTTGAGACAAATTGCAAAAATTATAAACTCATCAAACATATAATTTCATTGGAGTCTTTAATAGGAAAAGAAGGGAGATTATTAAATTTATATTCAGAAATCAAAGACATTCCCAAGATCACTTGTAAAGTACAGAATCAGACCATAACTTTGGGACTGAACCACATTTTTAATAAGAGAACTTAAAAAAAAAAAAGCTCTTGTGTTTAATAAATATTCTGTTACACACTCTGTATTTATAGCCCTCTATAGTAACAGTTACTGTTTACAGTAATGACACCGGTGCCAGTGTATACATAAGAAAGGACTTGTTTCTGTCACTGGAGGCTGAAACACAGAGGCCAGGAACTCAAATATTTAATGAAGCTGAAGTTTTAAGCAGTCAGTTTTGTATATACCTTAAGTTTCTTCAGCGGTCATCTGTGTAATGACACCTTTTTCAGAATCCCCAGAGTTTTCGCTGCAGAAAAAAATAGGTACTTAATAAATTGTGTTTCTTCTCCCTTTTAGTCCTGTGCCCTCATTAGGCTGATTCGGCCTTCTAATAGGAGCAGACCCTTGAATATTCCTGTCCTTGAAAACCTTTCTGTTAGCGCTCATTGAACAGCTTTTTGAATCACACCTTTCATTTAATCTGCTGCATTTTTAAACTGCACATGGGTGAAAGACTGTTAAAGATAATTTTGTATCAGCGCTTATTTATTATTATGGCCATAATCTCTTAAATTTGTATTAGCTGTAAATTACAAGGAATGCTTCCAGTGCCGTGTAATTAATGTTACCATCACATCCTTAAAATATGCCAGCACATGGCAACTGCCCCTTCCTCAATCTGCTCTTCTTTCCCCCTACAGACACTCCCCGTACCCCTCTACACACGTGCACACACAGACACAGAGACACACACGCAAACACACACATGCGTGGCACAGCACACACCAATCTGCCACTCTCCAGCAGTCTGGCTTCTGGAGTTGGGAGCTGTCAGCCTGCTGGGAGGAGCTGGGGGTGGGGGAGGAGGAAGAGGTGGGGCTCTGCTCTGATTAATTACCTTAGGCATTCAGGGGTGGGGCTTCCTTCAGCCATCTGCCTGAGATATGGGAGGGAGCTGGAGAAAGGAGGAGGGGGAGAGACTGCCAGAGAGGAAGAGAAAAGAAAGAAAGAAACACTAGAAAGGAAAAAGAAAGAAAACGGTGCAAAGGACCGTCAATTTCTCACCTTTAGCTAGCCGGGGGGGAGGGGTGAAAAAGAGAGCCGTGGAGGTGTGCCCCAGCAAGGCAGCTTTGAACGGTTGCTCATCTGTTCCGTTTGGTTTATGGAGAAAAAGAAAATGGTAACTCAGGTAAGATCTGAGCTTCCTCGGCATGTTTCTTTTCTGTCTCTGGGATCTGAGTGGAGGCTTAGGGGTAGAGTATAGCCAGCGGAGTTTTAACTAGGGTTGTTTTCTTTAAAGGCCAGATGTATTGTTATCAGCTGAAGTGTTAGTCTGTGTCTGCGAGCGCGTATGTGTGTGCTGTGTATCCATCCTCTCCCCGCCCCCCCCCACCCCAGCTCCATAGCAGATTCCTGTTTCCTGTACTGTGCAGCTGTAGCTCAGGAAGACCCTGTGGGGATTTGTCTACCTCTTTGTCTTGGTTCTGAGAAGAGGGAGGGAGAGAAAGACTGCAGAGGTAGGAAGAGAGACTGCCAAAAAAAAAAGGGGGGGGGGGAAGGGAATGACTTCCTTTTAAGAATTGCAAAAGAATGTGTGTTATAGGGAAATCTGATTCCTGATTCACTATGGCTTCTCAGGATTGGCTATGGAATTGCAGTTTTGCTGCCCTCTCTGCAAAGGGCTTATTGAAGGTTAGGGAGAAAAATACTGCATTTCCATGGCTTTGTTACTGGGCAAAGAATGCTTTTGGTAGGCACCCATAGGAGCATCCAGGTACAGGCAGGTAGCCGAGGCAGGTAGAGCTCTCCTGACAGGGGAACCAACCTGGATGTATAAATGACAATTACCCAGCTTTAAAAGACACTGGAAGGAGAGGGAGTAGGAAATGGAAGATCTCTCTCTTCCCCTACCTCTTTCGCCCCTCCCCTCTCTCCCTCTGTAGTGTGTCAGGCAATGTCTACTCTGTATTTTAGCAAGTCATTCCTGACTAATAGAAAGGTGAACGCTCTTACACAGATTCCCTGGTAGGGCTATTTCACCCTTCTGTGTGCTCCTTTACACTTTTTTTCTTTATATATAGGTTGAGAAGGAGTGAGGAGGCTGGAATTGATCCTGAGGGAATAATTTACATGCTGGAACATTCAAGCCCTTTGCTCTCAATGGGTCTTACTCTAGGCTTTTATTCGGACTGGGGAAATTTCATCTCTGGACAGTGCTTTCCTTTTAAGGAGGGTGCCCTTTTTGAATCTCCTTTTTTTTTTTCCTCTCCAAGTCACCGCCAGAGGGTGAGAGAGGCAGCTAGCTATCAGGAAAGATGCTTCATCTTCAAAACTGGAATCCTGGTCAGTTAAAATGTTATATAATAACCCGCAGTAGTATGTGGCTGGAGAGGAACCTATAGGGAAACACGCCTATCCTGATTCAGAGGAATTTTCAAAGAATAAATCCTCCTGAAGTATTTTTTCACCAATTCAGAGTTTAGAGATGAGCAAGAAATCCTTGAAACTATTAAAATAGTTCTCATATGCTTTCTTAACCTCTTAGGGAGTCTCTTGAGATATTGTTTCCTTTTTTTTAATTTCCACAAAGGATAAAATCTGCCTATTTATTTCTGATTCTCTTCCTTGGTTTGGAGATTTTACTTGCTGAGCCTTGGGGCTCTCATTCAATTTTCATTAACTGACAATATTAGAGGGTAACAGCTCCCTTCTGAGCTCTTACTGAAGGCTCTTCACATATTTGAGTTTTCACTATATGTACTTTTAAACCAGTGAGAGTTATCTAAACCAGGAATTTTTGTACTCAGTTTTCTGCTGTCTCATGGAACATTGCCCTTTAGTTTATAGGAGAGCTGAAGTATATATATCCTAAATGTAATGCTCATGTATATTTAATTTGGCCTTAGTTGTCAGTATTAAAGGAAACTATAATGTTAAGAATGAAGTAGAAGAAATTAGTGGGCATATTTTGGTGGTTAAGAATTCTAATAATTAAGTTTAAATTATTGAATTTTCTCAGAAGGTACTGAATGCCAAAGGAAAGAAGTAACTCATTTTGCCCATGCTGAAAAAATATACAGCTGGTAGTTGAAAAAAGAATTGTGAATTTTCAGTATTCCAGCACATTTGTTTTGATATATACATTTTCTGTGGTAATACAGTGTACAGTTATTAGTAATCTAGAAAACACAGTCAAAGAAATAACTGACTGGGCCAATTGTTACCTTTTGTATCATTTAGGTTTCTGTTCAGTTGTGTTATATAGTGTTTATTCCATTTTTTGCTTTCTGTTTTTAGGCCAGATACCCAATCCAAACACTTGATAATAAAATCTGTCCATAGCCTTTTCAATATAAACTGTCTATGCTGGCTAGGGCTGGACTATCAAAGTTAAATGGTTTTATTTCAGGATGTAGTATCCTGACTAGAATATTATGAGAGAGATACAGATATGCTTCATTATGATACAATCTAGGTTCTTTGCATCTTCACACTAGGCCTTTTCCACATCTGCTATTTCCATCACTCAGTTTGTAGAGGAAGGCTTTTCTGGTGATGATACTCTCATCGTCCATTATTAGTTCCACATTGGTATTTGGCCAGAGGATGCTATTATATATGCTATTATATATGCTGTAGCTTTAGATGAGCTTTTTTTCTTGTAATTAGCAAATTTCCCCGTCATTTACCAAAAATAACAAGTGCTTGGCCATTTGATGACAAAATCTGGTAACCAGAAATGCTTATGTGATATTCTAAAGAATAACTTTTGATCTTTTATTCATGTGTGTAGTTGCAGGAATTTTTTATTTTGGTTTACAGGCTCAGGAATACTGTGTTTCCCATGTATGAAAATAACAAAGTAGAGTTGTTGTTTTTGTTAGAAAAAAAATCATACTCATAAGAACCAAATGAGAAAAAATAAAATTGAAAAAATGATTTTCCCCCTAATTTAAGAAAAATGACACAAACTTGGTTATACTATTTATTGTTGAGGTAAACTGCTTTAGGTAAAGAGGAAAGATGTTACAGTAGGGATGCGAATGCAGATTTTTGTGCTCTACAATGGCATAACATTGCCAGCTCCTACGAAGCACAGACAGAGCCCTCCCTTTCTTGGACAGCTAAGTGCTTTGCTGGCATTTTCTTCAAAATCTGTTTTCCATCAGAATCCAGAGGAGGGAAGGTGTTAAGAAAAGGGAGTTTGGAAAGGGAGTGCTGTTCCTTTAAATAGTGCTGTGAGTCCATGTGGCAGCAGGCCGCTGTGGAGTGTATTCTTTTGTAATGAATCACCAGTTCCATTGTCTGCTATCTCCCCCTTTGTAGCTGGGAGGCTGAAGTCTTTCACCTGAGCTGCTGCCAGTTCGCTGTTCTGTTCCCGGGTGGTTGGGAGAAGAGAAGAGGGAGGAGGGTATTTTATGATTAAATTAAAGACAGATAAAAGAGCAGGTATGTTTGCTTTGTTTCATTTTCTCCCATCCTTTCTGTTTTTGCTTTCTGAAGTGAGTTGGGAATCTCTTGTGTGATTTCCCTAAGCATAACCATTTTCCGTGAAGTCTGGAAATCAGCGGATTATTTAGTCTCCATTTTGTGGCCTTGCTCTAAAGTGGTTCCATTGGTTTGCCTGCCAGTCACACTCCTTTCCACCCAGACCTTGTTCCACCCTCCATCCACAGAGCAGAGCTCACACTGTTTGTTTTGGCACACTTTCCACCTTCTATGGGCTGTGCAGGATTCTGGGGAAGTTAGGGGATAGGAGGGGATTGTGGGTTGGAGACTAAATTTATGTCCCTTTATAATGAACAAAAAAACCCTCACTTTTTCCAGTGATTTGGTTGCTTCTGAATTCTTCTACATTGCTTCATATCTTCAGGTTAACCATTTCCTTGCCAGGGCCCTATTGACTCTTAAAAAAAAAAATTTTTTTAAATTGTTTAGCTTTCCTGAAAAGATACCCAGAATTCCATAAATAGATCTTTTATTTAAAATGAGCAATTTGATTCATTATGTGGTAATTTGTTTGTCATACACTTATACTTTTTTTTTTCTTTACACTTCTGTCTTACTTTTGTTTCATCTTTCTCTTGGGTTTGCAGTTGAGACTGGGTAAGCTTAGTGTTTGACAAAATACTATTGAAGATTGTATTTCTACAGAGGACATCTCCATGCTGAAAAGTAACAATAGTCTTCATCCTACAATGGCAAAAATTCCTGGTTTTGTTCTTTCACCTTTCTGTTCTTCCCTGAAAAAATAACTAAACACATCTATCTATGTAAGTGTCTACTTAGGAACAATTTCATCTCTCTTGACTTTGGGTTTATGGAAGGTCTAAATGTTAACTTCTTGTCACATAATGTTTTTCCTTGTTTCACAGACACCTATTTGTGACAGTCAGATTGCCCCCCAGGGATCAGTCATACTGACGATAAAATCCCTGTGCCCACCTAGTCTTTCTACCTGCCTCTTCTCTCTGAGATCTGACAGTATTGGTATCCCCCAATGTTTCCTGCTAGAGTTGTGATTTGTCACCCTACTCCCTTTCCCCCATTCACAACATTCCAAAACTCCTACCAAATCTCCTCTACACCTTTCTTCACTCGATGTTATGTATGTGAACTCTGCCAATCACAGGTAGTCTGCTCTACTGTAGTCTTTTGTTATTGGGCTCCCATCAATGCCTGGCCTGCCCTTACATAGCTTGCTTTTACATTTTCCTCTTAGAATGATTAAATTCAGGTAAGTATGGAATCAAGTGATTCCTTAGAGATCATTTCCAGAGTGACTCACTTAAAACATTTGCAGGGTGATTCACTTAAGATTAATTTTGTCAATCTTGTGCATAAATCTTAACGGTTGTTTCCTTTCCATTGAAAACAAACTTCTGTGTCTACCTGAGTAGTCAAGCGCTTGTATGTCCAACCTTATCTCTTGTCACCCATGTTTCACTGCAGTGACACTGACCTCCTTGCTGGTCCCCTGAAATTCCTTTTGTTTTCCTAGTTTAAGCCTTTCCTCTCTCCTTTGCCCTTTTCATTTTTTTTTTCTTTTCTTCTGCCTGTCATGCTCTTCCCACAGAATCTGGGTGGCTTGTTCTACCCACACATTTGTTCTCAAAGGAGAGTCCTTCCTTGATTATCCTTCCTAAACTAGCAGTCCTTCACTTCACCACTCCTACCCCCACTCTCATTTTCCTTTACTTGTCACTAATTTTACCCTTTATCGTAGCTTGTTATGTAATTGTTGGTTTGTTTATTGTCTATCCCCCTCCCTCCCTAGCACCTCAGTGAGGTCAGGGAGCTTGTATTACTGCTGTCTTAAACAGTGACTAGTGTACTCCACTTCTGTATGTGTGTTATCAGACTGTTCTGTTCTCAGCAATATCAGGATTTAAACCTGGGGAGCTTATATAGCATCCCTATTAATCACCACTAACAGTGACTGTCAATGAAACAACTTTTTGGTTTTGCATACCTATTTTGCAACAGTACAATCAGTGATCTCTCACCTACCGCAAGAGTTATATTCCAGAGACCCCCCCCCCCAAGATAGGTGAAAATCCTCTAAGTAGCAACATTAGATAGTCATTCCTCACTATATCACAGTTCATTTATAGCTATTAGTGGGTTTTCACCTATTGCAGGGGTCTCTGGAACCTAACTCACCCAGTAGTTGAGGGATCACTATATTTGTTGTTTTTTTTAACTGTGATATCGTGACGGATGAGTGTATTGTATACATACCTCATTTCAAATGTAATAATGATATCCATATTAGATATTGCTTGCCAGTATATGTAAGGTGTATATGTCAGGTATGCACCCCCTCCTTTTGTTTGAGTCTATAGAGGTCAGACAACCAGTTACCCTGGGTACAGGGATAAATTCCAAACCTGCAGTCATTTAATTCCACATTGATGTGTTCTTTCATTAGATTACCAGCCTCATAAGTAGCAAGTAGTTCCATTATTCTTGCTAAAAAGTAGAAAAGTTTTTCTTATGGTGGGCTGGAATCTGTTTTTATTACTGCTTTCTCACTGTCCATCCTCTCATCTGGAATCACATACAAGGGCTTAATCTACATAAAAACCAAATACATCTTCTTTTATATTTGTTTAGTTTTCCTACTTCATAGATGTGAAGATGCTTTCCAAAAGCTTTACTGTTTTAGAATAATTGAATTTATCTATGTGAATCATTTACCATTTATGCTTACTACATAAAATATCAATTATAAGTGTCTTTACTGTAAGTTTTTTATGAAAACATGTTTGGCTTTACTCAGTTTTTTAAATATATATTTTTATTGTAACGATACTGTACAGAGGGGGTTACAGTTACATGAGTAAGGTAATAAGTACTTTTCCTATCAAGCATTGTTACCCCCTCCTTTGTTTTTCCCCTACCATCCCTTCCCTCCCCACCTCCCCAACTCCTCCCTCCCCAAGTTTTAAAGTTCATTTTCAACATAGTGTCTTGTACAATTTACTCAATTTTATATAGCTTGTTGATCTCATACAATATTGTCAGCAATTTACAACTTCAAATATGAAGGAATATTGCCTTTATCACTTAACTAAGAGTATTATTTTTTTGTTCTATTATAAAGTATGCCATCAATTTGCTTGCAAGAACCTGTCTTCTAACCCTTGAGTCTTGCCATAATTCCTCAAAGGTTATTACTGTCACTACAAGTAATTTTTAACTTTTTACAAATACTTTTTTAATTTCATTGCTTGCTTGCTTGCTTGGTGCCACTCCTGGAGCTTGATCTCAGGGCCTGGATGCTGTTCCTGAGCTTTTTTGCTCAAGGCTAGCTTTCTACCACTTGAGTCATAACCCTACTTCTGGGTTTTGTTTTGTTTTGTTTGCAGGGGGTGGGCAGTGGCAGGCTTGGGAGTGAGGTGCTAAAAGAGTCTCATGGAGTTTCCTGCTTGGAACCACGATCCTGATTCTCAGATCTCAACCTCCTGAGTAGCTAGGATTACAGGTGTGATCCTATTAAATACTTTTTAAGATAGAATCTTTTATAGAGCCTTTTACCTTTAGATCAGTAACAATGGTTTAAAAAAAAAACTAGTCATATTTTCTATTTAAAATAGAAGTAAGCCAGGTCAGTGGCTCATGCCTGTACCTTTAGCTAATCAGTTGACTGAGATCTGAGGATCACAGTTCACAGCCAATCCCAGTAGGAAAGTCTGTGAGATTCTTACCTCCAGTTAACCACCAGAAAGCTGGAAGTGGCACTATGGCTCACTATGGCTCAATGTGGTAGAGCGCTAATCTTAACCAAAAAGAGCTCAGTGCCCAGCCCCAAATACAAACCCCACAGCCAACTAAAAAAAAAAAAAAGTAGAACACAAAAAATTTAACTGAAGCCTTAAAAAAAATTCTGATCAATAATACTACAAAGCAAAACCCATAGAAATATTGTTTAGCTTACTTTAACATGTTATTTTCATCATGGCTCTTAATTTCAAATGGCCATCAGTTTCTGGATTTAGAATAACATTCCTTATTTAGTTAAACCCTCAGGAAACAGAAATAGATATGTTGTTCTTTATACTGTTTTTATTATAATAAGATGAATTTAGTGAGCTTTGTAGTCACACCTGTAATACCAGTACTTGTCAAGTTCAAGGCCAACCTAGGCTCTATATCAAGATTCTATTTTTAAAAACTTGAAATCATGTATTTCATTTTTAAAGGAATATTAAAGAAACAATAGAACCCAGTAATTGTTTTGTGAAATTATTAATGAATATTTTTGTATCCACAAAATATATAATTTGTTTTGTTTTTGTAGTTGTAGAGATTGAGCTCAGGGCCCTACACTTGTTAGACAGGCTTTCTTCCATTTGAGCCACTTCTCCAACCCCTTTTTCACCTGGGTTATTTTTGAGACAAGGTATTGCTTTATGCTTAGGACAGCCTAGGCTGCACTCACTCTGTTTGTGCATCACTGGGGATGTCAGGCACATACCATCTTACCCAGTCATTGGATGGAGTCTAGCAAACTTTATGCCTGGGCTGACCTCAAACCATGATCCCCTAATCTCTGCCTCCTAAATAGAGCTAGGATTACAGGCTTGAGGAACCATATTACAGTTGTAACTATGTACTTTTACCTAGTGTTAAGTTATATTAGAATTGTTGCAAGGTGGTATGCAGAGACAAACCAAGACTTAAATGGAAGAGATGAGATTTTTAAGGACTTACAACTTTCAGTCACAGATCCACACATTATTTCTGGAAGGACCAGATAGTAATTGTTTGGGGCTTTGCAGGCTATTCTGACTCTTCAGTTCTGTTGCCATAGCATTAAAGAAGACATAGCAATTCCTCAAGAAATGAATGTGGCTGTGTTCAAAACTTTATAGACAGTGAAATTTGTTCTTCCTATAATTTGTATGTGTTATTAAATACTATTATTTGGGGCTTTTTTCTAGCTACTCAACAATGTAAAGGCCAAGCTTAGCTTTCAATTTACATAAAACAGATCTGTGGACCAGCTTTTAGGACCATAAGCCATAGTTTGCTGACCCCTGAGAGATACAAATCTTGTTTTTTGTTGTTGTTGTTGTTGTTGTTTAAGTGTAAGTAAGGTTTTCCCAATATAGCCCAATGGCCACATAGTTTTAAGCAGGTTTTTTTGTTGATTTGTTTTGTACCAGTCCTGAGGCTTTGAACTCAGGACCTGAGTGTTGTCCCTGAGTTTTTATGCTCAAGGTTAGCCCTCTGCCACTTGAGCTACAGCTCTACTTTTGACTTTTTTGGTATTTAACTAAAGATAGAGTCTCATGAAGTTTCCTGCTCAGACTAGCTTCAAACCACAATCCTCCAATCTCAGCCTCCAGAGTAGCTAGGATTACAGGTGTAAGCCATTAGCTCACACCTAGTTTTGAACGGTTTTCACTGTCCAGCTTGAATCCTTGTTAGAATGAAACTCCGGATTTTCATTTCTCAACCCCCAGAAAATATGTATATTTTTCTTTCTCTACTTTTCTCCTGCCCAACACCAAATCTAAACTATTTTCAACTCACATATGCCTGTGTTATGTCTTTTAACTGTTTATATGTTCTTTTTCATAAGTCATTACTATGAGCCTTTTTCTACCCTGTTTGTTGTTTGTTTGTTTCTTTGTTTTTCATCTTTAAAGATTTAGCCTAGACTTTTCCTACTTCAGGGGTAATCCTTCTTTGTACTTCATTGCCTGGGATTTAATAAGGGTAGGTGGGGGAAGATTGCTTAGTTTTTGGTTTGGTTTTGATATATTAGGGTTTGAACTCAAGGCTTTATATTTGGGAGGTAAGCATTCTACCACTTGAGCTACATCCTTAGCTAGTCCTTTCTGCTTTAGTTTTTCAGATATAGCCTCTTGCTTTTGCCCATAGTGGCCCTAGAATGGACCATACATGGCCTTCCTATCTCTTCCTCCCAAGTGCTAGGATTACAGACATGTACTACCATGCCCAGCATGTTTTGGTCTCTGTCATATTACTGTATTTGGAGCATATCTGTCAATAAAATGTTAGAAACTGAGAACATTTCAGGAAAAAAGCATGTAATGTAATCATGGGAAAACAAAGTTGGAGATACTTCCCAAAATGCAGAGATTTTGACACCAAGATTTTGAAAAATAGAAAAGAAAGACACAAGTGAGTTCCTAACCTGTGCTCTTTAGAAATCTAGCAAAATCTTGCCTGCTAATACTTTATTGATGGGAAAGATCTCAGGGAAGCAAGGAGAAAAAATGTGAATTAAGACTGAAAGCTGTGGAAGCTTTGTATCAGCCATGGCTTATCACTTGGCTTTGGTAGAAGTCTTGAAGGAAAACAAGGGCCTCTCTCTGGCTGTCCCAGACAGGTGTGAAGAGATGTTTTGTGGACCAGTTTCCCCAGCTCTTGGACCTTATCTTTGTCTGCTAGCCTTTGCAGTTACATGCATTGGTCTACACTGAGCTGTATGTTTGGGTACCAAATCTGTGCTTGTCCGACAAGTCTAATTTCAATGCTGTAGGTAATCCTGGAACCTCTGCCTTTCAAAGGTATTAAAAGAGATTTACTCCCAAGAGGACTGACAGAATAGAATAAAGCATTACAGTTTTCATCATAAATTTCTGTATTGTTTGACTTGCTATTATATGCATTTATAAATTAGATTAAAAAAATAAAGAAAAGGAAAAATGAATCACTAAGCACAACCTAGGAAGAAAAAAAATCAAAGATCTTTTAAGATACATTTGACATTGGACCACTAGTGATCCTAATCCTTTCCTTCCTGACTCTCAGTTAACAAACAGTCCCCTGAATTCAAGTGTTAACACAAGGCCTCGAGTTCTCTCTCCATGTTACCACACGTATCTTTATTGTGAGCACTTTCAAAGTTTATAGTATCCTGCAGCTGGCTTCCTTGTCTTTCTTTCCTCATGCTAGACTTGGTCTCTCTGTATTTGCAAATCAGTTTAGTTATACCTTTTTAAAAAAATGACAAGTCTGTTTTATATGCCATGGGATTGTAACATGCTTTTTAAAAATTGCTTTAACAGGTACTTATTGAGGATTAGGGATTGTAGCAAGTGGTAAAGAGCTTGCCTAGCAAGTGAGAAGCCCTGAGCTTAGTCCATAGGACCACCACCCACTAAAAAAATTATTAAGAGTTAGACCCAGACATTTACCTGACCTTAAAGAGTTAATATTTTATAAAAGTAACAGGTATGTAAATAAGTACACAAACAAGTAATCATAGTAGAGTACAAGTACTACAAGAGTTAAATATGAGGGCTGGGAATGTGGCTCAATGGTAGAGTACTTGCCTACATGCATGAAGCCCTGGGTTCGATTCCTCAGTACCACATGAACAGAAAAATCCGTAAGTGGTACTGTGGCTCAAGTGGTAGAACGCTAGCCTTGAGCACGGAGAGGCTCGGGGACAGTGCCCAGGCCCTGAGTTCAAGGCCCAGGATCAGCAAAGAAAAAAAAAAAAAGAGTAAAATATGAGGTGGGAAGGGGTAAGAAGAGGAAATTTTTCCCCTTGTTTGGTGAATCAGAAGCCTAGAGAGGCATAGATGCTGAATTTCATGAACTATGCATCAAAGGTGTGTACAGATTAGCCAAATGAATATAAAAAGCAGAAAGAATAGAGATTTAATCTGGGTGCCAGTGGGTCCTGCCTCTAACCCTACCTGCTCAAGAAGGATGAGATCTGAGAATTGGTTTGCAAAGCCATCCTGGACAGAAAAGTCCATAAGGCTCTTTATTATCTCCAACAAAAAAAACAGAAGTGGAGACATGGCTAAAGTGGTAGAGTGCCAGCCTTGAGCAAAAATGCTAAGGGCTAAGAGCGAGCATGATGCCCCGAGTTTAAGTCCCAGTTACCAGCACACACACAAAAAAAGAAGAAGTATTTAAAAAAAAAAACAAAAACGGAAGGTAACAGTGCAAGGGGTCTTTTCAAGATTTAAGACAGATGAGAGTACCAGTTCTGCCTGTGCCATGCCGTTTTTGTCACTCAGGTGGAGTATTGTACTAACCTTCTAATGGTCCTACTGGCTTTTACCTTTGCTGAGTGAGCTACTTAAAACCTAAAGTCTGAGCCTGCCATTTGTCTGCACAAAGTTCTATTGCATTGTAATGACCAAAATACCTGCCTTTGGCTCTAAGCTTTAGCAGCTTTCTCCAGGATACCACTGTTTCAACTGCCAGTCATCCTCCTCACCTCCTCTCCTGCCATTCTCACTCCCTCCAGTCTGGTCAAGGCCTCCATGTTTCTAATTCCTAGAATGAGTCAAGCATGTCTTGGCCTTGAGGCTTTTTTTACTGGGGTTCCTTTTTGTCTGGGGTGATATTCTATCCAGATATGCACGTGGTTTGCTGCCAAAAAGTGTGTGTATCTTGAAGAAAAGTTATTTGAAGACATGCTTTTGCAGTATTCTTTTTTTAATCTTTTTTTCCCCCAAGTATTATAATATTCTTACTCCTGCCCTTATGCCAGCTCCTTTTTTTCTTTTCTTTTTTCTTTTTTTGGTGGCAGTACTGGGGCCTGGACACTGTCCCTTAACTTTTTCACTCAAGGCTGGTACCCTACCACTTAAGCCATAACTTTGTTTCTGGCTTTTTTTGGTGATTCATTAAAAAGTCAGATTTCTTTGCCCAACTACCTTTGAACTGTGATCCTCAAATCTCAACCTCTTGAGTAGCTAGGATTACAGACTTAAGCCTCCAGTATCCAGATGATTCTAGATTTTAAATCTGATGTGTCTCTTCTTATCTTTTCAAAATAACATTTATTTAGCCTCTGCTTTTCTTCCCTAGCCATTGACATCTAGGCTGCACTGGTAGCAGATCTGAATTATAGGCCTTTGCTTAGAACTGTGCTAAGAGCTTTACATATACTCTTCTCTCTCTCTACTTCCCCTCCCACACACAAAAGGCAGGTAGAGTTTGGAATTTAAGCCTATCTAAGCAAGTAAATACAAAACATATAAAACATACATAATGTGTAAATATAAAAATAAATACTAATTATATCATTTGTAAAACACTTAAAAGCACAAGTGTTTTTATTCTAGAGAAAGAATTTCTGTTCCCATACCGCATCAGGAAGATGACTAGTAACCTTGTCATTGGTGAGAAACGACCAAGAATAGACTCTGCCAGAACAATACTGGTGTGAATATGGGAAATTTTCAGGATTTGTAGTCTTGTTGATGTGAAATCACACAGTAATAGATATGTATGCAAGTGGAGAAACTAGAGTGAATTTTTTAAAAAATGAGAAGAGATGAAGAAAATTACCTCTCTTACACAGACTTGATTTTAGAAAAATGAAGACAGCTATATTTTGAGACATTCTCTCTATTTTCACATGTAGTACTATATGTAGAGCTTTATTTTTTGCACAAATATCATCAAGTAGTTTTGGTATGCCTTTCTCATCTAATAAATTTGTCCTACAAAGACACAGTTTTACATTTGTCCTTGTGGCTCTCCACTTAAAGACTAGCCTGTAGGAGCTTAAGTGTTACATGTAATTGATTTAAGAAACATTCAGAGTAATTCAAAGGGATCCAAGACTACTTAAGGAGCAAGAACAAAGCAGGCAGTTCTACTTGCTGTCATATAATCTTCACAACAATCCTCCGAAATAATCAGTCCATCTAAGATGTAGTGAAGATGTAAGCTCAAGTCTGTCCTTCAAGTTCATCATGCTTTCATCCCTTTTATTGTGACCGCCCATGAAAGTTTTAGAGAGAGGACACTTTGGGACCTAAACAATATGTGGGAGTCACCCCAAGAATAGATGATTGCTGTGGGTAAAGGTTCAAATTTAGCCCTACTCATAACTAATCATTACACCTGTTTCTCACTCCCAGCAGCCCAACATTCTTAAATTCCACTTGTAAGATGAAAGGAAACCATATGTACTCAGCACATGCACATTTTCATATATACAACCCAAGAAAGCAACATTATTTCATTCTGCACTGTGTTCTCTACTCCAGCCAAACAAAGCAGGCTGCTGAAAGTGACTTTCTATTTCAGTATTCCTTTACTCAGAAAGTTTATTTAATACCTATTTTTAGGTATCATGTGGGTTTCCACATTGTACAAGCTAGTCCTCACCTATCATAATGAGTCTTTTAATCTAATAAGGGAGAGGAAACGTTTGGATATGTTAAGTATTAGGCCTTTAATATTGTACATATTAGTGTTCAGTTGACATCATGAGAACAAAAGATCCTGCAAGCCTTAAACCAGGAACAAGTTCAGAAATTTATAAGTTCAGGAAAAGGGTTATTGCACCTATCCTTGCGGGCTCCAAGAGAAAGTTCATGATTTGTTTTCTCCTGTGAAATAAGCTCCTCCTGATTAGCCTATATTAGTAAACATTTTCATGTAAACATAGGTGAATTCATCTATTGTACTTTGCTTCTAAACTTCAAACTTTGGAATGTAGCTGCAAATTTAATGGAAGTCAAGCCATTTGTGATTTTTTTTGCGGGGGTGGGGGGAGGATGTCAGTCGTGGGGCTTGAACTCTGGGCCTGGGCACTGTCCCTCAGCTCTTCAGCTCAAGGCTAGTGCTCTGCCCCTTGAGCCACAGCACCACTTCAAGTTTTCTGGTGATTTATTGGAGATAAGAGTTTCATGGACTTTCCTGCCTGGGCTGGCTTTGAACCATGATCCTCAGATCTCAGCCTCCTTAGAGCTAGTATTACAGGCATGAGCCACCGATGTCCAGCCTCCATTTTTGATTTTTAGTAATAACATATTTGGAAATGCTCAAATACTGCACAGTAAGACAAAATAAATCACCCTTAATCACAAGTTTATACTTGGTGTACACACATAATTGTTGTTACATTTCAACATAAAAAGTTTACAACATTTCTATAAATAATAAAGCATTTTTTTACATGAAGTATTCTTGACCTCCTAATAGAGGTATGCATTTCCCTTCTAGGAAGACAACCTCACTTAGCCTGGCTTGCTTTTGAGCAAGTGCACAGAGCCTAGGCTTCAAATGGATCATAGAAAATGTTTTTACCAGTTTCCCCATCTCCCATTGCTAATTGATGTGTTTATTCAGTTGAGTGAGCCAGTTGGGTCAAAACTGCCCCAGTGGGAGAATTCTTACTCTGTGCTATGTGCCTTTGTCACATTCCCAGCAGGCTAAGGTAGAGAATGGAGACACAACTCAAAGCCAAGAGTTAGAGCCTGAGGACAAGTCCCCTTGGCTAGTGAATGCTAACTTGGAAACTTTGCTACCAGTTGTTAGTAGACCCTACCAAAGGATTCCTGGATGTGATACTCATGTGTAGAGGACACACATCTGCAGACCCTTTGCTGTTCTTTTTTTCTTCCTTTTCTAATCTACCTGAATTTGGTTCTTTTCTTTTTCACATCTGTGTTCAAACCTGAGATGCTTGTGTATGCCTCATATAGCTAACCGGGACAGATCAAGCACCAACCAAATAATTTGAAGGAAAGGGGAAAGAATTATTTTCGTCTCTCCTAGGACTCCCAAAATATTTACGGGAAAATCATATACCTCTGAAATTATATCCTGACCTAGAGATAATGAAAATAAGTTATAAAGTATTGGTGACCAAAAAGGCTTTTTTCTGAGAAATGTTGTGGGTGGCTAAAAACAATTTAATGTTTTATATAGCATAATAGCTAAAGGGAAGATTTTTTTTTTTTTATGTATAGCAATTCTTAGTTGAAAGTAGAGCTGATGCTTGAACACTGGAGACAGGTTTTAAGAGTGTGTAACTTTTAAGACAAGAACCAGGACTGTTTTTCTCTAGATAAGCTACTTGGGCTTGGGTGTTTATTTTGTTGTTGTTGTTGGTGGTGGTGGTGGTGGTGGTGGCGTTGTGAGCAGCATATTAATTCACTCCATTAGCAAGTTGATGTCCTCTTGTTGCTCATATGTTTTTGTCATTATCTTTGCCATTAAAAACAGTATCATTTGTAGATTTTATTACAAAATAGTATGGGCTTTTAGGGGCATAGGAAAACCTGGGGGGATTGGGTAGATATAGTTCCCTATCTTGATCATGGTGATGATGTCATGAGGATACTTGTGTATGTGTCAAAATTTACCTAATTGGATATTGTAAATAAAAGAGTATACTTTAATCCATGACCGTTATACCTCTATAGAACTATATTAAAATTCCTTGCTTATTTTGATAACAAGAAAAATGGACTTAGCCTAATGATCAGTGTTTCCATGACTGCTACTGAGTTTGGGCCGTTTGTAATTCATCCTATGTGAATTGTTCAGTTATATTCTTCCATCTCTTTTTCTGTCAGTGTGTGTATTTTTGTGGGTGTCTGACTTCTTAATAGGTATAACTCACTTGAATTAGGAAGTAGTGGTAATAACATTTTCCTTCTTACTGTTGCTAATATTTTAACTCATTTGATTTTTTGTTTCATTCATTTGGTAGTAGGAATGTTTTGGGGGGGTTATTTTGTTTTGTTTTTGTCAGTTCTGAGGCTTGAACTCTGGGCCTGGACACTGTCCCTCAGCTCTTCAGCAAAAGGCTAGCACTCTACCACAGCGCCACTTCTGGCTTTTTCTGTTAGGTGGTGCTAAGGAATCGAACCCAGGGCCTCATGAATGCAAGGCAAGCACTCTACCACTGAGTCACCTTCCCAGCCCAGTAGGAAGGTTTTGAACTCAGGTCCTTGCTCTTGTTAAACAGGTACTCTATAATCACTGAGTTAGTTTTGCTTAAGGTCTCATGTTTTTGCCTATGGTTGGCCTATGTCAAGATCCTTCTACTTACTGCCTTTACAAAGTGCACCAACATGCCCAGCTTGTTGGTTGAGATGTGATCTTGTCTCTCTAATCTTTTTTAGCGGGATTACACGTATACACTAACTCACCTAGCCTCTTCTTTCCATCTTAGCAAACATATCTAAGACCTGTCGTTTTTCTGTTCCATTTTTTAGGTTTCTGATCTTGAAAATCCCACATATCCCAATTGTCCTATTTTCTTGCATTTCATATTTTTTAGTACATAACTTTCCTAAACACTAAGATAAATATCTCCTTTTTTTTTTCTGTCAGTTGTGGGGTTTGAACTAAGGGCGTAGGTGCTGTTGCTGTCCCTGAGCTCTTTTTTCAAGGCTAGTGCTCTACCACTTTTGAGTCACAGCTCCACTTCCAGGTTTTGAGTGATTAATTGGAGATAAGAGTCTCACGGGGACTTTTCTGTCCTGGCTGGCTTCAAACTGCAATCCTTAGATCTTAGTCTCCTGAGTAGCTAGGATTGTAGGTATGAGCTACCAGTGGCTGGCTTTTCTATTTTTTTCTATATATTCTATAAATTTCTATATATTCCATAAACTTTCATTTGTTTTCAGATTGTTCTCTTGATCACTTCGTATATGATCTCACTGCTTATAGTTTTAATAGATAATAGATCATGTCTCATTTTCAAGCTTTCTTCCTTCTTCTTCCCTCTCCCCCCCAACTCTTTGGAAATTTTCTCTATACAAATTAGAAAAGTGTTTCATCCACCTCTTTTTCTAGACATCCACTTCTGATTGAGAAAGACATTAGGGATATATTTATTTGGAGAAGGACTAATAGTAGTTCTATTTTATATTATTTCCTAAACTGTGTCGTTTACATTAGACATTTTGATGCCCTACTATTGACAGTATGTGTATGTATCTCTTCTTGGATTCTTTTCTGTTTCATATGTTTGTCCTTAAACTGGTAAGAAGAGTCTGTTTGGATACTATAGATTAATAATGAGTCTTGAACAGATGTTATTAAAGTATCCAGTTTTTGTTCTTCTCTTTGAAAATTGTTTTAGCTATTCTATTATAATTATATTCATTTTAATAACCATTTGTCAGTTCAAACAAAAGTGCCTGTGAAGTTATGATGGGTATGTGGGAGTGGTGGCCATTTAAGAATATTAAGTGTTCTGATCCTGCATCTTTTTCATTTATACCAGCCTTTATAAATTTGTTGTTTCTATAAAAAAAAATAAATTTGTTGTTTCATTTTACACAGAGTGAATGTTGTAATAATGGTTAAACCTTCCTCTAAAAAAAAAAATAATAGCATGAGTTGGAAGCCAAGTGACTCATGCCTATAAATCCTAGCTATTCGGGAAGCTGAGATATGAGTATCATAGTTCGAAGCCATCCCAGGCAGGAAATCATGAAACTATTGTCTCCAATTAACTACCAAAAAGTACTAAGTAGAGCAATGGCTCAAGTGGTAGAATGCTAGCCTTAAGCAAGAAAGCTCTAAGGGACAGCATCCAGGCTCTGAGTTCCAGCCCCAGGACTGGCACCAAAAAGAAAAGGACATGAGATCTTTCTCATGGATTCTGAGCTAGTACTTAGTAGCTATCAAGGTCATGGAGAAAGGTCATGGAGATGATGTTTAGAAGATGTTCTAGAAAGCACAAGTTCCTGCCTCTTAGAGGGAGGAGATCCCCTCTCAAACTGAGAAGAAAGGATAATTGATATGAGAGGGAAAAAAAGATGATTATTTTCTCATTTGGAAGAAGTGATGCTCATAGCTGGCAGGAAACCTAGTGACCGAAAGTTAGATTATTTTTTCTTTATACTGTGATGCTTGACACCTAGAGATTAAGTTTTAATAATACTCTTCTGGGGACTGGGAAGATGGCTCACTGGTAGAGTGCTTGCCTCGCATGCATGAGGCCCTGGGTTTGATTCCTCAGCACCTCATAAATAAAAAAGCTGGAAGTGGCGCTGTGGCTTTAGTGGTAGAGTGCTAGCCTTGAGCTAGGGACAGTGCCCAGGCCCAGAATTTAAGCCCTACAACTGACATCATCATCATCATAATAATACTCTTCTGAAGTCTACAGTCCATATTGTCTTGTTCTGAGACCTTTCAGTAGCATTCTCCCAGTTGCTGTGAATTGTAATTTGAAGGATTTTATCTCTTTCTCTTTAAGAATCACTAAAGAATTAGACCCCACTTGCAGTTTATTTTGTAAGAGAAATTTCTACCACCCCCGGTATTGAGATTGAACCAAGATTTCTTTCACCCATGCTAGGCAAGTTTAGCTCCAGGTTTGTTTTTTTTCTAATTCGGCTTAAATGATTTTTTAAATACAGGTTTGAACTTAGGGCCTTATACTTGCTTAACTTGCTCACTTGACTGATGTTTTACCATCTGAGCCTCACCTCCAACCCTGCTTTTTGTTTGTTAATTTTGGAAATGGAAGTATATGGACTTAGGTGTTCAGGCTGGCATAAAAAAAAAAAACTGCCATCCTTCAGATCTCAGCCTTCCAAATAGGATTACAAGCATGAGCTGCTAGTGCCCAGCAAAGGAAACTTTTTACCTATGGTATCTGGTCAACTTTAATGTAGTCCTGGAAATATCTGATAACCACAAATAGGCAAAAGTTGGAGTGTGCATGTGTGTCTACTGAAGTATGTCTGTACAGGCATGTATAATAATTTTTCCCCAATCCTGGGCAGTAAGTGTTCAGAGACTTTTGTATATTTACCTTTAGAGTAATTTATAATTAGAATTTAAATAACATTATTCTCCTTTTCTCTCTCATCTTTCTAGGGTAACCAGGAGCCAACAACAACTCCTGACGCAATGGTTCAGCCTTTTACTACCATCCCTTTTCCACCACCTCCGCAGAATGGAATTCCCACAGAATATGGAGTGCCACACACTCAGGACTATGCCGGCCAGACCAGTGAGCATAACCTAACGCTCTATGGGAACACACAAGCCCACGGAGAACAGAGCAGCAACTCACCCAGCACACAAAACGGATCTCTCACGGTATGTGACTTAGAAGTTGGATGTAAAAGGATGCCACGCTAAAGTCTTCCCTGAAATTAAACAAACCCCTTTGAATTAATCTAGTGCTCATATTCCATTTCATAGTGTACATTAACTTCAGTTCTACTCCAGGCATTGTGATCACGATATAGGGAGCTGGAATTAGACCTCCTAGTCATTGCCTAGGAGCTTTAATACATTATATATGGTAGTGAAAGTAAAGTTAGGAGGCTAAAAATGTGGCTCCCTGGTAGAGTGCTTGTCTAGCATGCGTGAAGCCCTGGGTTCGATTCCGTACCACATAAACAGAAAAAGCCAAAAGTGGCACTGTGTCTCAAGGGGTAGAGTGCTAGCTTTGAGCTGAAGAACTCAGGGACAGTACCCAGGCCAGAATTCAAGCTTCATGACCCGCCAAAAAAAAAGTAAAGTTAGAGGTATTGGCTCTTTTCTATCTCTCCAAGAACCTCCATGATGCCAAATCTCACAACGTCTGACTCACTTACAGTCTCTCAAGGAGCATTCTCTTCCCTCTTCACCTCTAAATACTTGCCCTTTTGCTTTTCTGCCCTCCCAAATTTTCTTCACAGCACTAGATATTTTGCTGGTTCCTTCTTTGTTCAAGTATTAAGTATTGCAGTGCTCCAACATTGGGTCATGGAACACCTTTTCCTGTTCTATGTGTTCTCTCTCTGTATTTATACCACCTAATGTTACTCAAGCAACACCTAAGAACATAGGTGTTCCTAAGTCCTTCCTTCCTTCGTTCCTTCCTTCCAGCTACCCATGAGTACTGGGGCTTGTACTGGGTATTGTCTTTATGCCCTTTTTTTTTTTTTTTTTTTTAAATCAAAGCTATCCCTCTACCACTGGAGCCACAACTTCTCTTCTGGCTTTTTGCTGGTTAATTGGAGATAAAAGTATCATGGACTTCCCTGTTCAGGCTGGCTTTGAAAGGGATACTCAGGTCTCAGCCTCCTGAGTAGCTAGGATCACCGGCATGAGACACCAGCACCTGGCCAATCTTTCTTAATGTTCTTCATCTCTACTTGTAATCCATTAACAAGTCTTGGCAACTAAGTTCCCAAACATTATACTACTTCACACTCTTCTTTTCATCTTACCCCAGATGGGATAGCTTAGCTCTTTACCAGACTGCTTTAATCTCTCTGTGCCTTGGTTTGAGAAGGTACATGAAGTTAACAGTACCTGAAGAAACTGTTGGGAGATTTTGATTCAGGTACTGTGTGTATCATCATGATCATCATTATCATTGTTGCCACTCTAGTCCAGACTGTATCATGTCTTCCCTGTGTTACTGCTGCCTGACCTATCAGAAAATTTTTGTTTCTTAGTTCAAATTATGCTATTTTCCTGCTTCATTCTAAAGGTTTTCTAACACAATTAGAGTAAAGTCCAAGCTTCATGCTTAGTTTTCTAGTCCCTAATCCTGTCCCACCCCTTTGACCTCACCTCTTACTTCTTACTTGATAAAGTGAAAGGAAATGTCATAAGTTAACAATAGATATGTACCAACATGTTATTCTGTAAATTGTACTATGGAATTTTATTCCAAGAGTAACAAGATTCTGTACTCTCAGAAGAGCTATCTCTAGCTTTTAGATTTCATTTTTCCTTTTCTATTTCAGATTATCAGAAGAGAGCTTTATTCAAATTAAGGAACTTGCAATATTTACTTCCAAACAGATTCTATTGCATAGAGGTTCTATTGCATAAAGGTAGACTTAACCCACAAATACTTGCCATTTTTTCTTGTTAGATATTGGGCCCCTTCCCAAGAAGCACCTTTCTTTCTTGAAAGTTATTTTTTTCCACTGGTGATGATTTTTGAGAATAATTTTACACTTACTAAGTAATGGGCTATAATAGACATGTGTTTGCAGTCTAGTCATGACAAGTTAACAGATGAGGCTTTCTGTGGCATTTGTTTTGGCATCACGAATGTACAGTCTGTATGATAGGCACTATTTCGAAATGATTTTTAAATGGTCATGGCAGTTTCAATGACAGGAATGAGGAAGAAGTATAAAATATATGTCTGAGTCTTTGCAAAGTATTTTAGTTACTAAATGTAATTCTATACTAGTTATTGGTCTTTGTGTTTCCTATTCCTTTTTTATTTCTATTATCTACTTGTCAATTTTGGTTATGTCTTTCTAGGCATCTTATTTTATCTAATTTTATAGTTTTGTTAGTAGAAAAGTATTCATAATAATACATAATCCTTTGGATTTTCTGTAGCCTTTGTAGTAATATCCCATGATTTAATTTTGATAATTTATGTCTTTTCTCCTTTTTTTAGGTCAGTCTAACTAAAGTTCATTAATTTTGCAAATCTTTCTAGAAAACCAGCTTTTGGTTTCAGTTGTTAAATTTTCCTACTCTTCCTTCTCTCCCACCCCATTAGTTTTTATTTTGTTGTTTTTCTGGTTCATATTTTGTTGATTTCCACTCTACTCTTTACAGTTTGCTGCCTGATGCCTCTCTGGGTTTGATTTGACCTTATCTTTATAGCTCTTTGAGTTAGAAGTTAAGATGATTGATTTTAGGTTTTCTTCCTTTCTATGTTTGAAACTAACGCTTACCTTAATTATCTTTCAGCTGGATCCCATAAAAGATTATAGATTATAGTTTCATTTTCATCTTATTCCTTTATTCTGTGATCTTGAATTAATAAAAATATGTTGCTTTTCAAATGTTTAAAAGATTTCCAAAGTTTCTTTTGTTATTTATAATTTAGTTTCTTTTACGATTTGAAAACATACTTTGTATGTTTGAAGTTCATTGAAATGTGCATGGTGTAATAGAGGCTAAGCCACAAGACATTCCCAACCACTTTTCCCTCTTATCAGTATAAAAGTTCTTTGTCTGGAGTGATAGTTCCTGCCTTAACATTTGTTATGTCCAATTTTAACATAGTCACTTCAGCCTTTTTATATTTTTGAAGTATTAGAGATTGAGTACAGAGCCTTGCAAATACTAAGCAAGCATTTTATGCTGTGAGCTATGTCCCCAGTATCCCCTTCCCCTTTTAGTGCATTTCTTTTCTTTTCCTTTTTTCTTTCTTTTCTTTTCTTTTTTTTTTTTTGGGGGGGGGTCAGTCCTAGGGCTTGAACTCTGGGCCTGGGCACTGTCCCTCAGCTCTTCAGCTAAAGGCTGGCGCTCTACCACTTGAGCCACAGTGCCACTTCCAGTTTTCCAGGCTGGCTTTTATCATATTTTGTTTTTGAGACTTAAGTTTCCTCACTGCTTTTCCCCAGGCTAGTCTGGACCTGAAGATCTTCGTGGCTCTACCTCCCAAAGTAGCTAGGATTTTAGCCTTATAATCACCTTCACTCTCAGATTACTTTGGCCCTTTTTGTTTGTTGTTGTCCCTGAGCTAGTGCCCTAGTATTTGAGCCACAACTTCACTTCTGCCTGTTTTTATGCTTAATTGGAGATGAGTCTCATGGTCTCTGCCTAGACTGGCTTTGAACTATGATTCTCAGATCTCAGTCTCCTGAGTAGGATTACAGAAGTATCAGCATCAGACTACTTTGCCCCCTACACTCCCCCACCTTTTTTTTGTCCTTTTCTTTTTGATACTAGGGATTGAACCCAAGACATTGCACTTGGTAGCCAAGCGCTTTGCCACTTAGCTACATCCCAGCCAAATGCTTGTTGCTGTTTGCATGTCTTTTTCAAGCACCTGTTTCAATTTCTTTTAAAGCACATCTTATTTAAAAAAATAAACAAGGATCGCGGTTCAAAGCCAGCCCAGGCAGGAAAGACCGTGAGACTCTTATCTCCAGTAAACCACCAGAAAACCGGAAGTGGTGCTGTAGCTCAAGTGGTAGAGTGCTAGCCTTGAGCAGAAGAGCTGAGGGACAGCGCCCAGGCCCAGAGTTCAAGCTCCACGACCAACAAAAAATAAAAAATTAAAAAATAAACAAATAGACTTACATACAACTGGGTCTTCTTTCTCCCCAGTTTGAAAATTTCCACCTTTCTATTGGTATGTATAGGTCATTTACATTTTACATTATTAATACAGGTAGACTTGCCATTTTACTATATTTTATCTTTTTGTTTCCTCTGTGCCATCTTTATTGATTTGTTAAAATTTTATTGTATCCATTAAATCCCTTTGTCTGTTTTTTTATTAGTTGTTTATTTTTTGAAGGGAGGCATTTAGGTCTGGGGTTTTTTTTTTATGAAGTTGGAAATTGAACCCAAGGCCTTTCACGTGCTAGACAAGTGCTGCCACACACAGTTTTTAATTTGCATTGTTTTTGTGTTTTCTTTTCTTTTTTCCTCTTTCTTTTTGTTCAAGACCTGGATTTGAACTCTTGATCTGAATGAAGCTTTCTCTCATTGTCTGACACTCTACTACCTGAACTATGTCTCCAACCTCATGTTTTTGTATTTTCTTAATGCATGGTCAGCGATTACAATTTGGATTTATCATAACCTATGGAGGTGTGTATTATTCTGGCAAAAACAATATAATTATTACTTTAAGTAATCTTAAGGCTATTTTTTTTTTTTTTGGGTCCGGTTGTGGGGCCTGAACTCTGGGCCTGGGTGCTGTCCCTCAGCTCTTCAGCTCAAGGCTAACGCTCTACCACTTGAGCCACAGTGCCACTTCCGGCTTTTTTCTTTATGTGGTGCTGAGGAATCGAACCCAGGGCCTCAGGCATGCAAGGCAAGCGCTTTACCACTGAGCCACCTTCCCAGCCAAGGCTATTTTTTAGTGCAGCTTAGATTCATATCAAAATTGAGGAGCAGTGCATATTCTGCACATATCTGTGCATGCACGTATGAGTGCACATATACATTCACTGTGGAATATTACATAGCCAGAGAAAAATGAAATCAACCCATTTACAGGAAAATGGTTGGCATTGGAAGACATAATGAATGAGAGAAAATGAGCTTCATTGTATTACATCTAGGAGTGGATCTATTTTGAGGGGGGGAGGTCTTTTGAGATTTTTCGATCTGTAGATTCATGATTTCCTCATCAAACTTCCGATGTTTTGACCTTAATTTTTTTTACAAATATTTGTTCTTTTTCCTTTTCTTCCTGGTTCTCATTACACATACATTGAGATACTTGGTGATTTCCCATAGTCTTTTTCATTTTAAAATTTAATATAAATGTAAACAACCTGAATTTCTGTTCATTTTTTCTGTCTTATTTCTTTGTCCTTTAAACTGAATAATTTCTGTTGATCATTGTTTTTTTTTGTTCACTAATTTTTTGTTCTGCCATCTCAGATCTGCAAATGGACTTATCTGATAAATTTCAGCTATACTTTTTAACTAGAATTTCCATTTACAATTTCTCTCTATTAAGTTTTTTTTAACCTCTCATTATACTTTCTTTTAGGTCTTTGAGTACATTTGTATTTAGTGCTTTGATGTCCTCTGCTCTATTCAGCCCTTAGGCCTAAGTCTATTTCTGATCACTACTTGCTTTCCTAAATCTATGTTACACTTTCCTGTTACTTTGCATGGCTTATAAATTTTTTAATGAAAATTGTTCACTTAGTTACTGAAGGTTCTTTATTCTTCTGAAAGAAAAAACGAGAGCAAGTATATGTGAACTGAAGTCTAATTCCTACCCAGTGTGTGTGATGGCATTGATGTTTCTGTTTAGTGATTTTTTTTCTTTGTTTCACTTTTAGCCTAGAGAAGATCATTCATGGCTACACAATCTAATGTAGGGCAGAGGCTGGGCTTGGTGCTTGGCACTTTAGAGCTGCCACCCTTTGTCCAACTAGTTGGGTGTTGAGACGTACATTCAAAGTTCATCTACTGCTCAAGTGTGCCTTGGGATTTTCACTCTGCTGAGACCTCTCAGGTGTCTCCTTACCCATGTGGTTTCAGGTTATGAGGAAAGCCTGTCTAGTTCCTCCATGGTTCTTTTCCTTCCAGAATCTGCCTTCCATATTTTCGGCTGGTCCACCACGTAAGACCACAATTTCAAGCTAGGAAAATGGTTCTCCTGTGAGGTCCTTACCAAGCTTGCCACTTTGGACGGACAAATCCATACGTTTTCTGCTCCTTTCACATTCCTCCTCCTCCATATGTTCTCAAGTCTTTCTCCCTCTCTAGAAGCAAAAGCTGCTGTCTTTCAAAGCCCAAGCATTAAGTCTTCACAAGGTCCTGTTGGTCTTACTCTACATTCTAGTATGTTTTAGGAAATATTTCTATGTATTGTTTGTCTTTGATTTGCAGAAACCTAAAATGGATGTTTTTGATTACTTTGTTCAGTTGTCATCTTGATTTGAGGAAAAGATGTGAACCTCCATTCACTGATCATCAAATTCAGAAGTCCATTCCTTCAACCATTCATTTTTACTATTTCTCACTGTACTTTTCTTTACCCTCAATACCTCTATTTCCCATTGTTTGAGGCTGCAGGTGGTATATGTCTAGTAACACTGGTATGGTTAGGGGCAAGCTCTGCTTCTTAATATAAACATACACAGTTCAAACTATGTTCCACATCCATATCAAAAACTTCACTGTATAATTTCATACATCAAGAAATTTGAGCTTTCAAAGAAATGTTGAAATAAAAATAGGACTTCATAGATTGTGAGTTCATTGGTGGTAAAAAAAAAAAAAATAGCTGAGGACAAAATAAAAAATCCTTTGAATTGTACTTAAAAACAATAATAGCACATTGTCTCTAACTTTAGGAAGTTGTTAACAATAAAAGAGAAACTATTACTTACTTCTGATGTAAATACTCTATCTTTTAAAGTATCCATTGGGACATGATAATAAATTCTATGCTCTTATGCTATTTTGGGGGGGGGGAGAACATATTTGTACATGTCTGTGCATATGTGTTTGAGAATGTGGTTTAGAGAGAAATTGAACAGTAGAGGAGTAGTATATTATAAAACAGATCTAGCTGGGCACCAGTGGCTCATGCCTGTAATCCTAGGAGGCTGAGATCTGAGGATCATGGTTCAAAGCTAATCCAAGTCCAAATCCAAGCCAAAATGGAGCTGTGACTCAGTGGTAAAGCACCAAGCCTTGAGCTAAAAAAAAGAAAAAAAGAAGAAGATCTAACAACATTTACATTAATCTACTTCTTACTTATATGGCAAAAAAGAACTAACAATTCTTATGGTGAATTTAATAATGCTTAAGTAGATGAAAGCAGTCTTTGCAAATTTATTAATGTTGTCTTAAATTTGTTTTAAAATTGCTTCCACAAATACTTTATCTATAGTTTATTAAAAACTTGGTGATATGTTAGGGTTTTTAGGGGGGGTGGGCAGTTCTATGTCCACACACCCCACTCTACCACTCTAATTCTCTTTCAAACCCAATGAAAGAAGACTGTGGTGTGTGTGTGCGTGCATGTATTACTAGTCTTCTTACCAGGCCATGAGTATCTTGTCCCACTTAGAATAGGTATCACATCTACTGCAAAGCCTTCCTAGTCAAAGGTTTAGGATTCTCATTTAGAATCTGGTAGAATCCTAAGCTCATCACTTTTTGTGAAACTTAAAAGCTCTGGTGTTTTAAATTCACTTTTGTCTCCCATACTGCGAGCTTTTAAAGTAAAAATTATTTTGTATTCCTCTTTGTATCATGGATTTAAAAGGATAAGTGCCTGCCTGGAATGGATAGTTTCATAAGTGCTTTTTGAAGAAATATGAAGCAAGGTATAGGTGCATGCTGGCAGCTCTCAGGACAGATTGCTGAGGCTTCTTGAGGTTAGTATTGATCTAGCCTTGTATTCTCGGAATTCAGACCTTATAGATGATGATAAGGAAAGTCAGTTCTCAATGTAGAGTTGGAGAGAAGGGAAGAATCAAAATGCCTTGGGATAAAAGTATGGATTTTCATTTGGCCAAAGTTTTGAATGGTGGAGACTAGGTGGGGGGAAGGTGAGAGAAAGATCACTTGAGTACAAGTTGGCAAGAGTATTTGAATGCCAGGCTGAGAAACAGGAAACTTATGGTAAATATGGAGCAAGGAAACAAAGTGCGCAGATGTGCTTGTAGAAGATGATCAGGTTCTATGTAGATCAGATGAATAGAGGAACAAAGCTCAAGGAATCCTCCACCTAGATTCTCTATGGCACTTTTATGCTAGGGGCTCATAGTGAGTGGTTTAGGACTCAGGTACCTTCTTCCATTCCTTGATTAATGTGCAGCAGGCTGGGGAAGTGACCTACAGCAATGCTTTTCCCAGTGTGACTACAGCTCACTGATAGTTCCCAAGTTTCATGAGGGCCACCCAGTCATACTATTTCCATAATAATACTGTCACAGTAGTTGATATTTTTACCACATATATTGATTGACTTTTATCTTCAGCCCTAAAGTCTTAAACTTAACCTAGTGCCTAAGTATGAATCAAGGCAGTAGCACAGCACCATGCTGCTGGTGATGTTCTGCCCATCCTTCACCACTGGGAGCACACAGATTGAACAAAAAGATAAAATGTCATTGAAGAATGTCCTTGAAGCTGGCACTGGTTGTTCATGCCTATAATCCTAGCTACTTAGGAGACTGAGGATTCTGGTTTGAAATCAGCCTGGGGAGAAAATTCCATGAGACTCTTACCTTCAATAAACTACTCAGAAAAGCTGGAAGTGGTACTGTGGCTCAAATGGTAGAGCACTAGCCTTGAGCACAAAGAGGCTCAGGGACAGTGCCCAGACCGTGAGTGACAAATCACAGAACACCTCTGGTATTTTTAAAGTATAAAGGAAAGTTTTATGTGATTGAGCTGTGCATGTAAGAAGCAAGTTTGAGCATTAGTTATATATGATGCTTATTGCTTTGACTGCATGCCTAGTGTTCATGATGCTATTTTTGAAACGTAGTGGATTTCATATTTGTTTCATCTTGTCTTCATTTTGCTCAATTTGATTATTAGAAACATCATACTTTTTTAGAACATTGCTTCATAGCTTCCCCCTCTTTTTCTCTTTCTTTTTCTCTTTTTCTCTTTCTTTCTTTCTTTCTTTCTCTCTTTCTCTCTCTTTCTTTCTCTCTTTCTCTCCTTTCTCTCCTTTCTTTCTCTTTCTTTCTCTCTTTCTCTCTCTCGCTCTTTCTTTCTCTCTTTCTTTCTCTCTTTCTTTCTCTTCTCTCCTTTCTGCTGTTTTTATATCACTTGGTTCAAATAGAGATTTGTCCTGAAACATCCACAAGAATTTTCTAGGGACTTCATTTCATCTTAATTATAGTAATAGGAACAGCAAGTTCTACTCTGGTATTAAAAGTATGTTGGTTTAATCGGCTCAACAAGCCATCCACCTTGGCATGTACTTCACAGAGAATGGTGAAAACATAAGGTCCTTAAATTGCCAGAGGAATACTTCAAAACAAATTATTGTTGCATACCTAGAATATGTCCACACCTGTTTGGTGTTTATAAAAAAGTATTTAGGGGCTGGGAAGGTGGCTCAGTGGTAGAGCGCTTGCCTGCATGCCTGAGGCCCTGAGTTCGATTCCTCAGCACCATATAAGCAAAAAGAAAAAAGCCAGAAGTGGCGCTGTGGCTCAAGTGGTAGAGCGCTAGCCTTGAGCTGAAGAGCTGAGGGACAGTGCCCAGGCCCAGAGTTCAGGTCCCACAACCAGACCCAATAAAAAGTATTTATGAACATAGTAATTGTTTTGAGGATTTAGTGAGGAGAAAGTAGATAAACATGCCTCAGATTTTGCAAAAGAGATTAGTGATTAAAAATGTATCCTCATATTCTTTCACTAAGGCTATAAATCTAGTGTTTATGTATTGATGGTAGATTGACCTTTACTAGCGATTAGACTCTTAACTATGCCTTTACTCAGCACAGGAGGGAGGGTCATCTATAACAGAGTCAACTGGGACAGAAACAAGGAGACCGGAAAGTATAAATTTGTTAAGATTAACAAGAATCTAATTGTTTTTAGGCAAATTGTCACCATTGTGTTCCTCCTGTTCATAAATATCTTCATATACTTTGACAACGGAGTAGTAATAAACTATAATAAAGGGAATGGGAGGTTAAAATGCTGGTTTTCATCCTTAAGAGTATGAGGTAGATCAAAAGATGTGTTGATCTTCAGAACCAAGCATAACAGACTTTGTTTTCCAAGTAGAAAGGTCTCAAATACAGTATTCTCACAATAAAAAACTTATTTTAAAAAAAAAGGTCTCAAATATAGGAATGTTTATTAAGGATCTAAGGTACTATTTTCACCTCTCCCTTTTGCCAAAACATGTCCTGTGATCTTTAGCAAGTCAGTATTTTTGTGTCTGTATTACAATTTTGCTCATTTAGTACAAACATTCAAAAAATCTAAATTTTGTTTGTAGACTATAGCATTTCAAATATATATAGGGTTTTTCTCTTTGAAGAGACAATTATCATTTTTTATTACACATACTTTTTTGGGAGAGAGGAGGTCCTGTTCTGGGGCTTGAACAAAGGGGCCTGGGCACTAATTTTTTTTTTTTGCTAAAGTCTAGCATTCTACTACACGAGCCACAGTTCCACTTCGGGCTTTTTTTTTTGGTAGTTAAGAGATAAGAGGGTTTGGAGTGCTAGTATAATGGCTCACACCTGTAATTCTAGCTACTCTAGAGGCTGAGATCTGAGGATTGTGGTTCAAAGCCAGCCCAGAGGAAAAAGTCCATGAGACTCTTCATCTCCAATAAACCACTCAAAAACTGGAAGTGACACTGTGATTCAAAGTGGTAGAGCTCTAGCCTTGAGCAAAAGAGCTCAGAGACAGCACTCAGGCCCTGAGTTCAAGCCCCTGGACAACCAAAAAAAGAGAGAGGGAGGCGGGTTGGAGGCATGGCTCAGTTGGTAGAATGCTAGCCAGTGAGTAAATATGTCAAGTACCAAGTTCAAGTCCTGGTCTCAAACTTTTAAAGCGAGGTGGGGAGGGAGAGTCTGAGGGACTTTTCTGCCCATGCTGATGCTGTCTTTGAACCACTATCTTCATATCTCAGCCTCCTCAGTAGCTAGGATTACAGGTATGAACCACCACTGGTACCTGGCACACATACTATGAGAATAATTGTGATAAAGAATGACCTCAGTTATTTTCTATAATTCTTAGGAGTAATTATGTTTATTTTTTGTTTGACATTGCTTACTTTCTTCAGCAGACAGACGGTGGAGCCCAGACAGATGGCCAGCAGTCACAGACACAAAGTAATGAAAATTCAGAGAGTAAATCTACCCCTAAGCGACTACATGTCTCTAATATTCCTTTTCGCTTCCGGGACCCTGACCTCCGGCAAATGTTTGGGGTAAGTCTCTGAGGTCCTTTTGTGGATTCTAAAATGGAATTTTTTGCACTGTATGTGTTATTAATCATTAGTATTTTAGAATTAAACTGCAAAGGAAATGAGTAAGGCCCTGAGGGAAATCAATATTATTATCAGTCTTAAGAACCTTTTTCTGCCACCCATCTTGCTCTAGATGTTAGCCTTGCAGGTTGTCATAGACACAGGTGGCCATTCCTTGAGAGGTGAGACTTTCAAGATATACTCTGCATATAGCTTCTACCTTTTGCAATTTTGCAAGAGCTATGAACAATCCAACTTAGTAATAAGCACATATCTATGTTACCATTTCTATAGGCTATATATTTCATCATACTTAAACATTTTCTGGCATTAACAATGATTCCATTTACTTGCTCCTTTAATATTTCTACAGTAAGAATAATCTTATACCTGCAAGGTAAAACAGATAAAGACACAAAACCAAAATAATTCTATTGTTAGGTAGCTAAATAGTAGACTAAAGAGGTTACACAAAGTCTGAGAACACTTTCATGAGAGATCTGTATATGAAGGCAGAATTTTTTTTTTTGCCAGTCTTGGGGCTTGTATTCAGGGCCTATGCACTGTCCCTGAGCCTCTTTGTGTTCAAAGCTAGTGCTCTACCACTTGAGCCACAGCACTACTTCTGGCTTTTTCCAAGTAGTTTATTGGGGATAAGAGTCTCGCAGACTTTCCTGCCCAGGCTGGCTTTGAACTGCAATCCTCAGATCTCAGTCTCCTGAGTAGCTAGGATTACAGGCATGAGCCATCAGAACCTAGCTGAGACAAAACTTCTTTAATCATTACTTGAATGGGCAAGTATGTATAGTAAACATCCAGGTATCTTTCTGGATCACATAACCCTTAGAGTACTGAACTTTTACCTATTATCTGTTTCACTTGGATTTCAAACCAGTCTCTACAAAAGTGAGAATATGTATCTTTGGCATTCATTCAGACTTGCCTTACCTAATTATGGTATGATGACATATATATTATAGATAGATAGATAGATAGATAGATAGATAGATAGATAGATAGATAGATAGATAGATAGAAAGAAAGAAATTAGCTAGGAGGGCTGGGAAGGTGGCTCAGTGGTAGAGTGCTTGCCTTGCATGCATGAGGTCCTGGGTTCAATTCCTCAGCACTACATAAGCAAAAAGGAAAAAGCCGGAAGTGGTGCTGTGGCTCACGTGGTAGAGCGCTAGCCTTGAGCTGAAGAGCTGAGGGACAGTGCCCAGGCCCAGAGTTCAGGCCCCACGACCGGACCCAAAAAAAAAAAAAAAAAAAAGAAATTAGCTAGGCCTGTGGGAAAGCCTGGAAGGCCATGAACCAATGCTGAATTGGTGGGATTGCAGATGATCTTTATTTTCTGTTTTCCTTTTCCCTGTTCATATTTTGTAATTTTTATACAATGAATGTTATTTACTTGTATAATTTTTAATGGGAGGGGGAAGACAGCCTTCAACAATATATTATTCTACTTTGCTAGGATTTAATTTTAAAATTGAGACATTTAAAAAATTAGACCAGTTATTAGAAAATCACTAGTTCTTGTTGACATGAAGCAGCACATAATAGGGAAATACTGTGAGTTACAGTTACTGTCTCCCAACAGTGGCTCTCACACATAGGCATGGATAGTGAGTAAGGGAGGACACTGAAGCAGAGGAAGAGGCGAAAAAACAACCACCAGCTCAGTGATGGGGATAAGCCAGAAACTCACGCTGGGGCCAGCTGACACATAGAAACATAGGTACTAAAGACATACTAGTTTAAAGAAGAAGGAAAGACCCTCCATTTTAGAAAAGAAAGTTTTATGTCAATAAAAAGCTCACCATAAGTAAATGTTTTTATTTTTGTCTCTGCAGCAATTTGGCAAAATCCTAGATGTAGAAATAATTTTTAATGAGCGTGGTTCTAAGGTAAGATCTGTTTCCACATCAAGTTGTATGCTTCATTTCTTTTTGAACTTTGTTTTAAACAGTAGGTGTTCACAAAGCATAGGCAGTTTTTCAAGCCTGTATGCAGGATTATCCCCTGTGTCCACCTTGAGCTAGATTTATCTCTGAAAAGAGGCTGCAACATGGCCGGACTATACCCAAATGTCCAAATTGGGAGGGAAATGAGAAATAGAGAAGTTAGAGGGAAGTGTAGAAGTGTAGAGGACAGGATACAGAACAGCGTGGTCCTTGATTGGCCTTAGATTCAGCTGCCTCATTTTAAAGGAAGAAAGGAGCCTAGAAAAGTGAAGCTTTATGTTGTGAATTCTGTCAGAACAATGCAGCTTTATAAAATGCAGCTTTGAAATAGCATACTTAGAGCAAATTTAATGGCTATTTCTTTCAGTTATTCAATTCATTTGCGTTCACTTTGGACTAAATTTTGGCAAGGCTCACAATGAGTAGTGAGTTGGTATTCACTAGTACCATTTCTGCCGTCAGTCACCCCCAGGTGGGTAAGCTTTGGGATATGGAGGCACTCAGTCACACACAGCTAGACTTTACATTAAAATAAAAGTAGTCACAGTGTGCAAGCTGATGTGTGTATTCTTTCGTAAGTATGTTCTACATAAGAACTAACCCTCTTAGTTAAAAATTATTTTTCCTATTAGTGATTTTTAAATTAATTTTTAGTTGGTCATATCTGCTGAACCTGGAAAACAGCTCTTTGCTATGATTAAATCTTCTAAGGATGTAGTTTGAGGAAGAAAGCTAAGTAAACTCTCAATAAATGAGTTATTTTTTACCTCTCTTCAATTTTTTACCTCTACTCCAAATCCACCACACTGTGGGAATTAATAACATACACGATGGTGTACACCTCCTGTCCCTTCTGTACTAACACAAGTTGAATACATTGTTCTAATGTTTCTGATTGTTATTCCCTTATAGACTGTGTCAACACTAAAAATGTTTAATTCTGGCTAGAACAATTATTTGTTAATTATTAAAGAGGTAATTTTCAGCTTTCAATTAAAAAAAGATTAATATGTCTATACAGAACTTTCTCCAACACTTTACTTGGTAAGTATGTTAAAGTGAAATCTATTTGCTGCAACCAGTAAAAAGTATGGTCCTTTATTGTCCATTTCTGCTTGTTATTTTCTCACAGTGGATTCCTAGTCCTTTGATTAGTTCAAATTTATTTTTTATGAAGTGGTCAGCTACAAGGTGAGAAAATGATGTGGTTTAGTGAATAGGAATACATGAATGTGAAACAAATTGATGAAGATTGTTGACCACGCTTCACATGCTATAGTAATATGAAATATTTTTGGTTTTGAGTGCATACACTTAAATAATCCTAACTAGGTTCTAACTACTAGAACCCCAATACAGTTTCATCAGGCATTGAAGACTTGCTCCTTATCAAGAAAATAATTTGATTGATGTATTGTGAAGCAAAGGAAATTGATCTTAAGGCTTCTTTCATTGACTTTGAGGATTTGTCTGCCTCCAAATCTACCTTATCCAATTACTTCTCCCATATTTTAAAATAATAACCCAAGCCTTCCTTTTCCTTCTGGGGAACCTGAAGGTATATGTGGTGTCCTTACTGCCCCTGGTTTGTTTGGGCTTCAGTAGTATAGATGATGTACTAATTGGCAGTACATGAAAAACAAAGCACAGAATTCACAACTGCCCAGATTGGCCTTTCAGGACTGTGGACCTTGGTTTTGTCCTTCTCCTTCCTCACTGTTATCTAAAGACTAAATCTTTCCCCGAGTGAATTCTCTGGAAGTGTTTTGAGGCCTCTGAGTGAGATTTACTTTGAAGTCAGCCAGACCCAAAGATACCTTCTTTGAGATCCTCCTAAGAGAAATTAATGAATGCTTTTATTTTTGTGACTTAAATTTAATATCTCATTTCTCTTAAATGTTTTAGGTTGACTATAAAATTATAGCATCTCAAACCAGAGAAAAGAAGGCATTATGTGGTCCTGTTGTTTTAGTTAGGTGTTGTTCTGACTTTTAAATAGTGTTTTTCTGTTCCAAAATTAGCTTTATTGATTTTTTTTTGAAGCAGATGGGAAAAACTAGTCAACAAATAAATCTGAGATAAGTAATTAGTACTTAATTGGATTGCTCCAAAACAGAAAGCATTTATTTCTTCACCATAAATTTTTTACGTGTATGGTTCTGAGGACCAAACACAAGATTTTGTGCTTGTTAAGTAAGCACTATGCCACTGAGCTATTCCTAGCCCCACATCTTTTGTGTGTGTGTATGTGTGTGTGAGTGTGTGTGTGTATGTATGTATGTGTGTTGGTCCTGGAGCCTGAATTCAGGGCCTGGGCACTATACCAGAGCTTTTTTGCTCAAGGCCAGCACTGGTTTGAGCCATAGCTCCACCTCTGGCTTTTTGGGGATTAATTGGAGATAAGAGTCACAGACTAAACTGTGATCCTCTTATCTCAGCCTCCTGAGTAGCTAGGATTATAGGCACACAGCTCTCATCTTTGATGAGGCTGAAGTGAACCGTG
The DNA here is from genome assembly GCF_019054845.1 of Dipodomys spectabilis. NCBI lineage: Eukaryota > Metazoa > Chordata > Mammalia > Rodentia > Heteromyidae > Dipodomys > Dipodomys spectabilis. Next base: position 19,122,457 of record NW_024870840.1, on the reverse strand, counting down.
TTGCACTGCCACATCCACACACTTTGTCACCAGAGTTTCACCTCATCCAGCTCCTGCCTACAGAGTAGAATCACTGTCTTCCACAAAGGACTTAATGTCCTCCTTTTTTTATTACTGACCTCTTTTATTTGGTCTTCATTTGGTTTTTCCTTACCTAAATTAAGAAATGGAGATAATATATACACATACATTCAAATTACCTCAGATGCAAGTACTGTGCTGTGATTTTTTTGCCCATTACCATGACTTTTTATTTCACAAAAGGGGAGTTACTTATTCCTTTCAAAATGTACTCAAAATACTTTCCTTGAAGCTGCACTAGGTAGGTCTTTGTAGTTCCAGTAAAATACATAGGAAATACTGAAATGTTTTTCATTATACTTAAAACTAAATTAGCAATGCATGTATTTCCAAAGGGCTTAGTTTTCTTTTCTTTGGTGTTACCATTTATGGGGTTTTAGTTTTCTTTTATTTATTTTTTAATTCCTGTGTTCTGGCCATACCCAGGAGATCCGTCTGCTTTTGATTTCTCCCTTAAAAGTTACATGGTAAATTTTCTTTCTCATTCTTCTGAGATGGAAAAATTTAAAGATTATACAAGTTTTTAAAACATGTTTAAAATGCTCATCCTATTGCTTGTTACTTATTGCAGCCTGAGGCCAGACTAAAAAGGTACCCGTTACTCGGCTCCTCTGTGTCCTTGATGACAGTGGGGACCCAGACAGGTGGAGAGATCGCTGCTGTCCACCATAGAAGCTTTAACCACAACCTAACAAGCCTTTCCTCACTTCTTAAGAAAGTTAGCAGATAGAGTGGTAATCATGGATGTATCACTGATGTGTTTCAACTATGAACATAGAATTATTAGCATAGACTTTGAGGACTGCAAACTTTAATAGGAATGTACAGACTTACATTGTCCAGTACAGTGACCACATGAGCATTAGAAGTGGGGAGTTCAAACTGAGATGCTTCCTAAGTGAAAGATGCTCACAAGCCTTCAAAGGCAGTACCATAAAGAATGATATATACCTCATTAGTCATGTTTTTTATATTGGCACCATATTGAAATAAGATATTGTATATATTTGGTTGAATGAATATACTGTTAAAATTAGTTTAACCTATTTCCTTTTACTATTTTAATTTGCCTATAGAAAATTTTAAATTATATTTGTCAGTGCTGGTACTAACAATTCGTGACATCTTTTTTAATTAAAAATTTTAAACTTTTACCTACTTTTATTAATCAGTTGAGATAAAATTCATCTCTATGTGCCTGAGATATTTCCTCTCCTTAAGCATTTAGGTTAAATCTATATATTACAGACTATAAAATGTGTTTGTTATAGATTTTAACTGTGCAGTGTAGTTATTATGTTTTAGTATTTAATACTATGTGATCACTTTGAACTGAAATGAAATGTGTAGTAATTTCTTATGGTTCTGAATAAGTTGCTACAAATGTGGCAGCTTAAAACCACATGTTAATTATTTTATAGTTCTGGAAATCAGAAATCTGAAATAGGGCATACTAGGCTGAAATCAAGGTGTTGGATTGCTCTTGTAGACTCTCGAGATAACCTGTTTCGTTGCCATTTTGAGCATGTGGAGACTGCCCACATTCACTGGACTCTAGTCCCCTCTGTTTCTAAGGCCAGCCATGGCCAATCAAGTCTTTTTCAAGCTGCTACGATCAGATTCAGACTCTCCCGCTTCTTCTTTTCGCTTACAAATACACTGGGGATTACATTGGACCCACCTGGATTATCCAGGGTAATCTCCCTATCTTGAGATCATTTAATCACATCTGAAAAATGCCTTTTAGTGAGTAAGGTGACATATTCTTTGGTTCCAGGGATTAGGATGTGAACAACTGCAGGGGACATAATTCTGCCTACCACAGGACTATTTATCTTCAAAGGAAAGAAAGAAATCCTCTTACCTCTGTGTTTTATGTTAGTGAATCACATAGCACAAAGCAGACCTTTCTTCTGTCACCCTAGGAAAAGGTGCTTATAAAGATTGTTTTTATGTCTTTAGTATCTTCATTAGAACTTCCTTTGGCATATAAGCATCTTTATTTATAAAACGTTTTTTAGGAAGTTGAAATATAATTTTGTTCCAGAATAAAGTCATTACTGAGAAAATCTCCAATAAGCATTACATTAAACTTTGTTACTTGCTGACTAAAACCTGTCAGTGCTGTTATATACCTGCATTCTTCTGGTATACCTATTGTGTCACTCAGGTTCTATAAATACCTTCCAAAAGGGGAGGCTACTCAAGACATTGTACAATTAGATTTGGAAGGAATGGGGGAAGTATTTTCTGACTAAAGAAGTTTTGTAAATAAAATCTGCAGTCAGGTTGGCAAAGCTTAATTTTTTTTCACCATTATTTATAACCTTGGGTACTTTACTGCATTTGACTCCCTTTATCTACCTCAGAATAAACCCAAAAAATCTGCCCTTACAACCCCATGGTTGTGATTAGAAACAGAAGTATATATGGTTTGTAAGTAGACATGTAGACATCTGTAGCCAGACACAGTGTTAAAATGAAAGTCTCCACATCCACGTAAGTTATTAGTAACTTACCTGATTTATAACTTACTAACCCAAATCAACACATTTATTACTATGAGAATCAATTGGAATATGGTTTATATAGTGCTTTTTAAAAGGCTTAATTACCACACTGGAGAGTTCTCTAGGGTTAGAAAACTGGTTTCTTGTCTTCAGCAGATGTAAATGTAAATAACAAGTAATGTCCTTAACTATTTATTTGCCCTTGTGTACTCTGAGCTATCAAAATGGCTGTAGCATTTTAATATCAAAATGTATTTCCCAAAATATGTCCTGTTGACATTTTCAAGAAATGTATACCATTCTTTAGGAAACTATTAGCTAAAATTACCATAGTATTCCACAATAAACATCATGCATGTAAGTTTTTTTTTGTCACCTCAGTGTTTGCATCCTAAGGTATTTGTAATGATGCACATTGTGTAGAATGCTGAGTAATCAGTTATTACATAATGGTGGAGTGCTCCTATCAAATGTTGAGCAACAATTGAGATGGTAAATAGTATCATCTCAGTGGTCACTCATGTTGTTAAGCAACAAGACCAAAACCTCAGTTAAAGGGTTTTAGCCAGGTTCTGGTAGCTCATACCTGTAATCCCAGCTACTCAGGAGGCTGAGATCTGAGGATCACAGTTCAAAGCCAGCCTGGACAAGAAAGTCTGTGAAGACTCTAATCTCCAATAAACTACTCAGAAAAAGTCAGAAATGGCACTGTGACTTAAGTGGTAGAGTGCTAGCCTTGAGCACAAAGAGCTCAGAGACAGTGCCTGAGTTCAAGCCCCAGGACTGGAAAATATACAAACAAACAAACAAACAAATAAATGGTTTTAAGTTATCCTACAGTAGAAAAGTTTAAAAAAAAAAAAAAACCTGCTAGCGAGGAAGGGACAATGAAGCTGTTAGGAGATGACTTTCCAGAAAATCCCATGTATTTGCTACTCTGCAAATGTAAATAGCTTGGGAAATTTCTTATAAACCTGTAGTTGTTGAAGATGAAGAATGAAGTTTTATGAGATCCTGCTCATGTTAAAGGAGGTAAGGTAATGATGTGAACAGAGGAGCAGGTTAACTCCCTGATCTCCTCATTTGTCTACATAATGAGCTCCATTCTATTTGGGTAGTGGCTACTAAACAAATGAAATGGAAAAATGAAATGAATCCCAACTCAATATAGCAGCTCTATTATTTCTGGTATTTTTTATTGATTCATGTATGGCTAGTGTCACTAATGTAGATCTCATTCCCATTGCCTTTTTCTCCTTATGTGGAAAAACACTAATAATAATAATAATCCAGATTAGAATGTTTGTTTTTGTTTTTGTTTTGTCGGTCGTGGGGCTTGAACTCTGGGCCTGGGCGCTGTCCCTCAGCTCTTCAGCTCAAGGCGAGCGCTCTACCACTTGAGCTACAGTGCCACTTCCGGTTTTCTGGTTGTTTATTGGAGATAGGAGTCTCATGGTCTCTCCTGCCCGGGCTGGCTTTGAACCGCGATCCTCAGATCTCAGCCTCCTGAGTAGCTAGGATTACAGGCGTGAGCCACCAGCGCCCGGCCCAGATTAGAATGTTTGTAAATTTTTGTTAGCAGTTTTCTGAAATTCAGTATTAACATATTCTTGCTCTAATGTGCAAATCTGACCATTTAAAATTATCATTGAAGAGAAATTATGTCAGGCACCCGTGGCTTACACTTATAAAGCCGGCTACCCAGAAGGATGAGATCTAAGGATTGCAATTTTGAAGCCAGCTCAGACAGGAAAGTCCATGAGACTCTTATCTCTAGTTAACCACCAAAAGAAGTGGAGCTGTGACTCAAGTGGTAGTAGAGTGCCAGACTTGATCAAAAAAAGCTCAGGGACAGTGTCCAGGCCCTGACTTCAAGCCCAAGGACTGGCACCAAACAAAAGAAAAGAAAAATTAGAATATAATATCTTCACTGCTTCCATACCTGCTAACTACAGAATTATACATCAAGACTCTCTAGCTACTCAGGAGACAGTATAATCTACCCAGGCAGAAAAGTTCATAAGACTCTCACCTCTAATTAACCAACAAAGAAAAAAGAGAAAGAAAGCTGAAAATGGAGGTGTGGCTTAAGTGGTAGAATACCAACAAAAATACTGAGGGGTACAACTCTCAGGCCCTAAATTCAAGCCCCAGTACCAACACACACACACACACACACTCTCTCTCTCTCTCACTCTCTCTCTCTCACTCTTTCTCTCATAAATTATTACTATTATAACAGGCAAAGTAGTAAGGATAAAATAATGGAACATCCTTTAAAATTCTCACTGTACAAATGATTAATGTTAAATGTTAGATTTTTTTTTGTAGAAGTCAGTGAACAGTAACAGGCTTGCAGTATTGGTGAGTTTAATACATTTAGTATTACACTGGGGATGTTAACTAACATTGTGAACTGGGAAAGATAGGATATTGAAAAATGTAGATTCTTGGTTGAATAGTTTGATCCGAGTAACTTAATGCCTTAGTTTTGGTCTGGCCTCACATGCTTTATATTTTATTTTATTTTATTGTTATTACTGTTAGCTAAATTACTGTTATCATTACAGTTCTTTATTCTGTTACTGAGTTTAATTTCCCTTTACAAAATATGCATGAACCAAAACTGTGACTTTGAGAGTATTGCTGAGTTGTTGCTGATGTCACTTTCATACTGTAATGTTTCTCTATATACCAGAGATCAGTATTTCAATATAACGATGTGCATGTTTTCCCCCCCTTCTCCCGCTGCATGCAGGGATTCGGGTTCGTAACTTTCGAGAATAGTGCTGATGCAGACAGGGCCAGGGAGAAATTACACGGCACCGTGGTAGAGGGCCGTAAAATCGAGGTGCATGTCTTCAATAATTCAATTTCTGGTTTCTATTTTTATTTCTCTTTGTATTGCCTCACTTATTTCACTTTTGGACCCTGTCTTGTTTGTGTGTGCGCACATGTGTGTGTTTGCATCTCTCTGTTCTTCACCTTCTTGCACTCAACTATGTAAAAGCAACTGCTTCTCTCCACCTCCCCTGTTTTTGGTTGTTTGGGATTTTAGTAGAGAGAGAGAGAGAGAGAGAGTGTGTGTGTGTGTGTGTGTGTGTGTGTGTGTGTGTGTGTGTGTGTGTGTGTGTGTGTATGTGTGTGTGTGTGTGTGTGTGTTTTCCATTTACGTTTTTCCCCCTTCCAAAATGTTCATCCTTCTGCTTCCTTGATTTTTTTCCTTTGCTTCAGTTTGCAAGACTCTGAATTCTTGTAATTAGACCTAAAAGAAAAAAAAAAAAAAAACAGAAAAGAAAGCTAACTTTTAAAATGTCTTGGAACTATCTTGCTTCTAACATTGTGTTCTGTCGTGAATCAGGTGGCCAGCCCATACCCTCTTTCTCTTGGGAGGCCAGCTCGCCTCCATGTGTATATGGAATAGATGATTGTAAAGGTTGTGGGGGGGAAGATAAACCAAAACTCTGGAAGATTTTATACTTACCACAAGAACTTTAGCAGTTAATATCCTCAATGAAGAGGGTTTGATGGCCGCCTGGCTAGTGTGCTGTGGTTGCTCGTGTGAACCCCTGGGGTTCACCAGCCCTTTATATCAATGCACTGAAGGTTAACTGGCTCCTTTCCCCATTTCCAGTTTTTAAAAGTATTAAACATAAAAGCCACCATTTGAGTAAGATGTTTGCATATTTTGCTTTTTTCCCCCTTTCCAATGGTTTAGCATTTAGGGCCCTTCACTTGACTCACTCTTTCCATGGTAACTATACACAAAGCTGGCGATGGTGCCCATTGGCGGTAAGTGAAACCAAAGCACTAGAGAAGAAGCTTTTTAAAATGTAATTACAAAACAATTAAGAAAGAAAAAGTCCATCTGCCATCTCACATTAACACTACAAAATGTGATTTGACTTGTTGTTCTTCTTCCTTTTCCTTCCCCCTCCTTTTTATTTTCAATGCTATTAAGTAATGCCGCCTGGACTTTGGATGTACATATTGTTTTGTAGCAGTCTGAGCTGTTTGATTACTGACTTCATGGTGATTTTTATCCCCTTGCACATCTTACTCAGAGTTACTGAACTCCAGTTTGGCTGGTTTTATTAATGCACTTCCTGCCCCTATTTCCTTCCCACTTTCCCTTTTTCCCAAACCACTGTTTGTAGATTTTCTTTACCCTGATAGTTCTTTTCCTGCTTGGAACACCTTTCCTCACATTCTCTTATTTTTCCCTAGCCCATTATTCCTTTTGCTCAAACTCTTGCTCTTGCCCTTTTCCCTATTCTAGCTTCCCTTCCCTTCTGTTTCACTCTGCTATTGGTCTCTCACTGACTGGTGGTTTCTGATTGGTTCTGGCTATTTTTCCTTTTAATTGCTTGGTTGCATTCTGCTCTAGCAATTGGTTCAAGCTCTTGCTCTATTCTAATCTCGCTATTTCCTTTCTCCCTTCTTTCCAAAACTGATTGTTTTTCCTTCCTTCTGTTGTGTGTGTGTGTGTGTGTGTGTGTGTGTGAACTGCATGCCATCTCAGTCTCATCACTGCTGTCTCCCATTCATTCTTTGTAAATGTGAAATGTTTATATTTTTGGAGGTCAAACTAGAGCAAATGGAGTTTCAAACTGTCCTCACATGGGAAGGGTGATCACTGTACAAATTTTAAATAACACATGAAGATTTTTTAAATTCTATTTCTGTCTGAAATTGGCCTTCATAACAAAAATCTGGCACAATGTATATTACACAATGCAAAATAACTCTTGTTAAAGTACACATTTCTTATGACCTGTCAACACAGTATATAGTTAAGTCTATGGTGAGGCTTTCCTCTCCTGGCCAGAGCTTTTACCCAATGGCAGCCTGAAGTGTTCTGGCTTC